>NC_041808.1:34006838-34607195 GCF_900964775.1 Scleropages formosus | reverse complement strand
CAACCCGGAACTGGACCTTCAACAGAAATTCTCCAGCAGATTGTTTTTTTTTCATTAATGAAAGCCATAAAAACAAGTACAGTTCTCTGGAAAGAACTTACTGCAGTGCAATGATTAAGCTGACTAATCGTTGCGGGCAGATTTGTCAAAATATGACTGAATTAGGTATTTGTACCCTGCTTTGTGAAACGCTGTAAAGTTGGGGTGGTGGAGGGCTGTCTACAAGTGATCCTAGTCTGTCTGAAGGGAGTTGGGTTCCACAGATGTAATCCAGCTGTGCAGCTTGCATGTCATATGTCCCTCTTCTTCATTCTGCTTTAAATCCATGTCTTGGATGGGGGGAAGGTGTAAAGTCTAAGGCAGGGTCACTCAACCTGCAAGTCTTGATGCTGAGTATGTTTTACATGGGTGCTTTTTTCCAGATTAGGTGGGAGCTGCTGGGGTGTTAGGGTGGAGCTGACGGAGTCTCCTGAACCTGTGTCTGAGCACATTCCTGGTTTTCAGCTGAGTTTGCTTTTATCTTTGTGTGTGGCTGTTCCCTGTGAAAACAAATCTACCACTGATGTTGCGTCTCCCTTTGCAATATTGTCCCTCTTTACCGGAAGCTTGTCAGTTAATCTTACCAGACGAGGCTCTATGTTTACCTTAGATCACAGGTTTATATTCTCGTAAATTTCATCACTGTATCACTGGTATAGACATGCCAAACACAACACAGCAGTCATATGTTACGCAAGATATTTGCATTTATTTGTCTTTTTGAATCCTTGGAATCATGTGGCACTTCCCCTGGTCGCACATTTGTCAAACACTTCCCCACCTTCTACAAACATGGACCTCCAGGCATGACCTCTGACATGGGAGCAGTTGAGTCATTTGTCCAGATGTTACAGAATACAGTAGTTTTCCAGATATGCACAGCCGAGATGTGTTATGTTGTGTGTGTTTTTGGTGCAGTGTCATCCCGCTGTAGAGTTAGATGGAAAGGATAGAAGAATCAGGTTGAGGAGGCCTGTTAAAGGACCTTTGACCCCTTTTTAAAGCGGCTAACCCCCATAACCCTGGGCTGCAGCTGTACAAACTGAAGTAAAGCTCTCTTGTTGGTATAACTAGCTAATCTGTTCCGACCGTTTGGTTCAGTATGTGGAGAATCACCACATGTCTACCAGTCATTTCTAGGGCAATGGTGAAAGCTCTATACACATGCTCTTCTGTTTAACACCCATGTATTTTGGCAGCAAAGTTGATTTACTTCTTTTCCTCTGTCTCTGTAGCCCCAGGGTATCCCCGTTTCTCAGGGAGTCTGGCCCACACCTTCCTTCCCATGAGTCACCTGGATCACCATGGAAACAGTAGCGTCCTCTATGGCCAGCATCCCTTCTATGATGCTCAAAAAGGTGCAGTTGCAGCAAAGTCAAATTGTATTCTCCACTAGTACCATCATGGTTTTATGGGAATTAGCACCAAAAATTAGCATCAGAAATCAAAGTCTATTTATTAACCTTTGACAATGTTTCACGTAGGTAAATGGTCATCACTTGTCATTCTTATAGAAAACTTCTATCTTCGAGGCCTGCCGTCACAGGAGCCCCTCCTGCCAGCCAATCACGGCCTTCCACCCGTCTCTCGAACAGCAAGTAGCCAACCACTGCGGTCCTGCAGCCGGGAGCGTGACATGGGGGGCGATAGTGTCCACAAGAGCCTGAAGGAGGGGGGAGCACATCGGCCCTTGGCTCCTGGTACCAAAGAGAAGGAGAGGTCCACTGGCAAGCAGGAGGCCAAGGACAGGCAGCAGCACAAACAGCAAGCCCACCCCAACCCCCACTCACACCAGCACCCACACCCTCAGCCACCATCCTCCCTGGAGGAGGAGAACAGTAGGGCCCTGGCAAGGCACAAGGCAACCCTGGTAGCAGAGTACAAGGATGACTCAGTAGCCAGGGACAAGCACCTGAGTGCCTGCCTGCTTCACACCAAGGCACAGAATGGGAGTCTGGCTGCTGTTGCTAAGGGCTCCCTGTTGAGTTGCGGGGGTGGAGGGAGCAATCAGGGCCGGAACCCCGGAGCTGGAGGAAATCTCCGCTGTGCCAAGGATGGATTGAGTCCGGAGATGAGGATCAGCGAGAAGCCCTCCGATTGCCTGGAAAGGGCTCCCACGCTGCACCACTCCATGCCCTACCGTGTACCCACATCACTGGGCTCGGCCGTTAACGCTGGGGGCTTCCACTGCCTGCCCCTGCATCCCAGCCACCACCACCACCCCCCACATCACCCACACCATCCTCATCACCCCTACCACACAGACTTTTACAGTCCACCCCCTCCACCTCCTCTTGCTAACCCTGCAGGCCAGGAAAAGGGGCTGTCTATAGGTGGCCAGGATCCCAAGACGACAGGTCCCACCTTTGTACCATCTGTGAGCCACCAGGGAGACAAAACCAACGAGCCGTTCCAGCTCCGGAATCCCGATTGCCGGAGGGTGGGTGGTGGCCGGGGCAACGGCGCAGCAGGCACCAAAGACAAGTCCATGGAGAAAAGTGGCAGTGAGAGTGGTGTGGGGTCCAACACCTGGCCCAGGAAGCAGCAACAACAGCCACCACCACATCATCATGCCTATGCCAAGGCAGAAAAGGCTCCTGATTGGCTACAGAGCCAGCAGCAGCACAACCAGCACGCTATTCCTCCAACACACCTGGGTCCACGGCCGCGCAGTGGGGATTGCATCAACAATTCAGACCTGGACTTTCGGCCTTCCCTGCCTCAGGCTGGCCTCAGCACTCCCTCTTTCCGGAACTGCTCCCACCTGGGTCTATCTACCAATGGCCAGGTTCCTGAGGGGAAGGTTCCACAGGGTGGAGGGATACCAGGGGGTTGCGTGCTGCAGCGTGACGGACAGAAGGTGGCCCGCATACGCCACCAGCAACACCACAGGGCAGTTTCAGATGACTCAGGGCCCAAACTGGGACTAGGCTGCAGTGGGGCAGAGGGAAAGCGGAAGACAGACATGCCCACCCTTGGGTATGTGTGTGGCAGTGGGCAGCAACAGCCAGTGCCCCCCTGGGCAGTGCGTGCATCCCAGCTCCAGGTGGATGAGGAACAGCGCAAAGGATACCTGGAGTCCCTCACTGGAGGAACTGTTGGCCGGCCGCAGGGCCAGCAACAGCCACTACCAGGGATGGGTCCCCCATCTGGCCCTCAGGACTCGAAAGGCCCCCAAGGGGAGGGAGGGGCCATGAGAAACCTGCTCAAGTATAGCAGCCAGCAGCAGCCACTTCTGCTGTCCCAGAGAAACCCCTTTGGGGGATTAGGGTGCCTCAAGTCTGGGGCAGGTGGGGACAGCTGCCCCGTGCAGGGTGACAAGCATGCATTACCCTCAAGGAAAACCCCCTCAGCCGATGGGGATAGGCCAGATTGTGGCAGGAAGAGCCGTGAGTCAGGAGATATGCCCCACAGTGAGGGAGAAGTGCGGCAGCCACCTGTCGGCATTGCCGTTGCTGTTGCGAGACAAAGGGAGCCAACCTGTCACCCTATGGATGGTTCCACAAGCCACACTCGACAGGACAGGATGATGCCTACTCTTAAAGGTAAGACAAATTTCTGATCAGGGAGTCTGTGGTCATGCTAGGAGAGATGCCTACGCCATCTCTGGTCTCTAAAAACTCTGTTTTGTTTGCTAAGCATTTCACACCGTACAAGTGCTGAGTAAACGTTGCGGCCTGATCAAAAATAAACTAGCCTTCACCATTGCCCAGCACAGAAACCACTTTATTTTCTTTGACAACTTCCCCTGGCATGTACTTTCTTTAATTTATATCATACATCTTATGATGCACCTGGATGTATTTTCAGTGATGTAACCCAGGATTACTTTGTGTTTCGGGTCTTTCAGCATGAGACATCCTCACCCACGTGACTTAACTGGTGTTGATCAGACCCCAGTCTGCAACCAGGTCACATTGTCTTGAACTCGGTATTGGGTCCTCTTCTTTTCTCCATCTACACCTCCTCCCTTGGTCCGGTCATAGCCTCCCATGGATTCAAATACCACTGCTATGCTGATGATACCCATCTCTTCCTCTCCTTTCCACCTGGTGCGTCAGACATCTCCGCAAGCATTGCTGCCTGTCAGACATCTCTTCATGGATGTATGATCACCACCTCTAACTCAACCTCTCCAAAACAGAGATTCTTTACCTCCCAGCTGGCCTATCCTCCTGTCACGACCTCTCGATCAAACTGGACAACTCACTCATTTCGCCTAGCTCCTTCGCTAAGAGAATGGGGGGAAACGATTAATGCGAGTCTGTCATTCTCTCAACATATCGAAGTCACAACCCAGTCCTGTAGATACATCCTGTATAATATTCGTAGGATCCGTCCCTACCTCACTTCTGTCTCCGCCCAACTACTTGTCCAGGCCATGGTGACTTCCCGTCTGGACTACTGTAACTCTCTCCTGTGTGGCCTTCCTGCTAATGCCATCAAACCTCTGCAGCTTCTACAGAATGCTGCTGCACGAGTTGTGTTTGATTTGCCAAAGCGCTCCCATGTATCTCCTCTACTCATCTCTCTGCACTGGCTTCCTATAGCTGCCCGTATCAAATTCAAAACCCTGGTCACTGTGTACAAATTCATCAGTAGAACTGCTCCCGGCTATTTACAGGAATTGATCAACCGGTACACCCCAGCCAGGCCCCTTCACTCATCTACTTCTGCTTGCTTGGTTGTCCTGTGCACGAAAGGCAAAGCTCGGAGGTTCTCGGTTCTGGGTCCGTTGTGGTGGAATGACCTTCCCCTGTCACTCAGAATTGTGGAAACTCTGTCTATTTTCAAGAAGGGTCTGAAAACCCACCTTTTCCAGATCCACTTCGCCCAAGATCTCTCCAGCTCATTTATGATGTAACTGTTCACGCGTCGTAACTCCATAAGCATCCCCAGATACAACCTTTATTCAGCCATTACTCTGGTATTGTTCTGCTCATTTGTGTATCTTATAATATTTAAAAGAAAAAAAAAGAAAAATTTGTGGGAGGGTATCGGGATTTGTCTATCCTGTGTCTTATGCACCTACTCGAACGATGAACCTCGGTGCAGCAAGTGGTAGGGAACAAACTAGGTTTGCTTGAGACTTTCATGTCTGCAGCTATGTCTCCTTCTCTTAATGTTATGCATAAATTGTACTTTTGCTGAGATGTATGTCGCTTTGGACAAAAGCGTCTGCTAAATGAATAAATGTAAATGTAAATGTAAACTCACAGCTCACCCCTCCTGATCCAGACCCATCTAGATGCCATCTCTGCAACCTCTGTATCAGCTTCGATACCTTTCCTCCTCCGACTGCGAGTAACACCCACCATACTGTATTCCTCTGAATCCCCTGCAGCCTATTTCACTGGACACAGACCTTGCCCTTCAACCTTTTGGGAGGCACAGCTTCACCAGTTGCCCATACCTCATAATCTGTTTCTCATAGCCCTCAAAATAGAGTAAAGCAGAAGAGGAACAAAGAAACAAGAGTGTACAACAGTGAACGGATTGATGGAGGTGGAATTTGATGATAGACTGGGTTAAGGGTTACCTTAGCTGATGCCATGCTTGTTCTACAGGGGCTGTGAAGCCTGTGTTCCCGCTGGACCTCGAAACAGAGGAAGAGAGGAAGAGAATGTGCGAAGAACAACTGGGTCGGCCCTGTTTGGAAAGGGACCGAGAGCTACTCGTCAGGTGAGGCTTTCATGGTCTTTTTCACCATTAACTTTTTTTGCCATTCTGTTGCCTTTTGATTTCCCTTCAATAATTTTTTTTGTCCTTCTCATGTCAGGGATAACAAAAAGAGGGTAGAATTTGCAAGAATCCATCCCTCCAGCAGTTGCCATGGTGACATCACCCCTCACCTCATGGTGCCAGGTGGGACCTCCTTACAGTCAAGCCAGTTAGGGGCTGACCCTACTCCGCATGTTCATCCAGCGCACCACCATTGGATGTCGCAGACAGGAAGTCCCTCCTTGTGGGTGACTGGGCACTCCTATGGTAAGTACCTCAAACAACAACCAGCAGGAAGAGTTATGGCTCACTTCTCCTTCCAGTGGTGTCCAGGAAGTACACATTTGCAGGGCTTTTAGGCTTTATGTGGTTTTTTTTAATTCACAGCCTCTCCTGTCCTGTGTATGTGCAGGTATCGGTCATGCTGCCCTGCACCAGAACCTACCCCCGGCTTTCTCGGCACCCATGCCTGGCCCCCTGCAGCCGGTGTTGCCCCTCTCCCAGGACTCTTCCACACCACTGGTAGTGCTATCCAGTGAGCCCACAGCCCGCCCGGCCACCCACCACCTGGGTATGATGTCCATGAACTGCTTCAGTTGGGATAGCCCGATGTCAGCAGTACCTGTTTGAAACCTAAGTTTATGGGCTCGTTATCAGTGCTTACCCAAACAGCTACTTTAGGAAACTGAACAAAGCTGTTTTTCTTCTCTAAAATGGATTTGTATCAGCACTACTCAACTATGTGTGTGCACTGTTAGTGGTGTGAGTGCCTATACGATTACACTAGTCGCTGTGAAGTATACAAGTGTGGGTCTTTGCAAGTGTGGTGTGTGCAGCTGATGCGGCAGTTTCTCAAATAGTAAGTTTGATGGCGGAACAGTGGACGGGCTGCCAGGTGTGTGTAGTGTGTGGAGCTATTGTGTGCTACACTGAGTACCTTTTAGACTGATGCTGTCTGCCGGCGTGTGTATTAACCTTTCGTCACACACACACAAAAGGGAAGATGGTGCCCTGCTGTTTGTTGCTGCTGTGTGCACACCCTGCAAAGCAAGTGGCCTGTGAAATTGAATTAGCTCCCTGTCCTTTGCAGCGTATTTCCTGCCTCATGACATGGCAGCTCCTGTAGAGAGCAGAAGTGCACTCCTGGTTCTCTTCCCCGGGGAAACATTAGCTCAGTTAGGCTAACATGGCAGAACAAAGGTTTCACATCAGCAACTGGGCACAAGAGTGGTTGTGTGGATGCTCAGCATGTGTGGAGCAAAACTGGATGGCGGGCGAGGGCTGGAAAGCACTTTGTCTCAGTATCCTGTGCTGGCGGTATGCAGACTTGATATTCCTAGTGTGGTTCTGTGTTTAAGGGTCATCATTGCGCAGAATAGACAAGCACGCTCAGACATCCATAATGATTGATCAGGGAGTCCTCGTCTCAGCCGTCATCAACTAAATCCTTCTCATTTTGGTTATGATGATGACTCATCTTGATAAACTTCCAGTTGATGTCTAGAGATGCCAGAAAGTGATACCTTCTTTGCTTTTGTGCTTGTGGTCCTGGTACTGTCATATTGCTTATGTGCTTATGGTTTCCCTGGTGTTAAAAGGGCTGTATGCACGGCGGCAGTCACTGACAGACCTCCTCGTATTTTTCACCCTCCACCCAGATGTGATAGAGCAACCAGGACTGTGGCCCCCTGTGTACGGAGCCCGGGGACCTCCTTCTCACATGCAGCATGCCACCGTGTTCTCCCAATCTCAGTTTCTACGGCAACAAGAGTTCTACGCACTGCAGCAGCAACAGCAGCAGCAGCAACAGCAACAGCACAGAGTTGCCCAGAGCATGGAGTTACAGCATAGGAGCAGCCACCCCCAGGTAATCATCAGAGTCTTATCAAAAGCCCAATAGAGACAAACTGTTTCAGACTCAAATTCCAGGAACTTGGCTGTAACTTTACCCTTAATCACGATGAGTGTATTAAATTGATCAAATAAAACGTGAAGAATGCAAAGTGTGCAAGTGGCTGACACATACATATAGAGTTCCATCGGTAAAAGCTGTCAATGAGCTGAGGTTATTTACATAACGTCCTTGACTGGAGGCTGGATTTACTGGCTTGATGGCTTTGTTTACAACAGAACATAGAGAAACCCATATGAATACCACAAAAGTTCAAAAGGAGGATTCTCTTGCATTTGCCTACCTACTTCTCATCCACTTTTTTCCTTTGCACCCTTGCAGACACAGAAGAAGACAGAGGAACCCCCCATGGACCTTGAAGAGCTGATATCTGAGCCGGGTACCCTGAGACCTGCCAAGCCCTTCTCCTTTGTTACATCCCACAAGAAGACGGCCTCCTCAGTGTCCTGCCCTACCCGCCTGTCTCCCTGCTGTCGCTCGCCATCCCTGCGCCCCCACCCCAAGAGCACCCCTTGCACTCCCTGCCCGACTCCTAGCCCAGCTGCTGCAGCCCCCCACTCCCCCGCCCTAAGTCCTGCCCCACCCCGTAAAACGAAAGGGGCAGAGGCACAGGACATGAGAGCGGAGGGGCAGCCGCCACAGGACTACCCACAAACCCTGGAGCCTGGTAAGAATATATCTCTGTTCACAGGACTTAACAGTGTATTCATCCACAAACATGTAATTCAGGTAATGAAGTCTGACATGTTTGGAAAAGGTCATCGTTGTTTGAAATACCATTGGTTTTTTGAGGTCACATCTTTAGAACTGATCCAGCCTTCTGTAAGTCCTATTTGGGGTGCAGTTCTCATCGCTGAAAGAGACACATGTCATAGGTCTTCCCTTTCTTTAGCAAATTAGCAGTTGCAGGATAATGTCGTTTATATCCACTATGGGCCTCTGCAGCTCTTTTCTAGCTGTACCACCAAGCACAAAGTAGAGCCAGGGCACAGTGGGTACCCATCCACAATGTACTCTCTTCTATTGGCAAATATGAGACTGCACACCACATTAAAACCCTCTAATAGTTTTCTTGGCAATTGACTGGTTTTGAGTGCATCAAAGTGATTTGTGCGCTGGGTGAAGGCTGGCAAGGGTGTGGGCTGTGGTACGCTGAAGCTCCTGTATCTCCCTTGGTAGCCCATACCTCCAGAGTGGAATGCATATCCGTACCATAAAAATATGGCTTACAAACCTGAGGTGCTTCCTGTAATATGGTAAGCGGCTCCTTTGCTCAAGAATGAACCCAAGCAGGGCTGTACAACACTTCACCTACCAGCCACACCCCGAGCTCTCGCTTATCTCATTGTCATTAACTCCTGATGCGAAGGTGTGGAGCTGGCAGGATGTAAGATGCGGAATTGTGGCACGCAGAATTAACACACTCCCAGGGCCCCGCCCCACTTTCACTCCTTGAGATGATGAAGAACGGCGGAAGTGAGAGCAGTTGTGTTTCATGAATTGAGGGTCTGCTTACTTCTTCTGTTGTGGGAAGCAAATGAGTGAAGGAATGAGCGGAAGTGAGGGTCAGAGATGGAAGCAGGAGGATAGAAGGACTGTGTGCTGTTATTGAAGAAAGGCAGGATCACAGAAATAAGAAGAAAAGAGGAGTTGGATGGAGTCATTGCTGGTTATCACTTGGCATGATGCGATGTGAATGCTGCAAGGCTTGATTTCATGTTCTGTTCTCTTTATGGAGTGTTGAAGGGTGAGGAAGGAATTTGGGGGTAACGACGGGGGGGGCGTAGAATCTGAGGATACAGCATTCTTATCCATCAAGAGCCCTTGAATGTCAAAGAGTGCAAGGATACGCATTCATCTGGTGGAGCTGCCTAGTGTTGCTGAGGTTTCGGGGCTGGGGAACATTCATAATAAAGAAAGGAGGCTGACACAGCTAATAAGGCACTCCCACCTGACCTCCACAGGTCATCAGTATCCCGGTTGGGATGGGACACAAACAGACACGCACTTCTCAGCATCCATGCGTATGATGTTACTAGACAAGCACACACCCGGTGGATTGTGTGCAGTCAGCACCACAGAACTGTACTCTTCTTCCCTGGGATCTCCAGGCTGAAGAACTCTACACTAGGGGTCACACCACCTACTGAGAAGAATAGATGTTTTTGAGCCATCAGGCTTCTGTTGGCCCCTGCTAAATATCTTGGCTAATTAGTCCCCTTAAACATCTGTTGGATCTTAAGGAAGTTGTTTTTACCATTCTGTCACTCTTTTATCTCCAAATTTAGATCTGCCCCCTGGATATACGTACCCTGCCATTGTCATGGGGTACAGGAGTGGCCCTTCCCCTCAGGATGTCCAGCTGGCCGAGCCTGCTGATCTCGAGGCAGCACAGGCCGAGCCGTCGCAGCGAGCCCCATCTCTGCTACCTGCCCTGGGAAAGAAGCATGAGTGTAGCCCTGCGGGGAGGACATTCCCAGAGCAGCAGCAAAATGCAGAGGAGGAAGTGGGAACTACCATGGAAGATGGAGTGTTGGACAACCATGTCGCCCCTGAGCAGGAGCAGGAGGAGGTGTACAGGAGCTGTTGCTTGGAAGAACGGCTGGCCCATGAGGCCACCTCCACTTCAGAGGACGCTCAGAGAGATGGCATTCCTGTGTCCAATCCAAAAGAAGTGGAGGAGGAGGACAATGAGGAGATACCAATGGTGAATGAAGAGGTCCAAGAAGAAGGAATGGCGAAATGGAAGGAGGAAGTGACCCATGCTGACCAGAGTTTGGAACAGCCAACATGCAGCCAGTCAGAGGAGGCTATTCCATGTGAGGCAGCAGGCCCTAAGAAGAGCTGTGATGAAGACCTCAGTTCTCCTGTGCCAACTGCTGCTATATCTGCTGTTCCATGTCCAGCCTCCACATCCCCCCAGGCCCCTATCTTAAGCTGCTGGAGTCTGGAGCTCCTGATCGCTGCAACACTGTGTGCCAGTGGGAATATGCCCCCTCCTAACCGAAGCTCCCAAGTCCTGCCCTGCCACAGCAACCATGGCATGGAGCTACTGAGTGAACTGGCTGAACTGGAGCTGCGGCAGCGGCAGTGGGACAGTGGCGGCAGCAGCAGCTGCCAGGGTGAGATACATCTACTGCTCACATACCACCATACACAGATACACAAACCCTCATCTTTACAAAATGTGGCTTATGTGATACCAAGTCTTTCCGGACCAGGTCTTCTCTGGAGAACAGAACCTGGCATTTTGTTTCCTCGCTGCTCTCGGATCAGTTTTAACATGCCGCGTCGCTTCCTGAAAGACTGTAATAGCTACTGCCTTCAGGGACACATCCCTGGGCCAAGCTGATTCTACTCCAGCTAATTTCCCTAGAGAAATGCTTTTAAAGCTCTTTATCTGGAAACCTGTTTAATCAATTTTTTATGCGTTTAGATTTTTGGAAAAAAAAACAAGCCTATGTATTCTACTTTGCCAAAAAATATAAAAAGTCGATGTAACCATTAAAGCACTCTTCAGGACTTCTGCATGACTAATTATGGGCTGTTATTTTAATGTCCCTTTAAATGCTCTCTGTCTGCAGGGGTGATTCAGATTTATTCAGGCAAGTGGATGCTTTCATTTCCACAAGCGTCCTTGAACATTTAAGCAGCTCCCTTAAGATGCATTTTCAAAAGGTTGTTTTTGAATGGTTGTGTAAGACAGCACAGCCATCCTGCGAGGATGACCATCAGAGTTCTAGTTTAGACCTCGCAGAGTAAGGTTCCCAAATAACCCCATGCACAAATACACACACCCCAAAACTGTGACAGTACCCCTGGTATACTTGGCTCAGCATGGTTCTTGGTTTTGACAATCAACCTGAGGGCAGTGTGGTTCAAGATAGAGCAATACCACTCTGTTTCCATGTGGGACCACACAGGACACTCCCAGCCTGGCACAGATGGGCCCACCACATGTTTAAGGCTGTGCCATCTGTGCTGCACTGGGAGGGAGAGAGAGATGTTCTGATTGCTCTGTACCACACATACACAGAAATATGCCTGCTTAATTGCAGATAGAGCTACTGCCTCTAGACTGGAAAGTCCTCCTATAGTACCCTTGAGCAAGGTGCTTACTCTAAAATATGCTAGTAAACATCATCCAGCTGTATAAATGGGGGATCATTGTAAGGAGCTTGACATTGTAAGTCACTCTGGAGGAAAGCATCAGCTGAATAAATGTAAAGGAAAAGTAAACGTTTGCAAGTGTTAGTATTTATATCCCTTTGCACATACATTGCTCACACCCCTGTACATACAGAATTCCTCTCAGATGTGTAGAAATGGAAACTGTATGCACAGTACGCTTCCTGCTCTTCCTATCAACTGTCCATATAATGCTCTCCAGCAGCACTCTCTCTCCACCCTGGCTTGAGTGCCATTATTAGTGTTTTTATCTGTGGTGTTTTTTTATGCTTTACAGAGGAGGAACTACTGACCTTTGACCTTCACAACTTAGCCACCCTAGCGACAGCCCGTGCCCTGGAACTGGGGCCCGAGGGCAGCTTGCAAGCCAGCACGGAACAGCCCGGCCTCATCCGTCGAACTGTAAATCTGCGCAGGAAGTGCAGTTGGACACCCCGTCATGAGCCGGTGAGAGATGCTGCTTTGCGTGTCATAAAATAGAACAAACTTGTATGGAGACGAAACATGTAACATTTTACTCCTGTCCATCAGAAATGTGACCAGAAGTTCTTAATGTAACTCGTAGTGCTAAACTACTGAAGACACCGTGTGCACGATCATAGGGTTTTCCTCGTAGGCATAGGTTATGTGATGTGATCTGGATATTTCCTCCTCATCAGGTGTGCCCAGTCAAGGGTGCCATGGAAACGATGGGTGCGCAGGAACTGGCTATGCGGGTACAGCTTGCGGAACTGCAGCAGCGCTACAAAGAAAAGCAGAGGGAGCTGGCAAAGCTGCAGAGGAAGCACGACCACCAGTGAGCACAAATACCAGTCTCCAAGACTTCACAGAGACCTCCGTCATGTTACACAAGCTCCCTTGAATCTACTTAAGGACACCCCATTTAGAGCCATGAACAGAGTGCCATTAGTTTGTTACTCAGGCCACCACAGATGCTTTACATAGAGCCCTTTTATGGCTTCACACAGATCCTGAGTAAAGCTTTAGATAGACCTTTGGGAATTTACACTGATGTCCTCTGAACCATTTACATAACCCCTTACTATACATTTTTTCCATGCAACTGTATACTAAACTATAAGCAGAGCTTGCACAGTTCTGATTTTTCACTTTGTATACAGGAGAGAAGAGACACCTCGTAGCCCTGCTCGTCGGGGGCCCGGGCGGCCCCGAAAACGCAAGTCTACACACAGCACAGGCACTGCAACTCCAGCAGATGGGCCACGCAAGATCAAGTGAGTCCCAGCACCACTGCTCTCACCTCATCTGCACTCTGCATGAGCAAATGCACTGAAAAGGGCAGCGGACCCCTCGGGTGCACGGCCAGACTGCGGGGCTCTCTCGGGAGGAGCTCTCCTTTCAAAAGGGCGCACAAGCTCATTGGCCCTGAATGGAAGGTCAGAGTCCGGAGCACTATTACAGTCAGACTTCACCCTGATGTGTAATCCCCAGCAGAAAAGGTGTTGTGACTGGGCTAAAGCTCAGAGTCTCCATTTGGTTCTGGCCCAGCCTAGGCATAATGTCCTCCTTGTTCTGGTGTCTGGTCCAGCTGTTTGAGGGCAACATCAGCAGTATCGTGTTGAGCCTGAAGTTGGCTCAAATGGTGAAGTTGGTCCAAGACACAGGATTAATGCTTGTATTTAAAGTCTTGTTTACATGTTGTGTACTTGTTTGTAGCAACCTTTGTATGCAAGCTTGAGTGTGTTTATTTCCCATCAAGTTGATGTGAATGAAGAGCTGAAGCACAATAAGCAAAGAAAGCAATTCATAACCTCTGACTTTCCCGTATCATGGAGGTATGTCAGCTGCCTCTGAACAAGACCGTCCTATAGAATTATGGGAAAAAAAAGGCAAGTGTGATAAATGCAGGACAACTTCAGGGTTGATGTTCTAGGGATTTCAGTTTGATTTATCCTCTTAATTTCTTGGAGGTCCCCATTTGTTTTTTTGATGAGCCCCTGTCAGTCTTGCACTTATAAAACATGGGATGAATCTTAATTGCTGGTGAATTACTGATACGAAACTGATCTGGCTATTAATAAAGGCCAAAGTGTGGTAAAACAAGACCCAAGCCGTAACAGAACTATTAAAATTTTATGGCAATGATATTTCACTGTCATGCGAAAATAGAGCAGCAGTAAACCCTGCATCGTTTTGTTTTATGTGTTTACTCATATTCAGGCAGAAAAATAAAAATATGACAAGCAGTTTAATCCAGCTCTTCTTGTGTACTTTACTTGGTCTGCCTCCCACAGAAGAGGGCAGAAGGATACTGTAAAGGATATTGTACGATACTGTAGCATCTGTAGGGTTAGTTATGAGAATCAGAAGGGTGGAGAAATGGCCCTGGAGCTCAGATTGGCTGTGGGCAGAGGTCTGAGGCACCATGCTGGTGACGTATGAACATTGTGGGACTCTTTGTTTCCCACACAGTGCTCAGAATGAGAAGAATTTCTTCTTGACAGAACAAAAGTAACTCAACAAAAGTCTTCTGTACTCTTTTCCCTTTACTATGGGGGAATCAAGGAATTGAGGATCTTATCTTTTCAAATTTAAGAAATAGTCTGTCCAAATGCAGTGTTTGCATTACTCCAGAAGAATGCTATATAAAGCTCCTAGAGACAACAAAAATCATTCAGCGATTGTCATAGTATTACAAGTACAAGGAGGTGCAGCACTGCTTGCTTCTGAGGAAACTCATGCCAAAGGATAGAGCTTATTGGTTAGGGGTACAGCAGAAGCACAGGATGAGCAGAATGGATGCAAGGAGATACAAGGAAGCAGGAGCAGCACCTCTCCTCAGCACATTCCATAGCTGTGTGTAGTTCCAGGATGCGTGGTGAAGAATGCGCCTCTGGCAATTCAAACATAGATGTCAAAGAGGACTGTATGCAACCCTCACTCACCACACCCCCTCCAGCTATATTTATTTTGGGGGCTTCCAGCTGGTCATCATGCACTGTTATCACTACTGTTCTAATGCCCCCATACTTGGCTGTGTTGTTGAGCAGTGGGTGTGGCTGTGTCACGCAAGGGTAAAGCCCATGCTCTGGAATGTAGGGCACCCTCAGGGCCCCAACGCAGTCATGCTTCCCTGATATCCTGCATAGTGGTGGTGGCAGAGTAATCACAGTGACAGATAAACAGTCCAGCATAAAGCACAAGGGGTTTGCTAGCAGGAATATGTAACACACCTCCTGGCTATAGAGTGGCATTCTGGTTGAGCCTCAGGAATACAGAGAGGTTATGCTATGTAAAACCCACCAGGCTACGTAGCTGCATACTGGATAAACCTCAGGGTTGCAGACATTTCAGCCATTATTCCTGAAAATTTTTGGGTCAGCTCGATTGCTGACTAATAGCTTCCCCTTACTGTTAATTAGCCCATCCCATTTCAGCACCCTGTTATCGAACGTTAGTGTGTCTCTTTGTGTGTGACTGTATGGAATTTCTTTGTACAGGGATAAATGCATTTGATGGAATTCTAGAATATTCCCATGTGGCCATGTGGTTCCAGGGGGAAATGGCAGACGCTCATAATCATGTTCCCATTTAATTAATCACTTTCTGTGTCCCCGCCAAATGCATGTCCAGACTAGACAGAGAAGTTGTGCTGTCAAGCTGTATTTGTCAATGTGGGGGCTGGCCACTGGCTAGACAGAGACCACCATGACCCTGCCAACAACCTGCCAATCAAACTCTGTAATCCTTAAAGGTTGGCAAAAGATCCTTACCCCTTCCCCTTTCATTACTAAACAAGAAGTGATGTGAACAGAGTGACATTTAGGCATACATCATAAAGATCTTAGCTTTACAGAAGTGTTTCCACTCACCAAAAATTAGAACACAATGGTGTTTTGGGATACCATCTGTGAATGTGTGGTAATATTAAAGCACATACTGTCTTAGCATTGCCTCTGTTGATTTTTCAGTGCACCTCAAGGTTGTTACTTTCAGGCTGTAGTGCTTGTTTTGTGAAAAGGGGCTAGATCATTGATATGGAAATGCAGCTGGGGAGCACCATTGTGCTCAAGGACAATACTGCTGCATGCAAATCTGTCGTCTTAGCAGCGTTTGCAGTTCATTCTGAAGTGGCTTGAGCACAGCGTGTTGCTTCACAGATCTTTAAACAGATCAGCTGACTGACTCCGGCAACACGGGCCTCACACATTTCTAGGATTGCTGTAAGATCTCAGGTCACTAAGCATTTGCTTAGGTTACATGGGTCCCTGCCTATAAGATCACCATAGACATAGAGGAGAGTTATGCGCAATAAAAATCCAACAATCTTTCTTTTTTGTTTCCCTTTATTGGTCCTTTTTTTGGTTTTATTCACTTCCTTTCCCTACTGTGATTGACAGGTCTCTCGGGGTAGGGGTTGGTCTGCAGTCTGAGGATACGGCTGGAGGCAAGGAAGTTCAGAAGAAGAAAAAGAAGAAGCCATCTAATCAGAGCTTTGACTGGCTCAGCTCAGCACAGGTCAGTATCTCACTGCTGTTCAGTTGTGGCTTAAGAGGCTCATTTACATTACATTTACATTTATTTAGCAGACGCTTTTCTCCAAAGCGACTTCCAGTGAACTCTATGTAGTGTTATCAGCCCACATACCTTATTCACCAAGGTGACTTACACTTAATGTGGTAAAGTGCATTTCCTCTGTCGAAACTCACTAATGGATGTAAGTTGAAGTAGTTCCTATGCCTGACTATCACCCCTATGTCACTCAGATGAAGGCGCAGTGCTACAAGTCCAGCAGTCGACCAGCTGTGCTCAGCTCCAAGCTGGCCTGCAAGGTGTCCCGGCTGAAGCAGAAGGTCAAAACCACAAGGGCATCCTCAGCAGGGTTGCTCTTTGGTCGTAGGCATGGCCTGGTGTCCACCCAAGGACAGGGCCCCGCAAGGCGCAGCAATGACTCCGATGATCACAGTGACACAGGTGAGACTCAGTGCCTTCGGTACAGAGATTTTCATTCTGTGAAGCCAAAGAACTGCAGAGTGGATGTGTGATAAATACAAAAAGAAGTTCTTAGTTTTTCCTGTTGCTGAGTAATATTGTAATGTTTTGTAGAATCTGAGAGATTGGGAATGAAGAGAGCTGGCATGAAATTAAAATGAGTTATTTTTTAAAAAAAACTGGACACCCTTGAACCAAGTGCAATGCTGCTACGACTTCATTTGTACTCTTGCTTCTAAAACATAAAGATTTCCATGAAAATTTTATCACTCCAATTTGCATAGTGAATTGAGGTAATATTTTAATTAAGTCTGACTGCAGTAATGTAGTGAGGTAGCCACTCACGCAAACATGTCTGTATGTATGACTGGGTGTGGCCAGGGAGTGACTGAGGAAGTCATGAATAAATTTCCCACCATTCGCAATATACCGTACATAGATGCCCATAGCAGCATTTATTTCACAACATTCAGCTTACGGAATTGTCTCACTCCATCAGTTTCTCACCACTCATGAAGTACAGCAGCCGTGGATGCCTCGTCTCCACCATCGGCATGTTAATGGTCCTGAAAGTAATCGGCCATCACACTTTGGAGGCAAGCGTGAGCACACTGACAGGTGTCTTGAAAATGACAGGCCTGTCAGCAGAGCATTGACACCTGGCACTGTCACCTCTTACCATCAGATTTGTGCTAGCACCTGCAGACAACTTCCAGTGAAGTAGTAGGGCAGGCGGGTTGGAGGGATCAGTGGAGCAGAGCTAAGACAGAAACAGAAGTGTGTAATCCTGTCTTTAAATCATTTCTTGTTTTCTTCAATTTTGTCATTAAATTTTTTTCACCTACACAGAGGAAGATGAAGAAGAGGGCAGTTGTGACAGTGAAGGACAGGATGACATCAGAGTTTCATCTTCTAGAGACTCTTCATCAAGTTCTGTGGTACCTGGGCCCTCACCCTCATCCGTTGTAAAGTTAGAGGCTAATCAGAAAGCCAGGAACAAAAAGGAAAGGCAAGGGCTTTACGGTAAGAATTACCTGTTATTCAACAGTATACCTTTAATTCGACACCTGCAGTTTTCAGTTCTCACTTTCATGAAAAAATCCTAACTGACTTCCTCAGGATCCCCAAGCCTGTTTAGCACTGAAGGGCAAGTCAAGGTAAAGAAGAAGGCCCCCTGCAGGTCAACAGCTGTCACAGCTATCAAGAAGCGCCTGGAGGACAGGGAGCAGGAGGGTGCAAAGATAACTCGAACTTCCAAGCCATGTGCAGAACGGTCACTGTTGGAGAAGCCACAGGGTGGGGCAGCCTCCGTAAGCATCGCTGAGCGGCTAAAGAGGGCCAGTTGCAAAAACTCAGCGCGGCACGGAGCAGTGGGGAAGGTGAATATGGTGTTTTGAGAAATCCAGCACTAGCTGCTGAAATTTTAATTGCCCTGTTGAGGCTTCCTCAGGGTGTCCACCCTTGTATCAGGTACCTGGGAATCCATTTTTGTAATTGAGATTTGCCAGATGTAGTGTACAATAAATTAGGGAACATATGCAGTACTCCGCCCAGATGGTACATCCACATTAATGCCCAAGTTGCATAGCACACAAAAAAGTTGCCCCAAAACATGAAGTGCTTTCTTTCTGTATCACGAAATCAAGTTCCTGCTCCAACCTCCCTTTCCCCTTCTAGCCAAAGGGTCATGCCGTGAGCCGACTGCTGGAAAGTTTTGCTACCAATGAAGGCTTCCAGATAGATGAGGACAGCAGCTTCTCAGAGGGGGATGAGGACAGTGGCCCCTCAGGGTGCTCGAGTCAAACACACAGAAGCCCTCCAGGTGAAGAGAGGCAGTTTTACTTTGCCTGTTCCTGTTACATATGCTAAGGGGCGCAGGGGCGTGGGGGCGCGGACCAGGTCCTGCTCTCTGGTGGGTCTGGGGTTCGAGTCCCACTTGGGGTGCCTTGTGACGGACTGGCGTCCCGTCCTGGCTGTGTCCCCTCCCCCTCCAGCCTTATACCCTGAGCTGCTGGGTTAGGCTCCAGTTCCCCGTGACCCCGTATGGGAAAAGCGGTTCAGAAAGCGTGTGTGTGTGTGTGTTACACATGCTCGTGCACAAGGCCCATTGGACTGCATAGAACATTAAAAATGTACCGGTTGTGTGTGAAATGTACTGAAATTTTTCTGAAAAAATTAAAGATTTTGTAATAAATTGTAAAATCTGTTCTGTAAACTGTTTTATAATTTATAATTATTATAGGTTGTTTCTATTATTCAGTGTATGCTGATGTTTTGTACATTGTCAACAAATGATCTGATATATGTCTTTCTATTCTGTTCTAGTGGGGGGCGCAGTGGGTTGGACCACAGTCCTGCTCTCCGGTGGGTCTGGGGTTCAAGTCCCGCTTGGGGTGCCTTGTGACGGACTGGCGTCCCGTCCTGGGTGTGTCCCCTCCCCCTCCGGCCTTCCGCCCTGTGTTACTGGGTTGGCTCTGTGACCCTGTATGGGACAAGCGGTTCTGAAAATGTGTGTGTGTGTGTGTTTGTGTGTATTCTGTTCTATTTCTATGAGATGTACGTCATTTTGGAGAACAGCATCTGCTAAATGTATAAATGTAAATGTATCTCTTACGCAGCCACCCCAAGCTGCATTTTGACCCGAAAGGTGCTCACCAATGGGCTCAAGGTGCTGGTCTCCAAAGAGGATGAGCTAATGTATGCTGCTCGGGTGTACACACTGGAGCTGCCTGACATGTGAGTGTACTCTTATACTCTGCCTACCATAACTGGTCATGTAGACTTGATTCCTCACTTCTCTTCACTGCTGCCCTGTGCTGGTCTGTTCTACCTCAGCTTTTCCCCCAGAGATCTGTGGGAAGTCAGTCACACAGAATAATTCTTTGCCACACCTTCTGTGTTTTTACAGATGCATGTGTAAAACACCATGCTGGTTTTAGTACAAGTGACTTTCCTCTTTTAGACTCGGTCTTTATTGCTCCCCCAATATCCAAACACATCCAGAGTCTAGAGTACAGTAGCAATGGGGGAATGCAGGCTGTAAGAAAAATGCACAGTGAGTAATAAATTTGTGTTCTCTGTGTTTTCCCAGCTATAAAATTGTTATTGATGGGGAGAGAGGAAACAGGCAGAGGATCTACACTTTGGATCAGCTGGTGGACGAAGCAGTGAGTTCCTCCCATCGCCTTTCTTCGTCTTTCTGAACTGCGACTGTTCTGCTTGTAGCCACATGATTTCTCTGGGCTTTGCTTCAGGTTGTGGTCATTAGGACTTGTTCATGTTGCTTTTTTACTTGAGGTCAAGTGGGCCTTTTTTACAGAAAATAATTCTTGCTCAGATGACTAGTTTGTCTAAGCCAGCAAGGAATCAGATCTAATTACACAGAGTTTGAACCCTCACGATGCACGTGTGGCCTAAACTGACTTAGGAGCAATATCCAAGGCTCGTATGTAAGCATTTCTTGTAATTTGTGGCTATTGCACCATGTAACAACCTGTCATTGTACACATTGTATACTATGATGATTGAGATAACATTGACAGAGAATGATAAGCAGCCAACACATTAGGCCATACTTTCAGGAGTAAACATTGGGGAAGAACCCATTGGTTGGGGAAAGACTGACAATAGTACGCAGAGGCCAGGCTACTGGAGTAGTGCTCAGGCCATTTTGCATTGGTGGCTACACAGATAAACAACTGTTCACAGAGGAGATGAAAGGGGAGACATATGAGTGATAGACACATGGAGCCCACACTGAACAACTTTGTGCAAGACTGATTGGACTGGACTAAAGTGGCCATGAAAAGCTGAAATGTTTTATCAGTGTAGTCAGTTTGTTCATTTGGCTTTTGGGATCTACTGGGAGCCAAGATGTGATTACACAGAGGATGACAGGAGACAAACAGGAAAGCAAGCAGGTAAAAGAGAGAAAGAAGCATAACAGACCCCCTGATTCTGGGATAAACAGGTTTCAAGGTTTCATTTCCACTTGTTTGCTTTTTTAGTTCTCACATGGATGCCGTCACATATGCACACACACTCACGTGCAGAGCAAAAACTTGATTGGAAAATGTTTTTCTTTTCTTTTAACACAGTTATAGTGTTCATTGAATAAATGAGCTATTTTAAAATAATGGTTTCAAAGTTCTTCTTTTGTCCCAGGTGGCTCTCTAGTAAAATGCAGTTTGAGAGCACATATTTCCATAGTTTTGGCCCCATTTACCTGCATGTTTAGTCCTGTTTTCCTTCCTTCAAGACACTCCTTTGTAGAAACCCGATCCCCAGTAGCCATAAGCACACACACACACATTGTTTGGAACAGCTTGTCTCAGGCGGGGTCGCAGCGAGCCGGAGCCTAACCCAGTAACACAGGGCGCAAGGCTGGAGGGGAAGGGACACACCCAGGACGGGACACCAGTCCATCGCAAGGCACCCAAAGCAGGACTCAAACCCCAGACCCACCAGAGAGAAGGCCCTGGCTAAACTCGTTGTGCCACCGCAACCCCCTTAGCCATAAGTAAATTGTGCGAAATGGTGCAGTTTTACAATCTGAAGCCATTCTGGCCTATAGGAGTTGAAGGAGAAGGGATTTGGAAGTCAGCCCATCATGCTATGGGTTGCTTCATTAGTTTCCTATCCTTCACGTCTGAGTGGAACTGATGTGATAGACTGTATGCTAGAGATATGGGTGAATATATAGCACTTTTTTGTGGACATTTGTGTGTATGTGGTGTTATTTGTGTACAGCCTCAGTGTCAATGCATGTGAAGAGAACATGTCCTGGATTTTCACCTTAATAGCACGTATATATCAGTAAATTTGCTTTTCATCTTCTTGAAGTAAATTTGACCACACAGCACATTGATCCCACAATTTCAGCTTTTTTTATTGCCTCATAGCTCTCTTAGTGACTGGAGATACGTTTCTCTGTGTACATCAATCAGGTTCTAGATGTGTGTCCCGAGACAGAGGAGTTGCTTACAGCAGGAACGCGGGTTTGTGCATACTGGAGTGAGCGATCGCGCTGTTTGTACCCAGGATATGTACGCCGAGGTGAGTTCACAGGTTCATTTTCAGATGTGTGATTGTGAGTTTCTTTTTTGTGGAAAAGCTCAGTAAAAGTAACATCTACTTGCATCCCTTGTTTTCATGACACACACTTTTTCAAATAATATTGCCATGTCCTATAGGGAGCCCAGGTGAAGAAGGGAAGGCGGGCAGTGTCATGGTAGAGTTTGACGACGGTGATCGGGGATGGATCTCTTTGGCCCACATTCGCCTCCTGCCGCCAGATTACCAGATTCGTTGTAAGTTCTGCACCAACACTGTCCCACCTTACAACACAGGTTGTAGCTCTGTAGCACATTCCGTCTATTTGTTCCAGTCTTTATTTGTGGGCAAGATACAATTAATGCAATAAATAGAATTCAGCACCTTGCTTTAGTCTTGTAAGTACTATGAAGTAAAATATGGAACTCGTCTGTTAATTAATGCAATAAATAGAATTCAGCACCTTGCTTTAATGTTGTAGGTACTATGAAGTAGAATATGGAACCCATTGTCTGTTACCGTTTTGTGATGCTTTATGTTCTTAGCTCAAAAGTAGAGCAGCTTTTCCCAATGAAGAGTTTTTCTTAAACTTACATAACAGCAATAGATGAATACTTATGGATGAGAGATTAATCCTCTCCAATCTGATCCCATTAGCTCCATCAAGTTTTGAGCCTTCCGCTACAGCTGGCTCCAGTGCACAGAGAGGAATAAAGACCTCCAATTTAGAAAAAACCATGCAGACTGAAGTGTCATCCAAGAGGCCAAGCAAGACTGAGATCTCAAAAGACACCAAGACCATTACTGTCGTCAAGGCCAAGCCAGGTAAAACAAATGTTTTTCACTGGAAACCTCAATTCCAGGGATACATCTTATGCAGTATAGAAAAATGGGAAGAATATAATCAATAAACCATACTCAGGGGCCAGTACAAATTATGAGGAGGGATGCATCTGTTGGATTTTATTAAGCTGGTGTCTCATAAAATGTGGAATGTTTTTACTTTGTTTTTGCAGGCAGACCAAAGGGGTCAGGTATAAAGACTCGTTTGGCAAGCAGCATGTCTAGGAATACCAGCTCCTTCCTGAGCTGGCCGAATGTGGCAGTCCCAAAAAAGAAGGCCCCACATAATCCCTTTCAAGTCAACGGGATTCCCAGGAAGCCTCTTAAGAGGAAAAAGGCCGAAACATTTCCTCTTTCAACTGACCCTGCAACAGCTGCTACCAAAGGCATTTTCAAGAGCTCCTTTGCTGTAGATTCCTTCAGCAGCATTGCTAATGGTTACTCATCTTTTGGTAGTCAATCTGCTGTAATACCCATAAACCCCAGGAGTTCACTCTATAGCCGCAACAAAAAACTAGGAGAAGGCACAGGCTTGCAGGGCAGGAAGGCTGAATTTCTTGTGAAACTTGACCACGAGGGCGTAACCTCTCCCAAGACCAAGAGTAGTAAAGCCCTGCTGTTGCATGGATCTCCAGGACAAGGAAGTCAATTGGACAAAGGTTTTGGGACCAAAGGTTTAGGTTGTCTGACCCATCCAACAGGTTATTCTCACCCTGTTCTCCTTGTTAAGGACAACAAGAAGGGAAATGGAGACCGGGCAGAGCTCTTACTCAAGGGGGCATCCAGCCTGAAGAAGCCAACACCGCCTATGGCACTGGCTGAGTATGCTGATTTTGGCATGAACTGCCATAGCGACTGCCCTAGCTCTTATTCTGACATGGATGAGGAAGATGAGGATGAGAGGGAAAGTGCATTAGTCACAGCCTCCGGGGGTCTCCGGACAGCAGGGAGTTTCCTCTCCCGCCTCTCTGTCTCGTCCTCTTCCTCTGGATCTTCCAGCTCCTCCAGCTCTGGCTCCCTTTCCAGCTCCAGTCTCTGTTCCTCGGACAACGACTCATCTTACAGCTCTGAGGATGAGGAGAGTTCTACACTGCTGCTGCAAAGCTGCCTATCCTCCCAGCACTCCCTCCTACAGACCACTGAGTCAGCTTCTGGGCCACTGCAGGGGTCCTTCGTGGCCAAAGCCATGGCAGTTGCAGGCACCAAGAGTGGGAGCCACAGCAGTACTAACAGTAAACCTCTTAAGAGGAAGGAGTACCCTAACTCCGTGCCTAAGGATTCCAAGGATGTGGCTAAGAGGCCAAAACTGCAGGTCATCAACAACCAGCCTAAGATCTCATCCTTCCTGTCTGCACAGCAGCTTTGGAAATGGTCTGGAAACCCCACACAGGTGTGCAACCTGGATATACATTGTTATTCTTATTCATTCTTGCAAGAATTGGAAGTCTGTACTGAGAAGTCTAGGGAGTACAGTATACCACATGATCATAGCATTTAGAATGAATTTGGGCTTCCCTGGTATCTTTTAGGAGAATTTTCAGTTAAAGGCAAATGTAATTTCTGCTGCAAAATTTGTATAATGACCTATCAACTCACACAAGAAATGCCCTTCCAAAACAGACATTTCAATTCAAAATACATGTCTTAGTGATGCACATCACAAGGTGAGTAGCCCCGTCATAGGGCGTGGCTTCTCCTTTGCATGCATTGCATGTGTCAGACTCTTTATCATCTTTAATAATAATAATGAGCCCTAAAGTGTTAAATACTGAAAGACTATAAAATATGCTAAGAATACAAAAGAATACAATACAATATACTAAGAATACAAAAGAAGACCTCACAATAACATTTGTTACTTTGCTTTGGAAACACTTAAAGTGATAAAATGCATAGAATTCTCTCAGATCGCTGTTGGTATGAATAACTTTGTGTAATTTGATTTACTATTCTTTTTATCAGAAAATGTAATTTATTAATAGTTCAGTAGAGAGTTGTTATGAGTGTTATGACAGTATTACAGTAATTACAAGAACTACGTTATTAGGTACCATTTTAATAATCTTTTATATGGTCAAAATCACAGTCCAGGAGCCATGAGGCACAGAGATGCATAAGAACAACCAAATAAAACAATAAAAAGAGAAAATAACAGAAAGACAAATTATGAGAGGGGAAAGATGGAAAGGGGACGGAAAATAGGAGCAGAAGAATGTGTTATATAAGCAATTTAGACTGGTGCATCTTAGGCATTGAATTAAAGGTGTCCAATGCAGTTCTGATATTCTGAACTTGGTATGAAATTTAATTTTCCTCACATTTAAAAAACAAGATAGGATTTTGGCATGTTTGATGAAAATATGGGTGAAACTCTTGTGGGATAGGAAGACAGTACCTATTTTACCCAATACAATTAAGCAGAATGAAAAATTTTTATGAGAATTCCTCTTTACAAGTAGGTCTTCAGGAATGAATTACATGCATTATGCAAAGGAAGCTTTAGATTTTGAATTTCAGTTGTTTTGTATTGGAGTAGTCTAATGATAATTGCAACTTTGGTTTATGCTTGGCAGAGACGAGGAATGAAGGGCAAAGCACGCAAGCTATTCTACAAGGCCATTGTACGTGGCAAGGACATGGTACGAGTAGGTGACTGCGCTGTTTTTCTGTCTGCTGGCCGGCCACACCTACCTTATGTTGGTCGCATTGAGAGCTTTTGGGAATCCTGGGCCGGCAGTATGGTGGTGAAGGTGAAATGGTTCTACCACCCAGAGGAAACCAAGCTGGGGAAGCGGCATGGAGATGGCAAGGTAGGGTTCGACTCCCAGGCATAGATTGAGTATCTTTCTTTCTGAGTTTTGTTTTTGCTCATTCATTGTATCCCTCCCATATTTCCCAGCATGCCCTGTACCAGTCATCTCACGAGGATGAGAATGACGTCCAGACAATCTCCCACAAGTGCCAGGTGGTAAGCCGGGAGGAGTACGAGAGACTGATCCGTGGCAGGAAGCCAGCTGGTGCTAACCACGACCTCTACTACCTGGCAGGGACCTATGACCCCACCAGTGGTCAGTTAGTCACCGCAGAGGGGTTACCAATCCTATGTTAGCATTTGTATCATCTTTCAAACACTTTTGAAGAAACCCTGCTTCCTTAAGGATGGTGCTGGAGGAATGCAGAGTGTTTCTTTGGTTTTATTAAAAGAAGGAATGAGCTTGTGGCCACTTGTCACTGAGGGAAGGTGCAAGTAGCATCCAGTTATCACCTTGAATGCTTGAAGGACAACAAAATATAGAAACCTGGGATGTCCAGGACAGATAGCACCACAAGGTCTAGGATCACAGAAGATAGAGAAGCATAGAGTCCTAGTCAAGTTCTCTAAGACTCTCCCTAGAACAGCCAAATCCACACAAGTAATTCTGCAATCTAAAATAATTAAAAAAGAAAAAAAAAGAATTTGTGTGAAATTTAACTGCTGTTGACCAAAACCCCTCTGAGGGTATGACCACAAAAAGAGGCAGGTGAACTAACATTGATTTCTGCAAAAATACAGTATCTATTCACAGCATATTGAACAGATGGTAGCACATCTCTTAGAAAAGCACTGTCTGTGTACCCCGTCATTTATCTATACATGTGGACATAGATGAGAACATTCTTGTGGCTTGGTCTGTTACAATATATGACCTCATTTGAGGAAAGAACTGTGGTGTTTGGAATATTAGTATTCCAGACCTCACTATTACTATTCCAGGGAATTTTTTTTTTAAGTGCAGTCACATCTGTGTGTGTGCGTATACGTGGTACAAAATTAAACCATATGTATACATTTATAAGCACACACACATAGACATGCTGTAGAGATAAAGGAATTATGTTCCTTTTAAGCCATACAGTCCAGTACCTCTTGCCTGAATTCAGGTGTTTATTGTACAGGTTTATTCTTTTCTTCATGTCTATATGTATATAAAAATGTTTACCTATATGTCTGTGTATGCTGTACATATATACTGAAAGGACAATATTTTACAATGATTTAGTTGTGTCCTTTTAAAAGGTTGGTGAATACAGATTTAGATTTTTGTGGAAAGCTAAACTGAAACAATTGGAACACACATAAAAAAGGAATAAGTTTAGGATGCATGTACTAACATGTTTTTTAATATAGATTGTATTTTCTTATTCTTTTGAAATTTTCCCCACTAAATTTTTTCCCCGCTATTTTATGGCTTAAATGATGGTTGCCATTTCAGCCAAAAGAAAATTAGAAGAAATTAGAAGAAAACTACAAAAAAGTGAAAGATATTCAATCAAATGCCCCTGTCCTGTGATAATATGGGAAAGGGCTGACCTCATGACAGAGGGCAAAGGACTGTGCCTTGGTCAACAGCTTGGCAGGTTTGGGGCTTTAATTTCTGCATCTCAATGTGTTGTGCACTTGGCTCGCTTTTCCACAAGAAGGGTACAGTACCAGTCAAAAGTATGGGTGGTACCCGGTGTCACTGACTGTGGTCCATAGGCGCCCACATGAGCAGAACTGAGGCACTGGACAGCAGGCGTCACTCCCAAAGAGGCCTTATTGCTCAAGCAACAAGAGGAATGTGACCCCTTCAGTGAGAACACACCAACCAAAACTAAAATATGCACAAAAACTAAAAAACACAAAGGACAACAGAAAAACAGCCCATACATTGCAGACTAGGACCTAGTCTCAGGAGCCTTCCTACTCTCTCCCAGTACTCCCCAGCTTCTCAAGTCCACAAACCAGTTGCTTTTCAAAATCCTTGTTGACTGCTCCCTTACTTGGCAGCAGCTGCTCCTCATTATGCCCTCAAGGCAGCGCAGGATCAGCCAGTTGAGTGCTGTCCATCAGTTAAACCCTGCTCCTCCCAGTGAAGAACTGTCCACCAGCTTACACTGGACAGTACTCATATGAGTGAAACTGGGCAAAAAAAGAGGGCAAAACAACCCATGACTGTCTTACAGTTCTGGGGGGTGTGGTGGCGCAGTGGGTTGGACCACAGTCCTGCTCTCCGGTGGGTCTGGGGTTCAAGTCCTGCTTGGGGTGCCTTGCGACGGACTGGCGTCCCATCCTGGGTGTGTCCCCTCCCCCTCCGGCCTTACGCCCTGTGTTACCGGGTAGGCTCTGGTTCCCCCGTGACCCTGTATGGGACAAGCGGTTCTGAAAGTGTGTGTGTGTGTGTCTGTCTGTCTGTCTGTCTGTCTGTCTGTCTTACAATTCTGAGAACTGTTGCAGAAGAGTTGGCAACAAATGATGAGTGGTCTCCTGCTGAAACTTGTTAACTGAAAGCCTCATGGGAGAAAAAGTTCTCATCAGTATACAGAAACTTTTGACTGGTAGTGTATATTCCAGTGATAACCAGTTTCTTTTTACTTTCTAACGTTTCAATTCAACTATTCCCTTTGCTCAGTGTCATTTACAACTTCCCCCTTCACATGGATTCCTTGTTTCTTTTTTTTTTAAACTGGACTCCAGAGTAACAAAGATATTTCGGTGTCCTTTTAAAATCAGTATAATTCTTCCATCTCAAATAATTATATTTATTGCCTGTGCAACCTGTAGGCTTTGCACTGACAGATATTTCTCTGCGAAGCTGTGAGAAAGTGGTTCCTGAGCACGTTTTGCATTGCAGTGCAGTGTAGGCACTGTAAATACATGGTAGTTGTGTTTGGGGCTGTGAAGCACAATCAGAAAAAAAAGTATTTAATAATGTTAAAAAAAAAAAAGTCTGATTGTCAGACACACAAAACTGCATGTTTTTTTTTTGCTTTTGCCAAATATTTTTTTTTATATAGATCACATCTTTATTTATTACCATTGTAGCTATTACACTGCAGAACAAATTTGGAATAGTAAGAAAATTTGGTATGGTATAGTATTGCTGCTTGATGAGGTAACTTATAAAGCACGGTTCGACAAAGCTCTTAATCATGCAAAGGAGAGATATTTATTGCATTGACACTGGATTCATATTTTTACAATGGATGTCAGTAATGTGTTGATGGGTCTTTTGCTGATCTCCTTGGAGGGACAACTGTGTGGTGCCAGCACAAACGACACATCGCTGGGGCACAAGGGAATGGTCTCCCTGGATTACTTATCATTCATCCCTTTGCTTGAATCAAAATTTCGGCTTAACTGCTATCCTTTTGTGATTCCATTTGTGCGCAGTTTAGTTTTAAAGGATAAAAGATGTTAAAAGTGAATTTGTCAAAATGTAAGTTATTCCTCAGTCTTTCTGTACGTATTTCAGGAGCGTATAATGCTATGTACTAGCATAGGACTCATTTACTATAAATGTAAATTACTAAGTCTTTCTTTTTTTGGACTGATTCTTACTAATCTAAGATTAAGTATTACTGTGAAACAGAACAGTTAAAAATGTCTCTGTCTTTGGAAAGAGAGTCTCCGTTGTAGTTTACAACAAATTCAGTGGCTCAATGCTCAGTACTCTGTTCTTCATTATTGATTACACATCTTTTGGTATTTTTGTACCATGTGTGAAATGTGGGCAGGGTACTAATTGGGATTGTACAGTAGTAAATTCACCATATGGCCTTGAGATCTGAAGCAAGATGCTCTTGATGTACTGCGACTGGTGGTTTGTTCATCGCTTTGTCATGTACACAAGACTTGGAACAGAGTGGAGCTGCGGAGTTATCACTTCATGAAAATGTTATCTCAGCGGATATACATTTGTTTGTTACTTTAAAAATAAAGGCCAAACTCGTTCATCTTAAAAATAAGAAAAAAAATCTGAGTTGATTCAGTTTGGCTGGATGGGGTGCAAGTGGAAACATTCATTTTGTTAAATCACTAAGGTGATGCCATCATTAATGGACAGGTCACAGGTCTTGTATGGCACAGGTGCAATACTACTAGGATGTACAGAATTGCATTTATGTTGTACAGTTAGATAGCATTGTACAAAGGCTAACAGGCCACAGGTAGTGGTGAGATGGACGCAGGACCGTCTGTCCTTTCACCTAACTTTATTTAAAATCATTGTCAGTGATGATACGGTAATAAAAGGTTTCCAACAAATTTTTAAAATAATTATTTCTCAGAGTTGCTTGGCAAATAAAATATTTTAACATGTATTAAATAAAGATTTAATTATTGTTTTGCTTTGGTTCAGTTGTATTTTTTCTAATTGTTTCAACATTGTAAAGACTTGTAAATGTGTAAACTATGTTTTGATTTTTTGGGGTAAACATTTTACAAAAAAATGAGTTTATGAACATCAAACCATGTAAAAACATTTTAGTATTAAGATTTTTACAGATGACTTATGAATAAATATGACAAAAAACCTAAAGTTTGTTTCTTTGTAATTGAGTGCTTCATCTTTGTACATTAAAGGTATAGTATGCATACATGATGTGTTTGCTGAAACCCAGTTTCGGCTTTGAGACGGACAAATGCCAGTAAAAGAAAGGCAGAAGAAGCCAAAGACTTAGAGCACTAAGTCTTCAAACTGCAGTAGGGTGTGGGCTTTGCCTGGGGCTGTAAGGGTGTAATGCTGCCAAGTATTCTCTGGTTTGTGTTAGGGTCATGCACACTGTGATTGTTTACCTCAGCTGTGAGGTAACACAGTAATGAAAACTTATCTATGTTTCGACATTAAAATCCAAAGGATTCATCGGTTGATAATCCTTTTCTTTGTTTTCTTCTTTAAGACACTGCAAATCATTTTGTCACAAATCCACAGAGTTTGCCTGCTTGCATTTGCTTATCTTTCCTGACTAATGGTAGTCTCCATTACCCATTACCCCAGATAACCCGCCTGTCATGGTAGGGTGGGGTACGATACTGGTCAAAGCCTTGTCCCCCTGGACCTTAAAGTGCTTCTGTTGAGGAGGGGGGGTGTGCTCTTGTAACTTGGGGTGGGGGGGTTAATGGGTACCCATTAGTCATTTCTAGAGGGTGTTTCAGCTAAGAGAAATGGTTATTTACTAGCCCAGTTGTCTCCACGGTCTTTGGGGATAGATGTGCTTCTTAGTGCCTGTAATAGTTTTTCTATTTGTGATGTTATGGTTCTGTAGGTGCCCTGGGCCACATTTCTCAAACGTGACAACCTTTCAGTCTTCATCACCCAAAAATGTCACAGTGCAGACAAAAAAACTTGTTTTCATTCGAAATCAAATCAACAGTTTTAAGAATGAGTTTTCCCCTTGATATATTGTGCATACATGGATCAGTGTTCTCATGCAAGTCACTATATAGCTCTGAACCATCGTGTCACAGTGGCAAAATCAGTGTAAAGTCAAGTACTGTCTACCTTGTTTGTAAAATATGAAGCTTAGAGAAGTTTATTTGTTTGCAATAGTTGCTGTTGACTGCGGTTAAGGGTCGCTGGGTCTTCAGATGCTCAACTGAACTGAGTCCTCTTCTGGAGTAGAACCAGATGGAGAGGTTCTGGAACTAGAGTCCTGGGTCAACTGGAGGACGGATGTTCAGTGCAAATAGCCACACTATATAAACATCACTCACCCCCTATTTGAACATACTTCACCCATTGTATGAGTGGGGAAGGATGAGGCAACTACGAGGGCAGGAATTTGGAGGCATTACAGTGTGTTTGCTGTGAATGAGGTGTTGGTGGTGACCCAAGGCTTGCAAACAAACCTCTCCAGAATGTGACTCGGGATTGAATGGATTTGAAATCTCATTTATCATAATCCGTGGAGCGCCTGACAAGGTCTGGGCCTTCTGCGTGTGTAAGGTCAGGGTTTGGAAGGTGAGGGGGGACAAGTGGTACAGCGACAATGTCATGATATATGCTGCTGTCTACAGCCATGCTCATGCCAAGGAAACCTATTCTGCAGCCTTCTCTATAACTCATTGCCTTTTCTGTGATGTTTGGTTGAGCGACCATCAATTGTACTCAAATTTCTCTATATGCCATTATATACCATTATCAGTACAATATTGTGGGTAAAAGTAAATGAAATGGAGGAGTTTGAAAAACAAGTACAAGCAATGGAAAAAATATATCTGACTGTGCAAGTAATTTTGTAATTGTGCAAGTTATTTTATATCTCATAATTTAATATTAATTTCAGTTTAATGTCTTAAAACTGATTTTCTGCAATTTTGCTTAGGGTTTTGTGTTGTGGAGGTTTACATTTACAACATTTACATTTTTTTCATTTAGCAGACACTTTTCTCCACAGTGACATACATCTCATAGAAAATACAATTTGTGCATTACATTAGGTTGCAGCAGCAGTTTTGTGTAACTGATTTAAGCAATAGAAGAATTGTGCTTCCTCCTGAGGAATTAGCCCCTGTACATCAATTACAGTTCACAGTGAAAACTTGACATGTCTGTGTGGTTCAGTGTATGTTCAAGGGTACAACAGCAATGTCCTTCTGAGATCTAAACCTATTGTATAGCTCATTAATCCTAAAACCACATTTTAGACTATGCACATAAAAATATTCTACATGTAGCATCCTCCACAGTTCAGCTACAACTGCCTTCCAAGCTCCCTTCCACAGTTTGAGTTTTTCCTACCTCTACTTCATTATTACCACAATCAGTGTGTGTTATGGTTGTTGATTTACAGGTCAACAAGGCACTCTGGTGTCCAAATATACAGTCCGTTAAAGTACAGCCAAGTGACTGAAAAGCATTTTTCCTCATTAATTTGTCATGAGGCAGGTTTGTACAGAGATTTACATGCAGGTCTGTGGTCGATTCTCTCTTAATACCATATACACACATCCCGTAAAGGGGAATACTTCTTCACTTTAATGGACACCTGTGCTCATGTGTAACTCTTTCCGTGTGGTTTTTTAATAAATCCAGTGATTACTTCCAAATCCAGTCTGCACCATTTATTACCCAAAACTCTTAAAGACTCTGAATCAGTGGCACAGAAAGCTTTTTTATGAATCGTGCTGGATTATGTTCCTGCCCATACATGATGCTCATATGCATTCTTGAGGAGTAGTGACCATACCACAGATGGACCTGAAGAGGTTGCAGGGATTCAAAGTAGAGCTGCTAAGTGGAGTGTGGAGGTGTGTCATGGTTCTTTGTACCTGTTCTTCTGGAGACAAATCAGTGGTCTTTTGCTGCAGAAGGGCTGCTTTGTCCCATTCATCATCCCCCACTGTGGACCAGGTAACCTGCACTTTGACCTTTGACCTTTCAGTTATTTCACTACATCGCTGTAGGCAGCACAGTGTTGCTCATGAGATGCTGGAGAATCCCTGTGTTCCATCTACCATAAGGTCCTGAGTTTCCACCCAGGAATGTTCTGGTTCACTTTGACCTGAATTCCACAATGGGCGTGGAAAACCAGCAGGCCTGTCATACCAACACGAGATCACAAGCTGGGTGACTTGCATGACTGAAGCATTGTGGGGGTGGGGGATGTAGACACAGACGGCTATAAATGCCTGCTGTAGTTTTCTGCCCCTTGCTGTATTGATCAATAATAATGGGCCCGAGAGCATATGAGGCTCACTGAGATGCTTTCCCGTTCAAGCAACTCCGAATCTGTGTTTACTCACTTGACAGCATTCTGCACCATGCACTAGACACAGCTGTTCTACCGAGTCCATACATGAAGCAACAACAGCAGTTTGCACCCAGCAGTTAAGCCGGGCTGCTGTCATGTTAGCATGCCCTCAGCAGTTGCACACACATACTGCCAGGGCTGTCACCACGTAGTTTCACGCTCTGTTTTTTTCTGTCTTTCAGTTTCTCAATCAGGGGCAAAGGCACTAAGCAGTGTAACCTGTGAAGACACAGACTTTAAACCCAAGGGATCCACTGAGGAAGGTGTTGGATCTGAATTGCTTAAGAGAAAACATTTGATTTGCTGACATAATTATTACAAGCTGGAGAAAAGTGTATGCTGGTTTTCATAAGCAAGGAGAAAACTAGTCAAATAAAAGTGGTGGTTATGTTGCCTGTGTGCTATGCCCTCTGAGGAGAAGCCTGTAGGATATGTCATGCCCAAAAGGGAGAAAGCAGTTGGGTATAAGAGTTCAGGAGAGACCAGGGCTTTTCCTGATATGCATGTTTGCAGAGGAGAGCTTCTCAAAAATTTCAGCCTTAGGAGTCAATGAAGAAGAAATTCAAAACTGTTGCCCAGCCCCTCTGAACTCTGTTTCAGGCAGACTGCACCCCAACTTCTGCTTCTTTGAAAAAATTCTGCTTGATGTTTCCCTGTATTATCAGAACAGTCATTAAAGCACCATAATATGAGCAGCTCTCCACAAAATCTGGCACAGATATCTCTTTCACTAATCCCAGTGGCTATCAATCATCCGTTTAACATCTGTTTCCAGTGTCATGTGAAGAAAAGAGGAAAAAGTACAAAACAAGTTCTGAAAAATCAACAACTGGAATTCTTTCTTTTCTCAGTCCTACTGGGAGGTAATTCAGGTGGAAAATGTCATATTTCTGCATTTCAGTGGGAAACCGAAGCGCTTGCATGCATAGATGCATCCCTTGGATTGAAGAGGAACTGTGTCACAGAGGGCTGATTGTTCTTTAGGGTTTGTGGCAGAAGCTACTAGCTGTTGGTAGCAATTCATGTGTTACAGAAATTCAAGTCCACTGTCCCCCATTTTTTCACCTATATGGCAGGCAATTAATGGTACCACTGATCGCTAATCAGCCCAGATGTACATTCATCTGGTCAGATTAACAAGTAGTCTGGACCAGCTGCATTTGGTCCAGTGAGACAAATCAAGACCATATTTGAAAGTTGTGCCAAGCTGCTGTGTGAGACTATGAGGCACAATGCATTATGGGAACAGAGTACCCACGCTCTCAGATACAGTCCAGCACTCTAGAGTCCGGCTAGTATATCCACCCCTTTGTGTTTGCTTTGCATCCTGTTGTCTACCTATGTGGTTTCACACACACACACACACACATTTTCAGAACCGCTTGTCCCATACGGGGTCACGGGGAACCGGAGCCTAACCCGGCAACTCAGGACGTAAGGCCAGAGGGGGAGGGGACACACCCAGGACGAGATGCCAGTCCGTCGCAAGGCACCCCAAGCGGGACCCGAACCCCAGACCCACCGGAGAGCAGGACTGCGGTCCAACCCACTGCGCCACCGCACCCCCCTATGTGGTTTCATTGTCTCATAATTTATTTTTGTAATTAACATATAGTACTGTAACTCTGAAAAATGATCACTAAAGGAGAATAATGTTAAAAAACTGTTAGCTAAGGTTGGTAATTGTTCCACTGATGTATGGATGAGTGACCCATTGTAAGTAGTGTATCTAGCAGTGTAAGTCACCTTGGTGAATAAGGTGTGTGGGCTAGTAACACTACATAGTATTCATTGTAAGTTGTTTTGGAGAAAAGTGTCTGCTAAGTGAATAAATTTAAATGTAAATGTAAATGGAGAAGGCATAGCAAGTGCAAGTGGCTCATAGACTAGTATAAAGCTCAAAATGTTGAAGTCTACAGAGCACAGTGAAAGACAGACATTTCTCGTATGTTTGGATAGTCTAAAAGCACAGTGTAAACTATTTTTCTCAGAGGTCAAATAAAAACAAGAGCTGTAAAAGTCACCGCCTTCATTTTTCTGCTCCTCCAAGTGCCTCCTACTCCTCCTTCTAAAGTCATCACCTTTGTCTTCCTCAAGCCAGCCCACGCAAACTGTTACAATAAGCTTAAATTATGAAGTAATTATTTTTAAATTTATTTTATATATATTGTTGTTATTGTACGGGTTCTATGTAAATGTGTTACACATTTTTTTTCATTTCATTTAGAGGAATTTTGTGGTGAACTTGGGTTGAAACTATTGGAATTGAGAATGGAATAAATATTAGGGTTTTTGATATTCAGTCTATTTTCAGAAATGAATTAGGACCTATTAATAGGGATAAGTTAAGCTAAATTATGGTAGCTCACTAATAGAAATCTATTATATGTTGACATCTAGCATTTCTTATGAAAGGTGGCTTCTTCAATAATAATTTAAATCATGTAAAAAATACTAAAAATTTTTGAAAGCATGATTGTCCTACTTAAAGAGAAAGAACTTTCTAGTAATAGCAGAGTAGAAAATATAAGTCCAGAGGATTCTTCCTGAAAAGAAGCCTGCCAATTGCACGTGATTACTGCTTCCATATCTTGATATTAGTATCGAAGGCTACAGTAGTTGAAAGGGCATGGAAAAAGGGATGTTGTTACCATTAAAAATTTGATTGGATTTGAATCTGAGGTCGTCTTTTAAGACTGTATCCTGGTGTCATGCAGGTCCAGAGTCTGTCTGAGCTCTGAGCTTCACATCAAGTAAGAAAACTGTTTATACTGTCAAGGGGTTGGAGATGAGCAGAAGCAGAGTGTGTACCATGTGGGAGAGAGCGATGCTGACAAAAGGGGTACACGTTCCAATCAGTGGCTCTCATCAGTACATTTAAAAATTCTCCCCTAGAGTAATGCAGTTCATTATAGAATCTTGAACTTATTTTTCTGTGAGACATTACTATAAAAACACTTTGAAAAGGTGGGACTGTGCAAGTCTGTGCAGTGCTGCAAAACTTAGAACTGTACTTGCCCAGTGACTAAGTCACAAAGAATTTTGATCTCTTCATACAGCATCCGTTAACCAGTGTATACCTACAAATGATGGGTTGTGCAGTCTTTGACTAGTACAGTGGTAGTTTTTTTTTAATGTCAGTTATGAAAACTTGCTTAATAATTTCACATCATTGTTGCAGGATAACTTTGGTTCTTCATGACTTCATTCAAGAAAGGACAGTAAGCACTACATTTTGTGTTTTAAAAAATCTTATACTGTATATTGAAAACAGTTTGAATGTTGGAAGCAACAGAAGCAGACGGCATATAAGCAAGATGGAGAAAAGAAGGGTGCAAAAACAAGACAATGTAGAGCAGAGGGTCATGCGGAGCAGGTGGTTCATGTGACAGTTTGGTGGATCAGGTTGTGCAGATGATTGTCTGGCCAGATGGTTCAAAGCCTGGCTAGAAGGAAGGCTCTCAGTCACGAATAGCCTTGCACATGTCAGCACCCACAAGCAAATAAAAGCATCTGGGTGTGTAGATCCATGCTACATGCTCTACCCCTGCAGGCAACTGCACTCCTCCCCCCACCCCCACATGCACATACTCAGCAGAGCCAAGTCTGTACCTCCACACCTGTTCCTGTTGATGCAATCACAGGTGTGGCTGTTGAAGCCCCCTGGGCAAGGTGGTTTGACTCACACCGAAGCTGTTTTGATGAAGACTGATGAGGACCATGAACGTGTGGCTCCAACTCTGCCAGCTCAGATTGCTTTGGACAGTGTCTAGATGGAAAGGTGTCTAAGGTTTGTCATTTGAGCTATTAATGTGTATGGATATGAAAACATGGTAACTGAGAACCATACAATTCAGAATGGTACAAGATACCTATTAATGTCTATTAAAAAAAGATGCGTCACATTTGTAAAAAATCCAGAGATCATGGGTTTGTAATAAAATACTGTACCATTAAGGAGTTTGAGGTGGTTTGCTGGCCACCTCCCCCTCAGATCACACTTCACAGATCCACCAACCCCCCATCAGACAAGAAGCACAGAGGAGAATGAAGCAAAACAATTCAGCAGTAGGAGCAGTATCAGTAGAATCACCTGAAGACTGCCTCACAGTCCATTTGGATCTCCATGGAAACCGGGTCTTCTTGAGTTCAATCCCTTGTTCGGTGTGACAGTGACTGACACGGGGGAGGTATCGATTCTGGTCCTTTTGTTACCATGCCGGTCAGAGTGGACCAAAGTGCCTTCGGTCTCCAGAGTCACTGGAGGTACTCTCTGGGTTATGAGTCCCCTCCCTTCACAGATCATCTGCATATTCATCTCTTTCAAGTGGACTGTTCAACATGAGCTATGAAGTCAACCCAAATAAACAAACAGACAGAAGTGTACAGGACAGGGAGTTAACATTAATCTCAGCTACAGACAGGAGGGTGGATACCACTCCATCATTCAACTTGTTTCACCGTGTTTTTTAAACTCTCTAATACAAATACTGAGCAAAACAACTTCAAAAAATACATTTTTTTGATACTACTTCAGTCCAATTTTGATATAGTCTTTTTAATATACAGACAATAAACACCAATTTATAGGGCCTGACCAGTTCAAAGGATATTTAATAAGTTCTATCACTTACTACGGGGGCGCGGTAGCGCAGTGGGTTGGACTGGGTCCCACTCTCCAGTGGGTCTGGGATTCGAGTCCCGCTTGGGGTGCCTTGCGACGGACTGGCGTCCCGTCCTGGGTGTGTCCCCTCCCCCTCTGGCCTTACGCCCTGTGTTGCCAGGTAGGCTCCGGTTCCCCGTGACCCCGTAGGGGACAAGCGGTTCAGAAGGTGTGTGTGTGTGTATCACTTACTACTGATGCCCTGTTTCTGAGACAATCTTTTTTTTTTGTCTCTGGTTAGAGCTACTGCAAAGGTCACAGCTTTAATCCCCATTGCTGGCTGTAGTACTCTTGAGCAAGGTACTTACTCTAAATTGCTCCCGTAAAACTAGCCAGCTATAAAAATGGGTAAATAATTCTAAGCTTGTAATAATTGTAACCATAACATTGTAAGTTGCTTTGGAGAAAAGTGTCAGATAAATGTATACGTTGTATTCAGACCCCTTCACTTTTTTTCAATTTGCAGTGCTGCCTTACTCTATGTACTGTTCTCCCTGCGTGTTATGCACATCCAGTACGTTAACGCAGTTTAACAGCAAGCCAAACTCGATTCTCACGAGCCAGGATATGAGTGTCTTGCTCCTTTATTGTCTCCAAATGACAAGTGAAAATGCGAGTGAAACTATAATAAACAGAAACAGTAAAAGAAACTTAGTCTAATTACGACAATCGTTATAATAACCAGTTAACTCATTTGCCGATGGCACACTTAGCATGACACAACGCGAACTCACACACGTGTTTCACAAGGACAGTAACGTGGAGTTACGGCTGAATAAACAGAATTTACACTACAGAGATTAAACTTAAAAGCAAGTAAACATTTTAACCAATGTCTGCAAGAACTTCACAACTTACAGTTATTGCTTCAACGGGCGTAGGAAAAACACACAGAACTCAAGACACTTCCACTATGCCTATCCCGACAGTAGGAAATAGCACACGTGCACAAATTGTGTATTAACTTATGGAAATAAAGGTTCTGCTCAACAAAGCAATTAATCACATGAACTAGACAAATCTGCGGGCAGAACACTCCCCGTCTGGCATGACTAATGCCACTAAATTTAAACTGTTTTCTTTCTGTCCCTTTCAATCCCTTTCTTCCCAGTCATTTTCTAGCAGAAGGACGACGTTGGAGATGGGCCGCAGGTAAGTCTTCGAGGTGCCCTGAGATGATGTTCGCACATCGACCGTGCGGACTTTTCCATTGCTGCTTGGAGAGGTTGACGTGACCAGAGCCATTGGCCACTCATTCCTAGGCGCTTGACTTTAGTGTAACAGCACAATGTCCCCAGGTTGCAGGTTGCGATGCGTTCTGTGCTACTTGCGTCTTGAATGGAGAGTGCTTAGGTATTCGTTTCTCCAACGGCCCCAGAATTCATTCGCAAGCTCTTGCACTTGTCTCCACTGGCCTTTCAGGAGATCTTTTCCAGTGAAGATTCCTGGTGGAGCATGTAGGCCTGGCTTTTGAGTTAGGAGCATGACAGGGGATAGCAGAATTGGTGAGGAGGGATCCGATGAGATGGGGACCAGCAGCCTTGCGTTGATTATTGCTGAGGTCTCTGCCATCAGAGTACACAGAACCTCATGTGTCAAGTGAGTGTGTTTGTTTTGTAAAAGCATAAAGTCTAAAATTCTACGTGTCACCCCAATCATACGCTCCCACACTCCTCCCATGTGGGAGGCGTGTGGGGGATTAAACTTCCATGTGCAGCCGTTGCTGTGGAGATACTTCAGGATGCTGGTCTGCCTCTCATCAAGACACCCCATGCCCAGTTCCGCACTGGCAGCGACGAAGTTAGTCTCCCTGTCTGACCTAAGCTGCTTTGCGGGGCCTCTAACTGCAAAGAATCTCCGCAATGCATTGATACAGCTGGTGGCATCCATAGACTCTATAACTTCGATGTGTACTCCCCTAGTACTCATACATGTAAACAGAATGGCCCACCTTTTGCTTTGCGCTGCACCTCCACGAGTACGTCGAGTGACCACCGACCATGGTCCAAATATGTCCAGCCCCACGTACGTGAAGGGTGGAGATGTGTTGAGCCGCTCCGGAAGGAGGTCAGCCATCTTTTGCACTTTTACCTTCCCCCTGAGCTTTCAGCATATTACACAGCGATGAAGGATAAAACTCACCAGCCTCTTGCCAGCAACAATCCACAGTCCAGCCGCTCTGATGGCCTCTTCTGTGAACTGACGCCCCTGGTGTTTCACTTCCATGTGATGGTGTTTCACAAGCAGCTTGGTAACATGGCTATTCTTTGAGAGGATGATTGGGTTTTTTTACCTCTGATTCAAGGGAAGCATGTCTGAGACGCCCTCCGACCCTCAGGAGGCCATCACTGATGTAGGGGTCAAGGGGCAGGATTGGACTCGAATTAAGGACTTCTGTGTTTGCTTGAAGAGCAGCATATTCGTTCGTATATGTGTCTCTTTGAACAGACTCTAGTATGAGCCTCCTGGCTGCTTCGAGTTCTCCAGGAGTGCGAGGCCTGCTACATTGATGCCATCCTTTACACATGTGCTGCGATGTGTCGGTGGAGCCTGACTTGTGGGAACGTACCTGATGTATCAAGAGGGAAACAGCTCTCAACAAGGAGTTCCATGTGGAAAAACGCTGGAATCTTTCAGAGCCAAGTCGCTTAGCTTCAATGTGGGTAGCGAGAGCTGTTACTTGCGGTCTGACATCCACGTCCATTTCAGGGTCTATCAGTTCAAAGTGCTTGTGCTTCTCTGGCTTTGGAGGCTTATAGAGGAAGTCAGGTCCGTTGAACCACATTGTATTCATGAGCTGTGATGCAGCCTCAGATCTGGTGGCTAAGTTGGCTGGGTTCTCTTCTGAAGGGACGTAATGCCACTGCTCAGGGGACGTTGTCTGGCGTATGCGATGTACACGATTGTGTACGTAGACAAAGAATCACTTTGAGTCATTACAGATGTATCCGAGGACCACCCTGCTGTCGCAGTAGAATTGTACAGCGTCCGGCTTGTGGTCCAGTTCGTCTAAGATCAGCTCTGCTATCTCAACCGCCAGGACGGCTCCACAAAGCTCAAGGCGTGGGATTGTGGGCTCTGGCTGCAGTGATAGTATTGCCTTTCCCAGGACAAATCCAACTTCACAACGGCCATCTTCAGTGACAGCTCTTAGATAAGCTACTGCCCCTATGGCCCAGTTTGAGGCATCAGAAAAAAGACACAGTTCTGTGTACATAGGTTTTGAGAGTGACTTGGGTATATAGAAGCGAGGCATGTGGAGGCTGCTTAGCTCCTCGAGTGACGATTTCCACACTTCCCATTTGCTCATCTTTTCATCTGTCAGAGGAGCATCCCAATCCTGAACTCCACTGGACAGCTCCCACAACAGCAATCTGCCTCTGATCGTCACTGGTGCTGCCAGACCCAAGGGGTCAAAGATGCTGTTGACGACTGATAGCACCCCACGACGGGTGTAAGGCTTGTCGGTGACAGCTATTTTAAAGGTGAACATATCTGTGCCGATGTCCCAGCATAAGCCTAGGCTCCTTTGGGCAGGCAGAGTCTCATCATCTAGACCCAGGTCTTGGATGCCTGAGGCCATTTCTTCTGGTTTGAAGGCTTTCATCATAGTGATGCTGTTTGATGCGATTTTGTGCAACTTCAGGTTAGACTCTGCAAGTGATGCACAAGTACGCTTCAGTAGGTCTATAGCTGTAGACTCCGTAGAAAGGGATATGAGCCCATCGTCCACGTAGAAGTGTCTTTCAACAAAGTGCCTTGTGTCAGCTCCATACTTTGGTTCTCCTTTCTGAGCAGCTCGCCGCAGACCGTAGATAGCAACCTCCGGGGATGGGTGATTGCCAAAGACATGCATTCGCATTCGATATTCTTCTATCTCTTTGGATAGGTCATTGTCTTTATGCCACAGGAATCTCAGGTAGTCTCTGTGGTCGTGCTTCACCAGGAATCCATAAGACATGTGTTGGATATCAGCAGTGACTGCGATGAGACCCTTCCTAAACCATAACAGCACACCCAGGAGAGTAATCATTTGAATTAATTTTTTTCTTCATCAATCTACACTCAATACACTACTATAATGACAAAGCGAAAACAAGATTTTGGAAATTTTTGCAAATTTATTAAAAAGAAAAAAACTGAAATATCGCAATGACATGAAATATTCAGACGTTCTACTTAGTACTGTCACGCGGAACACAGGGAGCCGGGACAGCTGAACCCAAGTGCTGCGTTGTTCGTCTGAAGTCGAGGGAAGAGAAGTTCTCAAAACCAGGGACAGGCGAAGGGTCGATCGATTGGCGAACAGGACAGGAACGAGGATCCATGGACGTGATCAGAAAACGAAGCAAGGAGTCAAAAACAGGAGATCGTGAACAGAGAATAGAGTAAGTGTGTGTGTGCGAAGTAACGCAAGGAAGGCGGTTGTCCCAAACGAGATTCCGCAATGGTATGGGAGCTGAAGAGGGTCTTTATAGGGTGTGCGATTACTCAGGAGCTAGTGCAGAGTGAGGTGTTGTCGCTTGTGTTGTGGGCATGGACGTGACAAGTACATAGTACTGAGTACCTTTGGCAGTCTTCTTAGGTATGATGTGACAAGCTTTGCAAACGAAATCTGGTGATTTTATGGCATTCTTTTCTGCAGAGCTTTCCAGCTCTTCCAGATTGGATGTGGACCATCGGTGGACAGCGATTTTTGGTCTTTCTAGGTATGTTTGATTAAGATCAAGTTCGGTCACTGGCTGAGCCACTCCAGAGCATTCACAAAGTTGTCCCTTAGCTACTCCTGTGTTGTCTTTGCTTTGTGCTTAGGGTCATTTCCCTGTTGGAAGGTGAAACTTCAGCCCAGTCTGAGGTCCAGACTCCTCTGGAGCAGGTTTTCATTAAGGATATTTGTGTCTTTGCTCTGTTCAGCTTTCCCTCGACCCTGACTAGTCTTTCCATCCCTGCTGCTGAAAAACAACACCTGGCCAAATTTAGCTGAACAACCCCGACTCAGTTTGGCCAGGCGGCCAGCTTAAGGAAGAGTCTTGGTTGTTCCACAGGTCTTCCATTTAAGAAGTATTAAGGCCACTGAGCTCTTGGGAACCTTCAATGCTGCAGAAATTTTTTCTAGCATTTCCCAGATATGTGTCTTGACACAGTCCTGTCTCTAAGCTCTACAGGCAATTCCTTTGGCATCATGGCTTGATGTTTGCTCTGATACACATTGTCAGCTTTGGGACCTGTATGTAGACAGGTGTAGACAATCAATTCAATTTACTAGAGGTGGACTCCAAACAAGGTATAGAAATATCTCAAAGATGATCAATAGAAATGGGATGCACCAGAGCTAAAATGTCAGGCAAGAGGCCTGGAGATAGGAGGTAAGGGAATGGACCCAAGTCTGGGTCATCTTTATTTCGGATGGAGTTCGCTGGGTCAGACAAAAGCAATGGTCAGGAACAGGCAAAGGTCTTTCGAGGCGCTGACATCGATACGAGGATGAAGCTAATCTCAGGAGTTCGGAGAGCACATCAGGAGTTGGGAGAGTCAGAGAACAAAGCAGGGACTAAGGGCGAGGAGTAAACGGGGTTACGGGGCTCCCTTTATACCTGATCGTGTCAATGAGCCACAGGTGCGGTCACTCGGATTGTTCCCGGGGCCGTGACAGTACCCCCCACCCTATGGGTGGCTCCTACCACCCGGTGAGGCCGAGGCAGATGCCCTGTGGGCCAGAGTGTGGGCAGTCCAGGTGGTCCCTGTGGAGAGAGGAGATTCGGGTCTAGGATCTCCTTTGCTGGGACCCAGCTGTGCTCCTCCAGGCCGTACCCCTCCCAGTCTACCAGATACTGCATATGGCCGCAGTGCCGTCGGGAGTCTAAGAGCACTCAAACTTGATATGCAGTGGTCCCATCTACCTGCACTGGTGGGAGTGGCACTGCATCCCGAGAAACCTGAAGGTGCAATATTTTATACAGTTTAAGGAGGGAGACATGGAAGGAAGGATGGACCCGGAGAATTGGGGGTAGATGCAAGCAATATGCTACTGGGGTGACCTGACGGATAGTCTGATATGGGCCTATGTAGCGCGGGCTGAGTTTTGGGACGGGAGATGCAGTTTCAGGTCCCTGGTGGATGACCAGTCCCACGAAAGGAGATGGGGCGACGGTGATGATCGGCCTGGTGCTTGTACTGGTGCACGTTTCGGTGTAGCCGGGCTGTTACTGTCCTCCAGGTTTCCTCACTGTTCTGGTACTAGGCATCAATGGCGGGAATCTTGGAGCGTTCTGGATGCCAAGGGAACAGGGGAGGTTGATGCCCTAGCACACACTGAAAGGGGGTGAATCTGGTGGAGGAGTGAGAGAGCGAACTGTGGGCATATTCTGCCCAGGGAAGATAATGGGCCCATTGTTGTTGCTTCTGGCTGCTATAAGAACGTAAGATTCAACCTAGATCCTGGTGTACTCTTTCCACCTGTCTGTTGGCCTGTGGATGATATCTGGATGTTAGGCTTACCGAGATCCCCAGTTTCCGCCAGAAGGCCTTCCATAGCTGCGAGGTGAATTGCGGGCCTCTATCAGAGACGATGTCCTCTGGGAGGCCATAGAGGTGGAAAACGTAGTGGAACAGGGCCTCCGCTGTGTCCAAAGCTGATGGGAGTTGTGGCAAGGGAATCAACCAACAGGACTTTGAGAACTGGTCAAGGACAGTAAGGATAACGGTGATACCTTGGGACATGGAGAGATTTACCAAGAAATCAATTGACACATGCTACTAAGGCCGGGCCGGGAAGGAGAGGGGCTCGAGCAGACCTGTGGGCTTTTGAGTGGGGGTTCAAGCCTGTGCACACATTTCACAGACCTCCACATATTCCTGCACAACTTCCCAGATGAATGGCCACCAATAGTGTCCTTGGAGAAAGGAGAGGGTCCATTGGTGACCGGGGTGTCCTGCCACTGGGGAGTCGTGCGCCCACTGCAGGAGAGAGGGTCGGAGACTGAGTGGCACGTAATCCTTACCTTCCGGTTTGTTTGGAGGTCTGGGATCCTCTTCTTGGGTTGCCTGGAGCTCCTGTTAAAACTGCTATCTGATCAAGGCCACTACCCACTGTTACGATAAGATCAGAACGAGCAAGGCCGTGTCTGGTTCCCTGCCATACAAGCTCAACAAAGCGTCTGCTTTGGTGTTCTTTGAGCCCGGCCGGTAGGCCCAGCGTGCCTGATGCAGGTTCAGACGCCATGCCTTCCACAGGTACTTGAGGTTCCGGTGGTCTGTCAGAACGAGAAAAGGGTGCACAGCACCCTTGAGCCAATGTCGCCATTCCTCCGATGCCAATTTGATGCCCAAGAGTTCCCGGTTTCCAATGTCATAATTTTACTTAGCTGGAGTCAGCGTCCGCGAATAGTACGCATAGGGGTGGAGTTTTTTTGGGGGAGAACCCTGTTTCTGGGAAAGGATTGCTCCGACCCCTACCTCCAAGGCGTCCACCTCCACCACGAAAGGGAGCGAGGGATCAGGGTGTCGCAAGCTTAGTGCTGTTGTGACCTTTTCCTTGAGGGTCTGAAATGCTGTTTGTGTTTCCCTGGTCCACATCCACTTCGTCCCCTCTCCTCGCAACAGAGCAGTAAAGGGGGTTGCCACAGAGCTGAAACCCCTGATGAACCTGTGAAAAAAATTTGTGAATCTCAAAAGCGCTGCAGGGCTTTGACAGACGTGGGCCAGGGCCAGTCTAGCAGTGCCTGGGCCTTCTTTGGGTCCATAGCCACTCCGTCGGCCCTCAAAATAAACCCAGGGAAGGAGACCTGCTTTTGATGAAATAAGCATTTTTTCCCCCTTGATGTATAACCAGTTCTCCAACAGTCTCCGCAACACCTGCCGCACCAGACAAATGTGCTGATCCATCATATGTGAATAAATGAGTATGTTGTCTAGGTACACTAGGACTCCCTTATTTACCATGTCCCCCAACACATGGTTAACAACTGCCTGAAACACAGATGGTGCGTTGGCCAGGCCGAACGGCATGACCAGGTACTCATAATACCCTAATGAGGTGCTAAATGCAGTCTTCCAGTCATCCCCCTCCCTAATCTGGATGAGGTTGTAGATGCTGTGCAGGTCCAGATTTGTAAATACTCGAGCCCTGTGGACCTGTTCCAGAGCAGCAGTGATGAGCGGCAGGGGGTATGGGTATTTCACCGTGACTGCGTTTAGCCCACGATAGTCAATACAGGGATATAGCCTTCCATCTTTCTTGGCTATGAAAAAGAACCCAGCGGCCGCTGGGGAGGTGGACGGCTGAATGATCCCAGAGGCCATGGCCTCTTTTATGTATTCTTGAAGTGCCTGTTGTTTGGGTAAGGACAAGGGATATATCCGACCCGGAGGGGGAGATGCGCCCGGCAACAGATCAATCGCACAATCCCAAGGCCTGTGTGGCAGTAGGTCAGCTGCCTTGCTTTTACTGAAGGCCTCAGCGGACTCCTGATATTTCGAGGGGACAACAAAGGCCTTGGTCGTGTCTGGGCTCTCCACAGAAGTGGCTTGGCAGGGCAGGGTCAAACAAGTGGTGGTACACTGCAGTCCCCATGCCACTAAGTCCCCCCTGCTCCAGGAGAAAACCGGGTCATGCTTAGCCAACCACGTGAACCCTAAAGTCACTGGCGTATCAGGGGATCCAATAAGAAAAAACATGAGGTCTTTGGTGTGACATGCCCCGACCTGGACTCTTAACGGCATTATCTGGCACCTCCCCCTGTACCCAGTGGCTGCCCGTCCAGGGCACTGATCCGGAGTGTGACTTTGCAGTCCCGCACTGAGATGTTGTGTTGCTGGGCGAAGTTTGTGTCCATAAAGCAGCTGGCGGCACCTGAATCTATCAATGTTCGAGCCTGAAACCGGGAGGCCCACCAAGACGCCTCTAGCGGTACCGTCAGTTGTGAGTGGGTGCAGCAGGCACCACTCACCTCTGCTCTGTGGCAGGGTTTGCTGGTGGGTGGTTTCACTGGGCAGTCTGCTCTGAGGTGTCCCGTCCCTCCACAGTACAGACACAGCTGGCCCCGGAGCCGCCACTGCTTTTCTTCTGGAGTCAGACACCCCTGTCCCAGTTCCATCGGTTCAGAGGCCTCAGGAGTCGTTGGCGTCTCCAAGGGGGTAACCAGGGACAGGGTAGTTGATCCTGTATGAGGTTATTCACTATGATCGTGTTGTTAAGAAAGCAATCCAGGGTCCAGTCCTCCCCTCGATATGCCAGTTCGGCTTGGATCTACGGGTGAAGCCTGAATCGGGATGAGGCCATGAGGGCGGCCTGGTTCCAGCTGTTTTGCCCCGCCAGGGTCCGGAACTCTAGGGTGTAGGCAGTCAAGGTTCACTTCCCCTGCCTGATCACCATCTGGGAGTCGCTGTTGTACTAAATAGTCATAGCCCAGTCCAGAGCAGGTCCGGTTAGCAGAGAGCTCATATAAGTTATTCTGCTGGTGTCCGATTGATAAACGTGGGATTGGATCACGAACACAAGCTTGCACTGTAGGATGAACCCCCGACATTTTTCTGGTGCCCTGTCATACCTTTCGGGCGTGACCAGCCAGGGGTCCATTGCTGGCAGGAACGGGGTGACCTCTGATGACGTGAGGGGGGGGCTGTGGAGGCGGAAGTGGGGGCTTCCACAACAGCTAGCACACTCGCCATGTCGGCTTCGGGATCTGGTGGCGCTGGCACCAGGTTTTGAAGTGTTTCTAATATCTTCCACAGGGTCTGGTTGTGGGAACCCAGCAGGCGTTCCAGTTCCTCTGGGTCCATAATGTAATGGCAGATTTTTCTGTCAAGCAAGAGGACTGGAGACAGAAGGTAAGGGAATGGACCCAAGAGCAGGTCGGCTTTATTTCGGATGGAGTTTGCAGGGTCAGACAAAAGCGATGGTCGGGAACAGGCGAAGGTCTTTTGAGGTGCAGACGTCGATACGAGGGTGAAGCTAATCTCAGGAGTCGGGAGAGCACACGAGGGTCAGGAGCCAGGAGAGCCAGAGAATGAAGCAGGGATTAAGGGAGAGGAGTAATCGCTGAAACTGCAAATCCACAAAGGGAGGCGTTTGCAAGAATCTGCACCCCTATGCGGTTACGGGGCTCCCTTTATACCTGATCGTGTCAATGAGCCACAAATGTGGTCACTCGGCTTGTTCCCGAGGGTGTGACATAAAGAGTGTGAATACTTACAGTTTGTCAACGTGATATTTCAGTTTTTTATTTTTAATAAATTTGCAAAAATTACTACAGTCTTGTTTTTGCTGTGTCATTATGGGATATTGAGCGTAGATTGATGAGTGGAAAAATTTAATTTAAACGATTTTAGCATATGGCTACAACATGAAAAAAGTGAAGGGGTCTGAATACTTTCTGAATCCGTGTGTGTGTGTGTGTGTGTGTGTGTGTGTGTGTGTGTGTGTGTGTATACAGAAACAGAAAATTACAAGTACTGGTGTGTCTGAAAAAATGCTACCCATATGGGGAGGGTTGTGTTTGGGCTCATTGGTTGGTCCTCCTGAGCAGGATGTTACACATGGGAAATACACATGGACAGTGGTACTTCAGACAGGGTTCTTCCCAACCAGTCTCAAGTCCAGACTGTTTTGTACCTGGCAGGGAAACTTTGCACCAATACAAAAGAAGAAAGGAAAGAGTTTTACTGGAAAAATAAATTTTATTGCTTTAATTTTTGTTCCCTGGGTCAGGTCAAGCTGGGAGTTCAAATGGGTGTGAGCATAGGGCTGAATCTGTGAAGGGATTCCAGTGCTGGTTGTGTTCTGAGCTCTGATAATTGAGCCTCCTGACACTCACTGACTCAGAGACAGACAGTGGTGTCCGCACTCCCACCCCTACACTCACTGGAATATTGCTTCAAGAATGCAGCCATATCCAGCTGGTTCTCATAATCCCAACTCTGCAACGTGTGTCTCTGCAACACTTGGGACAACCCCACATCCAGTGTGCATCACATCAACTCAGACACCATGCTGCTTCAGTGGCAATATTAAGACAGACTGCTGTGCTACTGTTTCGAAGGATTTAACATCAGCAGCCCCATTCAGTGTGTTCTTGGTCTTCTGAAATTCAGCAGGTAAAACATTACCAGCAGTTGTCTGCCTGGGAAAAACAAGCTCCACGCTCATGTTTATGCTGGGACTCTCACTTATACTTACTGGTCACGGTGGACCACCTTGTTCAGCATGGATCTAAAAACTTAGTGATATACACAGCTGGATTAGAACTACTCAGGCAGTGTAGTTCGTAGGTCCAGTTCCTTATAGTTGTCTACATCACTGCTGTTTTTCTTGCAGCAGTCTGTTTGAGCTGGTCCATTGCAAACAGGTCTCCAGTCAAGCAGCTGTCAGGGGTATTCAGCATTCAGTCCACAACCTTTTGACACAGTCTGTGTTATCAACATACATACACACATCTGCCTGGAAACAGTGTGTGGTAGCAAATGCAGCATTCTAGAGACATTCAAGAGGGGTGTCATGCACCCTAGTACAGGAGACAGGGGGTAGGACCCAAGTGCGGGATTGTATGTTTGTTTGTCTGAAGGGCAAGACAAAATATGTGCTCAGGGACAGGCATGGGTCAAAGAAACAAGGGGTGTAAGTCATTTTGAGGCATGTCCGAGATCACGGTTGTAGTCCAAAGATGAGGGAGTCAAGACTTAGGAGCGAGGCAGGAAAACCAGGCAAAGGGTCATAGAAGCAGGTTGAGAATACAGAGGGGAAAGTTGTCTCATAGAGATTCCGCAACCTGAGAGTGGTGGTGTGGCTTCCTTTATGCTTACCCCTGCTGATATCTGCCAGGTGCGTTCAGCTGGGGTGTGGTTGCGGGCATGACAAGGGGTCTGGCAACATATCTTTTTGGACAAATATCTACCTTGATCTCCTGTATGTGCAGTAAACATCTACTGCATTACTAGTTAAAAAACATACGCAGCTAGGGGGGTGTGGTGGCATGGAGGGTTTGGCAGGTGGCTGGGTGGTTAGTCTGAGGTTCAAGCCCTGGTTGGGGTGCCTTGTGACAAACTAGCAGCCTGTCCTGGGTGTGTCCTCACCCCCATTGGCCTTCTGCCCTGTGTTGTTGGGTAGACTCTGGCTAGCTATGACCCTGCTTGAGACAAGTGGTGGTTGATTATATGCAGCTACTTGTAATGAATACTGCTTTATAAAGTGGTGTGAGACAAACTGACTGTACTCAAGAATCATGTGTCTACATCCAGATCTCTTCTTCTGTTGCTGCAATGCACTTTTCTAATGTTCTTTGAGATGTATGTCGCTTTGGAGAAAAGTATCTGAAAAATAAATAAATGTCAATGAAGAAATCACACTGAAGTAACTTTCAGAAGCAACATGAAAGCTGAATGGCAGGAGGAGGAGGAAGAAGAAGAAGAAGAAGAAGAAGAAGAAGAAGAAGAAGAAGAAGAAGAAGAAGAAGAAGAAGGAGGTATCTGTGAACTGATATGCAGCTCCTAATGAGTGCTACACTTCACCCTTGTGGGAATTTATGGGCCAATGGTTAGACCATTGTTTGGGCTTTGTGACCAGTCATCAGGGAGAGGCAAAGTAACACTAAACCAAAATGACTAGTATCTTCTACTTAACTCATTTATCTGGAGGGGAAATGACACACTTTTTGCTTCTTATTCCCACAACATCTTTGTGATATACGGCGGAGCCATGAGATTTGATTCTCCAGACTAACAAAACTGGCTTTGTTAAAAAAAAAAAAAACATGGCTTTGTTGGAAACTGGTGACTCCTCTCGTCGGAAGCACCGCATGGCCCAGGATGTCGTAGAGATTCTTGTAGTCGCCATGTAATCAAGAATGGAGTGAGTAATCGGGGCCACAGCACTGGTGAAAGAGAAACCCATCTTAAGCAGAAACAAAGTGTAGCTGAAAGGTGCCGGGCTGTTTTGTGTTCTGTTAAGACGGAAGCCAGAAATTTCAAACTGCCAGATGTCAGAGGGCCAAGCTCCTGTTACAAACCACAAGCGCTAAATAAAGGGAGCCAGTGGGGGGAGACCGACACCCAAAATATTTATTACAGACCTTTGTCTTATTCTTTAAACCAAACCGTTTCACATGCCCAAAAGTGTTTCTCAATAAAAACCCTTTCTTTACGAGCCAGCGTGGGCGCATAATCCCCTGCTTCACATAAAGCTGTTTTCACTGCCTCCTCCACCATCAGGAGGAAAAGATGATCAAGTGGCCATTCATCACGGTGTGCTTTTTAGCACACTTCTTGCAGTCTACAGATGTTACATATGTTGTGACAAAAGAGCCGAATCTATTTTCACACACACACAGCAAATCTGAAGCCACTTGTTCTGAGGGGAGTCGCGGCGAACCGGAGCCCAACCCAGCAACACAGTGTGCAAGGCTAGAGGGGGAGGGGACACACCCAGGATGGGACACCAGTCTATTTCAAGGCACCCCAAGCAGGACTGGAACCCCAGACCCACCAGAGAGCAGGACCCGGCCAAACCTGCTGTGCCCCCGCGCCCCCCTTGCCTTCTTTTCTTTCCTGTTTTTAATTGTTTTCATTTAATATGGAAATTGTGGAATACTTTGGCCTCATGTACATAGATTGAACAGGCATTATCATCTTCAAGGAGGAGGCAGGATCTGATGGAGCAGGCTAGTGAAACCTGTGGAGGTCCAGCACAGGTCTGTCCAGATTCGAGCAGAGGAAAGTGGTGGACTGCAACACAAGTGGGTGGGATGACTTTTGGTGGGCTGTTAGTCTGAGGAGTTGATGTGCAGTGGAATAGGCTTCAGAAACACAGGGACACAACATGCAGTGCTGGGATTACATGCTCACAAATCCACAGTTTCTGGAGTTTGGATTTATTAAAACAACAACAACATGGAAAAGGATGCAAATATATATAGATTTTCCAAAAACACATCATCAGGGTCCATATAACAATACAAATACACATTACGACAAAGGTAAACTGCAAAGTTAACAAAGATATAGTACTCGTTGATTTTGTATTTTTACATTTTGAAATAGCGTGCAAATAGGTCTTTACAGCTATATTAAAGTGTTCAAATGTAGGACCATTTTACTTGCCAATATAATAATTGTCAATTAAAATTTTTTATTATTTTCAATAAGATTAAAGTTAATCATGATATTAATTTCTATTAAATTAATATCAAAATGTGTCTCTTTTAAAACACAAGCTTGCAGTTAAATCAAAAAAGTTTTTACCATGGGACATAAGCAAAATAAGTATTGAATTGTTCCAGGGTTTCTTTCACATGAAGCACAGTTATCATCTACATACATACATACACACACACACACACACACACATTTTCGGAATTGCTTGTCCCATACAGGGTCACAGGGAACCGGAGCCTACCCAGTAACACAGGGCGTAAGGCCGGAGGGGGAGGGGACACACCCAGGAGGGGACACCAGTCCGCCGCAAGGCACCCCAAGCGGGACTCGAACCCCAGACCCACTAGAGAGCAGGACCCAGTCCAACCCACTGCGCCACCACGCCCCCTTATCATCTACATATTCATCTTACATTGCTGTACAGCAAGTATCTTCACAGGGCAGATTCGATGGAATAATCTATGTGAACCTCTTGGCAGGATACCGCCCAGGACGGGTGCTTGCACTCTTCTTGTCAGGCCTGGAAGAGTTTTTGAGATCCTTTTCATGCATTCAACATGCTCCTGGTCTTCTGGACACCATGGACCAACAATGGCCACTTCGATTTGACGTGAAGATGTTTAAGTCTAAAGGTTTCATTGCCAGCTGAGACTGAACATCTAGGCTGGTCTGTGATACTACTGGTGCACTGAAAGTCCAGCTTCATACGTTGTGTAAAATACAAATTCAGATCCAGATGGTGGTCTTTCTTAACATAACTTATCCTTTCCTGTGACCCTACTGACCTTTAAGTTGGCCCAGTGACAAACCACCTTCTTTTTCTTTCTTTCATTCTATTTTTTTGCCATCATTCAATCTTTCTGTGTATTTTCCCTTTATTAAATAATATCCTTTCTCTTCTTTGGTTGTAGCGTGGTGCGATACATGGAAACACTGGATCATTGTGCTCAGTTAAAGGAGAACAGTTTCCAGTAACTTCTAGTCCAGAACACGAGGACAGGTTCTGTGTGTGGCTTCAAGGCAGTAAGGCACAAGCAGGGTGAGCTGAGATAACATTAACATTTACATTTATGCATTTGGCAGAATATTTGGAAGTTATCGTCACTTCATACACAATATGTAAAAGCATAAACAGAACTTTAACAAGGTTAAAATTAAAACAGAAAACACAAATGGAAAAGTGGTGCAAAAAACACTGTTAACCATATTAAAACCATATCTTAATGTCTGTATTATTAAAATATGAGTATTTTTATGAAGACATTTCATGAAACAAAAATGGCAGTTTTAACATAATTAAAGCCCAAACTATATTGCAGTGTTGTATGTTGTTGAAGAATGAACTGTCCAGACAGTAATGCATCTATGTGACTTGTGTCATGCTTACTGGCCTCATTTTCTTTTACTGTTACTGTTGCCCTGTGTGTCGTGTTACATGGAATCAGAAGTTTAAAAATTTATGTTAGGATTATGGTTGGATTCCTATTAGTTGTTTAAGCCCTCATGGTTTATTCATCCGCTTCACAATCACTGTAACTGCGCTGGGAACACAAACCGAATGACGAACTTTGAGTTAACAGCAATTGGTGCCCCAATTTGAGATATTTAACTATGTTCTTGCCCCTGCTGTGTTAGATAATCATATGTTTTCCAGATAACTAGCTGAGTTGGGTGGTAATTACTCTGGATAAGGAGGTGAGTGAGGAGGATGTAAAATGAATCAGATCCATCTTTTTTTAAGTTAAAATACCCCTGTGATATAGCTGTTACAATGTAATGCATGATGAGGACAATTAACTGAAACTGGAAACACACACACACACACACACACATTTTCAGAACCGCTTGTCCCATACGGGGTCACGGGGAACCGGAGCCTAACCCGGCAACACAGGGCGTAAGGCCGGAGGGGGAAGGGGACACACCCAGGACGGGACGCCAGTCCATCGCAAGGCACCCCAAGCGGGACTCGAACCCCAGACCCACTGAAGAGCAGGACCAGGTCCAACCCACTGCGCCACTGCACCCCCGAAACTGGAAACATATTTCAAATTAATGTATCAAAGTATCAATTACTGTATTTTTCAGTTTCATGTTTTTATGCATAATGTATATACATACATACACATTTCTGAACCACTTGTCCCATACGGGGTCACAGGGAACCGGAGCCTCACCCAGCAACTCAGGGCATAAGGCTGGAGGGGGAGGGGACATACCCAGGATGGGACGCCAATCCATCGCAAGGCACCCCAAGAGGGACTCGAACCCCAGACCCACCAGAGAGCAGGACCTGGTCCAACCAACTGCGCCACCACGCCCCCCTAGCCACATAATGTATAATTTATTCATAAAAAGTTCACACTGAATAGTCCAATGTCCTCTTGATAAAAGAGGTCATGAAAGCAAAGACACTGTTTAGTGAGATCCAGAGCTTTTGAGGGATGATTCTCTATTAACTAATTAACTGTATTCAAAAGTTATGTAGAAATATGGAAGAATCAGAGCAACTTGTATTTGACTGATAAATAAGAGAGAAACACACCAGAACCATGTTAATTGTTTTTTTTTTTTTTTTTTTGCAGAAACACATATACAGTATCTTACTGGAATATTACAATCCCTCCTTTCACCCATTCTTTTCCAGCTGTCAGAATGCATATCTGAAAACAGGGTGGTGGCTGTCGATCCAACCTGACTGCTCCAGCTTTGGAACAGTGAGATGGAATGAGGTAAGACAGTGAGGCACTGTTCGTCGCAGGTGGTCTGCGGCCAATCGGAGCATGGATGATGGATGCAGGCAAGCGCGGCTATTCTTCTCACCGCCATAATGAGGAAGGAGCATAGCCCAGCATTCCCCTTTCAGCTTTTTACATCCTACATGCGATGACACTGAGCACAGTCCAGTCTGGTGACGTGGAAACAGAGAGAAGCAAATCGTCAAGAACCGAACCCCTATCCTCCTCCTCAGTGACAGTAACAGCAGTACGAATAGCAGGTGCCATGTGTGACATCATTAACACCAAATCGTGTCTTCTTTCGTTGCCGGATCAGCCCTTCACCGACATCTTGTATGCACCACGCTATACTTCTTGTCTTACTGGAATGGATACAGGTCACTATGAACAGCTTCTATTAGGCACAAATGTGCTGAATACAAGCAATGAAAATGATGATAGGATGGAGCTGGAGAAAACTAGAGGCAGTGTTTGATGCAGGAGAGCACACAGTAGTGGGGTATCAGCAAAAAAAACCAGGTATAGCACATTTGCTCTTCTGTCAGCACCTCTAGTGACCTATAACCATTATAGCCATTATAACCACACTGCCAACACTGGTAAAGGCCCCTGTGCACCCATAAAGGGGGGGAAGGGAAGAGAAGAAAAAAAAAAAAAAAAAATCAGGAAACCAAACTTTCAAAAGCCAAAATTATTTTAAACCTCTTACAGCTTATTTAGCAAAAAGTCCTGGACCCAAAGCATAACTGTTGGTTAGCTGGTTCTCCTCCACCCTCTCTCTTGTATTTATCTGCATGGTTAATTTGGCTTTTACTCCACAACTGCTGAAACTTTCTAAAAAATCAAGCAGTGGCTCTCCTTGGTGAAGGGAGGGTGTGGTACAGGCAAAGCCGGGTGATGTGGGAGGGACAAGCGCTGACTCTTTAACCAGGAGCCCCGGTGATCAGCTGCCCTGGAGGTGCTAATGGTTAGCAACCTGAAAAATGGGTTTATCTGAAAAGGCCCAGGACAATAATAAATGGACTAATCCCTACTAAAGACATTAATCCATGTCCAGGCCTGTGGGGAAGGGGGGCGAGGGGGTGTGCTGCCTGTGGGAGCTGTGTGGAGCCAGTGAGTGGCACTAACCCAGGAACAAAAACGGTCTTTCCCTCCGTTTCCCTCTTTCTTCCTTTAAACTGTGTGTTCTTGAGTTGCCCAAAGGCACTAGGGTGGCGTATTAATCTTGCAACAGGGAGCATGGTGTGTGTGAAAGCCCCGCGAGCAATGAGGTATGTGTGCGCATACATGTGCAAGAGCTGGTAGAAAGCGAGAAGGTGTGCTTCATAGCAAGTATATACCCTATGTGCAGAGCCATTTGCATGGGTATACTCAGGTGCACCTGTGTGTGACGGGAGACAAATATCTTAACGTGGCTTTAACTTTCCTGAAAATACACGTGTGCTTTTTGTACGTAAGCACAAGCATATTACCCCTTACTCCAGAACGTGGGTGTGTGTGTCTGCTCCAGGTTAAGTGGACATGCATTTCAGTGTGATGAATTGCCTGCCCCTCGCATTCTTAATGTGTGTTTCACCACCGGGAGCAGCAGGTCCCTGATAAAGCATTTCAGCAGCCCTGCTGTGGGGATAGACCCAAGTTGGGGGTGGGGGGCCACATCCCATGAGCACATTAACAGCCTTCCAGTGCCTGTGCTGTGGCCCATCGGCCTGAGAGAGCTGCATTAGAGCTCTCTGCATCCCAGAGGTCGATACAGTCCCAGAGCCAGGAGCAGCGGTTGCTCCAACCTCACTGGCTCTCTCTCCAAGCCTCTCAACACATGCCTCTCACCTTCGACCCTGTCAATAGCAACTTTCCTCTGGGGGTGCAGCATTTGGGGGTGCAGCATTTGGGGTTTGGCACAGGGGGTGGGGTTTACTTGATGAAACAGGTGTGATAACAGCCTAAACCCACCAGGTGGAGACAATAAGTCTTTCTAACCTGCCCTTTCTCAAGCAGCTGTTTGTTACTCACAGATTGAGAACTGATGATATGTAGCTTCTCAAAGTTGTCTGAGCAGATCAGATAAAATGTGATTGGAACAAAGACTTCATTGCGCAGCATTCCCCCCCCCCCCAAAGATGATGTTCAAATCTATGTATTCTACAAAAATGAAATGTGTTTTCTTATTGGTATTTTGGAATATTTTACAACAGGTGCAGTGTCAATGTTACAAAAAATTATGTCTTTTGCATTTCACAAATGATTAGAAAGCATGGGGGATGTGTTCCATAAGACAAAAAAAGGCACTGAGCCACATATAATTTCTTTGCCTTGTGGAAAAAACATGAATCATCAGTTTCACATGATGGTTCAAATGGTGTAAACATGTCTGCTACTGTTCTTCTGTGTTACACAAATATTGCTAGTAAATATTTAATTAATGTGCAGAATTACAGGGAACCCCCATGTAATTAGTAGGGTCTCATTTTGACCAAATAAGGAGGTCTTTTGATGACAGGGTGTAAGTCTGGACAGAAACTGGACAGTAAATAACATCTAAACATGGCTTTGATGGCAACCTCCCTCTGTGCTCCTTGTCCAGAGAAGGGGATTATGGGTAGGCCAGCTGGTGGGGCATCAGGGGCTCTGATTCACAGAGGCAATAATTCACCTAAATGTGGCTCTTCCAAACACCCATTATGCATAAGAAATACACAAAGAAACTTTTATTGCCCAGTGAATGACTTTTTATATCTGTAGGGGGTTCAAATCCTTGATAACACTGGTGAAACAATGGAATTAATGTTTTATATCTATATGAATTTTAAAATTATTTAAATTATTTAAAATTAAAATTTAAAATAATCTAAATATATATTAGATATGTATAATAGATACAGGTGTATATATATATATATAATATACAGACACACACATACACAGTGTTGCTTTAGGAATTATAGCACTGCTATATTTGTAAGAATTTCCCTTGTTCAGTTCTTTGATCCAGGTCTTTCAGTTGTTTCAATCCCCCACACCACAAAACTCACTAAAGGTTTCCTGGAACATATGTATGGCTGTGAATTCTGAATTCCGTTGTGCACTGTTCCGAAGAATCAGACATGTATTTATAAAAATCGTTTTGGGCTTTTTCATCGATTGCGTTATTTAACTCAACTGTGCCTGCACCAAACTTCCCATTCACCGAGTGCGGATCTATAGCGACGGACAGAGAATTTGCGCTCATCTGTATCACATCATTTATTCATTGAATATTTCCTCCAAGGAGACTTACACCTGAAAGTAAAGTGCAGCGCATTTCGATTGTCCACTAGCGCATATTATACATGGAAAATATATTTATACGAGAAACACCGAGATGATGCAGCTGACGAAACTGTTCATAGATCAACATCAAGGACGGGGTTTGAAAGAGGTTCCTCTGAGCAACTTTAGCACTGAGGGATTCAGCAGCTATTTGTATAACAGTTCATTCAAGCTGAATGTTGCTTACCAGTTAATACATATGACTGATTGATGTCTTTTTAATGTCCACTTTGAACGCAGTCACTCACTGTCCCCCAAACTTAAGTCTGACATTTACGAAAATAAAAACGGCTGGGGAAGAACCGGTGAACCGGCAGTTATGCTTCAGGTCCACAGCATCGAGGTCAATGATGTTTTAAGTGAAAGATTTGCAAAGCAGAAGCGATCTAGGTTTAAGGTTAACTATCACGTCCAATCGTGTAAATATGTCGGAGCCGATTAGGTTCTTTAATCACACCAAAAATCGTGATCGTACTGTGACTAAAGTCTAATGATGTGGCGAGGCAAACGACATCGGAAGAGCAGTCTAGTCTTTGTGGTCCACAGCGGATGTATGTGCGCAAAACCAGGCAAGGGGTCTGGCGAGCTCACGCGCAGTAACCAGCGCCAGCAAAGAGCAGCGCGCCTTAGAAGCTTTTGCGATACCCGTAACGCAAACAGCCGCGCTACAATAATCACCAACCCCACGTGGGACGCCACCCGCGCGACAGCAGCAACTGCTCCTTGAGTCCGCAGTGGCCAATAAACGTCGAGTACACGGTTAACCTGAGTCCGGATTGGCTGGTTGAGCATTGAGCGCAGTCCCTCTTTATTAACCCCTAATTTACCTGCAAATAGGATTGTAATTTAGCGTAGTAGGTAGATAATTGAATGGACGTAAACTTTTTTTCTTTCATAAAATGACAAATAATATTCGGCTTACTTATCTTTTAACACACTGGTATATTTTTCTCACGCACTGGCAATCAATCATGAATACCATGGAAATTACAGAAGACGTGATCAAACGGTCAACGCAAAGCAAACAGACGTTTAACTACACAGGTTATTCTAAATAAACTGATTAGTGCCTGGAAGAGAGTTCGAATTAAGGACTGAATGGACTTCTCAAAAGTGTACCTTACTACGGATAACAGCTAGTTTATGTGATTCAGACAGAAGAGCACACACCACGCAAGAACGTCGCCGTTCTTCCCGCAGAGATGTGAACAGTAACGAGCGGGGTGCCCCCCGGTGGCCACTGGCGTCTTCACTTCTTCAGCACGTTTCTGCCTGTCTCGTACATTGACATTACATTTACATTTAACGGACACTTTTCCTCCAAAGCAACGACCAGCTCAGAGTAAACAAAAGTGCGTTACACCAGCGGACAGAGATATAGGTACAGGCACGTAATTCTCGAAGTACGGCCACATACTCCAAAACCGCCATACATTTCAGGAGTAGCTGCATATAGAATTGATAAAGTAGAATGTTTTTCAAACAATAGGGGGGTGCAGTGGCGCAGTGGGTTGGACCACGGTCCTGCTTTCCGGTGGGTCTGGGGTTCGAGTCCCGCTTGGGGTGCCTTGCGACGGACTGGCGTCCCGTCTTGGGTGTGTTCCCTCCCCCTCTGGCCTTACGCCCTGTGTTACCGGGTAGGCTCCGGTTCCCCGTGACCCCGTATGGGATGAACGGTTCTGAAAATGTGTGTGTGTGTTTTTCAAACATGAGGTAGTTTAAATTTATGGAGTAGATAAAGGGAGTAGTGAGTCTAAAATAAATGTATTTTGAGACCGTTCTTGAACAGTGAGAGAGATTCAGCAGTTCTGAGTGAGAAGGAGAACTTATTCCACTACATTGGAGACAATGTGTTTTTTATTTTAGATCTCTTGTGAGTGAGACCACCAAGGGGGCAGAGGTGGAGGAGAAATCAGGTCTTGTAGTTATTGGGGAGGAGATCCATTGATGGTTTTGAAGGCCGTAACCATTTCCATCCATCCATCCATCCATCCATCCATTCATCCATTTTCTTGACTACTTGTCCTTCTAGGGTCGTGGTGGCAATAGGGAAAGCAAAGAAGCCCAGATGTCCCTGTCCCTCGCAACTTCCTCCAGCTCAACCCGGGGGATCCCCAACCGCTCCCAGGCCAACTGGGAGATATAATCTCTCCAGCAGGTCCTGGGCTGACCTCAGGGTCTTGTCCCAGTTGGAGGTGCCTGGTATACCTCCAAAGGGAGGTGCCCAGAGGGCATCTTTACCAGATGCCCGAACCACCTCAACTAGCTCACTCAATGTGGAGGAGTAGCAGGTCTACTCTGAGCTCCTCCCGAATGGCTGAACTCCTCACCCTGTTTTTTGGGGAACACGGTCATAGGCCTTCTCCAAGTCCACAAAACACATGTAGACTGGATTAGCAAACTCCCATGCCCCCTCAACTATCTGAGAGGGTGAAAAGCTGGTCCACTGTTCCACGGCCAGGACGGAATCTGCCTGTTCCTCTTCAATCTGAGGTTCAATTATCGGAGCCTTCTTTCCAGCATCCTGGCATAGACTTTCCCAGGGTGGCTAAGTGTGATATCCTGATAATTGGCAAACACTCTCCGGTCCCCTTCCTTAAAGATACGGACCACCACCAGAGTTTGCCAATCCAAAGGCACTGTCCCCGAGGTCCCTGCAACATTACAAAGGCGTGTCAGCCATGATAGCCCCCCAAAATCCAGGGCCTTAAGTAGTCTCGGACTAATCTCATCCACCCCCGGTGCTTTGCCACTGTGGAGCTTTTCAACTACCTCAGTGACTTCCACCAGGAAAATGGACTCTGACACTGTGGAAGCCTCTGGTCCTGACTCCTGTAAGGGAGGCATATCTCTCGGGTTTAGGAGTTCCTCAAAGTGCTCCTTCCACCTCCCAACAATGTTCTCATTTGAGGTCAGAGTTTCTGCATTTTTGCTGAGCACAGCTTTAGCGAAGCTCCTCCAACCTACAGATGGTTCTCCAGAACCTCTCTGAGGCCAACTGAAAGTCATTTTCCATGGCCTCTTTAAACTCCTCCCATGCTCTGGACTTTGCTTCTGCAACTGCAGCCGCCTTTTTTGCCTGCCAGGACCTATCTGATGAGTCAGGAGTCCCCAGAGCGAACCAGGCCCTAAAGACCTCCTTCTTCAACTTGATGGCTTCCCTCACCACTGGTGTCCACCAACGGGTTCTTGGTTGCCGCCATGACTGGCACCAACAAGCTTTTGTCCACAGCTGCATCTGGTTGCTTCCCCAATGGAGGTTTTGAACAGGGTCCATTCAGACTCCATGTCCTCCACCTCCCCTGGGACCTCGGAGAAGTTCTCACGGAGGTGGGAGTTAAAATTATTCCAGACAGGGTCCTCTGACAGTTGTTCCCAGCACACCCTCACTATGCGCTTGGGTCTACTGTGTCTGTCCGTCAGTTTTCCCTCATCTGATCCAGTTCACTACCAGATGATGATCGGTTGACAGCTCAGCACCTCTCTTCACCCAAGTGTCCAGAACGTGTGGTGTCAAGTCAGCTGAAACGACTACAAAGTCAATCATTCACCTTTGGCCTAAGGAGCTCTGGTACCAAGTACACTTATGAGCATCCTTGTGTTCGAACATGGTGTTTGTTATGGACAAACCATGGCTAGGACAGAAGTCCAATAACATTTCACCATTTGGGTTTAGATCGGGCAAGACGTTCTTCCCAATCACCCCACTCCAGATTTCCCAGTCATTGCCACCGTGAGTGTTGAAATCCCCCAGCAGGACTATGGAGTCTGTAGGTGGGGCCCTGTCTAGAACCTTTTTTCTCCAAAAAGGTCTAATACTCTGAACTGGTGTTTGATGCAGAAGCACACACAACAGTCAAAGGTTTCCTCTCTGTGACATTAAGTTGCACTGAGGTGACTTTCTCGTCCACTGGGACAAACTCCAGCTATATGGCAGCCAGCTGGGGGCTTGTGAGTATCCCCACATCCACTCAGCACCTCTCACTCTATGCAACTCCTGAGTAGGAGAGAGACCACCCCCTATCAAGGAGTTTGGTTCCAGAGCCAACACTGCAAGTGGAGGTGAGCCCAACTATATCTAGTTGGTATCGGTCAACCTCCTGCACCAGTTCCAGCTCCTTCCCCCCTAGTGAGGTTACATTCCACTTCCCAAGAGCCAGTTTCTGCCACAAAGGTCCGTGACACCACACGCCAAGCTGCCCCCTCCTGCTGCTTGAAAAGCATTGCACCCGACCCCCATGTTGGACCTTGCAGGTGGTGGGCCCACATGGTCCCCCCATGTTGCCTTTTTTGGGCTAGCTTAACCGGGTTACGTGGGCTGCCTGGCCACCAGGTGCTCACCTAGGAACACTACCCTCAGGCCTGGCTCCAGGGGGAGGTCCCGGTGACCCTATTTCAGACAGGGTAAACGTTGACTTTTTTACGTTCGTTATAGGGGTTTTTCGGATCATGTTAGTCTGGATCTTCACTCCAGACCTGGTCTCTGGATCACACAAGCGCTTCTGCCACGATAAGGCCCCAATCCAGGAAATTGACCCAATCTTGGTTTTGTAGGCCTAAACCAGAGTCTTGAATTTGATAATCTATAGGAAGTCAGTGCAGAGAGATGAGGAGGGAGGGACACATTGGATCACTTTGGGAGGTCAAACAACTCATACAGCAGTCTTATGAGTCAGCTGTAGAGGGCTGATGGCAGAGGCCGGAAGAGAAGACAGGAGAGAGTTGCAGAAGTCCAGTTTCAGATTTATTTATTGCACCCTCCCATTACATTATTTATACTGACTATTAGGCCCTAAGGGGGGTGCGGTGGCGCAGTGGGTTGGACCGCAGTCCTGCTCTCCGGTGGGTCTGGGGTTCAAGTCCCGCTTGGGGTGCCTTGTGGCGGACTGGCGTCCCGTCCTGGGTGTGTCCCCTTCCCCCTCCGGCCTTACGCCCTTTGTTGCCGGGTAGGCTCCGTGACCCCGTAAGGGACAAGCAGTTCTGAAAATGTGTGTGTGTGTGTGTGTATTAGGCCCTAGTTTGAGGGTGGCTAGACTGTGTGGAAGAAAGCGCAGCATGGCCCTCATTTAGCATTTTCACTACTAAATAGCAGCGTGCACTTTATTTTTTTGTGTTTTCTTCGGTACACTGAAGAAAACAGTTACAAGTATCTGCATTACTTTGCTTCACTAATGAAAAGCAAATTATTTGTGGAGTAAAAGGCTAACTTTAACAGGTCATTGGAGTGAAATGGCAGAATTCCCATGTCTCATTTACTGAATAGTTACCAGCCAGTTACCGAAGTGCCTAAATATCCACTGGCTCCTCAATGTAATGTCTGAGTTACATTTCATTGAAGATACAAACTTTTCCAGATTATTTTAAAATTATTTTCACTTGCTTTTTTTTTTGCTTTTACCTTTTTCCGTTTCTGTCTGTTGCAGAGCAAAAGCAACACACTCCAGCTACAACAGCTGGCAATAAAACAGGGTAAGCAGGGTGGGACTGCCTTCATTCACTTCCAGTCCATGTTGTTTACAGCTGGTGTCTGGTATTTACAAGTGTTGATGGTGAAGTGTTCTGGTGTAAATCAGTCAATAGCTGACATTAATTAGACATTTGTGGATACATCATTTTAATGACTTATTTTAATGTATCTCAAAGTCAGTAAAAAATTTAGTCTAATTATTGAAATGTACATATATTTTACATGTATCTATAGTGGCACAGTGCCAGGGTGGTGTGAGAAGATGTAGATTCAATCGCTGTTCAGTCTGTGAGGAATTTGCATGTTCTCCCCTTGTCTGCATGGGTTTCCTCTGGGTACTCCGGTTTCCACCCACAGACAATGCTGTTCAGGTGGATTGGTGACTCTAAAAAATAAATTACCTATAGTGTATGTGAATAACAGAGAGAAAGTGTGTTTCACTTATATATGGATGAGTGACTCATTTTAAGTAGTATACTTAGCAGTATAAGTCACTTTGGGTGAATAAGGTGTGGACTGATTACACTACACATTGTTTGATTTGAAGAAAACACACACACACATACACACTGGCTGAAACCACTTCTTGCAAGCAGGGGTCACAGCAAACCAGAGCCTAACCTGTCAACGCAGGGCGTAGAGGTGGAGGGGGAAGGCACCCACCCAGGATGGGACACCAGTCCGTTGCAAGACACCCCAGTGCGGGACCTGAACCCCACACCCACTAGAGAGTGGTACCTGGCCAAACCGGCTGCGCCACCGCGCCTCCATATTTGGAGAAAAGTGTCTGCTAAATGAAGTAATGTAAACATTGATCCATTTAGTAGATTCTTTTCTCCAAAGTGATGCCGCCATGTTACTCATTTGTATAATTTCATTGGAGACTTTTATAGCTATACTTTAACTGAGGGGATAATAGAGACAGATGAAGGTGTCCAGAGGGTGATGAATATTGTACAAATTTATGGGGTGAATCAGCCAACCATGGGAATTGATCAGGATGTTGTGGAAATGACCATTTTTTCACAAATTTTATATTACCTTTAGTTTTAATCTTATCTGAAGTTAATAAAACAAATACAGAATTTATTTAATATAGCTTCATGTGTTTTTTCTAAAGCAACCAGTATTAAGATTTTATTTATTGTGACTTGGTACTAAACGGATATGGATTCATGAATAAACTGAGTTAAGCACAGTTATTTTTTTTCCCTTATCTTGTCCAGCCCGTACTTTTAGGACAACAGTATGACAACACTGCCTCCTAGTGGCGAATGTTGTGCAATTCATCCCAATTTATTCCATCCTGAGAATGTCTTAGTCTTCATGTCCTTCATGTATATTGTGAATTCATGTCTTCAGGAGACTGCTGTATGCAGATGATGTATGTATTAATAGCATAAGAAGACTATAACAGAGTTCCACTGTTATAGTTCTACTTGGTGTAACCAATGCAACTTGGGCTTTATTTATTTTTGCATCAGGACTACTTTGTTGTGTTTCTACTATACACATGATTTCCTCTAAACCAATAAATGGAATTGGTCATGACCCACCTGTTATGTCAGATGAGAAACACAACTTCTCATGAGATAACAATTTTGCAGTGAAAGTAAGGGACACCAGGGGTCACTATACTTCCAAGCAGTGCTGTAAACTGCACTCTTGGCTCATTTATAAAAGTTGGTAGTTTGTATATGCTGGAGAGCACTTCGGGTATTACACATACACTGTTATGTAAGAAAGTTGTTGCATTTTCTTTGTCTTTTGATTTGTGCTTTTCCTTGGAGTAAAAGTTTTTCAGATACAATATTTCCATATACTTATATGACACAGGTGTAGAAGTTAAGCAACATAGATAAATTCCAAATTTTACAGCTTGTAATAGCACAGGTGCAGCTTGTACCAGGTGTTCGTGGTACCAGCTGTTGCCCTGATGACTGCATCTGGAGATGATTCTAGGTGTAGGTGATCCAGGCCTCTTCAGCCCTCTTCAACAATTGGCCAAGGATCTGTCTGTGGTTTCCAGTGTGAAGCACGGTAAAAATATGACCTAACTACCTGTTCAATAAAACATAAAAGGAAAACAGTGATAGCGGAAGCAAAAGCAGCCAAGTTTTGGCAGATGTCTGTACACTCTGAATGGGTAAACCCTGTATGGTGTAATTTCTTATAAATACCTAGTTGTCACACACACACTGACTGAAACCACTTGTCCAGAGCAGGGTTGCGGCAAACCGAGCCTAACCCGGCAACACAGGGCATAAGTTTGGAAGGGACACACCCAGGACGGGATGCCAGTCCATCGCAAGGCACCCCAAGCGGGACTCAAACCCCAGACCCACCGGAGAGTAGTCACTGGCCAAAATCACTGTGCCACCACAACCCCTCTACATAATTCTCATCTTGTGAAATTAAAAATGCAGCTAAAATTATTGTAAAAAATTTCCCAGTGCACATTTATTTGTTACAATGCACTAGACTGGTTTTCCATCTGGAGTGTGCCCTGCTTCACACTCTGCGCTACTGGGTTCCAGACCCCTGCCCTTACTGATAATCGATGGTTGGATGTGCCTTTAGATATGATTGCTCTGTGTACATGTGTAAATGGTTAATACCTGGTAGCTGAGGATAAATAGCTTCGGTTAAATGTGCCAGAGAGTGATAATAATTAATCATAACTCACACCCACATTGTCTGAAACCAGTCGTCCCATGGGGGGTTATGGGGAGCCGAAGCCTAACCCGGCAGCACAGGGCATAAGGCTGGAGAGGGAGGGGACACACCCAGGACGGGACCGCAGTCCGTCACAAGGCACCCCAAGCAGGACCCAAACCCAAGACCCACCAGAAAGCAGGACCTGGTCAAACCCACTGCGCCACTGCGCCACCACACCCCCCTTAAGCATAACTGAAAGAATCAAAATGCACATCCCATTTTCAGGAACTCTTTTGCTGTATGGCAATGGACATGCAATTTTAATTATATGTTCAAAGGGTGGTGAAATTGCTTGATGGTAAAACATGGTTTGCATATGTTTATGTTACTTCATTTAGTAGACACTTTTCTCCAGAGCAACTCCCAGTTAGCACTATGCAGTGTTGTCAGCCCACACCTTATTCAGCCAAGGTGAGTTACTCTTCTGGATACACTACTTACAATGAGCCACTCATGCAACTACCAGTGAAACACACTTTCCTTCTGTCACTCACACACAATGGGTGACTCAGCGTTACCAGTCTACCTGAACAACATGTCTTTTGGACTGTGGGAGGAAACCAGAGCACCCAGAGGAAACTCTTGCAGACCCAGGAGAACATACAAACTCCACACAGACTGAGTGGAGATCAAGTCCATGTCCTCTCACACCACTCAGGGGCTGTGAGACATCAATGCTACTCGCTGTGTCGCCCATTCAGTGTTTCGGTATGTTCAGTATTTTGTGACAGAAAATGTCAGCGGTGTAGTTGTATTTGTGTATTGTTTATTCCAGCTGTTTAGCATGATGGAGATAACTAGACTTCTATTTGCTGATTTTTAAAAAATGTTACTGACTTGTTCTTTTTCATTTTTATCATTAGCACCTATATGCCGCTACAAAAGTTTACCCTTTTTTCCATGCACCAGTGTAAATCAATAAAATTTTAAATTGAATTTAAACTTTGTAATTTCAGTGTCTGCTGTAAAGTAATATAACATTATTTTCATAAAAAAGGACATATAACCTAATATGTTTTTTGATGAAGTAAGTTTTTTAACGTTACAGCTGTCAAATTAAATGGTAAAAACTGCTCAGAACAACAATGTTCCACAATTTGATAAAAACGCCATCAGAGATTCATCCAACAAAAAGAACTGCAGGAGGGTAAAACTGATAAAAAGCTTATTTCAAGGAAATCGAAGTGCACACGCTTTGTTGCAGTTAGCTGGTAACAAAATCATATGCATTTACGGTGGACAATAGAGGGTCCAGACTCATTGTACTCCTGCTTGCTGATCCACATCTGCTGGAAAGTGGACAAAGAGGCCAGGATGGAGCCTCCAGTCCAAACCAAGGACTTGCGCTCAGGTGGGGCGATCACCTACATAAAAGCAAAGCAAGTGAAATGCCTCCTCTGCATAGAACTGTCCGTACACAAAGTGAAGTTGAAAATACTGAAAAATACCTTGATTTTCATTGCGCGTGGAGCCAGCTCTGTTATCTCTTTTTGCATCCTGTCTGCAAATCCAGGGAACGTGGTACTACCACCAGACAGCACAATGTTTTTGGACAAGATTTCACGAATCTCACTTTTACACTTGTTGATGGATTGGAAAGTATTCTCATGAATGCCTTCACAACCTATATCTGTAAAACAAAAAGCAGGTTCAGAAGAGGTCTACAGCTGAATTCAAACTTAGAGCTGAGGATTCAGAGCAGTACATATTAATGACTTAAAATAAGCAAGTCTCCTGGGCTATGGTTGACCTTACCCATAAGGTAGGGATTGAAAAGTGCCTCAGGACAGCGGAAGCGCTCACTGCCAATGGTAATAATTTGTCCATCTGGCATCTCGTAAGACTTGTCCAAGTCATGATCGGTAGCAGCGGTCTTCATCTCATGCACAAAGTCCAGTGGTACATAACACAGCTTCTCCTTTACATCACGGACACTCTGATGCTGAGTGGTAGTGAAGCTGTAGCCCTTCTCAGACAGGAGTTTCATCAGGTAGTCAGTAAGGTCACGGCCTGCAATGTTCATGCGAGTGATGGCAAAGGGAAGGGCATAACCCTCATAGACAGGCACCGTGCTGCTTACTCCATCTCCGGAGTTCATTACTATGGCAGTGGTGCGTCCAGATGCGTACACTACTGGGACCTCCTGAAGAGCCACGTACATGGCTGGGGTGTTGAAAGTCTCGAACATGATCTGGTGAGGAGAAGAAGGAAAAGCAGAAACTCAGGTCTAGGTGAGAGCCAGTTCTCCTTGTTTGAACCCATCTCCAGTATGAACACGCATAAGAAGAGAAACTTGTGTCTGTCTTGTCCAGACAAGAGTCCAACATGGTACGTGAGTGACAGGGAGAAAGTGTGTTTCACTGGTAGTTGGATGACTAATTCCTTGTTAGTAGTGTATCTAGCAGTGTAAGTCACCTTGGTGAATAAGGTGTGTGGGCTGGTAACACTACACAAAGTTCATTGGAAGCTGCTTTGGAGAAAGCATCTACTAAATACACACACACACACACTTTCTGAACCACTTGTCCCAGACGGGGTCACAGGGAACCAGAGCCTTCCCGGCAACACAGGGCATAAGGCCAGAGGGGGAGGGGACACACCCAGGATGGGACGCCAGTCCGCCACAAGGCACCCCAAGCGGGACTCGAACCCCAGACCCACCGGAGAGCAGGACCCGGTCCAACCCACTGCACCACCGCGCCCCCGCTACTAAATAAATCAATCTAAATGTAAATAAATGTAAATGGGTCATTACAGTGTCACTCTGCACGCTCCTCATCCAAGTTCACTAGTGCAACCAGTTTTGGCCAGAAAGAACTCATCTTTACACTTCCAATCTTATATTTCATTTAAAAAACTGCAAAGTGGTAGTTTTTCTCTGTTAGTGATTATGTTGCTTGCAGGCAGCCTAACAATGCCCTCAAATGGAATCTGTTTGTCCAATTTAGTTCAGCTCAGTCTATCGGATACTACACTCTTTACAGTAAGTACTTTTAGAGATGGGTTTCAAACCTGCAACCTTTGGGTTCAAGGCTAGGAGTTTTAACTATACTACCAGCTGCCCCTACTTCTGTTTACTGAAGCATGGAGACACAAGCAACATCTGAAGTAAACTCCTTGGCATCAGGATGAAGAACTCCTATGCCCTGTTTCTGTGCAGGAACCTTGTCATCTGTCGTCCTGTAATTTATTGTTGCTTGTGCCCTCAGGTATCATCAAATTGAATATGAATGAGAGCAAGAATAATATGTGAAACTTAATCCATACGGCAGGTAATTGTGCTCTGCAGAGGTGAAGGGAAAAATGCTGACTGGGAAAACCAACATCATGCGGTCCATGGGTTCAGTTTACAAGCCTACCTACTATTATGTAGTCCCAGTTCCACCTCATGGCTGTCTAATATACTATGTGCCATTAGAACCAAACTCCAAGCTAAAGAGTGACAGTGGGAAAAAGACTCACATAGACCTGGATGTTAACAAGGATCTCTTAGCAACCTTTCACTCAACTGTTTATTCAGCTAAAACCACCTTCTTCCACAACAAACTGCAGTCTGCAATTAACACATCACACAGATTCTTCACCACTTTCTCATCTCTACTCTGCCCTCCTCCTCCTCTTCTCAGTGCTGATGATTTTGTTTTTCGCAGACAAAGTCAATGTGATCATGGACAAGTTCTCGGCATTCATGCACCCTGATCATTCTGGGCTGCTCCAAAGTTATGGTGCAGATGATGGTCGTATGGAAAAATGGTATTATTGGAATATGGAATGGTAAAAAGTCGTATGGAAAAAAGGTATTATTCCAAAGGAATGGCGGCGAGCAGGAGGAGTGTTTATACCCAAAGAGAAAGATGCGGTGGATATAGGGCAGTTCAGGCCAATATGCCTTCTTAACGTTGAAGGGAAAATATTTTTCACTGTTGTGGCACAGAGGTTATCTGCATATTTGTTGGTCAACAATTTAATTGACACCTCTGTGCAGAAGGCAGGAATTTCGGGTTTTTCAGGTTGTTTAGAGCATTGCAGTATGATTTGGCATCAGATAAAGGAGGCCAAGATGGATGGTAAAGACCTCCATGTGATCTTCTTGGACTTGGCAAATGCCTTTGGCTCAGTGCCGCATGTTTTGTTGTGGAGGGCATTTGATTTCTTTAAAGTTCCAGAGTGTATTACGAGACTGGTTAAGGTGTATTTTGAAGACATTAAGTTTTATTTCTGTACCAAGCAATACACCACATCTTGGCAGCGGCTGGGAATTGGTATAATGGCCGGATGCACAATCTCGCCTTTGGCTTTTACCATGGCTATGGAGGTGTTAATAAGGGCGTCGAGATGGGTGGTTGGGGGTATGAGGCTGAAGGATGGTCCTCACCTTCCACCAATCAGAGCGTATATGGATGATATGACTCTGCTTACTACTACTGTCCCATGTACTCGTCGTTTATTAACGAAGTTGAATGGAAATCTAAAACTGGCCGGATTGAAAATTAAACCTAGTAAGTGTAGGAGTTTGTCGGTAGTTAAAGGAAAGTTATCACGGGAGAATTTCCAGATTGATGGGGAAAAGATTCCGTCAGTGGCTGAAAGGCCAATTAAGAGCTTGGGTCGCTGGTATGATTCCTCATTTAGCGATAAGGAGCAGGTCAAAAGATTAAGGGAGGATGTTGTACTGGCAATTAATAGGATTGATAAATCCTTTTTGCCAGGGAAGCTGAAGGTTTGGTGCCTTCAGTTTGGTTTATTGCCTCGTATTAGATGGCCGCTAACTATATACGAGGTCTGTATGTCAGAGGTTGAAAGGCTGGAAAGGGTTATGAGCAAAACTATTAGGAGATGGTTGGGGGTTCCTCATTGTTTGAGCAGTGTGGCTCTGTATGGAAATGGGGTTTTGGAACTACCACTGACTAGCCTCGTGGAAGAATTTAAGTGTGCCAAGGTTGGTTTGGAATTAACACTGTCAAACTCAAGAGACCCAGTGGTGAGATCGGTTCCTGTAAGTTTAAAAAAAGGACGTAAGTGGGATCCACGGGAAGCTGTTGCGCAAGCGCAGACAGCGCTTGAGCACAGAGATGTGGTTGGTCAGGTGCAGGTAGGTAGGGCGGGGCTCGGTGCCGGCGATCGAATAAAGCTGTGGAGTAAAGCTAAGTTACCGGAGAGGAGGAAGATGGTGATTGGTTTTATTCGCGAACAGGAAGAGGGGGCAAGGCGGGTAACTGCGACGTCACATGGTGTGCAAGGGCGATGTTTGGCTTGGGAGCATGTGGAGAAGCGGAAGATCAGCTGGCGTGATCTGTGGGCGATGGACGCTGGTCGTATTAAGTTTCTCATCGGAGCCACCTACGATGTTCTCCCTACTCCGCAGAATCTTAATCGCTGGGTAGGTACAGAGCCGACTTGCAGCTTGTGCGGTGGTGTAGCCTCTTTGAGGCACATTCTATCTGCATGTAAGGTTAGTTTATCTCAGGGAAGATATACTTGGAGGCATAATGAAGTGTTAAGATCCTTGGCATGCTTGTTGGAGAACAAGCGGGTTGAAGTTAATTCACTCCCGCAGTATGGAAGAAATAAGCTTATTTCTTTCGTGCGGGAGGGGGAGAGTGTTATAAGTCACGCGCGTGGTCGTGGTGATACGAGTTTTAAATGGGGTGAAGTGCGTGACTGGAAGTTGTTGGCGGACGTGGGAAAACAACTGCAGATGCCGCAGTGCATTGCGATCACGGCGTTGAGACCCGATATTGTGCTGTACTCCGAGGGCGCACGGATAGTGTACTTCATTGAATTAACAATACCTTTCGAAGACTCATTGGAAGATGCCTTTGAGAGGAAGAAATTGAAGTACACCGAGTTGGCTGGTGAGGTGAGGGAGCGAGGCTGGCAGTGCGTTATTAGACCAGTGGAGATCGGTACTAGAGGGTTTGTTGCAAAATCAACCACGTCGCTGCTGTTGGAGTTTGGTTTTAGGGGTCAGTCGTTAAGAGCAGCCATTAAAGGCTTGTCAGAGGTAGCAGAAAGATCTAGTCAGTGGTTGTGGATGAGAAGGCACCAGGGTGCTTGGGGGAAGCACACTTGAGTGGGGAGTACTCACCTAGGTGAACATCAATGGTTTGAGTTTTGTTGTCACCTCCATATGCTGGTGTGGTGTATTGGTTGGTTTTTTTTGGTGGGTGGAGTCGCTGGGATGGCACTGTGGGCATGGAGGGGGGTGGGTCTGGGACGCCAGATCTCGCTGTTGAGCCTTCTGGAGGTGTAGTGGGCTCAATTCAATGAAACATCAATGAAGGAAGGTGCCCACTTGACAACCCCAACGAAGTGCACGCGGTGGCTCCCGGCAAGGAGGATGGTGTTTGCCCATGATATTTTTTGTGAAGGGAATTGGTTGGTTTTGGGAGGGATGGTATATTGTGGCATGGTTGGTTTGTCTAGCCCCCTTGGTTTTTGGCACGAGGGGTTGAATATCTTTCCCTGTGTATTATTGTATGTTCTCTGAATTTGAGCCCATGTCAGAAACTGAAATGTCCAACCTCTTGCTGTCACACAGAGCTACAGTCTGCTTCTTTGGTCCAATTCCTTTGCCGCTCCTACAGCACATCTCCATGCAACTCTCTTCCTTTATCTCCAAAACCATCAACTTGTCATTCTGCTCTGGCTGCTTCCCATCTGCCTTCAAAACTGCCTTCATTTTACCTCTGTTGAAGAAAGCCTCTCTGGATCCAGACTCAGTCCAGAACTACAGGCCAGTGTCTCTCCTGCCTTTTCTGTAAAAAACTCTGGAACAGTCAAACTGTGATCAGCTGCTTGCTTTCCTTACCCAGAATGATCTCGTCGATGGGTCACAGTGTGGATTCAAACCTGGACATTCCACAAAACAGCTCTTCTGATAGCATTAAATGCTCTCCAGTTGGCTAGAGTGGCCTCGCTCTCCTCGATCCTGATCCTTCTCAACCTGTCTGCAATTTTTGACACTGTCAACCACCAGATTTTACTCTCCTCTCTTGGACAGCCTGGCACTGAAGTGGTCTGAGACCTACCAATTAGAATTATACTAAGTGGTCTGGTGGGGCTCCCAATCATCCCCTCAAGCCTCTCTCAGTAGGGGTCTCACAGGACTCGGTACTGGGCTCCCAATCTTTTCAATGTATGCCTCCTACCTCGGTTCTCCATTGCTTCCCACAGATTCTGCTATGCCGATGATACTCAGCTCCTCCTCTCCTTTCTGCCTGGAGCTACAAAAATTTCCTCACACATCGTCGCCTGCCTATCAGAAATCTCTACCTGGATGTTTGATCACCACTTACAAATCAACCTCTCCAAACCGAGATCCTTCACCTCCCAGCTGGTGCATCTTCCTGTCGTGAACTCTCTTATCAAATTGGACAACTCACTCATTTGCCTGTCTCTTCGGCTCAGAGTCTAGGAGTAATGATTGACTCAAGTCTGTCTTTTTTTCAACACGCTGAAGCTAAAACCTGGACCTACAGATACATCCTGCATAAAATCTGCAGTTTCCGCACCTATCTAACAACAGCAACTGGAATGTAACAAATAAATTGCACTTTAGAATCAAATGTCTGCATCCAAGTCTCTTGTTCTATTGATGTTATGCACTCACCGTATTTTTCTGCGAGACATTATGTCACTTTGGAGAAAAACGTCTGCTAAATGAATAAATGTAAATATAAATATAGAAAATGCAAAGGATTAAATCCTCCCTCTTGTCCCATCAGGCACCCCGATGGAGATTTGTTACCTGCGTCATCTTCTCCTTGTTGGCGTTGGGGTTCAGGGCAGGCTCAGTGAGCAGTACAGGGTGCTCCTCGGGGACGACACACAGCTCATTGTAGAAGGTGTGATACCAGATCTTCTCCATGTCATCCCAGTTTATGACAATGCCATGTTCAATGGGGTAATCAAGGTTCAGCAATGCTTTCTTGCTTAGAGCATCATCACCAACATAGCTATCCTTCATCCCCACATCAACCATGACACCCTGCAGAGAACAATAAGGTGAGGAGGATGTCTCAATAACAAGCAGTTCAGGTAGGATAGGGAAATCACTCATGACTCACCTGGAGTCCAGGACGCCCCACAATAGAGGGGAATACAGCACGGGGAGCATCGTCTCCAGCAAAACCAGCTTTACACATCCCAGACCCATTGTCTATCACCACTGCAGCAACCTTGTCTTCTGCCATCCTACAAAGGCAAAGGAAAGGAAACAATTCAGCCTGATGCAAAGTGGTGATACAAGCTGTTGTTCATATTTGCACTCTTCAGTAAACTAAATGTGCATTGAAACAAGAATTAGATGAGAGTTAATTGTTTTTGCTTTTACAAAAACATTATTTTGGTTGGCAAATTAATCAGAATCAGAATCAGAATCAGAATGAGCTTTATTGCCAAGTATGTTCACACATACAAGGAATTTGTCTTGGTGACAGAAACTTCCACAGCACAGACAGAATGACAGTGACAATACAGATGAGAAGATAGAGTATGTGAATAAGGGATAAAAAATATATAAAATTACAAAGTACCCAATATACAAGAATAGTCACTAGATACAAATGCAAGGGAGTGTGAGTAAGAGATATGATGTGATAAATAGTTATAAATATAAATAGCATTATGTATTGCACTGGTTTACTCCCTGGGGGGGGGGGGGATTTAGCTGTTCATGAGGTAGATGGCCTGAGGAAAGAAACTTTTCTTGTGCCTGGCTGTCCTGGTGCTCGGTGCTGTGTAGCGCCTGCCAGATGGCAAAGGTTCGAAGAGGAAGTGGCCTGGATGTGAGGGTCTAGAATGATTTTGCTAGCCCTTTTACTGACTCTGGACGAGTGCAGTTCTCTGAGAGCTGAGGGGATGTGCCGATGATTCTTCCAGCAGTCCGAACTCTCTGCTGTAGTCTTCTGATGTCTGATTTCGTAGCTGAGCTGAACCAGACAGTTATAGAGGTGCAGAGGACAGACTGGATGACTGCAGAGTAGAATTGCATCAGTAGCTCCTGCGGCAGGTTGAACTTCCTTAGCTGGCAAAGGAAATACAACCTCTGCTGGGCCTTCTTCACAATGGAGTCTATGTGGAGCTCCCACTTCAGATCCTGTGAGATGGTGGTGCCCAGGAACCTGAATGACTCCACTGTTGCCACAGTGCTGTTCATGATGGTGAGTGGGGATAATGCTGAGGTGTTTCTCCTAAAGTCCACAGTCATCTCCACTGTTTTGAGCATGTTCAGCTCCAGATTGTTATGACTGCACCAGACAGCCAGCTCTTGGACCTCCTTTCTGTAAGCAGACTCGTCACCATCCTGGATGAGGCCAACGAGTATGGTGTTGTGTGTGAACTTCAGGAGTTTGACAGAGAGGTCTTTAGCGGTGCAGTCGTTGGTGTACAGGGAGAAGAGCAGTGGGGAGAGCACACATCCCTGGGGGGCGCCAGTACTGATTGTGCGAGTATTGGATGAGAATTTTCCCAGCCTCACTAGCTGCTGCCTGTCTGTCAGGAAGTTGGTGGTCCACCGACAGATGGAGGTGGGCACAGAGAGTTGGGTTAATTTGGACAGGAGGAGGTGTGGGATGATGGTGTTGAAGACTGAGTTGAAGTCCACGAACAGGATTCTCGCGTAAGTCCCTGGTTTGTCCAGATGTTGCAGGATGTAGTGCAGTCCCATGTTGACTGCATCATCCACAGACCTGTTTGCTCGGTAAGCAAACTGCAGGGGGTCCAGCAAGGGTCCAGTGATGTCCTTCAGGTTGGCCAACACCAGTCTTTCAAATGACTTCATGACCACAGACGTTAAGGCAACAGGTCTGTAGTCATTAAGCCCTGTGATTTTAGGTTTCTTCGGAATGGGGATGATGGTGGAGTGTTTGAAGCAGGAAGGAACTTTGCACATCTCCGGTGATCTGTTGAAGATCTTTGTGAAGATAGGGGCCAGCTGGTCAGCACAGGTTTTTAGGCAGGCCGGTGAGACACCGTCTGGGCCTGGTGCTTTCCTTGTCTTCTGTTTGTGGAAGACCCGACACACCTCCTCTTCACAGATCAAAGGTGCAGGAGGGGGGAAGGTGGGGATTACTGGAGGTGTTAATTGATGCGTGGGGAGAGGGTCTGAATGGGTGTGGGGTGTGAGACAGGGTTTTTCAAACCTGCAATAAAACTCATTCAACTCGTCGGCCAGTTGTTGAGTTTACATGGTGCTGGGGGATGATGTCTTGTAATTTGTGATGTCTTTCAGGCCTTTCCACACCGATGCAGGATCGTTGGCTGAAAACTGTTTCTTCAGCTTTTCAGAGTAGTTTCTCTTAGCCACTCTGATCTCCTTTGCCATTGTGTTTTTGGCCTGTTTATACAAGACTCTGTCCCCATTCTTGTAGGTGTCTTCTTTGGCCTGACGAAGCTGTCTGAGTTTTGCAGTGAACCACGGTTTGTCATTGTTGTATGTTAAACGAGTCCGGGTAGGGATGCACATATCCTCGCAGAAACTGATATACGATGTTACAGAGTCTGTGAGCTCATCCAGATCAGTAGCAGCAGCCTCAAAAACACTCCAATCGGTGCACTCGAAGCAGGCTTGTAAGTCCTGCTCTGCTTCCCCAGTCCATCTTTTAACAGTCCTTATTACAGGTTTAGCTGATTTCAGTTTCTGCCTGTAGGTCGGTATAAGATGAACCAGACAGTGATCAGAGAGCCCCAAAGCTGCCCGTGGAACAGAGTGATATGCATCCTTTACTGTGGTGTAGCAGTGGTCCAAAATATTACTGTCTCTGGTGGGACATGTAATTTGCTGTCTTTATTTTGGCAGTTCACGGGAGAGATTTGCTTTATTAAAGTCCCCGAGAATGATTATAGCAGAGTCCGGGTGTTGTTGCTCTGTGTCTGTGATCTGGTCGCCCAGCTGTTGCAGCGCTGCTTTCACGCATGCTTGCGGTGGAATGTAAACACTTACGAGGATGAACGAGGAAAACTCCCGCTGATTCCGCGTTGCGATCCGCTCTGAACAGCTGGAAGCCCGGCAGATGTAGCGCGCTGTCCAGAATGGCTTAATAACAGTAATTAAACATCAACTAACATTTTCAGTGTCTCCATCATACTTCACAGAGCTTCACAGAGCCCTTTGTACAGCCGTTGTAATATATGCATAGGGTATGACATCTAGTCCTGTGTACATTGAATGAATGCTCTCATTAACAAAATCAGTTGGACAGTAACCTTTTGTTAGCACAGATTGTGGGTGTTTGGTGGTTTTACTCCATTTCTTCATTACTGCAGCCTCTTATAGAACAAGTAGCAAATACAAAACTAGACAGTAAAAATCAAAATACGTACTTTTTTCTTGTTGAGATGTTATTGACAGGATGTATCTTATAACTGGAAGCCTGGGCTAGCCAGTGGCACTCAGGAACAGACTGGGTAACAACCAAGTAAAGTCTGGTGACTACTGGAGAGACAGTTGACAGGTTGGAAAGACGGCATCTGGAACAGGATGGGTTAGCACCCCCCCATATCTTCCATGATAAGGAAACCCAAATCAAGCTACAAAGAAGCCTTCAGAAACATACCCCCAGGGGAGCCCAAGGGGGAGAAGAATGAGATCTTCAACAGGACAAATTCAAGGCATTTGTCCATTGCTAACAGTTTCACAGTGTTAAACATGAGATGCACCTGTGGCAAGTGATGTGAGAACCTATGCAGCCTTAAAATCCATCAGGCCAGAATGAAATGCTTGGAACGTGACAGAGATGTGCAGATCACAGGACCTCACCCTGGTGAGACGCAACAGGAACCCGGCAAGGAATGACTCTACAGATCCTAGTCCCTCCATGCACCTTAAATTCCCATTTCCTGGAATTCATAAGCAGCAATGGATCAAGTGGCCTCCAGCTTCCAGCCATAGAGAGTGACAGCGTCATGGTTTCGTTCTACACGATGACGGACTCAAGTGCAGAAGTCTTCAAATCGATGTTTATTATAGCAGGCAGACGTAATCCAAAAGAGAAGTCCAAGACAAGGCGATAATTGTGGTCAAAGAACAAACAAGCAAAGGTCGAGGTCGGAAGGAGTTACAGGAAACACAATCAGGAATCCAAGAGAAGTCGCTGAACAAGGTTCCGAAATTGCCGTCTCCTCGGCGTTGCTTTTTATCCCTGTTCCCATGAGTGAACAGCAGGTGTCGCCGATGTGCTGGTTGATGGAGACGTGACAGACAGCAGTTTGATGAAGATTTAACCAAAATCATTCAAGCCACAGCCAAGGGGGACACAGACAGTCGACTCCACTGTATGACCGCCATACTTGTCAGTTATGCCTCCGAAAGGTTTGGATGTGTAAAACCTGAAACAAAGTCCATATACTCCATGAACCGGTGTTCCGCAGGGCTCGGTATTGGGTCCTCTTCTTTTCTCTATCTACACCTCCTCCCTCGGTTCAGTCATAGCCTCCCATGGATTCAAATGCCACTGCTATACTGATGATACCCAGCTCTTCCTCTCCTTTCCACCTGGTGTGTCAGACATCTCTGCACGGCATTGCTGCCTGCCTGTCGGGCATCTCTTCATGGGTGTATGATCACCACTCCCAACTCAACCTCTCCAAAACAGAGATTCTTTACCTCCCAGCTGGCCTGTCCTCCTGTCATGACCTGTCGATCAAACTGGATAACTCACTCATTTCACCTAGCTCTTTCGCTAAGAGTCTGGGAGTAACAATTGATGCAAGTCTGTCATTCTCTCAACATATCGAAGCCACAACCCGGTCCTGCAGATACATCCTGCATAATATTCGTAGGATCCGTCCCTACCTCACTACTGACTCCGCCCAACTACTTGTCCAGGCCATGGTGACTTCCCATCTGGACTACTGCAGCTCTCTCCTGTGTGGCCTTCCTGCTAATGCCATCAAACTTCTGCAGTTTCTACAGAATGCTGCTGCACAAATTATGTTTGATTTGCCAAAGTGCTCCCATGTATCTCCTCTACTCATTTCTCTGCACTGACTTCCTACAGCTGTCCGAATCAAATTCAAAACCCTGTTCACTGTGTACAAATGCATCAACAGAACTGCTCCCGGCTATTTACAAGATTTAATCAACCGCTACACCCCAGCCAGGCCCCTTCACTCGTCTACTTCTGCTCACTTGGTAGTCCCACGTACAAAAGGTAAAGCTCGGAGGTCCTCGGTTCTGGGTCTGTTGTGGTGGAATGACCTTCCCCTGACACTCAGAACTGCAGAAACTCTGTCTATTTTCAAGAAGGGTCTGAAAATTCTCCTTTTCCAGATCCACTTCACCCAAGATCTCTCCAGCTCATTTACGGTGTAACTTTTCAAGCATCGTAACTCCATAAGCATCCCCAGATACAACCTTTATTCAGCCACTACTCTGGCATTGTACTTACTCGTTTGTGTATCTTATAATATTAAAAAAAAAAAAAAAAAAAAAAATTGGTGGGAGGTTATTGGGATTTGTCTATCCTGTGTCTTATGCACCTACTCGAACGATGAACCTTGGTGCAGCAAGCTGTAGGTAACAAATTAGGTTTGCTTGAAACTTTCATGTCTGCAGCTATGTCTCTTTCTCTTAATGTAATGCATAAATTGTACTTTTGCTGAGATGTACGTCGCTTTGGACAAAAGCGTCTGCTAAATGAATAAATGTAAATGTAAATGAAAAGCGGAGCTACCAAGATACACCAGCTGAGACAACAGCTCTGAACTCTGAAACGGCAGCCCCAGCTAGCTGGGACAGCTGGTAGTGTAGTGGTTAGAGCTATTGCCTTTGGACCCACAGGTTTGATCCCTGCCTTTGGCTGTAGTACCCTTGAGTGAGGTACTTATCCTAAATTATTCCAGCAAAATTACCCAGCTGTATAAATGGGGGGGGTGCGGTGGTGCAGTGGGTTGGAATGGGTCCTGCTCTTCAGTGGGTCTGGGGTTTGAGTCCCGCTTGGGGTGCCTTGCGACAGACTGGCGTCCCATCCTGGGTGTGTCCCCTCCCCCTCCCGCCCTATGCCCTGTGTTGCCGGGTTAGGCTCCGGTTCCCCACAACCCCATATGAGACAAGCGGCTCAGAAAATGTGTGTGTGTGTGTGTGTGTGTATAAATGGGTAAATGATTATAAGCATGTCATAATTGTGACATTGACGTTGTAAATTGCCTTGGAGAAAAGCATCAGCTAAATGAATAAATGTAAATGTAGTTAGTGAAGATGAGCAACTACTACTAGTGGAGCTACTTAAGATCCTAAGAAGAAAATTCATGACACTCTCCCAGGCAGAGTGCTGTACGAGATGTGGAAAAGAGAGAGCCAGGAAAGGGGCATCCTTCATTTCCAACCCTTTTACCAAGATAAGCAGATAAGTGCAGTGGCCAGCTCATGTGCTCAGTGGAAGAAGTGGATATCTACCTTCACAGCACCCTGAGTGACCCAGAAAGAGGATGAGACTTTGAACAGCATAAGGCCCTCATTAACCCAGCATCTCCCACTTTTGAATTTGCTACAAAGGAGCCCTGCTGGAGGGAGGTTCAAGAGGTGGTAAAAAGAGCAAGATCAGCCTCCACTCCCAGACCCAGTGGAGTGCCGTACATTGTTTACAAGCATTGCCCTGAAATTCTTTGCCAATTTTTTAAAATCTTGAGGGTTATCTGGCACAGGGGAAGAATCGCTTCCCAGTGGAGGTATGTAGAGAGCATTTGGATCCCCAAGGAAGAGAACAAGTCAACCAGTTTAGAGACATTTCACTTCTCAGCGTGGAGTGCAAGATATTGTTCAACATCTTGTTACGAGTTCCTCTTGAAGAACACATACATAGACACCTTGGTGCAGAAGGGCGGCATCCCTGGAGTGCCTGGATGTTTGGAGCACATTTGTGTAGTTACACAACTCATTAGAGAAGCTTGCGAAGGCAAAGGGGACCTGGTTGTGTTATGGCTGGACTTTGCCAAAGCTTATAGGTCCATACCACACAAGCTGTTTGAGTTCACTCTACACATACACCATGTTTCCATCAAGATCAAGCACCTCATCCTGGATTATTACAGCAACTTCAAGTTGAGAGTCACTTCTGGGTCCATCATGACTGGAATTGGCTTGAGAAGGGTATAATAACTGCTTGTACTACAGACACCCCTCGACTTACCCAAATGGACTGTTCTTCAACTGTTTATGTAAGTCAAAATTTACTTATGTCGGATTCCCCCTCCCCCCCACCATTCAACATCATAACATTAATAATTTTTCCATCTCAGTTATTGCACCTCGACATTGCTTTGTTACTATTGTTTTCATGGTAGCTGTTCCTTTCACGTGCTCCTTTATTCGTTCAGCATCCTTCACTTTCGTATTTATAGTCGATAGAGTTAAACCTGGTTCCTGTGGTATAGACGTTAATCTTTGTCCACCTTAATACTTCCTTATTATTTTCAGTTTCATCTCCAAATTCCATTGCTGTATGCTTGCAAGACGGTTCTTGTTTTCCTTACATTTACATTTATTCGTTTAGTAGACGCTTTTCTTCAAAGTGACATACATCTCACAGAAAATACAATGTGTGTATTACATGAGCAGAAACAGACAGATCCAGATGTATGCTTCATAAATAGAGTTAGTTTCTTTCCACCATATGAATCAATGTACATCACATTAGTGGAAGTATAAAACTCCAAATATGGCAGCACAATGGTCCAGCAAGTAGTGCTGCTGTCTCACAACGCCTGGGTGGTGTGAGAGGATGTGGGTTTGATCCCCACACAGTCTGTATGGAGTTTGCACATTCTCGCTATGTCTATGTGGGTTTCCTCCCACAGTCCAAAGACATGCTGTTCAGGTTCACACATGGTGTGTGAGTGATACAGAGAGAGTGTGTTCCACTGATGTATGGATGAGTGACCCATTGCAAGTAGTGTATCTAGTGGTATAAGTCACCTTGGTGAATAAGGTGTGTGGGCTGATAACACTACATAGAGTTCATTGGAAGATGCTTTGGTGAAAAGTGTCTGAGAAATAAATAAATGTAAATACATTACATGAACATTTACATGTTACATGAGCGTGTATCTTTCCTGGGTTTCATCCTTGGTCCAGATGGGGTGGCAATGGACTCGGCTAAGGTCCAGGGAGTGCTGGATTGGCCCCATCTGACCTCTGTGAAGGCTCTACAATGGTTTTTGGGGTTTGCGAACTTTTACCACCGGTTCATTCTCAGATTCAGTAGCCTTACTGCTCTCCTCATCTCTCTCCTCAAGGGTAAACAGTCCCAGCTCTCCTGGCAGCCAGAGGCCCTTGAAGCATTCCAGGATCTCAAGCAGTGGTTTACAACCACTCCGATCCTTAAGCACCCCGATCCATCGCAACCTTTTGTTGTTGAGGTAGATGCCTCGACTGTGGGTGTCGGGGCGGTTTTATCAGAGACAGGGAACCACAGCCAAGCTCTACCCGTGCACATGTTTCTCCCATAAGTTCTTACCCACTGAGTACAATTATGACATTGGTAACAGAGAATTGTCAGTGATCAAACTGGCGCAGGAGGAGTGGAGACACTGGTTGGAGGGGATGACTCACCTGTTTTTGGTCCTTATGGGCCACCAAAACCTGAAGTACCTGAAGACAGCTTGTTGGCTCAACCCTCGACAATCCCATTGGGATCTTTTTTCCACCAAATTTAGGTTTACAGTCTCCGACCGTCCTGGTTCTAAGAACACCAAGGCGGGCACCCTGTCCCGGCTGTGTGACAAGGATCCGACACCAGACGCATCCAAGCCCATCCTGCCCAGCACCTGCTTCGTGACCCCCATTTGTTGCCAGTTCGCGCAGGACCTCCAGAGGGCCCAAACAGAGGAACAAAGGCCAGCCAACACCCTCGAAGGCAAGGAGTACGTTCCTCCCAGGATGAGGCCCCAGTTACTCCATTGGGCACACGACATGCCGGCCGCAGGCCACCCAGGGTGTTGACGAGCTCTGGCCCTGCCCGACAAAAAAGTACTGGTGGCCCTCCCTTCGGGAAGATGTTCAGGAGTTTGTGGAGGCGTGTGAGGTATATGCTCAAGCCAGGACCCCAAACCAAAAACCTGCAGGGCTTTTGCAGCCTCCACCAATTCCAGCCAGACCTTGGTTCCATGTAGCGATAGACTTTCTGACCGACCTACTGCCCTCTGAGGGGAATACAGTGTTCCTAGTGGGACTAGACTGGTTTTCTAAGTCTTGTTGTCTGCTTCCTTTGCCCCGACTCCCCACTGCCCTGGCCACGGCTGAGTATCTCTTTCAGAATGTGTTCTGGATCTTTGGATTGCCCGAAGACATTGTCTCTGACCGGGGTCCTCAGTTCGTGTCCAGGTTGTGGAGAGCATTCTGGCAGAAGCTTGGAGTGTCTGTTACCCTCACGTCCAGATACCATCCTCAGGCTAATGGACAAGTGAAGCGACTGAATGAAGACCTCAGTCGCTTTCTAAGGAGCTACTGTGGACAAGACGAGGACCAGTGGTCGCATTTCCTGCCCTGGGCCAAATATGCCAATAACTCCTTGTCCCATTCCTCCACAGGCCTGTCCCCTTTCCAGTGTGTCCTTGGTTACCAGCCTCCTTTGTTCCCCTGGCACACCGGTTCCTTTGAGGTCCCCACTGTGGATAGCTGGTTCCTGAACAGCGAGGTGGCTTGGCGAGTGGTATGGGTCCATCTACAACAAAGCATACACCAGTACAAGCAATAGGCCGACCGACACCGCCGCACCTTGCTTTTCCAGCCTGGGCAATGGGTATGGCTTTCCACAAGGGATAGTCACCTGAACCTGCCTTATAAAAACCTCAGCCCCTGATTTATAGGCCCATACAAGATCCTTTGCTGAATCACCCCAGTCACGTACCGGTTGCAGTTGCCTCCTCATTTATGCGTCTGTCCTACGTTCCATGTCTCCTTTCTCAAGCTCTACAGTACCTCCCTGCTCCAAGCCGCCCTGGGAGACCCAACGTCCCCTCCAGTGGACGTGGATGGGGAAGCGGCCTACACAGTCCAAGCCCTCCTCGACTCCAAACGCAAGCGTGGGGTCCTGTACTACCTCATGGACTGGGAGGGGTACGGCCCTGAGGAATGCAGCTGAGTGCCGGCTTATGATATCTTCGATCAGTCCCTCATCTCCGATTTCCATCAGGACCATCCGGATTAGTCAGCTCCGCGTCCCAGGAGGGGGGTCCTGGGAAGGGGGTACTTTCACGTCCACGCCCGCATCACCATCGACAGCACCTGACACAGATCAAGCACCGGACACCAATCAGTACACACACCCTTAAAAGACCCTCCTCTGATCCCGTTCCCTTGCGGAATCTCACTGAGACAACTGTCCTCCTGTACTATTTCCTACTCTTCCTCATCCCTTACTTCCTGTATCCGTTCTCCGGCTTTCGACCTTTACATCGTCCCCTGACCACATCCATGGGTCCTCGCTCTCACCCTGACTGCCGATCAACCAACTCCTCACCTGTCCTAAACTACGAGAACTTGCCTGACCCCTTGGTTCCTGACAAATGATCGTGCACTTGGATCCAGCCTCCCCGGCATCCTCAGTTCCGTGTGACAGCATAACACATTATCAATGCATTTATCAAAGTTATAAGTATGCCTGCTGGCCATGGAGGAAAGAAACATAAAACTCCCAACTGAAAGTTAAGGAAGAAAAAACCTCTGGGGGTCCAAGTGCCAGTGGCTGCTCATCCTTCCTGGGCATTCTAGATTAAATAGGACTTCTAAATCAGTTTACAGGTAATAATAGTATTGTTGCTGCATTTATGTTTGTTATCCTGTAGTTATCCAGAATGGGACCCTTGATCTTGGTTAGGACTTTGTACCTCACTAATGCCATCTCAACTAGCATGAGTCATATTATCACAGAGAGGTGGAGTAACTGCTAGCATAAAGCTGCTACCTTTGGATCCAGAGGTGAAAAGTTTCAGTCCTGCCTAGTGCTGTGGCCTCCTAAAGGAAAAAACTTAAACTACTTGAGTAGAGTAAATAATTTTAGGTTGTTGAAGACTGTAAGTTGCTATCCCCTTTTGGCTTAGAAACCTTCTGTCTTTTCTAAAACTCTAAAAAGCTCACTTTACTAGGTTCTGTGAACTGTTTTGACATTATGCAGGATCCCCCATAGAACTCTTCGACAGGGAGGGAGGGATATGGGAATATGTTTGTTGTTGCTATTGTTATGTTTATATGAAATCTCAAAGTAAAACACACACATTTTCTGAACCACTTGTCCCAAATGGGGGTCGCAGGGAACTGGAGCCTACCGGGCAATACAGGGCTGAAGGGGAGGGGACACACCCAGGACAGGATGCCAGTCCATCATAAGGCACCCCAAATGGGACTCGAACCCCAGACCTACTGGAGAGCAGGACCAGGTCCAACCCACTGCGCCACTGCATCCCCCCTCAAAGTAAAATAAAAAATTGAAAATTGCTTTAGAGAAAAGCATCAGCTAAATGAGTAAGTGTAATCTAGCCTTGAAACAGTTTCTTTTGTTGATTCTATGCAACCACAAAGACAGACACTGTCTTTCCAGTCTTCGCTTGACAAGTCCAAAGTGGCAGTCCCATTTGTACTTCCAGTGAATTTTCTGGCCTGATTCGATCCAACATCCAATTGTTTTTCTGGCTAAGCAGGGTAATCTTCAAATTCCTCCTCCAGTACCACACTGCAGAGGAGTCCTTGTTTTTCTTATCCTGCTTTTTCAGGGTCTAACTTTCACATCTATATAGTGTTGTAGAAAATACAATTTTTTTCAACAATTCTAGTCTTTGTTGTTGTGAATGTGTCTGTCCATCAGAGGACCCAAGGAGATTATTTCTTAAAGTGCGGTCTGGAACATTGGTACAGCTGGAGATGTTGGGTAGTAGGAGCAGACTGCAGAAGCCCACCTCACATGCACTGCCCATAAGCTGATCTACAGGTTGTTGTGGGGAAAGGGACTGTGAATTCCTGTGCTCTGACATTACTTATCTTTGCCATCTATTTCCCCGGATCAGGTGTCTCAGTTCAAGTACTTTGCTTACATGTCAGATAGTATTCCAAAGGTTACACCATTATTTTTCAGCAAGGTCTCATGAGTTGTCCATTTAAATTTAATTTGTAGAACATCAAGGACATTGTTCACAAAACTAAGAGAAAGAAGATCTGATCATTCTTAAAATGTTGTTATTGTGCCACTGAAACATACCCAACTTTGCCCAATGGAGCTTCTAAAACTCTCACAACCTCAGAGGAAAATACCACAGGCAATGACTATCATAGTTAATCACAAATGCATGCCACACACCTGCACCTTGTTAAATACCCTTTCTTTTAGAAAGCAACCTACCTGCAGTAATAGCAGAATCTTAAGAAAACCTGCCTTTTCTTGCACTTACTTTTGTTTCTTATTTGCCTTTCGTATCTCAACCCGGGCTCTTCGAATCACGATTCTTCAGATTATGATCCTCCCTCTTCGAACCATGACATTTAAAATCATGCCCTAAACTTAACCAAGCCCCTTGGACCTTGAACACACACGTTATTCCTGGAACAGTGCGTTCAAGTCCCGTCTCCAATATTTTCAGTTTCTATTTCCAACAGTTTCCGTTCTCCAGTGCCCATTGACACAGTGTCGCAAAATACCTCTGCAGTTACGTTCAGAGAAATAACTTACAGGAGTCACAAGAAAAACTCAGAAGTGATCAAGTTTATTTCTCTTCCTTTTTTTCTAAAAAAAGCAAAAAAAAAGCTGTGTAACCTCACAGTGGAAAAGCAAATGCCAAGTTATTAGTAAATAGGCAACAGTACACTCACTATAATAAATGTATTTTGTGAATGAGCCCTGGTCAGTGTTATTGCCTTATGAATTATCTGTGAGCTGTTTTAAACTGTAATGATTCTGATTATTTTAAAATAAAATGTCTTATGCCTGTAAAAAAGATTCTGCAAAAGACTACTGGCTGACAGACTACAAGTTAATACAGAAACATCCGCGGTGGACTATGAAAGGTTCAAAATCATCGTACTCCCGCTTGTTGATCCATATATGCCAGAAGGGAGACATGGAGGCTAGGATGGAGCCTCCAAACCAAATCGAGGGCTTGTGAAGTGCCTGCCATCCTTAGAATTATCCCTGTACAAAGCCAAGTTTAAAATACTCAAAAACACCTTGACTTTCATTGTGTGTGGAGCCAGACATTTCACCTCCTTTTGCATTCTGTCCACAAAGCCAGGGAACATGGTGCTACCACGAAACAGAATGTGGTGCACAAGTGTTTATGGATCTCCTTTACACTTCATGATGATGTTAAGGGTGTTCTGATGCACCCTATTGTGCCGTAGAGCTAAACAATAGAAATTATTTTCACAGGAGGTCTTCTGATGAATATAAAGACTTTAGATGAAGATTCTGATTAGTACTTGTAGATTACAGTGCTAAATACGTTAAGAACACCATAAAGACCTTTATCCATGAAAAACTGCTTTGAACAGAGAACTGATGACTACTCACAACCCCATTCCCCTGTCATAAGGCTTAATTTGTGTTACAGAGACTGTAATAAGCATGTCACTTAGGGTCAGGGTGATGTTACTCATAACAGAGGGGTCGAAAAGTACCTCTGGGCAGGGAGGTGCTCATTGCTGATGGTGACGCTCTTTGTCAGGCAGCCTGTAAGACTTAGTCAAGGAGAGGAAGTGGAAGCAGTTGCCATTTCCTGCTCAAAGTCCAGTGCTACATAACACAAACTCTCCTTGCTGTCACTGACAATCTGATGCTCTGTCAGAGGGTTGAAACTATAGCCTTGCTCAGACATGATGGTTAGTGAGGTGATGATGTGCAAAGTTTATGCAAATGATAGCACTGGGAATGGCTTGATAGTCATAAACAGGTACTGCACTGTTTACACTGTCCCCGGAGTCCATTACCTGCAGTCAGGGGGTTTAAGGTCTCAAACATGATCTGAAGAGGAGAAAGAAGAAAATCAGCCACATCTGATGTGCACCCCTTTGCATCAGCCTGAATAGCTTCCTGTTGCTGTGTTATGTTCCTATCTAGGAATCTCATCATCTTTCACTCTGCAATGATACAGTAGTTTTCTATTGCTCGTGTCTTCAGATTTCAGTGAACTGAATATGAACAGAAGCATGAATAAAATATACGAAATAATCCATCGAACAAGAAACCATTTCACACGTACATGAAAAAAATGTCACTTGCTAAACAGCACCATGTGGTTGACAGTTTCAGTTTGAAAGTAGACCTACAAATTATTATAAGTAAAATGTACAGGCTGTCCCCGAATTATGAACGATCTTTGTGTCCTTAGTCTGTTTTTAAGTTGGATTTTGACGTAAGTTGGATCAGTTAGGTATAGTTGGTATCTAACATGAGTTAGTCAAATATTTGTCTTAGTATATTGTATACCTTTCTATGCATAAAAAACATTAAAGAAACATTTCAACACTTCCGGACACCCTTAAACATCTTTAATATAACAATACAGTAATAATACAATGACAATAACTCAGACACATTGTCTGAAGCCACTTGTCGCAAGCGGGGGTCACAGCAAACGGGAGTCTAACCCAGCAACACAGGGCGCAAGGCTGGAGGGGACACAACCAGGATGGGACATCAGTCTGTAGCAAGGCACCCCAAGTGGGACTGGAACCCTAGACCCACCAGAGAGCGGGAGCCAGCCAAGCCTGCTGTGCCACCATGCCCTCTCAGGGGGGGTCTGGGGTTTGAGTCTTGCTTGGGGTGCCTTGTGATGGACTGGTGTCCTGTCCTGGGTCCCCCCCCCCCCCCCCCCCCCCCCCCCTCCTCCAGCCTTGTGCCCTGTGTTGTGGGGTTTGGCTCTGGTTCCCTGCGACCCTGTCTGGGACAAGCGGTTCAGAAAACGTGTGTGTGTGTGTGTGTGTGTGTGTGTGTGTGTGTAGTTTTAATCATGATCATTTCCTTTTTCTTGGATGCATCACCATCACTTGCATCACATTTATGCTTTGGTGTCATGGTTAGGAGGGTAAAAACAAGAAAATTAAAGCCAAATACAGTAACACGAGACACTGTAAACAGGAAAAGAAGGATGTTTGTCCTTCCTTGGGCTCATGCACCCCGACCACGAGCCAACAAACTGCAATGTTTTGAAATAGCGCCTGTGTATGATTACAAACCATTGTATATACAATAACTTGAATTATTAATATTATAGGCTTAATTATCATTTGATTGTTACTTAAGGATGACAAAAAAAATCAGCTACCGGTCAGTAAGGGGGTGGTTTGTAAATATGGGTTATACGTCAGTTGGACATTCATAACTCGAGGACTGCCTTTATTGGACTGAAATTGTTCCCGTCAGGCAGCCTGGTGGAGCTTCGTTACTTGTGTCATCTTATCCCTGTTGGCTTTGATGTTCAGGGGGATCTCAGTAACCAGGACAGTGTGATCCTCGGGGGCAACACGCAGGTTATTGTAGAAGGTGTGGTGCCAGACCCTCTCCATGTCGCCCCAGTTTTGTTCCAATGCCCCTCTCAATGGGGTGAGTTAGGGTCAGCATAGCTCTCTTGTTCTGAGCTTCATTACCAGTGTAGCTGCTAACAAGGAAAAATCAAGACACACTGCCATTGTTTGCAGAGCTTCTAATTTTTCCTGATAAATAGTTGCCATTGACAGCAACGTTCTCTTAGTTTTGATCAGGAAGTATTTGCTGGTTTTCATTTATTTGTTACTGCACTGTTTGTCATGACCACATCCAACAAGAAGCGCCTGACAGTAATCAGAGCACCCAGGTATAAAGAGCACCACTTCCCAGTTGCGGAATCTCAATGAGACAACTGTTCCAATCTGTTTCCGTGGCTCTTGTCCTGGTTCTCTTTCTTGTTGCCTCAGCCCTGAATCCTTGCTCATAAGTCTCAACTCCCTTTTTTTCCAACCACAATCTACGATGTCTCTCAGAACGACTTAGGCCCCGTGGTTGTTTGACCCATGCCTGTCCCTAAACAGGTCTTCTGCCTTGTCCTTCTGACGAACGAACCAGAGATCCTACACTTTTATCCTACCTCCTGTCTCCTGCCCTGGGAGTTTGTGACATAGAAATGGGTACTGGGAAGCAGGCCAAAGGGGGGTTACTCACCCTTGGTTCCTGACTGTGTGGTTCAGGTGTGAGTTGAGCCAAACATCCATAACAGAAGCAGAGACCCTCCCAGAACCAGTGTTTTCTCTCCTCTGGGGTCAGTTGTCCACACCCTACTCGCATGGCCTCTGGATTCTTAAATGTTCTGGATATGAAGTGTGCAAACCAGAGGCACTGGGTGTGTTCTTGCTCCAGGTAATATTGTCATCAGTCATAATTGCCTTCTCTACAAGTTGATCGACGATCCATTCTTTCCCCCGATAAGTAAGTTTGGCCTGGATGCAGGCCATTCCAAAAGCTGTCTAGGAGGGCCACCGTATTCCATTCGCTCTTGGCTGTCAGGATCCAGAACTGTAGGGTGTAGGAAGCCACCAACTGGTTACCTTGTTGGCTGGTCATCAGGCTGTGCCAGGACGCATGGTCAAATACCGATTCAAACTGTTTTCTAAACTGGGCAGAGGTGGTTGTGGTTCTGTTTATCCAGATTGCCGTTGCCCAGTCAACAGCAGCGCCGATCAACAGCGACACCAGGTTGGTCACCCGGCTCTCGTCAGTGTGATAGATATGGGGCAGGCTCGAGAACACCAGCTGACACTGGAGCAAAAACCCCTAGCACCTCTCAGGTCAGCCATTATACCTAATGGGCGTGGCCAGTCGGGAGTCTGTTGTGGAAACTGACATGGCGGCAACAGGCGATTGACGCATGGGTGGCACTGTGACTGTGGTTGCATTTTCCCTCTGCAAGGCTGTGTTGACACCAGGTCCACAGTATCTCCCCCCATTAACATCCGACACCTGTTGGAGAGTCTGTTCGAAAAAGTCCAGCAGCACTTCGAATGGTGGCACTCCAGCAGCAAGGCGCATAGACAAAGTGGAAGAGTGCATTACAATGGAAAGTTACCTGATCAAACATGTGGCAGGCTGACTTCCACCAAATCAATTTCCTGGTCCAAGCTGCATATGACACCTAATCAAGTCCAGCTAACCTTCATGTCTGGGAAAAGAGTGAATCACTTTTTGTCTGTTACACAGTATTTTTTAAACAAGTAACACCAATTCAATAATCAGACACCAATTCAACCAATTACAACTGTAAAAAAATGTAATGATAGGTGATGATCAATGCATAATAAATGTAGAGTGTTTGGTAATAATTTAAGAGGCAGTGGGTAAAGTTATTGACTGCTGCATAAGTTGTAATGTCTAAGTTGTTTATTAAAAGTTTACTTTATTTCTTTATAGTCCACTCATTCAAAATTTCACACACACACACACACATTTTCAGAACCGCTCGTCCCATACGGGGTCACGGGGAACCGGAGCCTACCCGGCAACACAGGGCGTAAGGCCGGAGGGGGAGGAGACACACCCAGGACGGGACGCCAGTCCGTCGCAAGGCACCCCAAGCGGGACTCGAACCCCAGACCCACCGGAGAGCAGGACTGTGGTCCAACCCACTGCACCACCGCACCCCCTCATTCAAAATTATTCAAAGAAATTTATTTCTACAGTCCTTGAAATCATTGAGCAGTTATTTATTTGACAATATCAAGCATTATGTGTGGCAAAAAGAGGACAGCATTTCACATAAAAAATATTGTTCCCACACTAAGCTATGGTGGTGGCAGCATTATGTTGTTGTAGGGTTGCTTTTCAACAGTAACATGGGTAAAATTGATGGAGTAAAATAAAAATAGATACTGGAGCAAAATCTTTTACAATCAGCAAAAGATGTGAAAAGGGGAAAGTTATTCACATTTCAAAAACACAGTGGTCCCAAACGCTATGCGAAAATTGCCCTTGAATGGCTTAAAATGAAAGGGGAGCTTCAGTCAAAGTCCTGAAATCTTTTGGCAGTAGCATAACATTGCTGTATATTTTTGCGCCCTAAGATACCTGCAAGAGATGGAGCAATTTGGAAGAGTGGACACATATGAAACTGGTGAAATATGAAAAATCAAGTTACAGCATATCATAAAACACAAAACACTAACTGCTGCAAAATAGATATTAAAAACATATTAAATGCCTAAAGGGGTGAATATTTTTCAAGCTTCTTTTTGTAATTTTAAATTTGGTAATGCCCTATTTCTGTATTCTAAAAAAAACAAATTCAAATGTTTTATAGCTGGATTTTAACATAGTAAACTGTGGTAGCATTGTAGGGGATGAATACTTTCTACACTCATTCTATACAAGGAATGAAATACAGGGAGCCCCCGGGTTATGAACGTTCAACTTAGAACCCGTAGTTATGAACCGCCCTCTGCAAAGCCTGCTATATTAAAAGTTTGAGTCACGAACAATGATTCGTAATAACAAACAGGCACTACTTTGCGACGTGCATCAAAACATTGTGCATCTACAGCAGTTAGTCGGCTCGTGGGTGCATGATCTTGAGGTAGGGCAAAGACTTCCTTCTTTTCAGTCAGACCATGTTGCTGTTAACAGTGTCTCACGTGTTACTGTATTTGTCTTTAATTTTTTTGTTTTTACCCTCCTAACTATGGCACCAAAGCATAAATGTGATGCAAGGAAAAGGAAAACAATCACAATTGAAACTAAAGTGGAAATAATAAAGCGACTGGAAAAAAGGTGAAATGCCAATGAACAGTTGGGGGGCGCGGTGGCGCAGTGGGTTGGCCCACAGTCCTGCTCTCCAGTGGGTCTGGGGTTCAAGTCCCCCTTAGGGTGCCTTGCGATGGACTGGCGTCCCGTCCTGGGTGTGTCCCCTCCCCCTCTGGCCTTACGCCCTGTGTTGCCGGGTTAGGCTCCGGTTCCCCGCAACCCCGTATGGGACAAGCGGTTCTGAAAATGTGTGTGTGTGTGTGTGTGTGTGTGTGTGCCAATGAACACTGGAAAAGTGAACATTAAAGTTTCTTTAATGTTTGTTTCACGCACACTCTATTATGAACGTTGTAGTTGTCACAACCTTGCCCGCACCTCAACCAGCAGCACCTGGCTGCTATTAAGCACCTGGCTTCAATCAGGGCACTCATTTACATTTTTTCATTTAGCAGATGCTTTTCTCCAAAGCGACATACATCTCAGCAAAAATATAATTTGTGCATTACAAAAGAGACATCGTTGCAGACATGTGATTCTTAAGTAAACCTAGTTTGCTACTATCCGCTTGATGTACCAATGCTCGTCAATCGAGTAGGTGCATAAAATGCAGGATAGATGAATTCTGATTACCTCTTTTTTTTTTTTTTTTTTTTAAAGAATAAGGTACACAAACAAACAATCACATACAATGCCAGAGTAGCGGCTGTGTAAAGGCCTATCTGGGGAAGATCATGACGTTACAGTGCATGAACTTTTACACCACACATGAGCTGGAGAGATCTTCGGTGAAATGAGTCCAGAACAGGTGAGTTTTCGGACCCTTCTTGAATGTAGACAGAGTTTTTGTAGTTCTAAGTGAGAGGGGAAGGTCATTCCACCACAGAACCTCTGTGCTTTACCTTTTGTGCGCAGGACCACCAATCGAGCAGAAGTAGACAAGTGAAGGGGTCTGGCTGGGGTGTAGCGGATGATCAAGTCTTGTAAATAGCTGGGAGCAGTAGAAGAGATATGTGAGAATGCTTTGGCAAATCAAACAACTTGTGCAGCAGCATTCTGAATCAGCTGCAGAGGTTTGATGGCAGTAGCAGCAAGGCCACACAGGAGAGAGTTGCAGTAGTCCAGACAGGAAGTCACCATGACCTGGACAAGTAGTCGGGCAGAGTCAGTTGTGAGGTACAGATACTCCCTCTCCCTAGACACTCACCAATAAAAAACACTTCTCACTTTCAGAATCTCATTTGAGACAACCGGCCCATCTGCAGTCTCAAACCTACCTTGTGCTGCTCTTCCAAGTCCTGTCCCTCACCGTTCCCCAGTCCTGCTCCACATCTCTTTGATAACGACCTCCCGCCCTGTCCCTCAACCCCAATTTCGGATCTTCGCCTCTGTTCAATTCATTGATCGGCCGACCATTCACCCGTCCCCGACCACGAGAACATGTCTAGTCCTTTGATCCTGAATAAATGATCCTGCACTTGGGTCCAGCCTCCTCCATTTCCTCTGTTCACCATGACAGTAGTAACATTTATCTCTTTATATGTCTCTGTTTTATAAATATTGTAGTTACATTTATCATTATGTTGTATTATTATTACTGTATTGTTATACTGAAGGGGGTGCGGTGGTGCAGTGGGTTGGACCGCAGTCGTGCTCTCCGGTGGGTCTGGGGTTCAAGTCCCGCTTGGGGTGCCTTGCGGCGGACTGGCGTCCCGTCCTGGGTGTGTCCCCTTCCCCCTCCGGCCTTACGCCCTGTGTTGCCGGGTAGGCTCCGGTTCCCCGTGACCCCGTAAGGGACAAGCGGTTCTGAAAATGTGTGTGTGTGTGTGTGTTATACTGAAGATGTTTTAGTGTATCTGGAAGTGTTTCTTTAATATTTTCTATGCATAGAAAGGTACACGATAAACTGTTTACTAAAACAAACATTTGACTGATGTTAGAAACGATCCATACTGAACTGTTCCAATTTATGTACAAATCCAACTTAGAGACAGACTTAGGAATGGAACTCGTTCGTAATCCGGGGACTGTGTAAATATTATCGCTAACCTCAAATAGAGTAAAACAGCACATAAATAAGAACAATAAATAAAAAACGAGCAAAACAAACCTCTTTGACAAGACCTATACCCTTTAGACTCAAACATTTCACTGAAACTTAATGAAGAAAGGAAATTAATTCTGATCTCCCCCGCCCCCAACCTGAATAATTGTTTCACCCAACTGTACTCCCTCACCAAGCCCACATTTGTAGAGCTCAATTTGTTTCATTCACTTTCGATGGTTGGAAGCAATTCCAATCGATTCTGTTTTACTCTGGCTCAGAAGCAGTACTCTCCAGTTTAATGGCTTTTGTCACGTCAAAGATCACCTGCCCAGCTGACTGAACCTGCAGTTGATTTAGAGCCAAGGGATAAAAAGGCAGCCCAGACACTCCTAAGTGTGGAACCTTGTTGAGCAAATGTCACATTGCTGACTGTGCTGCCCTATGAGTGGTCCCATGGTTTCCTGGTGTCCAGACCTTTTTTTTGCTTTGTTCTTCAGTTTATGGCCTTTGGATTTTCCTACCTGTTCTGATAATAGCTCACTGGTGACCTCTGCTTGTTTGACTTCATACTCTATTTCACCTGCCCCTTATTGGATACCGTTGCCAAATAAACAGTGCACCTGCACTTGGATCTGTTGCCTCCTTGAGAACATGACAGCTTAGCTGAGGAAGAGTGCATGAATCATGCAGCTCCATGCCAGAAGATGCGACGAACAGGCAAGATACGCACTTTCACTTTCAAGGGTATGGAATTATGGTGTGAACACAAGAACGGTATTCCTCGAAACCTTGGTCATAATTACATATTCTTTAAATACCAAGACTACATTTAGAATGCAGTATATGACCTCCTTTCTTGAAGCAAATAATTTGTAATCTATGTACCTAAGAGTGCAAAAATCATGTCACTTGATCACTTGACCGACCAGACTATCGGGCGTCGAATCGACTCCGCTGGTCACAGCACGCTTTCCATTCCTCTCTGGATCGCGCCTTCCTCATCCACGTAGCTCCAAACGTTTTTCTTATGTCGTCAATCCATCGTTTTGGAGGCCTTCCGCGTGGCCTTTTCCGCTCACGCGGATACCACTCGACAATTGCGCGAGTCCACCGATTGTCGGTGAACCGAGCAACGTGTCCGGCCCATCTCAACTTTTGCTTCTCGTACTCGTTGATGACGTCCCTCACGCCGGATTTCTCTCTGATCGTCTCACTCCGGATATGTTCTCTTAGTGATATTCCCAGCATAGATCTCTCCATCGCCCTTTGAGCAGTTACCAACCTTTGCTCTTCTCTCTTCGTGGTGGCCCAAGTTTCACTGCCGTATAACATTGCAGGTAAAACTGTGCCATTGAAGAGGTTCGCGCGGGTGGTCTTATCCAACTTTCCTTTGAGCACATCCTTGATGGAGTTGAACGCTTTCCATCCGGCCCTTATTCTCCGCGAGATTTCCTTCTCCATGTCTCGACGCATATTTACTTCTTGTCCAAGGTAGACGTATTCCTCCACCTCCTCTATTTCATCGCCTTGAACCACTATTCGGCCCCTTGTTGCGTAATCTGACCGCATGAACTTGGTCTTCATGCGGTTCATTTTGAGGCCTACTCTCAAGCTTCTGATGTCTAGCTCGGTTAGCATGGTCTGAAGTAGATCTGTGGTTTTGGCGACGAGGACGATATCTTCAGCGAAACGGAGGTGGGTCAGTAGCTCGCCGTTGATGTTTACGCCGCCCTTCCAGTCGATGTCTCTGAAGATCTGCTCGAGACATGTGGTGAAGAGCTTCGGAGAGATGGTGTCTCCTTGTTTGACGCCCTTCTCGACTGGTATTCTAATCGGCGACGACAGCAGAGCGATGTCGGTGGTACATCCGGAATTCGCCTCCCGTAGGAGTTCGATGTATTGCGCCTCGACTCCTTGCATCTCCAACGACTTTAGCACTGCGTTGATCTCGACGCTGTCGAAGGCCTTCTCGTAGTCCACGAACGCGATGCATAGTGGCAGCCTGTACTCTTTCGCTCGCTCCAGCAATTGGGTCAGAGTGAAGATGTGATCCATCGTGCTGTAGGTTCTTCGGAAGCCTGCTTGTTCCCTTGGTTGTTGTCCATCCAAGTGTTCTGATAATCGTGTTAGGATTATCTTCGTGAACAGCTTGTAGATGTGGGACAAGAGGCATATGGGACGATAGAGAAGATCTGAAGAACTATCTCCCTTCTTATACAGCAGGATGGTTCTCGACTCTTTCCACTGCGATGGTATCTTGCACGTGTTCAGATAGTGACTGAACTGTTCGGCGAGGATTTTCCAGAGCTGTTCTCCGCCCAACTTCAGCATTTCAGATGTTATGCCATCTTTCCCCGGTGCTTTTTCCCTCTTCATCAAATTGACGGCCCTTTCAACCTCACTTACGAGAATGGGGGGCACATTCTCCTTCCTTTGAAGTGACGGTGGTGGTTCAATCTTCACAGCAGATTTAAAAAGCTTAGTGTAAAAGTCTTTACAGATCTTTACCACCTCGCCTCTTTCATCGGCTGTAGCACCATCCGAGTTCTTCAGCTTCGTCACTTCCGATTTATAGAGTGCCATCCCCCTTTCACATTTCTTGAGGCTCTTCCTTTCCTCGGCGGCCTTCAGGAGCTTTTCCATCCGGTATTTTTCGAAGTCTCTCTTCAGCTGCAGTCGTATCACCCTGCTGAGAATGGAATATTCAAGGTGATCTTCCGCAGTCCTCTTCATGTTCTTTCTCTTCTCGAGAAGTTTTTTGGTGTCTTCCGAGATTCTTCCCTTCTGCTCCCTTGGGCCCGCCTCCTTTGCCTCCCTCAAGCATTCCTTCAGTTTCTCGATCAGTGAGTCATAATCATCGTCAATTCCGTCAATTCGGCACCAGGATTTCCTCTCCATCGCTTCCTGCAGTCGCTTTCCATCGTAGACCTTCACACGTTCTTCCCTCGACGTCAGCTGCAGTGTCTTCTTCTCCTTTGTCCTGTCGATGACGATCTTGGCCCTGAGCAGGCGGTGATCGCTGCCGGTGTTGAATGGCGTTACGACAGAGACGTCTTGCAGAATGCGCCGCTTGTCGACCAGGATGTAGTCGATCTCATTGCGATGTGCAGCGTTAGGGGCTATCCAGGTCCATCTTTTCTCGCTGTTCTTCTTGAACAGGCTGTTCCCGATGTAGATTTTTCTCGCCTCTACCATAGTGACCAAACGTTCCCCTCTTTCATTTCTTTCTCCAGTTCCAAACTTTCCAACATACCTTTCACCTTGCCTCCCTTTTCCGACCTTTGCATTGAAGTCTCCCATCACGACGGTGTAAGTGGATTTCCGAGCTAGCACCATGTCTAGCTGGCGATAGAACTCTTCCACTTCATCGTCGTCGCTGGCACTGGTGGGAGCGTAGGTCTGGATGATCTTAAGGGTGGCCTTTCCCGAGAGGTTCACGTTGAGCACTCCGATACGCGATGACACAAAATGGCATGAGGCGATCTTCGTAGTCCATTCTTTGCTTATGATGAACCCGACACCCCCAACTGATCTGCTGCCATCCGCTTTTCCTAGTCTTACAGCGCATCCATCTTCCCACCTCGCACTCATCTCCTTCTTCTGCCGAGTCTCGCACAGACCCAACACGTCGCATCTGATCTTCATCTTCTCCTCCATCAGGTGGTTCAATCCGTTCCCCCTTGCCAATGACCTGCAGTTGTAGGTGCAAATGGCAAGGTTAGTCCTGTTCCGCGGCGGCTTCTTGGAACCTGAGATTCTTAGCGGCCTCTCGTCGCTCGGATGGCGTACCGCCGCCGTGGCACGGTCCGATTGACGTGCAGGGTACTGAGGCCCATTTCTTCGTGCTGTTTTAGCCAGAAAATGACGCCACCCCGCTGGCTAGGCGGGCAGGCCATTGCACCTCTTCAGTTTAGCTAGCTTCCAGCCTCTACAGGATGGACCATACGCCCGCTTCTGCTAAGGCGATCCACCTGCATGACCGATAGTCCGGTACCAATGCGGCATGGTTGAACCTGCCAGGATATACAGAGTATATCCAACCGCCATAGCTACCAGACAGCCATTGCCACTGTTGCGCCACTTTGAGGCACTGAAGCCGGGTTTGCAACAGAAAAATCATGTAAGAAGTCTTTATTTAAGCATCTGAGCTTGGCAGTTAGAAAATTTATTATACTCTGTAAATATGGTCTTACTCTGCTTGCCTGAGTGACGGAAAATGGGATACAAGTGTATGTCTGTTTATGGATGTCCTCATTGCATGGCAGGTTAATGGAATAAAATACCTATAGTCTGAGGGGTGGAAGATAGTAGCAGTGTAGTTTGTAAACCTGTCATTTTCAAAGTGAAACACCTCAGGTCTAACTCCTAGTTGCAGTGTAGGACCCCTGAACAAGGTACTTAGCCTGAATTTCTCTGGTTGAAATAAATACCAAGTTGTCTAAACAGGTGCACAACTGCATTTACCTAACATTGCAAATTTCTTTGAAGAAAAGCATCAGCTAATTGGTGTTTGCTGAAACAATATCTAAGGAGAGAAGGTTATTGATCTCTTCTTTCTTTCACTTCTTTTTTGGGAAGAAGGTTGCGGGTCAGAAACCTCACTTCGAGGCTTTGAGTCCACTTGAAGGCTCACACCTGCTGCTAAGGGAAAGGATACCAAGCATCTTTCTTAAGGCTTACAAGGACCAAAGCTGACTAATCATATGGTACTGTGATCCTCTGTAGGGAGACTACTTTCGCTTTTCTTAACAATGACATTTTACAGTATGTCTTAAAACACAGAAAATTAGTCATACAATCTGTGATCACTGGGTGTTTTAGGTCATTCAACATCAGACACCCTCACAAAGCAAATAGACCAGGGCTGATCAGACCCCTAGTCGGTGTCCACGTAGCCCTACCTTAAACCCACAGTTGAGCTTTCCTGAATTTTTAGTTTGTACTGTTTGAAGGGGGGGGTCACAGAGGTGATCAGAAAGCCTAGGATCTCAAGTCTCTGCATTGCAGCACCTCCCCATCCATATTACTGTAAACCCCTTGTCTTAGCTCCTGAAGAGTAACCTCAGCTTATTACTCTGCCTCTGTGGGGTAATGCTGCTGAAGCTTCAAAGTTTTTCAAGGCACCTCAGGTGGTAATGGCTTATCTTCCTCTTGAATGCCTCAACTGTCAGTACAGGGACTTCATAAACCAATAGAGGCCAAAGAATTTGCGGCAGAATGTCGTACTGAAATAGCTATTTAAATTTACTGGGGAATCCTGACTTATTCATTGCTTACAGCTACCACTCCAATTTACAAGTCACATGAATTGTCAACTTGCCACAATCAAACAACTTACTGAAGCTTTTCACTGCCTTCTCCAAGATGGATAGCATTTTTCCCTTCCTTAGCACCAGACAACCGTATAGTAATTGCTAAAAACTCATCCTAGCCCATGTGATGAGCCTGTGCAAAATCCACCTCCATCCTGGGGCAGGTAGCATAGTCACTGTCAAGCAATTCATGAAAGCTCTGATGGGTGTTTGACACCTTACTCAGTTTGTGGACTTCTGTACTCCCCATTTGCCAAATTCACAAGCACATTCATAGCCTGAGCAAATAGGATAACAGACACTGCAGCTTGTTACTATGCCCATTTCTCATGGCTCTCTGATAGTACTACTTGCGATGTAATCCTCATACTGAAACTACTGTAGTTATAAATTTATTTTTATAAAGCGCTCTTCTCATACAGTGACAGAGCACTTGAACAAAGGCATAAGGCAAACAAACAAATACAACAAAAACAGCTGACTACAGACTACCATAATACATCATCAATGCATTTAGTAAGCTATAAGTATGCCTACTGGCCATGGAGGGAAGAAACAAAAAACTCCCAACTGAAAGTTTAGACAGAAAAAACCTCTGGGGGTCCAAGTGTCAGTGGCTGCCCACCCCTCCTGGGCATTCTAGATTAAACAAGACTTCTAAGTCAGTTTACAGCTAGTAATGGCGTTGTTGCTGTATTCACATCATAACAGAGAGAAGATGGAGTAACTGGTAACATAAAGCTGCTACCTTTGGATCTAAAGGTGACAAGTTTCAGTCCTGCCTAGTGTTGTACCCTCGTCATGAAGAATACTTAAATGATTTATTAGAGTTAACAACTGTCGGTAGTTTAAGATTGTAAGTTGCTCCCCCCTCTGGCTCAGAAACCTGCTGTCTTTTCTAAAACTCAAAAAAGCTCACTTTACGAGGTTCTGCGAATTGTTTTGACATTAAGTGGGGTCTCCCCATAGAACTCTTTGATACTTTAAATGGGTAGGGAGGAATATGTCAATATGTTTGTTGCTATTGTTGTAGTGATTGTTATGTTTATATTATCTCAAAATAAAATATATGTTGCTTTAGAGAAAAGCATCAGCTAAAAGAATAAATGTAGCCTAACCTCAAAACTGTTTCTTGTTGACTTGGTTTCCTGGCTGACCATGCTAATCTTCAAATACCTCCTCCAGTACCACACTGTAGGAGTCCTTGTTTTTCTTCTCCTGCTTTTTCAGAATCTAACTTTCACGTCCATGTAGTGTTGTAGAAAATACAATTTAAACAATTCTAGTCTTGTTGTTGTGAATATGTCTATACCTCAGAGGACCTTTTCCTGATTTCATTGCAGTTCTGTCTACTGCTCAGCCTGTCTCTTCACTGCCAGATCCCATGCTGTCAATTATTAGTCCCTAGTGGAAAATATTGTGAATTTCTTTTGTATCTTCACCATCACCTATTATGCTAGTTATGACTTAAAGGTTTTCCTCAGATTCAATGGCAATCCCCTTGATTGTCTCTCCTCACATTTTTGCATAACTTTAAACTCTTCATTCTGTATTATTAGTGCAGTATTGTTGTAGTATCCCCCCATGGAGCTGCTAGAAACAGGCTCAGGAGTTAGGGTAACAGGAACATGCTCTTTATTGCCTGTGTACATGTCTTTCTAGTCACAGTCTTAACAATGCTAGTACTTGTGGTTGGAGGTGCTTCTTTTCTTTTGCCTCATTCTGGTATATAATAAAAAAACCTAACATGGCGGCACCTACACAATAAAGCAGTGTTAAATGTCTGTGCCGGTGCTTAAATATGAAGCATCTTGAAACCCCAAGACCACTACATGGTGGCAGCGGTGATAGAAAGGATCATTGAACAGGTAGCCCCAGCGGACATACCAGCTGTAGGCTGCAAGTACGGCTTTTTTTTCCGTATTGAAATTCACCACGTGGCAGCAAGCTGTAGGCGCATTCAAGCCGAAATCGCTCAATAATATGATCGCGGCTCAGCAATAATCACCCGTGCAAATGATGTCAAAATATTCAGTTATGCAACAGGATGTTGCTGATCTCACAGGAGCATTTAAGCTATTCAAGCAGACAATGCTACTGGTGTGTGAGGATAATGGCGTCAGGGACAGTCCTGATGTAGCGAGGAAGATTAAAATAGGGGATGGTAATGAAGGCCTATGGAGACTGAATGCGTACGGCCTCACCGACAACGAGCAGAAATGGGTCAAAAAATTATGGGAGTTATTTGAAAAGCAATTAAAGATTGCTGTGAATTTCAGGATTCACGGATTAAGCTCAATGCAGTGTTGACAGTGGGAAAATGAAACCCTTGATAAGTTTGTCACTAGAGCCCACGCACAAGCACAGATGTGGGAATTCTCTGAGGATAAAATGCAGGAGAGAATCATGGAGCTTGTCAATGAGCACACCCATGGATAACTTCTGCAGGGAGCTGTTGGGAAAAGAAAAAGGCTTAACACTTCAGGACATGCTCATGGAAGACAGAAGACATGAAGCTGTGCTCATCAGCACCTGCCAGTTACAGACTGCACAGGAAAAGAAAACTGATCACATCCGGATAAAAAATCTATGTGGCCGATGTGAACTACACCACAAACCCCACTCATGCCCGGCCTATAAGGACGTTTGCAAGGGCTGTGGGAAGAAGGGACACTGGAAGATATGTACATCCGAAAACGGTAGAGACAAAAGAGGCCTGAGAAGAGAGATAGCAGGAAGAAAAAGGGTGCAATGAGAGTCCATGCTGTGAGGGCAAGCGATGATAGCTCCAAGGCAACCGATAACAGCTCAGAAAGCTCCGAAGATGAATTTGTCGAAAAGTTTCATAGCACAGACATACACAGCCCAGAGGCTGACACCCGAGATGAGGCTTATATAACAATTAAAATCAAATATCCTAACTGCGACAAGTCAAAACTCATGAAGATAAAAAATAGATCTGGGTGCACAAGGGAATGCACTCCCACTCCATACATTCCAACAGATGTATGGCAGTATTGAACCAACAGAAGTCCTCAGACCGATGGGTACGACGAAGCTGACATCTTACAGTGGTCACTCCATGCTGTGTTTAGGGAAACTCCCCATGCAATACAAGTATGACACGTCCGGGTGGGTGAGTACAGAATTCCATGTCGTGATGCTAATGGCCCAGTGTTACTTGGGTTACCCATGTGCACTGCCCTGAATTTGTTCACTTTCAATTGCCATCTCAAAGCCATAGAAAAGGCCCCAATCAAGGTGAGCACTACAGAGAATCTAGTGAAATTATACCCAACGCAGTTTGACAACTGATAAATTAGAAGGCCCAACACGAATCATCTTGAAGGAAGACGAAGAGTCATATGTTGATCGCCCAAGAAAATTCATCATCAACCTTAAACCAAAAATCAAGGATGAGCTCTGTTGCATGGAGAAACTAGGGGTCAAGAAAGTGAAACAGCACACAGACTGGTGTTACAGTATGGTATGCAGCCTCAAGAAAGATGGGTCACTCCGTTTGTGTCTGGACCCTAAGAGACTTAACGGAGCAATCAAGCAATGTCCCCACAAAACTCCTACACTAGAAGAGATAAATCCAGAATTCCATGGGGCAAGGTGGTTCAGCAAGCTCGATGCTAAAGCTGGGAGTGTACAACTCGACGAAAAATCACAGGTGCTTACTACATTCCACACACCCCTAGGGCGTTATTGCTTCACACACCCTTTTGGCCTCAACATAAGCTAAGACATATTCCAGCAGCGCATGGACGAAATCTTGGAAGGCCTGGAAGGGTGTGTTGGAATTGCAGATGACATTTGCATATTTGGCAAGACAGAAGAAGAGCATGACAAACTACTACTGTTACTCCTTGAAAGAGCAAAGGAGACAGGGCTGTTGTTCAACTCGGACAAATGCTTCATAAAGCAGAAATGAATTCCATTCTTTGGGAATGTTTACAGAGAAAATGGAATCTCATCAGACCCAGACAAGGTAAAAGATACACATATATATATAAAAAAAAACACACGTATAGCCCACAGAACAAGGAAGATCTCCAACACTTTGTAGGACTACTGACATACATGGGTTCTTTCATACCAAACTTGAGCTAGAAATCTGCAAGCCTGAGTGAGTTACTGAAAAAGGAAACGCCATATGACTAGTCAGAAGATCACCAATGAGCCTACGATATGCTCAAAGATGAAATATCAGAGCACTCTAGTATGGCATACTTCGACACCACGACTCCAGTAACACTTGAAGTTGACGCCTCACTGAAAGGACTGGGTGCAGCACTCTTACAAAACGGACGCCCAGTGGCATTCAAAAAACTCGAACTCCTACTCAAGCAAATGATAGCAACATCGAACGTGAAATGCTTGCGCTTGTGCATGGAATAGAGAGGTTCCACACTTACCTCTATGGCTGGCATTTCTCCATCAACACAGATCATAAGCCCTTGGAGATGATTTGCAAGAAGCCAATAATAACAGCTCCTCTGAAACTGCAGCGCATGCTCCTCCAAATCTGAGGATATGACTTCACTGTCACATATAAGCTAGGGCATCAGATGATTCTGACCAACACGCTATCACAAATGCCAAACCCAGAGGACGACACCACCGTGGAGATGAAACCAACCATCCACACAATCACCTTTGATCTCATAAACTTCAGCCTCAAGAAACAGAACGAGTTGAAGGTCGAGATTCAACAGTGCCCCGTCCTCAATGCACTTGCTTAGTTCATCATCATTGTGGATTATTACTCAAAGTATCCATTCATAAAGGAACTACCATGTCCAGTGACATCCAAGTCTGTCATGAACGTCTTCAAAGACATGTGTGGCATGCTCAGGGGGCCTGACCAAATAAGATCTGACAACAGCCCACAATACTCAGCAACAGAATTCACTAATTTCTGCAAAGAATGGGGTATAACACACACACAACGTCGTCACCCCACTATCCCCAATCCACTGGTTTTATCTAGCGCCAAGTCCGAACTGTGAAGTCATGCATCAAAAAGTGCATAAAAGCCCGAGAAAGCATATCACAAGCTCTTTTCAACATTCGCGCCACTCCAGCTGACAAACTCCCGTCCCCTGCTGAGATGGTGTTTGGCAGAACTATTGCTATCCTTCTGCCATCGCGAAAAGGAGACGCGGACGACAACGTCAAAAACAGACTCATGCAAAGAAATGAGACAATGACGCACTAGTATCATGCCAAAGCCAGGAAAGATCCACTTCCACCATTGTACTAAGGCAAAGAAGTGAGGGTCCTAGACAATTCTGCAAAAGCCTGGATCCCTGGAAAAATCATAACTCAATGTCCAGAACCAAGGTTATATGTTGTTGAGACTTCCAGTCGCACTTTCGTAAGGAGAAACAGGAGACACCTGAGAGAAGCACATCAACCACCAAGTTCAATCACACTGCGAAGTGACACACCCCAGATCACTGATGATACCATACAAGGGTGCCCAGTTACAGAAACCGAGGTCAGAAATCACCCTGATGTTATCCATACAGGAGAGGGGGTGCGGTGGCGCAGTGGGTTGGACCGGGTCCTGCTCTCCCGTGGGTCTGGGGTTCAAGTCCCGCTTGGGGTGCCTTGTGATGGACTGGCGTCCCGTCCTGGGTGTGTCCCCTCCCCCTCCGGCCTTACGCCCTGTGTTGCCGGGTAGGCTCCGGTTCCCCGCGACCCCGTATGGGACAAGCGGTTCTGAAAATGTGTGTGTGTGTGTTATCCATACACAATCTGGTTATACTGTTAAGAAACCAGCAAGGTATCAATAAAGGAAAACATCTCAACACGAGTAAGGCAGTCTAGATAACTAGATAACTTCACTGACAATTCCTTAGAACATGTCTGTTCCAATGTGAAAACATAAAAGGGCATGAACTTTTGCTGTCTTTTGTGTATTAGTTTTATTTTCATGCTTTTTAGTTTGCAGTGTAACTTGGGGAAGAGTAAGTTTGTACACACTTTTTGTGGAAGCATCATTATGCTGAGGAATACTATTAATGGACCCTGCAGTTGTATATTTTAATTGAAAGATCTTTTCAAAGTTTGTAAGTGACCTTGTTCAATGTGACATTCATTTTCGTTGTATAATGAGGGGGGTGTGGTGGGAGGTGCTTCTTTTCTTTTGCCTTATTCTGGTACATAATAAAAAAAACTAACATGGTGGCACCCGCACAATAAAGCAGTGTTAAAGAAATGTCTGTGCCGGCACTTAAATATGAAGCATCTTGAAACCCCTAGAACACTACAGTACTAAGCAGTACCCAAACACTGGAGAGGTCCCCCAGGTCACTGTAAGCCCCTGAACCCCAAACAGCAGTTCCTCTAGTCCAGCTTCTCTCATGAACATCCAAAGTTACAGAGCTGATATTAAAATTGCTGCTCTTGTGACTGACCATTTATGTATGTGAGACTACTTTAGAAGTCAGATGTATGAATACAGTAAATTTCAATATTTCTTAAAGCGGGTTCTGGAGCATTGGTGCAGCTGGAGATGTTGGGTGGTAGGAGCAGACTGCAAAAGCCCACCTCGCATGCACTGCCGATATGCTAATATAAAGCTTGTAGCCGGGAAAGGGACTGTAAATTCCCGTACTCTGACGTTACTTTTTTCAATTTTGCTTTCGATTTCGCTGGGTCTGTGTGTGTGTGTGTGTGAATTCATGTGCTTTGCTCTTATGTTAGACAATATTCCAGAGGTTACACCATTATTTTTCAGCAAGGTCTCATGAGTTGTCCATTTAAATTTAATCTGTAGAACATCGAAGGCATGGTTCACAAAACTAAGAGAAAGAAGAACTCACACACACACTTTCTGAACCGCTCATCCCATACGGGGTTGCAGGGAACGGGAGCCTAACCCGGCAACTCAGGGCATAAGGCTGGAGGGGGAGGGAACACACCCAGGACGGGAAGCCAGTCCATCGTAAGGCACCCCAAGCGGGACATGAACCCCAGACCCACCGGAGAGCAGGACCTGGTCCAACCCACTGCACCCCCAGAAAGAAGAACTGAACATTCTTAAAATGTGGTTATTGTGTTATTACAACATACCCATGTTTGCCCAATGGATTAACGCCTCTAAAACTGTCACAACCTCAGAGGAAAATACCAGAGGCAACAGCTATCATAGCTAATCACAAATGTACGCCACACACCTGTACCTCATTAAACACCTCGTTAAAGCTAGAAAGCAACCTAGCTACTGTAATAGCAGAATCTTATGAAAACCTGGCTCTTCTTGCACTTACCTGTTCATTTGCCTTTCGTATCTGGACCTGCACTCTCCAAACCACAATTCTTGGTATTACAACCCGCACTCTATGAACCACAACATTAAAGATCACGCCCTGAACTCGACCAAGCCCCTTAGAGCTCGAACACACATGTGTTATTCCTGGATCAGTGCTTTCAAGTTCCGTAGCCAATATTTTCAGTTTCTCCTTCCAACAGTTTCAGTTCTCCAGTCCCCGTCAACACAGCTTCGCAAAATACCGCCGCGCCTGTGTTCGGAGGAATAACTCACAGGAGTCATGAGAAAAACTCAGAAGTGATTGTTTATTTCTCTTCCTTTCCTTCTAACAAAGGAAAAAGCTGTGTAACCTCAAAATGGAAAAACAAATGCTGAGTTACTAGTAAATAGTTAGGTAACAGTAGGGGAGACATGTGTTACTTACCCAAGGATGGAGGATCTGCCAAAAACCTGTGGGGTTACAGCCAAAAGAGGCCCTTCCACCTCTCTTTGGTTTCTAGGTAATCCCATTGCATCTCCATCCTAATCGTTACATTGGCCCGGATTTTATGATACACATCCTGGATGCCCAGGTCTACCCCTGTTTTGACCAGCTGGGTTCTTGCGTTCCAAAGTATTTGCTTGGCTATGCTGATCGCCAGCCACGTCCATGTAGCTGCTGCCTTCTGAGCGCCAGGGTTCCATCCTCTCAAGACTCTGTCATACGTCAAAACCATCTGTGAATTGATCTTCCTGCACAGGTGAGTCACCAAACACTAAACGATCTGCACCTGTCCGCAGTCCAAAAAGGCATACGTGAGAGTTTCATTCTCACCGCCCTGGAGTTGCAGGCAGAGTAGATGTAAATGTATATGTAGTAGATTTGTAAACAATGCCAGTTCAAATCTTGCAGATGGTGGTCAAGTTCCTTTGGCTGAATACTGGCCCATGTGCCTTCCTCGAGCCCTAAAAGAACTGCAGTTCCTCTCCTCTCGAGCAGGGCCTTATACAAAGTCCTGTGCTTGAGGAGGGTCTCTGCCTTGACCCTGGCTGCAAATACAGGAGCTACCGTTACACTGGCTTGGTTGAGAGTCTTGAGTTCAATAAAGTGAGTGCAAGATTTTTCAGAAGAACCTGGGGTAGCACTGGCAGTGAGGAACCCACCTTTGCATTCAAAGAAAATGAGGAGGCATCTCTCCCAATGATTTATGGGTCTTTCTGATAGTGGAATCATGAACAGTGACCTTTATTGATGCAAGAGAGGCCTGTAGTTCCTTTGATGTTATCCTTGGCTCTTTTGGGACTTCCTGGATGGGTCATAGCTGTGTTCTTCATGGAATTTTGAAAGGTCAGCCACTTCTGGGAAGGTTCACTACTGTGGCAAGTTTTTTTCCATTTGGAGATAATGCCTCTCACTGTGGTTCTTTGGAGTCCCAGAGCCTTTGAAATAGCTTTGTAACCTTTCCCAGACTGATGTATTTCAATCACCTTCTTCCTCATCATTTCTGGAATTTCTTTCAATTTTGGCATAGTGTGTTACTGGGTAACTTTTAACCAACTTCATGCTGTTGAAAAAGTTCTATTTAAGGGCTGGCAGTAATCAGGCCTTGTTGCGTCTAGTCCAGCTGAACCTCATTATGAATGCAGTTTCATAGATTTTGGGAAATCTACTATGGGGGAAATACATTTTCACACAGGCCCAATTGGTACTGGATAACCTTTTTGCTTCAGTAACTATTATCATTTAAAACTGTATTTTGTGCTTACTCAGGTTGCCGTTGTTTTATTTTAGATTTTGTTTTAATTTCTGAAACAATTTAGTATGAGATATGCACAAAAACGGAAGAAATCAGGATGGGGCAAATACTTTTTCACAGCACTGTAAGTAAAAATTGGCTCATCTTACCCCATTCTCCCCTACACTCCCTATAATAAATGTATTTAGTCAATGAGCTCTGGTCAGTGCTATTGCCTTATGAATTATCCCTGTGTTAAACTGGAATTATTCTCATTTTGAAATAAAATGTCTTTTGCCTGTAAAAAAAGATTCAGCAAGAGTGTCAGATACTGGCTGTAAGCAGACTAAGTTATTTCAGAGACATTTGCAGTGGGCTATGGAAGGTCCAATCTCATCGTACTCCTGCTTGCTGATCAACTTTTGCTGGAAGGCAGACATCGAGGCCAGGACGGACCCTCCAATCCAAATCGAGTACTTGCCCTTAGGTGGGGCTTTTATCAAAACATGTGAAGTTCCTCCAATCCTTATAATCATCCCTGCACAAAGCCAAGATTAAAATATTGAAAAAATTCCTTGATGCTTTTTTCTGTCAGGCAGTCTGTAAGACTTATTTAAGGAGTGGGAAGTGATAGCAAAGGGGTGCGGTGGCGCAGTGGTGCAGTGGGTTGGACCACAGTCCTGCTTTCCGGTGGGTCTGGGGTTTGAGTCCCGCTTAGGGTGCCTTGTGACGGACTGGCGTCCCGTTCTGGGTGTGTCCCCTTCCCCCTCTGGCCTTACACCCTGTGTTACCGGGTAGGCTCCGGTTCCCCCCGACCCCGTATGGGACAAGCGGTTCTGAAAATGTGTGTGTGTGTGTGTGTGTGAAGTGATAGCACTGGGAACTGCTTGATAGTCGTAGACAGGCACTGTGCTGCTTACATCATCCCCGGAATCCTTTACCAATGCAGTGGTATGTCTAGATATATATACTGTTAGCATTATTTGGAGAGCAACATACACTGCTGGGGTGTAGAAGGTCTCAAACATGATCTGAAAAGGAGAAAAAGAGAAAATCAGCCACATCTGATGTGCATCCCTTTGCATCAGGCTAAATAGCTTCTTCTTGCTGTGTTATGTTTCTATCTAGGAACCTCACCATCTCTCACTCTGCAATGGTACAGGAGTTTACTGTTGTATGTGTCTTCAGTGAACTGAATATGAACAGAAGCATGAATAAAATGAGAATCCATCGAACAAGAAACCATTTCACACGTACGTGAAAGAAAAAATGTCAGCTGCTACACAGGACTATGTAGTTAATGGTTTCAATATAAAAGTAGACCAGCAAATTATTATAAGCAAAATGTATTGGAAAGAGACTACTCCCATCAGGCAACCTGGTAGACCTTTTTACCTCTGTCCTCTTCTCCCTCTTGGTTTTGGGGGTCTCATTAAGCAGCACAGGGTGCTCCTTGGGGACAGCATTTACATTTATTCACTTAACAGATGCTTTTCTCCAAAGCAACTTACAACGAACATTATGTAGTGTTACTAGCCCACACATCTTATTCACCAAGGTGACTTACACTGGGTCACTCATCCATACATCAGTGAAACACACTCTCTCTGTGACACTCACACACTAGGGGGCAACCTGAACAGCATGTCTTTGGACTGTGGGAGGAAAACAGAGCACCCAGAGGAAACCCACACAGACATGGGGAGAACATGCAAACTCCACACAGACTGAGCAGGGATCAAACCCATGTTCTCTCACACCACCCAGGTGCTGTGAGACAGCAGCGCTACTTGCTGTGCCACCATGCCACCCACACGCAGAGGTTGTTGTAGAAGGTGTGGTTCCAGATCCTCTCCATGTTGCCCCAGTTTGCCACAACGCCCCACTCAATGGGATGAGTTACGGTCAACATAGCTCTCTTGCTCTGAGCTTCATTACCAATGTACCTGCCTCTTTGTGCCATACCAAATGTCATGCCATACAGGAGAGAAAAGGGGTGAACAAGGCATCTCAAGAACAACAGTACTAAGTCGGGTGAGATACAGAAACCACTTGTGGTTAACCTCGTGCTTGTGATATCCCATAATGGGGCTGAACATTTTATGCAGGACTCAGCTTATTTAGTTGACACCTTCATCCATGGTAAATGAAAAGATTAGAGTTATTTACCTCACAATTATTTAAACATTTATATGCCTGGGAAATTTTTCATTGAACAATTTTTATCCATACACACACACACATACTTTCTAAACCGCTTGTCCCATACAGGGTCTCGGGGAACCGGAGCCTAACTCGGCAACTCAGGGCGTAGGGCCAGAGGGGGAGGGGGACACGCTCAGGACAGGATGCCAGTCTGTCGCAAGGCACTCCAAGCAGGACTCGAACCCCAGACCCACCAGAGAGCAGGACCCAGTCCAACCCACTGCGCCACCGCACCGCCCCCATTTTATCCATACATTGATGAATAAAGTAAGATGTTGTATCAAGAACAACACAAGCAGTTTAAATGGGCTATCAAAAGCACTCATGACTCACCTGGTTCCTGTGACATCCCAAGATGGTGGGGAACACAATGCGGGGAGCATTGTCTCCAGCAAAAGCAGCTTTGCACATCCCAGACCCATTGTCAATGAGCAGTGCTGAAATCAGATGACCTGCCATCCTGCAAAGGTAAAGGAAAAGGAAGCCATTCAGCCTGATTCAGAGGGTTAATGGCTGCTGCCTCTTGTGTTTATGGGTTTCAGTAAACTGAATATACATGGAAAATATAATATGGAGGAAGTAATCCATTGTACAGTTTTCATGCCAGGAATACAAATGAGCTAATTCTAAGCATCTTGACACAACCTGTCGATGCTAGAGCCAAAGCACCAGATAACATGTATGTCAAAGATTGTATTTTTTGTGGCAAAGAAAAATTAAAAAGAATTGAATTCTTGATTGCAATATTTTCTATAAATTTTAATATTTTCAGAATTACACCTCAGATTTGGACTAGCTATGCACCTGCTAACAAGGAAGAATTAAGACCCTCTTACTGCAATCCTTTATAGAGCTCTTAATTTCTCCTGATAAATAGTTGCATTCAACAGCAACGTTCTCTTAGTCTTGATCAGGTTTTCAATTCTTTATTGGTTTTCATTTATTTATCACTGCACTGTTTCACTGAACTTCTCAATTTAGTAAACATAAAATTACCCTGGTAAGAAAATTTTCAATTACTTTTGTAACATTTTAGCATATGACAGCATAAAATCAAGTCTGGATTGAGCTGTGTTCCAAGGCAGATTGACAAGGTTTATAAGGCTGTTTCTTTAGACGACCATAATATAATTTGTGAACATGATTAAACATATGTTTTCCAAAGTAATTTCAGATCGTTGTGGAAATTAGAAATGCAGCTGGAACACACATGAGATAACAGTTTTGAAAAGGCCAAGACTCAATGAAAACTTTTAATATAAAATGCTACAATTTACTGTGACTGTGTATACTGAAATAGTACTAACTTTACAATCATCCCCAAATAAGCCTTTACACAGCTGCTATTCCTGCATTGTATGTAAATGTTGGTGTACCTTATAAAAAAAAAAAAATGTAGGAAGGTTATCAGGATTCATCTATTCTGCATTTTATGCACATACTCAAGTGATGAACATCGGTGCATCAAGTGGAAAGTAACAAACTAGGTACTTAAGAATCACATGTCTGCAGCTATGTCTCTCTCTTAATGTAATGCACAAATTTGTATTTTTGCTGAGATGTACGTCGCTTTGGAGAAAAGCATCTGCTAAATGAATAAATGTAAATGTAAATGTATTTCTTTTGAAAACGTAATATTTTTATGGGATAAGTTACATACTGAGATGAATTGGCTGTTAGATGTATTTGGTAAGGTAATGTTACATGGATGGTAAGAGAAACATAATTCCTCAGGAGATCTGGTTATGGAGGGTAGGCAGTTGCATTAATGTAGTACTGCACCACTTCATTGCAGGAAATGCTTTCTTGGATCTAACTTCAACATAAATCACAACTACATAAAGTCTGTCACTCAAAAAAAAAAAAGAAAACAATACAGAAACACAGGGTTTTCAGCGAAGCCAAAGATTTAGACTATTTAAAAAGATATTCAACATTTAAGAACATCCATCTCTCCACTGCCATCAGCAGCTTCTCCAGTTAATCAGCATGTCAGCATTTTGGTGTGGAAGTGGAACCAAAATATTTTTTTCTTAGTCAATACATTTATCCCAGAGCAATTCACACACACACATTTTCTGAACTGCTTGTCCCATACAGGGTCACGGGGAACCGGAGCCTACCCGGCAATACAGGACGCAAGGCCGGAGACACACCCAGGACGGGACGCCAGTCCGTCACAAGGCACCCCAAGCAGGACCCAAACCCTAGACCCACTAGAGAGCAGGACCCAGTCCAACCCACTGCATCACCGCACCCCCCACCCCAGAGGAACTCATTACACACACACACACATTTTCAGAACCGCTTGTCCCATACGGGGCCACGGGGAACTGGAGCCTACCCAGTAACACAGGGCATAAGGCCAGAGGGGGAGGGGACACACCCAGGACAGGACACCAGTCCATCACAAGGCACCCCAAGCGGGACTCAAACCCCAGACCCACCGGAAAGCAGGACTGTGGTCCAACCCACTGCGCCACTGCGCCACCACACCTCCCTGCAACTCATTACATGAAAACTAAGTATTTTACAAGAGAAACTCAAAATGCAAATATATGCATGCTTATTTAGACTTTAGTTTGCAGAGTTGCATGCTTCCACTGATATGTTTCTAAACTTGTTAATTGTCAGAATATTAATGATCCATGTGTGCTTTCGAATAACTCTGTGCAGCATGAAAGAGCACAGTCATGCCAAACTCACAGATTCTTGGCCACACTTGATTAGGAGACCAGGATCAGGTGCAGCAACAGTATTGAATGAAATAACAAGGGACAGGAATTCATTGCACTGCAGAGCTCAGACACACATGGTTGTGGCAGCTGTAAAAGATCCCTTTTTGCTTTATATTATGTTTTTTTGTGCATCTGCACTGTTTATTTTTTAAAAAAAAGCTTCATAAATCCACCCCACTCTGCTTCATACCTGGTAATTGCCCTAAACCTGCCATAACTGGTGAGCCACACCCTATTTGAAACAGGTCTATTCAGCATGTGGGAGAATAGTATTAGGACATTAAATAGTTAATATTTAGCTGGCTGCTTTTACACCCTTCCTGGATCAGGGCCTTGGTGTGGCGGAAGGGCTTGCGTGATCTATCGATCTCCAGAGTTATGTCATCTTGAGGTTGGTTCTCTCAAGGAGAACAGGTCTAGAGCGAAGATCAAGACTAACATGATCCAAAAACCTCCATGTAAGCAGTAAACATGAAAATATTGACCCTGCTCGAAATAGGGTCACCAGGACCTACCCCTGGAGCCAGGCCCGGGGGTAGTGTTCCTAGGCGAGCGTCTGGTGGCCAGGCAGCCCACATAACCTGGCCACGTAACCTTCTGCCTTTACAGAAGATCCACAAAGACATTGGTGAGCAGGCAGTTTCATTAGAACTCAGAATACCTAATGTCATTGATCTCCAAGTGTGTATGTAAAATAAACATTTATGACCAGAGCTTTGAATAATTTATCAAACTGTGCAGTACTTCCATAATCTCCTGAAACACAACAAAGAATATTTATGTGATTGTGATAGTTATTATTATAACTATAAGGAGTAGACCTTCCACCTCATCTAGAAGACTGGCAAATTGCCCCCACAAGGTCTCCGTTTCGAAATGTTTAACTCACTTGTGATTGCAGATGCGTGATTCTAAAGTAGTTACTTTCCACCACATGAACCAATGTACATCACACGAGTAGCTGCATAAAACTTTATTGAAATATTGACGATTCCTAATCACATTCCTAATTTTATATATATATGTATACAGTATAGTACATTAATATTTATCATGTTTATTACAGTCCTAATCTCATTCATAAACAACAAAAGAACTTCAGCTCTCAGACTGTTCAGTAACAAACTGCTGAAACCTAACAAAGAATGCAATTATTTGTCACCTTCCTTCTGATTCGAAACATTGTTTTACCCATCTCTACTTCATCCCCCAGGTCCTTTTTTGTGAGTTTCTTTTGGTTTCACTCACCTATGATCCTTGTAAGCAGCACCCACAATGTTGTGTTATTGTAACTAAGTAGCAGTGGGCTGCAGTTCAAATTTACATGCACTCAGTTTCTTGGGTGTGTAAGTAAGGCATGTACACAAGAAAATTTGTCAAAACCTGCTCATCAAGTATGAGTACAAATGTCATCAGGCATCTTAATGCCAGAACTTCAGCAAGTATCTTCACAATGCTGAAAAGTTTTCTTACTCTTCTTACAATTAAAACTCAAAATGGGATACTTGTATCTGAGAAACGCTGCACTAGATTCCAGGTTTGTAGATTAAATCGCTAGAGCAGTGAGGGGTCACCAAGTAATACAGTGGTCAGAGCCTTCATCTTGCAACTGAAAGACATAGGTTCAGATACCCACTGCCGCTGCAGTAACCCTAAGCACATTACTTACTGAGTTGCACCTGTAAGCTGTAAATGAGTAAAAGTGAAAGTATACAAACCTAACCTTGCTAGTTACTTTGGAGAAAATTCTCAGCAAAATTCATGAATCTAAATGTGATTTCAGAGCTGCTATGTATGTGATGCTCTTGAAAACCTCTTCTTTCTTACTCAGCTTTTTATATGTTTGTCTTATCTCACTTCATGTGTCTGAGTTAATATGTCATGGAAGGTTTGTTTCTGGACTCTGTAAGGACCGATTCTTTGTATTCCTGCATGCTGAACCACTTCTGCTGGAAGGTGGTCGAGGAGGCCACTACAGAGCCTTTGATCTGAAGAGAGTAGTTGTGCTCAGGTGGAGCCAACGCCTATATGAAACAAAGCAGGTGAAATTGCTCTCACACATGACATTATCCCTGAATAAAGCCACGCTTAAAAAAAGTAAAATAAATACCTTTCACTGTACTTTTTGCCAGGCATTTTATCATTTTTCATCCTGTATGCAGAGCCAGAAACATGGTGAACATGGTGCTACCACCCTTCAGATAAGATCTTACAATGCTGTGAAAGCTGTTTACACCTCTTGACATTGAACTTGATTAGATTGTTGTGGAAGTTATATTATTAAAGGAATGCAATCTGAGAGATGACACCGATATTGTTTTTATGTCATTTCTGATGTGCAGAAGATAATGAAGACAATTTACATTCACAGAAAGTATTCAGTAGTTTCCAAAAAATGTTTCCAACACATACATTACACATTCTTTTTAATCCCTTTCTTCCATAAACCTCTCAAAATGATGAGAGGTTTGGAATTTTGAATTTCATTTGGAACCGTGGATATTCAGATAAAGTTTTATGTAGCTACATGTGTGATGAACATCGGTTCATATGGCGGAAAGAAAGTAATTGCACTTAAGAATCACACGTCTGCATCTATGTCTCTTTCTCCTAATGTAATGAACACATTGTATTTTCTATGAGATGTATGTCGCTTTGGAGAAAAGCATTTGCTAAATGAATAAATGTAAATAAAAATGAGCCAGAAGAGAGGTTAAAGACTTTACCCGTCAGCTAATTTTCCTACCCACCACACCTATTTACACAATGAATCATATAAGTGATTTATTTAACATTCTTCAGGTTAATATTTTACATATACATTTTGACCCAGGGGGGCACGGTGGCACAGCATGGGGTGAGGTGGGAGGAGAGAACATGGGTTCGATCCCCACTCAGTCTGTGTGAAATTCGCATGTTCTCTCTATGTCTGAGTGGCTTCCTTCTACATGCTCTGATTTCCTCCTATAATGCAGACATAAGATTAACGTGGATTTGTAACTCTAAATTGCTCTTAGAATGTTATATAGGTAAGTGACTATGTGCAGTGGTGCAGCGGGTTTGGTTGGTGCCATCTGTGTGGTGAGTCTGGGGTTTGAGACCTGCTTGGGGTGCCTTGTAAAGTATCCTGTCCTGGATGCATCCCCTACCCCCCTTGGCCCCATGACCTGTGTTGCTGGGTAGGCTCTGGCTTGCCGCAACTCTGGTCAGGAAAAAACGGTTGTTGCTAATGACTTGACTTGTGTGTGTGGATGGCTACCCTGTGATGGACCAGTGTCTTGTCCAGAGTACCCCCTTCACTCTTGTGACCAAAGATCTAACTCTGCTCTGGGTAGCTGGTTACTGAAATTGGATAGATGGATAATTGTATGTAGCCTAGTATACAAGCTTTAAATTGGAAGCTATCTTGGACAATGCTGAATTGCCTACTAGACTCACCAGGCAAATCAAGACTGTTGAAAACCTTACTTTAGAGAGAAAAAAATAAAGTCCAAATTCAGCATAAAATTATGTTCCAAAGAATTCTCTGCTGCAGCCTTTGTCTTTTAGTGTCTATTCTCCGACTGACTCCCTGATGCATGTGTTTGCAGTGACCCTGTTTAAGTGTGTGATACTAGCGAACTGAGGCCACAGGAAACTGGAACCACACTGTTTGGATATCAGTCACTGACTGGGGAGAAAAAAAAAAAAAAAAAAATGGCTTCTCAGACCAAAATAAAATGTTCTTCTCATTTTAAGCAGGCTTCAGGATTGTATATTTTCAGACCATTCATGTATTGTCTGTTGGTATGCATCTGTCTATTTTTAAAAACCACTTAAATCATACATGGGTCAGAAAGGCAAAAGTGATTTTGATCCTTTATTCTAGGAACCAGGGACTGAACAGCTACTGGCCAGTACATCAGCAAGGCAGTGTGCACCATTCTTGTGATTAAATTTAAAGTAAGGCAACATTTTAAAAAAAAAAAAAAAAAAAAAAAAACCCCACTCTCCCCCATCTCTTCAATTTCATTACAACTAAGCATGCTAAAATGTACAAGCCATTGATAAGTTTAGTAGCAGAGGGGGCACAAATGTCACAAATTTGGGTTTTACAAAAGGTGGAAAAGGGGGTGCGTCAGTGGGATGTGTCGCCAAGGGGATGGTAACAACCGAGAAAAGTGACTACTCTGCAGTACACCTCAGTTAGTCCCCACTGTGATAAGAGAGTATAATAGGAAAGTTGGAAAGCTGGTTAAGAAAATGAAAACAAGGGGATATTTTTAGCAGATGTGTGTGGCAAAAGATCAGAGGCTGGCTCATTCAGAAGCATTTGCGGTGGACAATGGAGGGTCCAGACTCATCGTACTCCTGCTTGCTGATCCACATCTGCTGGAAGGTGGACAAGGAGGCCAGGATGGAGCCTCCAATCCAGACAGAGTATTTGCGCTCTGGAGGAGCAATTATCTGGAGGACAGGAGAAAGCACAAGATTAACATTTGTCAGTTTTCACTGTCAGCCCAGAACAGAGGCAGGTGAAGGACATTCCCTTCACTAATCCTGACCCACATAGAGATCAAGGATTGAAAGAAAAGGTTGATAAAGTCCTGTGTCCCAGGCAGCTCATGCGTGAGTATGTCAAATAACTTCATATTACAATAGCGGTGTTGAGTGTGTATTAGGGTCAGGAAATACAGGTTGTATAATTCAAAGTTGGTCATGTTGTGAATCCAAATTATAGTTTATTTTTTTGCTGTTGGGCCAACAGGTTGAACAACGGTTACAGCCACACACACACACACACACACACACACACACACAGAAACCGCTAGTCCCAAGCAGAGCTGCGGCAAACCGGAGCCTAACCCAGAAACACAGGGCTTAAGGACGGAGGAGGAAAGGACACACCATAGGATGGGATGCCAGGCCATTGCAAGGCACCCCAAGCAGGACTCGAACCCCAGACCCACCAGAGAGCAGGACCCAGCCAAGCCCGCTGCGCCACCACACCCCCCTGTGGTTACAGCTATCAGCTTGCAATTTAAACACGCAAATTTGAATTTAACTGCCCACTGTCATACCACAGAGGACTATACATTAACTGATCTGCTCCAATAAAAGTTAGATAACTAATATTATTCTAGTATGCAAACCTTACATTTAAGGTGCTTTTGAGAAAATCAGATAAAGTGAACAAGTACATTTGTAACAGAAACCAGGAAAGCTTACCAGTTAAAAAAATTTTTTTTTTTTTTTTTTTTTTTTTTTTTTACAGATAGTATTAGGATACATGTAAATATGCAACCACTCAATGCCAGCAACCCACTTTGATCTTCATTGTGGGGGGTGCCAGAGCGCAGATCTCACTCTGCATTCGGTCAGCAATTCCTGGGTACATGGTAGTGCCTCCTGACAGGACTGTGTTGGCGTACAGATCCTTTCGGATGTCCACGTCACACTTCATGATGGAGTTGTAGGTGGTCTCGTGGACCCCACAGCACTCCATACCTATGGGGTGGACAAGGATGAAGGGAGGATTTCAAATCCTAAGAAGCTAAATACAGAGACTTGGGGTTGAAAAGGATCGAGCATTAAACACTCAACAAAAAGTAGTAATCCTTCTTATCCATAAAAACAAGACATTGATGAGCAGCAGTTAAAGAGCTGTTCAAATATAAAAACAGCTCCATACAACGGATATCTATAGCGGCAAAAACTTCTACATAGTTAGACAGGTAGTCCTCAAATTTGATCCCAAAGGTGGTTACCAAGGAAAGAGGGCTGGAAGAGGCTTTCAGGGCAGCGGAAGCGCTCATTGCCGATGGTGATGACCTGTCCATCAGGCAGCTCGTAGCTTTTTTCCAAGGTGGAGGAAGTGGCAGCAGTCATCATCTCCTGTTCAAAGTCTAGTGCCACATAACACAGCTTTTCCTTAATGTCCCTCACAATTTCTCTCTCAGCTGTTGTGGTGAAGCTGTAACCACGCTCAGTTAGAATTTTCATGAGGTAATCAGTGAGGTCACGGCCTGCCAGGTCCAGACGCATGATAGCATGAGGTAGGGCATAACCCTCATAGATGGGCACAGTATGGCTGACACCATCCCCAGAGTCCATCACCACACCAGTGGTGCGTCCAGATGCATACAGGGACAGCACTGCTTGGATAGCCACATACATAGCTGGTGTGTTGAAGGTCTCGAACATGATCTAGTGCACAAAGGAGAAACCCAGACATAAGACTCAGCACTCCATGCTCTGCACTGCCTCTGTAAATGGAAAGTTTGAGTTCCAACAGTCAATATCCTCACCTCAGGCAAGAGCACCAGTGCAAACACTTTTGATTTCCAATATCATATCCAGCCCTGTATTTAAATGAAGCTCTGTGTGGACTACTAATCTCAACAAGGTCTTCAGGATTTCCTGGCAAAATTTAGAAAGGAACTATCTTCTATGGTGCTATAAGGAATATCCTCACAAATCCCAAGACCATTGTCCTTACTGTGAAGCCAAGATGGGTCCATAGTCCTGGATTTACTCTTCTTTAAAAGGGTTTACATGGTCCTGAACTTTTCTGTTCATCAGTTAGCAAGGAATGAGTGAAAAACAAGAACTGAGCCTTTGTATCTCTTCCCATCAGGCAGTCTTAGACCTATATGTTTCATGGAATTTAAAAAACTCAAAAGACATCACTGTCAAGAAGCCAGGCTAAAGGGCTGTTACCTGGGTCATCTTCTCTCTGTTGGCTTTGGGGTTCAGGGGGGCTTCAGTAAGCAGGACAGGGTGCTCCTCAGGGGCAACACGCAGCTCATTATAGAAGGTGTGATGCCAGATCTTCTCCATGTCATCCCAGTTGGTGACAATGCCATGCTCAATGGGGTATTTCAGGGTCAGGATACCCCTCTTGCTCTGAGCCTCATCACCAACATAGCTATCCTTCTGTCCCATACCAACCATCACACCCTGTAGGGAACAATATGGTGAGCAGGATGTCTAAAGAACAGAAGCAGGTGAGAGAAAGCATTCGGGACGCACCTGGTGCCTGGGACGTCCCACAATGGAGGGGAACACGGCACGAGGCGCATCGTCTCCAGCAAAACCTGCTTTGCACATCCCAGAGCCATTGTCAACCACCAATGCAGCAATATCTTCATCAGCCATCCTGTAAAGATGTTGGATCAGAAAACTCTGCACCAGTAAGGGCAGCATTATGTCAGCAGCATCTGACATTTCTGTGCAGATGCTCATTTGCAGTAGTGTTTCTACTCTGCAGAGTGCAGGACTTTTTCAATAAAACTATGCCTTGACACAGTATAAAACAGAAACTGCAATTTCCTCCATTCCGATGTTACTTATCATGCAATAACTAAATGAATCTGTCTATATTTATGTATATACATAGTATATATATTTATTTATCAAGCACTGAGAGATGCGAGTCACCGAAACCGTGCCCTGCTCTCAGACAGACCCAGCACAGACCATGGCAACGCATGCTTATAAACTTGACGTTTAAAACCGCAAAGGTGAGGCGTCGCCAAAGAATGTTTAAAAAAAAAAAATTTTAACAGCTCCACTTTGCACCCCGGCTGCAGCAGCGTCACCGCGAAGCGCTAGTTACTCACTGAGAATCTGTTACTCGAACAAACAATGCTGCATCAATCATGTATGATTAAATTTTTTAAAAAAAAGCAGTAGACTAGTGCTAACTCGGATTCATAGTAGAGCAGGACTCTAATGGAATGTAAACATTTAGGCTAAATTTTAGTTTCGCGCGTTTGAATTTAAATCTGCTACACTGCAGAATCTTTAAGTTAAAGTACACGTGACGTGTGTGTGAGGGCGCAAAACCACGCGCCTTCTCCGCGTGCACTGATGTGATGCTCTTTACCTGTGCGATAGGCGAGTCTTGTCCCCCCACCTTACACGGCTAAAATAAAGATGGGAGGGAACGTGGAGTAGACTAAGTACAGCTGCACAGTGCTCTCGCCTCTCCCGCCGTCCAGCTGATAGGCCGCCACCGCCACCTCTCCCGCCTACCCCGGTGCCCTCTTTCCGGCCGCGGGCCAACGCAGGTTGCCCCCCACCCGTTCACGCGCTCGCTCCAAATAAGGGCATAAAAACATGAAAGGACCCGGATTGGACACCAAGTGTGTGCTGCCGTTACGGTTGACGCACAGCCCGTGCGGTTTTTCACGGTCTGTAACGGTCTGGTTCATTTTTTTTTTTTTTTTGGATCCCTGCTACCCAACGGTATAATAAACGGTTTATGGAGAGTGAGCGCTAACACGATCTTTATTATTAACAATAATTTCTAATCTATTATAGCGATACTGGGGGGTCCTGCTCTCCGGTGGGTCTGGGGTTCGGGTCCCGCGGTGCTCTACGACGGACTGGTGTCCCGTCCTGGGTGTGTCCCCTCCAGCCTTGCGCCCTGTGTTGCCGGGTTAGGCCTCGGTTCGCCGCGAACCCCGCTTGAGACAAGCGGTTTCACACAATCAGTGTGTTTGTGTGTGTGGATTATAGTGATATGAGTCATTGTGCATATGATATGGTTCACTTACGTCACTGAAGTCATCAGTTTCTTTAAAAAATCTTTCCCACGTAAAAAATATCACGTAGAATTAATTAAAATACCAAAATAAAAAGAATATATTTATACATAGGGGGGCGCAGTGGGTTGGACCACAGTCCTGCTCTCCGGTGGGTCTGGGGTTCGAGTCCCGCTTGGGGTGCCTTGCGACGGACTGGTGTCCCCTCCTGGGTGTGTCCCCTCCCCCTCCGGCCTTACGCCCTGTGTTGCCGGGTTGGCTCCGGTTCCCCCGCGACCCCGTATGGGACAAGTGGTTCTGAAAATGTGTGTGTGTGTATTTATACATTGTATTTGCATGGCAATGATGACAAAAATACTGCATCCATCCATCCATCCATTTTCAATAACCACTTTCCTCCTGAGTAGAGTCGCTGTGATCCGGAGCCTATCCCTGAAGCAGTAGGCACAAGGCAGAGAAGGATACAAGCTGGACGAGATGAAAACACCTACATACGGTATTTCATATTTGTAATAGAAATCATTTCTATCTTAACCTGCAGTTATATGTTAATTCGTTCATTCATTATCAATAATTGATTGTCCAGTGGGGGTGCGGTGGCGCAGTGGGTTGGACCGCAGTCCTGCTCTCCGGTGGGTCTGGGGTTCGAGTCCCGCTTGGGGTGCCTTGCGATGGACTGGCGTCCCGTCCTGGGTGTGTCCCCTCCCCCTCCGGCCTTACGCCCTGTGTTACCGGGTAGGCTCCGGTTCCCCGTGACCCCATATGGGACAAGCGGTTCTGTAAATGTGTGTGTGTGTGATTGTCCAGTGCAGGGTTGGGGTGGTCCTACGACTAAAAGCATAAGATAGAATATTCCCTGGATGGAATCATTTTGATGATTGGGCTCAGTTTTGTATATGATGTTATGGAATAAAGTTGACAAGATTGCTGCCAGTGTTTTTCATTCTGCAGAGCACGTGGACACTGGGCTGTTAGAGGTGCCATTCATAAAGAACGTTTGACCTTTGATAATCTTTATTTATCCTGGTGTACAACTATTCGGGATATATTTAAGCTTTATATGATTTTTTGTGATTTTTTTACTGACAAAGCACAAATCTAAATTGTGATATTGTAAAATAAAACATTCAAGTCTTGTCCGGTTGGTGGAAGACTGGATCCTTTTCAGGACAACTATCTACAGAGCCGCCATGAGTTGACATCGACTCAACGGCACCTAACAGCAACAACAAAATAAAACATTCAGTGGTGCCAGATCCTCTCCATGTCATCCCAGTTGGTGACAGTGTCATGATCAGTGGGGTATGGGGTGGGTCAGAAAGTCACTTTGGAAAAAAACTTCAGCTAAATTAATGAATGGGACAGAAAGAAGAGACTAAGAGCATGAGAAACACAGATATGTGAAATGCTCACAAATCTCACCGAATACTTGGTACATCTCATGATAGATGGAAAGACAGCACAGGGTGCAACTTCCCTAGCAAAATCAGATTTGGACATCCCAGAGCCACCGTCAACCAGTGTAACAATACTGTCATCGATCACCCTATAATGACACAGGTATTGAGTCAGATATGAAGGACTTCTTCATTGGATTTAGCCACCTTATACAGACAGGAATTAAACCAGGGAGTTCAATTCTCTTTGCAATTTAGCTATTTTGAATAGTTGTATACCTTGAAAATTCATTGGAGCCTTCTGGAGTGAGAAAGAAATTTTTGCTGCTGCCATTAATTTTACTCTATCCTGAATCACTTAAGAGAACCATCACTGCATGTCTGAAGCATTAATGTCTTCTAAAAACATGCAGAATAGCAGCATGATAACTTGAAGATGCAGAGGGAAGAACGATCAATGTGTACTTTTTGAAGAAATTTAGAAATCTGAGTCACCTAGTTAATGACACTGGCCCACATATTGAAATCCAGACTAAAGACTTACATGTTTACTGTGGTAAATCTCTAGGCAGTGTAACTCCAGTTGGCTGTGGTTTTTCCCCCCTCTGTATTAACCTGTCTAATCTCCTTAAGCCATCATTTACTAACAATTTCTTTCTTGTAGAGCATTGTTTCTGTCACGTGGAACCGAGGACGCGGGGTCGGCTGGACCCAAGTGCCGGATTGGTCGTCGGGAACCAAGGGATCAGGCAAGTTCTCGTTGTTGGGGACGGGCGAAGAGTTGGTCGATCAGCAATCAGGGTGAGAGCGAGGATCTAGGGACGAGGTCAGGGGATGACGTGAAGAGTTGAAAGCTGGGAATCAGAGACAGGAAGCAAGGAATGATGAAGAACCAGACATAGCGCAGGAGGAATGGTTGTCTCATTGAGATTCCGCGATTGTACAAGAGCTGAGGAGGGTCTTTTAAGGGTGCATGTACTGATTGGTGTCTGGTGCTTGAATGGTGTCAGGTGTTGTCGAGTGTGATGCGGGCATGGACGTGACAGTACCCCGCCTCCCTACAGTCGGCTCTAGCCACCCTACGACGTCTGGAAGGAGGGCGGCCTCTGGGACACGGTGCTGACTTATCCAAATGGTCCCGATGGAAATCGGCAATAAGGGACGGATCGAGGATATCGCGAGCCGGCACCCAGCTGCATTCCTCAGGGCCGTACCCCTCTCAGTCCACGAGGAAGTACAGGTCTCCACCCCTGCATTCGGAGTCAAGGAGAGTGCAGATGGTGTATGCCACCTCCCCATCCACTTCCACTGGAGGGGATGTTGGGTCGCCTGGAGCTTGGAGCAGGGTGGTACTGTAGGGCTTGAGATAGGAGACATGGAATGTGGGACAAATGTGTAAATGAGGAGGCAATTACAACCAGTATGTGACTGGGGTGATTCAGTGAAGGATCTTGTATGTGCCTATAAACCGAGGGCTGAGCGTCTTGAAGGGCAGTTTCAGGCGAATGTCCCTTATGGAAAACCATACCCATTGCCCAGGCTGGAAAAGCAAGGTGCGGCGGTGTCGGTCGGCCTGTTGCTAATACCAGTGTGCGCTTTGTTGTAGATAGTCCCGTACCGCTCGCCATGCTGCCTCGCTGTTCAGGAACCAGTTATCCACAGCAGGGACCTCAGAGGAACCGGGGTGCCAGGGGAACAAGGGAGGCTGGTAACCAAGGACACACTGGAAAGGGGACAGGCCTGTGGAGGAATGGGATAGCCTGAGGAAGGTATCCGGACGTGAGGCTAACAGACACTCCAAGCTTCTGCCAGAATGCTCTCCATACCCTGGACACGAACTGAGGACCCCGGTCGGAGACAATGTCTTTGGGCAATCCGAAGATCCAGAGCACGTTCTGTAAGAGATACTCAGCCGTGGCCAGGGCAGTAGGGAGTCAGGGCAAAGGAAGCAGAAGACAAGACATAGAAAACCTGTCCAACACCACTAAAATCATTGTATTACCCTCAGAGGATGTTAACTCTGTCAGAAAGTCCACTGCTACATGTGACCAAGGCCTGGTTGGGACCAGAAGGGGTTCCAATAGCCCTGCAGGTTTCTGGTTCAGGGTCCTAGCCTGGCCACATACCTCGCACGCCTCCATAAACTCCTGTATGTCCTCCCAAAGAGAGGGCCACCAGTACTTCTTTTCAAGCAGGGCCAGGATCCGTCAACACCCTGGGTGGCCAGCAGCTGGGGCGTGATGCACCCAGTGGAGGAGCTGTGGGTGTATCCTGGCAGGGACATACTCCTTGCCTTCGGGGGTGTCGACTGGACTGGGTTCCTCCGCTTGGGCCCTCTGGAGGTCCTGTGTGAATTGACAACGTACAGGAGCCACGAAGCAGGTACTGGGCAGGATGGTCTCGGGTGCTTCTGGGGTTGGGTCCTTGTCATACAGCCAGGACAGGGAGTCGCCCTTGGTGTTCTTGGCACCAGGACGGTAGAAGACTGTAAACCGGAACCTGGTAAAGAAGAGGGCCCAACGGGCTTGTCGAGGGTTGAGCCGACAGGCAGTCTTCAGGTACTCCAGGTTTCTGTGGTCCATAAGGACCAAGAACAGGTGAGTAGCCCCCTCTAACCAGTGTCTCCACCCCTCCAGAGCCAGCTTGATCACTAAGAATCCCCTGTTACCGATGTCATAATTGCACTCTGCAGGCGACAGCTTACGTGAGAAATATGCACACTGGTAGAGCTTAGCTGGGGTTCCCTGTCTCTGTGATAACACCACCACGACACCCACAGTCGAGGTGTCTACTTCAACAACTAAAGGTAGTGAGGGATCAGGGTGTTTAAGGATTGGTGCGGTGGTAAAATGCTGCTTGAGGTCCTGGAATGCCTCAAGGGCCTCTGGCTGCCAGGAGAGCTGGGACCTTTTACCCTTGAGGTGAGCGGTAAGGCTGGAGGGGGAGGGGACACACCCAGGACAGGATGCCAATCTGTCGCAAGGCACCCCAAGCGGGACTCGAACCCCAGACCTACCGGAGAGCAGGACCTGGTCCAACCTACTGCCCCACCGCACCCCCCTTTGAATGCATTAATTTATTCTTAATTAAATTGTGGTCTACATTTTTTTAATTCATATATGAAGAATCCTAGTGATGAATTTTCTTTTACCTGAAAAAAAATTATAATCGTCAAATTTGAATGACAAGTTGTAATTTCATACTGGGGGGGAGCGCGGTGGCGCAGTAGGTTGGACCGGGTCCTGCTCTCCCGTAGGTCTGGGGTTCAAGTCCCACTTGGGGTGCCTTGCGACAGACTGGCGTCCCGTCCTGGGTGTGTCCCCTTCCCCTCCAGCCTCACGCCCTGTGTTGCTGGGTTAGGCTCCAGCTCCCCGCAACCCCGTATGAGACTAGTGGTTCAGACTCTGTGTGTCTGTGTGTGTGTGTGTGTGTGTGTGTGTGTGTGTGTGTGTGTGTGTGTGTGTGTGAGTGAGTGAGTTTCATACTATCTTGTACATGAAAAAAGGCAGTTGCTCACTCCTGAGAATCAGTGCTATTTGGTATCACTGATTTGTACTTGCAGTTGTTTTCAATGTTCCTTTGTGCTGTTGCTTTGGTATGTAATAGTGACCCAAACAGAAACACACACATTTTCAGAACTGCTCGTCCCATATGGGGTCGCAGGGAACCGGAGCCAACCCGGTAACACAGGGCGGAAGGCCGGAGGGGGAGGGGACACACCCAGGACGGGACGCCAGTCCGTCGCAAGGCACCCCAAGCAGGACTCAAACCCCAGACCCACTGGAGAGCAGGACCCAGCCCAACCCACTGCGCCACTGCACCCCCCCAAACAGAAACATTTTGTTTTTTATTTATAATGATCTGAACACACCTTGTTGTCCTCACACCAGAACCTGACCTTCCACTGATTGGTCCTACTGATCTGTTCAGTGGGCTGTTCTCCCTCACTACAGTATGAACAGAGAGACCCCTCTATTTTACATCCATCATTTGACCCCATCCAGTCCACACCTCCTGTGTCTTCCAGTGAACTCAATCTGGTTTAAGCATGATGTAATTTTCCCATTTGGTTTCCAGTTGTTATTTGGAAAGTTGTTAATTTCCCCTAGAGCTTCATATAAGGAAAAAGGAGTAAAATAACTGTAATGTGGCAACACTAACTTTAACAAGTCACCACTAGGAAACCTGTTACACAGTGCGTCATTAATCTCTATCTTATTAAATATTAAATTACAACAGATTACAACAAATGTTTTACATTTTTACAAATTCTGTGGGCAGTTGTTATTGTCATTGATTATAGGCATTTATAATTTAGAAATTAAATTTATTTGAAAATATACACACATTTTCTTAGCCGCTTGTCCCATACAGGGTCACGGGGGAACCGGAGCCTACCCGGCAACACAGGGCGTAAGGCCAGAGGGGGAGGGGACACACCCAGGACAGCACCCCAAGCGGGACTCGAACCCCAGACCCACCAGAGAGCAGGACCTGGTCCAACCCACTGCACCACCGCGCCCCCTTATTTGAAAATATATTAAATAATTTTTCACCTAAAACTGTATATGCATCTTATCAGCAAATTGTGGATTTCTGATATTTTAAGCCGCAAGGCACCCCAAGCGGGACGGGTCGCAAGCGGTTCTGAAAATGTGTGTGTGATATTTTAAGCCTAATGCAGAATCCTTAGAGACAGAATAACCACAATAATTTCTGCTTTTAAAAACACCATACAGAGTCTGTGCACTCTTTTTTCCAACCATATGTAAATATGTCAACTGAAAACTCAACTCAGCTGCCCCATGACTTGTGAACTTTCAATTAACAATTCTTTTTTCAATACAATTTATTCTGAGAAGTATTTAGCATTACTTTTTTTTAGAAAAAGTTAGCTGACATACCAATTCAAATGCACCAAATGATGACAAGTCAGGGAAGATGAAAAAGAAGCAAACACAAGGTGAACAAGCCATAGATGTTCCTTCTGCATTTGCCTATTTCCAGCCTTCAGAGGAGAGAATAAAAATATATGAATGATTAAAAACCTGAGTCTTTGCAGTTTTGGTAAAGACATGTATCTGTTTATCGGTGCTGTTTATTATTTAAATTGCTGTGCTATTGTTCTTTATGGAGAACAGTTCAGGAGTAATAGTTCATATGATGTATAAATGTTCATGATCATGCTCAGCTCAATCCTTTACAGAGCCACTCCTGCAATGTAATGTAAATGTTTTTATGTATCTCGAAAAAAATCAGCTACTAGGAAGGTGATTAGGAAACAGCGATATTCTGGTAAAGTTTTATGCAGCTACTTGTATGATGAACTTCGGTGCATATGCTGAAGGAAACAAACTAACTGTACTTAAGAGTCACACATCTGCAGCTATGTCCTTCTCTTAAGTAATGTACAAATTGTATTTTCTATGAGATATTTGTCCCTTTGGAGAAAAGGCTCTGCTAAATGAATAAATGAGTATGTAAATGTAAATAAAGGCCACTTGATATTGTGAATGAGTAGTAACAATTCTAAAGTAATTAGTGATTTTTCACTTTTAATTTTAATTTTCTCTTTAATTTACTGTAACTGCTGTCTTTATAACTGAAGGCAGGAAGTGGACTTAGGCCAAGAGGCCATTCCTTCATGGCTGTAGGAACCTGACAGGTCGACCACAAGGGGTGCGGAGCTCAGCCTGTTGAATAATACAGCGTTCTTCACACATGTGGCTGTACTGGGGTCACATTTCAATGCCAGCAAGGAGTTGTTTGCTAAAATACCCCAGAGGTGGGACCCAGAGATGGAGCTGAAGTTCAGTGTGACAGTCACTTGAAGGCCCTAGAGCCACAACACATGTCAAGATACTAGTCAGTTAGACTAAGCCAGGACATGTGCCTACTTTAGTGCCCAAGAGCACTTATTTGTGTTGGTGATGTTTATACCTTAATAAGGAGCCGTGTTCAAAGCATTTAGCACCCAATAGTTAATTTAATCCCCTTTTAATCAATTTTTCCTTTTCATAACAAGAATTATTTTAATAATGCTCCTGGTAGATGGAATGACAGAATCTATTCACTGAAACTGAAGGAAGAAGGAATTCAATCCCCTCCCTTTGTTGCATCTACAGTTTAGTTTCCAGGAACTTAGGCCCTTGTGGTGAACAAAGTGACCATAGCAGCACGTGGTTAAGGTGATCCGAAGCACTGATATACATAGTAGCCCCAAATTGTGACTTAAAAAAAAATCAAAGTGTACTTTAGAAGACAGACAATTTTATAGAATAGGTTCCCATATGAAAAAATTGATTATTAAAAATATTGTGTACTCATACAATACACTTTCTGGTTAAGACTATTTCATATGACAGAAGATTAATTCTGCACAATTGCATTTTTGCCATGGTAATTTTGCTTGTAAATTTTGTGTATTTATCTGTAAATTACCTTGAAAAGATGGTCACTAGCATGAATACAGCCTTAACCTGAAATGAGATTAAGACCATCTAGCATCAAAAATTCATTTGTAACACTACACAGCTTTTCTAACAGCATACTGTCTGTATGCTTTGCTGAGTAAAAGACATAGACATCTTGTGAACTCTTTATATCATAACAGTTAAATTTACATTTATTAATTTAAAAGACACTTTTCTCCAAAGCGACTTACACCTCATAGAAAATACAATGTGTTCATTACATTAGCAGAAAGAGAGACATAGTTGCAGACGTGTGATTCTTAAGTACAGTGAGTTTATTTATTTCCACCAGATGAACCAATGTTCATCACACGAGTAGCTGCATGAAACTTTATCCGAATATCCACAATTCCGAATCACCTTCCTAGTAATTTTTTTTTTTGGAGATACATATAAACATTTATGTTGTACAGTAGCTGATCTTACATTTTACATTTACACTTATTCATTTAGTAGATGCTTTTCTCCAAAGCGACTTCCAGTGAACTCTATGCAGTGTTGTCAGCCCACACACCTTATTCACTAAGGTGACTTACACTGCCAGATACACTACTTACAATGAGTCACTCATCTATGCACTGGTAAAACGTACTTTCTTCCTGTTACGCACATACAAACACATATGATGAGTGATTTTAGAGTCACCAGTCCACCTGAACAGCATGTCTTTGGACGATATGAGAAAACTAGAGCACCTGGAGGAAACCCATGCAGACACAGGGAAAACATGCAAACTCCACACAGACTGAGCATGGACTGAATCCGTGTCCTCTCACACCACCCAGGCATTGTGCCACCATGCTTATTCAACATTTTTGAGTTGCTGCTAAATAAACTGTTATGTTCTTTCCCTTGGAATCCAGGTGTTTGGTGTCCCGTTCAAAGCAATTCATGGAAAAAACTAACTTCATTATGTGGATATGGAGACTTCTGGAGAGGGTGCTGTCTGGTGCCACAGACCCTGGGTTAAGAACCCCAGCTGTATCTTTTGCTGGCCATAGTCACATAACATGAAAGTATTCCACCATAGTAAAGAATCAATGACATACTAAATGAAATTCAGATTATGATTATTCAAACTAACACAAATTGATTATATAGATTATGATGGTAAACTCACTTTTGATATTAAATTGTGGTATTAAAATTACTTTTATGAAATATGGGGTTTTGGTAACTCCAAATCCTTAAAAGGAATCCATGCTAAGGTTCACATTTAAGGCATATACAGACAGCAAAAGTGTAATGAAAGTCGTATTGGCATTTTGAATAAGTTCTTTTCCAGTAGTAAAGGAAAATGGGATGTTCCCAATTTAATTTTGTTTTCTTCCTTTAGCACTTAAAGTTTTTGGTTTTTTGATCAGAATGCAAATTCGTTGCAGGTGTTTTTTTCTGCACGGGGCGCAGTGGTGCAGCGGGTTTGCCCGGGTCCTGCTCTCTGGGTTCAAGTCCCGCTTGGGGTTCCTTGTGACGGACTTTCATCCTGTCCTGGGTGTGTCCGCTCCCCCTCCAGCCTTCCACCCTGTGTTGTCGGGTTAGGTTCCAGCTTGCCGCAACACCACTTGGGACAAGCGGCTTAGACTCTGTGTGTGTGTGTTTTTCTATTTGAACTTACAAATTAACAGTAAATATCTGTACAAATGTCCAAACAGCATTTCTTTCCCAGTTCAAAAAAAAATCACAAAGATGTCACTGATCTGTAATGTTTCTGTGCTAAAATTCTGAGCAAAGTTCTCTCTTTATATTCCAAGAAGAGCAAACAACTGTTTTATGACGTGGTTCTAGCTAGGACAGTCACAAGCCTTCAGCAGGGTGCTACAAAAAGGAACTAACCTTTAATGGCTCATGTCAGATGATTCCTCATAAAAACTGGGGGATGGAGCCTGAAACACCAGAACATTTTTTGAGTAACATTCATTTCAGATTTGACAATCCACAATATGGACTGGATACATCATCAGCCTGGGGACACTGGATGTTTCAGGTCTTTCAAAATCAGACACCCTCACTCAGGTGACCACACCAGATCCGCTGCCTGCGACACCCAACATACCATAGGCCCTACACAAAGACCTTGCTGCAGATTCCCTAAAGCTTGCTTTGATGGACACACAACTTTTGCCCTCCAGCTTTTGAGCAGCACTGATTCACAAGTTCCTCATACTTGGCCATCTTTCTTTCAATAACCCCTTCCCATTAATCCACAATATTCCAGAAGGAGCTGCTGAAGTCCTGTCTCACCCACCATGTTTCCGGGATAGACTCCAGACCTCTGCAAATCTGCACTGGACACACACACACACACACACACACATACACACACACACATTGTCTGAAGCCGCTTGTCCCAAGTGGGGTTGCGACAAACCGAAGCCTAACCCAACAACACAGGGCCCAAGGCTGGAGGGGGAGAGGACACACCCAGGATGGGACGCCAGTCCGTCGCAAGGCACCCCAAGCAGGATGCCAACCCCAGACCCGGCAGAAAGCGGGACCGAGCCAAGCCCACTGCGCCACTGCACCCCCACTCTTGCACTGGACAGACAGCTATTAATAAGGAATGAGTGATACAGGAATAAAAGACAAACTACAAATAATTTTTGTTGAAAATATTATAAATTATGTTGATTTTGTCATATTCATGCATAAATTTCTTTTATTTTGGTTTTTCCAGGAATTTTAGGAGACACATTTTTCATTTTCTATTATTAGGCAACATATTTTTTTCATATTTGTCAATTTCAACAAAATTCCTTAATTTAACCCACTTACAATAGGAATTTGTCTAACAGAGTGGTTTCACAGCACAAATTGAAAGATGGTTATTTAACATGTTTACAGTTTCTAACCATCGGAAACAAACTTTTTTACCTGAACATGAGACTAAGAGCCAACTGAAAAATATTAACTGATTGTATTCCTAGCAGTCTAACATCCATTAGCTACTGCAGTTCTTGAGGTTCCAGGGTAGGAACTTTTTCGAACAAATATGAAATATTGTTGCTTGTCATTTTGATAAAGTAAGATTAAGACTGTAGAATCTGAAATGAAACAGTCTGATCTCATTTGAGCTGGCTCACAGAGTACTGCACCCACAATGCACACCCGCACTTTTTTGAAACAAAACAGTAGCGGTATAACAGTTACCTGTGATGAAAATGTGGGCCAATTCATGTCACTTGTCGGTGAGACACGACAAGGCAGTGCCTGAAAGGCACAAGGGCTTACAGTCCAATCTCAGCTCTGGAGCTCTACTGTAAATAATTAAGTGAAATTCAACCATCCAATATACTGCTGAAGTTACATAATGAGAGTCAACCCTGATGAATAAATAATATTACAGCTCTGATATCTCCAGTGTATAATACAAATGGGAAGCAGAATATACAATTTTCAACTGATTTTTTTTTTTTTTTTTTGAGAATATGAGGCAATTTATGGACAAGTCGTTAAGGAACAGGGCTTCATTGTCAATTTGGATTAACAATTTAAATTTGGGTTTAATTAAGTACCTAAAATTACAGTTGAATATAAAAAACAAATACCTAATACACACACACACACACACACACAATGTCCAGCATAAATATTACGTGAATATGACGAGCTTTTACCGCTAGAGGTCGTGCAAGGTGAAAAAAATCAAATGTCCATAAACTCTGCAATATACACACACACACACACACACACACACACACACACATATTTCCTGAATTGCTTGTCCCATACGGGGTCGCGATACTTATCAATTATTCACTTTTTTAGTTCTCTTATGTCAGTCAATGAATACTGAGGGATAACTACATAGTAAAAATAATAGTAAAAATAATGTTGTGTAAAGTAAAAAAAAAAATGATATGAGACAGAGTTTGTTCTCCTGAATGTGTAACTCACATATAGGCAGAATGACCTTAAAGTTGACTTTGAGTTTAACTTGACTTGACTTTGAAATATTGAACTATTTACAGTAAGGGCACCATGAACACCAAGGAAACTATCCAATGGATCTTCAGTCAAATCAATCCAGATCTTTCGCTAGAAGTACAAATGTTGACACTGAGCTTGTCGTACTTTTGTCGCATCATATGAAGTCTGGGTCTTTTAACCATGGTAATTCTTGGACACTATGGAGGGGAAAAAATAATCAATCAGAGGGATATACTCAGTGTCAGTGACAATGGATTCTCCCCTCTCCAGAACATCCTGGAGGCAATTTATTTGTGTGGCTGCCAAGAGCCAGCATCATCTCAACAACGGTTAAACATAACCAGAACAATAACAAACGTTTAAGAAACATATGCAAACTTAATAAATAGCTCCACCAGAGGTCCCTGGTTGGGCCTGTTGGCTGGACAAACCCCCACACACACATTGGCTGAAACCGCTTGTCCCGAGCGGGGTCTCGGTGAGCAGGAGCCTAACCTGGTAACACATGGCGCAAGGCTGGAGGGGGAGGGGACACACCCAGGATGGGGCACCAGCTCATCGCAAGGCACCCCAAGCTGGACTCAAACCCCAGACCCACCAGAGAGCAGACACAGGCCAAACCGGCCGCATCACCACACCCCCTAAACAAATCCAATTTATCAAAACTGTCATGGAGCCTGCTGTCCAGAGGATCAGTCACAGTTTTACAGTTTATGAAGCTGTAACTTATTAGTGGCTTAACGAATATTAAACATGGGGAAATAATGAAATGAGTCGCTGATGGACTTTCTACTACAGGCAGTCCCTGGGTTCCGAACATCCAACTCACTTAAAACTCGTAGTTACGAACCACCCCCCATAAAGCCTACTATATTAAAAATTCGACTTACATACAATGATTTATAATATCAAACAGGCACTACTTTGCTACATACATCTAAACATTGTGTGTCTACAGTGGTTCGTCGGCTCCTGAGCACGTGAGCCCAAGGTAGAACAAAGACTTGGACCACGTTGCTGTTAACAGTGTCTCGTGTGTTACTGTATTTGGCTTTAATTTTTTTTCTTTATCCTTCTAACTATGGCACCAAAGCATAAATCTGATGCAAGTGATGGTGATGTATCCAAGAAATGGAAAATGATCACTAAAGTGGAAATCATAAAGCAACTGGAAAACGGTGAAACACCAATGGACGCTGGAAAAGTGAACATTAAAGTTTCTTTGATTTGTTTTATACCTACACACACACACTCTCTCTCTCTCTCATAAATACAGTAGTAACATTTCTTACTATTATTATTATTATTATTATTATTATTATTACTGTATTGTTATATTAAAGATGTTTTAGTGTATCCGGAAGTGTTTCTTTAATGTTTTTTATGAATTGAAAGGTATATGATATACGATATACTAAGACAAACTGACGTTATATACCCATCATACCTAATTGTTCCGATTTACGTCAAAATCTGACTTAAAGGCAGACTGAGGACATAGAACTCGTTCGTAATCCGAGGACTCCCTGTATTGTCGAATACATAATGAAAATACATGTCAAAATACAGTGGTGTCATATTGATAGCAGGTTTCTATACAAAAACGTCTGTAGACTGGATTTTCAGAAAGATTTAATGCACTCTCAAAGCACTCACTTAAACAGAATTCAATGATCGATATAGAATGAAGAATTAAGACAGAATTAGACTTTCTGATTTTTGACTATGTTACCGTGGAAATACTTGCTTGACACACTCTTTGAATCAGGATTTATTAAGGATGTGCACTGCACTGAAAGGAAGGGTGCGAGTGCCATCGTGTGTACCTGGACACCATGAAGTCCAGCTACTCGCATTGCTCAACGAGTTCTCTCATTTTACATTATTTACATAATGGGCTGCACCGAGAAGAGCACAGTGGAGGCCTGCAGACCACATGGTTTCACCCTGTTGTACTCCACAAAAGGTCACAGAAAGATTTACCTTGATTGTACATCCTGCCTGAGGGAATTTACTGAGCATATCTGAAATGATATATCAGGTTGATGCAGCTCATTGCAATAATTTTAGGCAAGACATTTACCTATTTTCGGTATACGTCTGATGATTGTATAAATTACAAGACTGCAAAAAAAGAATGGCAAGGCAAAGACAGTAGCAGTACATATTGGCCTAATAGGAACTCGCAGCCATTCACACTGATTATATCTGATGACTGGATAACAGGTGCTTTATGAGTGCTCAACATTTTTTCATGTGCTCTTGGTTAATGAACTGTGTGTACAAACTAGTACACTGCATAAGGGAACATTGTTCACACTGCAAATTATCACAACCTTTAGGTACATCAACATCAGTGATCAGCCAAGGCCTTTCCCAAAGTCACCTGGTTTACCTACCTGGTTGCAATGAACCATCATTGTCAAGGCTGTGAAAAGTGAGAAGACCAGCAGGAGGATGCAAATTCTTGATCAGTGTTACTATTGCCATAGCAAGAGAAAGCGAGCCCTGTGCTTGTGTACTTTCCCCTTATTCCTAGTCCCTGTTCTTATGTTCTTGAGTTCATCAGTAAAAGTCCAAGTCTCCAAGTCCCGTGTCTCCCAAGTTCTCCGTACCCTTGCCCCAGAAAGTCCCTCAACCTCCTTGTCTATGTTCTTTGTGTTTTCAGACTTTTCAAGATCTCCAGTCTGCCAGTTGTGAAGTGTTAGTGCTTCCCATGTCTCGAAGTCCTAGCGTCCCAGCATCCCAGCATTCACCAGTAGCACCGTGTTCACAGTAAGCACCAACAGCACTGGGCCCATGAAAATAAACTTTGCACCTGCTCACAACTATTCCTATCTCTGATCAAGACAGAAATCATGAAACTTTCAGTATATGGCACTCCATTACTAAAGCAGAATGAGAATTCAAAGAACAGTCAATGACAGATGTAATACATTGTCTAAGTGTTCTGAGTGTGGAAAGCCAGAAGTTTATTATTCTTCATGCCTTTTGACTGGGAGGTTTTTTTTTCCTTTCCTCCATGGCCAGTTTGCTTACTTCATAGTCTTACTACCTAATACAGTTCTTTAAGAAATTTAATGTAATTTAGTTTATAGCTAACCTTTTAGTTGTTGTAATGTCTCCTGATTGTTTGTTCAGCACCCTGTGTCACTGTGTGAGAAGAGAGTTCTTGAAAAAAAATTGATTATTTTAGTTTAATTGAAGTAAACTTGTAGGTAGGAGCTGATACACTTGTATCGTTGGTCCGTTTCAGAATCAGAATCTGAATCAGAATCAGAATCAGAACAAGCTTTATTGCCAAGTATGTTCACACATACAAGGAATTTGTCTTGGTGACAGAAACTTCCACAGCGCAGACAGAATGACACTGACAAGACACAGATGAGAAGATAGAATATGTGAATAAAGGATAAAAAATATATAAAAATTTAAAGTACACAATATACAAAAAATTGTCACTAGACATAATATGTATGTACAGGTATGTTCTATACAAATGCAAGGGAATGTGAGTAAGATCCAACTTTATTATGATGTCACATATTATGTCAGATCCAACTATATTATGTTACGTTCGCTGGGAGAAGAAGAATTCAAGTGTCTCAGAAAGAGGCAGGCTAGGAGACACTGAAGACACTGGAGCATTTCATCCAGCTGCTACAGGTCCACGTTCCTGTGACCAGCTGAAAGAAAACTACAGGGAGCTGAATCAGAAAGGCTTTGTGTGGAAAGAGGGAGTGAATCCCTACGCTAAAGTACCTCTGCACTCACAAGGACGGCTTAACACAAATCTCATAATCCGAGTCGTGATGAATCAATGTGTGTGTTAAGAGGACAGCAATCAGTGAGTGAGGAGGTGACAAGGGAATGAATGTAGTGCAAAGCAGGTGTGAATATCAAGGACAAGTGGGGACAGGAAAGAGAAATGGAAAGACGGAGAGACTGACACTCAGGTGACAGCCATACTTGTAGAGAAGATGATGGGTTTTTAGGTATGTAAGCAAATTAGCAGTCAGCCAGTAGGTCACTCTGAGAGAGAGAGAGAGGGGGTGAGCGACGTGAGAGTGAGAGAGAGAGGGAGGGAGAATGGGCGAGAGAGCGACGTCAGTGTCTTTTTGAATTGAGAAGCTGTGTCCCACTGATTTTAATCCACCCTGAGCAGGAACCAAGAAAACAGCAATTGCTCCCTGAGGGAAGAAGAGGAAGAGCAGTTGTAGAAGGAGAGCAGAGAAAATAAGGAAGAAACAGCACTGACTACACTAGACCTTCTGTGAAAAAACTAAAATCACATACTGAAAATATTCAACTGAGGCAACCAAAATAAGATCTGCGAGATACTTTTTAATACTTTTGAGCTGAAAAGGGAAGATTAAACCTCACTTTCTACCTTTTATTCATCCCTTCATTCCTCCTGTTCCTTTCCCTCATCTTTCCTAAACCCCAACACACCACACGTCAGACAAGATGCCCACCAATGGGGTAAGCAAAGCCTTGAAACTCCAGTTTGGCCTCGTCAACCACGAGGGTCGTTACCTAACAGCTGAAACATTTGGCTTCAAGGTGAATGCATCGGCATCCAGTATGAAGAAGAAACAGATCTGGACACTAGAGCAGGATGATCAGGACGGCCAGGCAGTGTTCCTACGTAGCCACTTGGGTCGCTACCTGGCAGCTAACAAGGATGGCAAGGTGAGCTGCGAGGCAGAAGAAGCTGACGGTGACTGTCGTTTTCTGATCGCAGCGCAGTCAGATGGCCGTTGGGCCCTGCAGTCTGAGCCCCACCAGCGGTACTTTGGCGGCTCAGCAGACCGCCTCTCCTGTTTCAGCCAGGCTGCTGGTGAGTCTGAACTGTGGGCTGTGCACCTTGCGCTGCATCCGCAAGCCAACATGCTTTCCGTCAGCCGCAAGCGCTACGCGCACCTGGCTGTGGCTGAAGATGAAATTGCCGTGGACAACAACATCCCTTGGGGTGTGGATTCCCTGGTTACTCTGGTCTACCAGGATGGCAAGTACTGCCTGAAGACGTGTGACAACCGCTTTCTCAACCATGATGGCAAGTTGGTGAGGGTGGCTGGTCACGGCACAGACTACACTCTAGAGATCAGATCTGGGAAACTGACCTTTAAGGACTATGAAGGGAAGTACCTCTCACCCACAGGGCCCACTGGGACCCTGCGCTCTGGCCGCTGCTCTAAACCTGGTAAGGACGAGCTCTTTGACCTGGAGGAGAGTCACCCACAGGTGGTCTTCCAGGCCAGCAACCACAGATTTGTCTCCGTCAAACAAGGTAACTGCATATTTATGCTTTCTGGGGTCTTCTACATAATTTCTAGTCCCGGTCATTACCCTTTGATTATTTCTAGAATTTTTGTAAACATGATCCACTCAGTGATGAGTGCAACAGACATATTCTTATTCGTGTATACAAGGAGTGAAAAGTAGTGATTGATTATGACAGGTATAGTGAAGGAGTTTGGAGGCACAAATGCACCCACACATCACACACATACACTATTACATTGTATTTTAGAGATGAAGCCACTGAAAACACGTAGATAGTACTTTGAAATGACTGAGTTATAAACATCTGTACAGCTTTAGGGATCATTTTTATTGGTTGAGTTGTTTTGTGTTTACTCAAAAGCTGTTAGTGGAGGGAATTGCACACTTTTCATACAGCCACAATGTATTGTACTTGAACAGGTCATTTCCTTTCATTAAGGTACAAATTCTCCATAGTTATAAGTGTGTGGCTTAGCTCTCCCATAATGCTCTGGATGCCCTATTTGTGGGGATTTTATATATGGCAGCTCTTATCCTGGCCTCACACCCTGGGCTTTCACAGCAGGGTCCAGAGTCTTAGAGCCCGATGTGGACTTGACTAAGCTGGGATTGCCTGAGCACTGCTGGGAGAACTGGTCTTGTTCACTGTCTGGTTCCTCTTTAGGTACTTTAAGGTCATTACAGCTGGATAATCTCCTGACCTTTCCTGTAACTAGAAGCTTCAGTCAAGTTGTTCCTTTTCCATTTTGTGCTTGTATTTCCTGTCAAGGCCATGTTGTGAAATGCATGGCATTCGCTGAAAGCCTGTAGCTTTTGAAACAAATAAAACAATGTGGTATTCAAAAGCTAATTCCTAGAGATTCATGAGTTCTCATTGGTTCCCATAAGTTTCACTTTAAAAAATGTTTTGCGAAGACTTAGGAAATTATTGTCCAATATGGAAAAGTTGGGCTTCTTTTCAATTCCCTCTGGAAAATGCACATATATGCATATAAATACTTTTGTCATTTGCAATAATTTTCTAGTAAAAATCTGCAATATTGAGCAAAATTAGGTTAACGAGTGAAACAGATACAAAATTGGCAAATCATTTTTTAGAGTTCCTTCAGACCTGAAGCTAAACAATCTGTCCAGAATTACTAAGGTTTGTTTATAATCTCATCCCAAAAAATAATCTTGTCATCCCTCCTTTTCACAGTTGTGCTAAGGTATCACAATTATGCACTATTCTACTAGGTGTCTGTTTGTTAATTCTGGAAGCTGGGCACACAATTGAACACGGACACACTGTCTGAAACTGCTTGCCCCAAGCAGGGTCGCGGCAAACCAAAGCCTAACCCACCAACACAGGGCACAAGGCTGGAGGAGCAGGGGACACACCCAGGACAGGATGCAGGACTCGAAACCCAGACTCACCAGAGAGCGGGACCTGGCCAAGCCCACCATGCCACCGCACCCCCTTGCAAGAACAGAAAGTGAATAAAATTTGTTAGTATTCTTCATCAATAATGCAGTGCTGCCGACTTTGAGAGTCCCTAACAGAATCTCGTCAAAACCACTGACTTATTTTACACAACCCTTTGCTTGTTTTGATAATTGTTTAAATGAGGTTTCAGTCAAAGGAATCACTTACCTTATTGTAAGTCTTGCTCTTTATCATGGTTTCTTAAAACAGGGGAAAAAAGCATAAAACTCATCCACAAAGAAGGAGTAATTGAAAAGAAAGACTGAAGAACTGAAAGAAGGAAGACGATTGACGGACGTGGGAACAAGTTGGCTCTAAGAAGCTCCAAGGCATTGGCTCCTTTATTGGAAGAGCAATAGCCAGAAATAAAATATGAACAAAGTAATAGCCAAACAAGAGCACTATAGCACTATGTACCAGAGAAATAAAGCACACATTTTTTCCCTGAGGTTCAGAGAAGGTGCTGTGATGTCAAACTTCACTCATAGACACCATTATGGTTGTTTTTCTGGTAGGGGAGAGTACTAAACTGGATTACAAGTACTTTTTTTCACATGTCTTTGGGTTGCAAAAAACAGGAAGCGCATGCAAACTGCACAATTCAAACTTATACCCAAACAAGGAGCTGTAAGGCACTGGTGTTACCTGCTGCACCATTATTCCATAGCTGGATCAAGTCCTAGGAAGGTACCTGCTGGATTATCACTGCTTGACCTGAATTCATTCACTGAAATATACAGCTTTTTGAAAATACATAATTAAAAGTGATAAAAACATAGGTAAAACAATTAAATAGCACCAGTGACTTTTACATTTAACTGACTTTCAATGTTAAGCTACTTTACAATTATTTACTCATTTATACAGCTGAGCAATTCAAGGTAAATACCTTACTTGAGGGGATTACAGCCAGAATTGAGATTTGAACCTCCAACCTTTTGGTCCAAAGGCATACTAACCACTATATTGCCAGTTGTCCTGTTTAGGCAGCATAGTGGCACAGCAGGTACCCCTGCTGCCTCACATCACCTTGCATGTTTGGGCACAAGTTTGAACCATGTTCAGTCTGTGTGGAGTAGTACATGTTCTCCCCATGTCTGTGTGGGTTTCCTCCATGTCCTTCTGGTTTCCTCTCACTGTCCAAAGACATGAAGTTCAGGTTAACTAAGTGATGCTAAATTGCCCTGTCTGTCTGTGTGTGTATGTGTGTGTGGCTACCCTGTGATGGACTGGTATCCTCATTTGCCTGGTGTCTAGTGTTTTCAAGATAGGCACTGGACCTCCTTGACTGCTCCAACAATAAGCAGTTTCCAAATGAAAGAGTGAGTGAGTGTTTGGTCATAAAAAAAGAAGAAAAAAAAAAACAGTTTTATATGGTCATTTTTACAGTAAAAAAGCAATGACTTGCTCCACTTCTAGCTACTTAGTATGTGAAAATCTGGACCAGTAAGTCACTAAGACAGTTGACAGACAAGTGATGATTGGGCTGCCAGGTTTAAGAAAAACAAATTATGCCTGTAGATTATATATGATTATATATGAACACTTTAAAGTCTTATGAAAAACATTCCAAACGGACCTTGGTTAATATATTTCAAGTCCAGGAGTTGTGTTCTTCACTCTAGCAAGGAGCATTCTCACAATGTTTTGTAGATTTTCCTGCAATGTCTGTGCATGAAAATATGGTTTGGTTTTAACTTCTGCGTAACCCCACATAAGCACCTCTCACTTCCCTTCTTGGCAAGACAGGCACCTGCTAGAAAGTGAAAACCAAAAGAAATGCACAATTCACTTCCATCAAATGTCACCAGTCACTGAAAGTGACAAGGCAGTAATCCAGCTAATGGATTTACTTTATTCTGTCTGTAGGCCCACTTGAGATTATGAGAAGTACAGATGACTTGCAGTAGCACGCAGCCTATTCTTCTTAATTACTGGTGGCAATTACAGAAATTACTTCTTTGTTGGATTCAAATGATTGAGAGCAGTGAGGGCTGGCCCCAGTATTGGGACACAAACTATGCTAATGGGAGAGCTCTCAGCAGCACAACATCCATACAAGCAAGTGATCCATGAATGTGACATCCACTGCTTCTGAGCTCAGGAAGAACTGTTGACCTCTCAGTGTTGCTGGTTGGAAGGTCACATGGGTTTGCATTGGTCCAAACATGTACTGGAGGGACTCAGAAGAATAAGCCAGCAATATAACAATCCCAAGAGAGCAAACCAATGTTTGAGGATAGAGAATAAGAAGCACATGTCACCTTAAAATCAGTTATGAAGGTCTGAAATTCACTGCTGTTGGTCTCACCTTGTGATCCAAGTTTTGAGTTTTGCCTTGTGTTTCTCAGCACAGCTGAACCAAGAACTGGACATGTGGAAGCAGTACATTCATGAAATCATCTTCCCATTACATTTTATGCTAGATTAGTCCTACTATCAGACCATGGCTATGTGTGTCTTAAACTTAAAGACTTGTTTATATTATTATTATTATGATTGTGCTTTGTCAATAACTTTATAATGCTTATCTTTTTTCTATAACTGCACCTGCTAATGTTAAGTACCTTCTTCAAAAGTATTACAACATTAGTGGACAGGGTGGCTTAACTGGTAAACTTGAGGTTATTAGGTGGTGTTTCCAACCACTAAGTTACCTACTCATGGTTTTGTTGTTGTTTGTTAGCAACAGATGCTATCTTGATGTAAACGTCTAGCTCTTGGACTTCTCATTGGAAAAGTCACCCACCTGACAAGTCTTCGTACTGATTAGCAAAAACATTACATGCGTGGCTTTCTTTCCCTATTATTTTTGGTCTTGTCGTGCAGAGCATTATGGGGCAGCTCTATGAACCCCATGTCACTGGTAGGACTGGGCATTATAGCTGTGTCCCAGCATTCAACTTGGACCTTTACTGCCATGCGGAGACTGGATTGCAGCTGCCGAAGTTATTTGGATTATTATTCCTGTTTGTTTTGCTGGCTGAGACTTTTACTGTATGCTATTGAATGTCTCACCTATTTATAAATCTGTTCTCTTACTGTAACAGTTCAGATTTAATGTCTTGTTGCAATGAATGCAGGAACCTTCTGGCATTAAAATAATCAGAATTTTTATATTGTTCCAGTTGGCTGCTCACTTGGGAGGAACTGGGTGTTCTGTACAATTTGGTATGTCATGTATTTCAGTGAGAAGACAAAGTCCAAAATGTAAGACAACAATTTCAGTGGCCTGCTGGGTTTGGACAAAATGGTGTTTTGCCCTAAGAGATTTTTAAGGGACAGCATAGGCAAAGCTGCTTAGCACAGCCCACAGAGCAGCTTTTGCATCTCTCCACTGAGGGAATTACAGTCAGATATTGAGCAGGAGGGGGAAGGGATGGATTATTTCAGTAACAGGATTAGGCTACCAGTTGCTGAGTATTTCTTTGTGTATTTGTTGCTTCAATGAGCTTCCTGGGCATACCTCCTCACTTTAATGTGATTTCTTATTTTCTTAGAGCACTGAATGATTAAACAAGGAGGAAGATGCACTTAAAAACGGGAAGTGTTGCACAGAATCTGTGTATTATGATAATATGCATCATCAGTAGTACATGTATCTAAATGTTGATATTTTTGCCTTGGAAATGAGAGGATGCAAACCACTGTAGGCTTATATCATGCTGCTATAAACCTAAGACAAGGCTGTGAGACTGAAACTGGGACAGGACTAAGAAGACAGAGCTGACTTTACTGAAGTCATTTATTTTTTCATGCAGTTTGGAATTCATAGCTGTGTTTTCCTCAGTAAAAACTTACTTTAAATTCAGAAGTTTAAAAGAAGTTCCCAATTTCTCATTCCAGTTCTCTTCCTCTCTCTGCTCTGGGCATCTCCTGTTTGACGTTTTGCATTATTCAGATCCGACTTCTAAGGCTCCGGTCGGCTATTTTGCCTGGACAGTCCTGCCCTTTTAGATCAATTTTCTCTGAGGATCTGTGCTTTCCTAAAGCTGTGGGTCACAAAGAATGGACTTGTGGGTATTTCTCACACAACCAAGTACATGGCAAGAACTCTGGCTCCATCTTAATTAAACTCTTGAAAGATACTCTACAGGTTTTCTTCACCAAACTGTAAAGCAAGAAACACAGATGTTCAGAAAAAAAGTTTTTGCTGGATGTTTGTTCTTCCACATGACAGAGGTCTGTTTGTATGTGGATATTTACTGTTTGATATACTGAATATTCATATTTGTGTGCAAGAGTGTTTTTCTTGCTGACAGAGGATGCTCTGAAGTATGTTCACGTATGTTATACTAAGAGGACATTGCACGGATGTACTGTTAGTATTACTAGCGCTATACAGGTTAGATTGGGAGAGTTTACTGAGCGCTGAAATGGGTTTATCCTCAACAAAGTATAAGCACTGTCTTCAGCAGAAGATCTCTTTAGTTCACAGAGCCCATAGCACTGTAGGATATCCTTTGGTATTAAGGATCATTTCACATGTCCTGGAATTAGATGTTATGTGTCACCTCAGACAGACACAGATCTCCTTATCTTAAACAGACCAAGATTTGGACTCCAGCACAGTCCAGTAACATTGGAGATCCACTGCTTCATTAACTAGTCACCTGTGTTGGGTTAGCCTGCTGAGGCTTTGGAACTTTATTGATCTAAAAAGCTCTGTTTTACTTCTGTACACTGTAAACTTCAAGTTGTGTACTGAGGTATTTCCATTTGTGCTGCTTTGTCGCCCCAGGGGTGAGTGTTTCAGCTAATCAGGATAATGAGACAGATATGGAGACCTTCCAGATGGAGATTGACAAGGACAATAAGAAGTGCATGTTCAGGACCAATAGTGGCACCTACTGGACACTGGTCTCCCAAGGGGGCATCCAGTCTACAGCCACAGAAATGTAAGAATCCCCTTTCTGACTCAATTCCTACAGCCTATCCATCAGAAAGCCCCTAATCAATTGTTGATATGCGAGCACACAGTTACAGAAGGATGGGAACATACAAATTAGATATGGCAAAACACAGAAATGTTTGATTTTTTTTGATAAGGTCAATAATGCATGCCTGTAGCCTTATATTCCCTGAGGTTTTGGCTTCTAAAAAGTCGGTGTACCATCCTGTCCTACAGTTATAAATGTAATCCTTTATGTAGCTACTCACATGATATAAATATTTGTTATAGTTTAGAATAATGTAGAATAATGGTTAAATCTTTATGCAGCTACTTGTGTAATGTATATTGGTTCATATTGTGGAATGTGAGAAATTAACTGTGCTTTAGAATCATGTGTCTGCATCCAAGTCTCTCTTTCTGTTCATGTAATGCACTCATTGTATTTTTCTGCAAGATCTATGTTGCTTTGTAGAAAAGCATCTGCCAGATGAATGAATGTAATGTAAAATGTAAATGTATTCATATCACTTTTAAACATGAAAGGACCCCTTTTGATCCAGTGCTGCTCACTCAAGATTTTGCTGTTATCGCCTTCACTAATATGTAGAGCGGCAACCACCATGTTTGACATTGAATGGCTTGGGCGTCGGGTGGCCTTGAGGGCCAGCAATGGCAAGTACATCTCCACCAAGAAGAATGGCCAGCTGGCGGCTGTCAGCAGTATGCCAGGTAAGTACCCGGACACCACAAACCCCTTTCAGTAATTAGTGACGTTGAATGAATTCGGAGGGCCATGATAACAGGCAAGGTTTGGGACAGCAGGTAGTGTAGTGGTTAACAACACTTGTTAGGCTGAGGGCTCATGCAGCTATAGGACTTCTGAGAAATGTGTGCCAGCAAAATACGCATCTGTAAAAAAAGGTGAAACACTCTGGACAAAACTGATGACTAGGAAAAATACAACAATAGTACAAGAAATCAGCATAACAGGTCATTTCTTTCTGTGTTCTCTCTGTTTCAATCCCTCAGGGGAGGATGAGCAGTTCATGATGAAACTCATCAACCGACCCATCCTGATCCTGCGAGGTGAGAGTGGTTTTGTGTGCCATCACAAGAGCTCCAATACACTGGATGCCAACCGTTCTGTCTATGACATCTTCACGTTGCTGTTTAGTGATGGTGCCTACCACATCAAAGGTACGTGTGAGAGGAGTTTCAAAACCCCCTGGTCAATCTGCTCACAAACCACTGGAACTTTCCCTAAGATAATTTACAAAATTAGTTTGAATATTTGCCTGTGTTGCTCTTTTACACTTAGCTCCAGACATTCATCTGCCATTGAGAGCAATTGTATCTAAAGCACTGAACAATTTTCCCTTTTTATTCAGCCTCATATTATGAAAAATTAATTCAGGAAAAGGAACTTGTGTAAGAGCCCCTCCTGGGACTTGAATTGAAAAATTAAACTACTTATATTGAACCTTGGTCATACAAGAGGTCCCTGAAGACTTGTAATGATCAAACAATAATGTGAGAAGTCATTAAGTAATTTAAATCCTATTACACTGGTTAAGAAAACACTTATTACTGTAAGGTTAGAGGTTCAGAGCAGTGAAATGGTTCAATGGAGAGATGACTGTTCTGAAGAGGCTCCATTTAACTCCACATCAGGAAAACATTCCATTTTCCATAGCATAACAGCTTTGCTTCGTAAGCACTTTTGTTCTTGTAGATTTCTAAGGAATAACTCTTTGTCGTATTCCATAGGCAGTAGTGGAAAATTCTGGTACGTCTCCAACAGTGGCGTGGTGTGCACAGATGGGGACATGCCTGAAGACTTCTTCTTTGAGTTCCTGGAACATGGACGGGTGGGCATTAAGGGCAAGAATGGGAAGTACCTGAGAGGGGACCAAGGTGGAACACTGAAGGGAGATGCAGACAGTGTGGACATCTCTTCACTTTGGGAGTTTTGACCTCTGACCCCAGGTGGATGTCTGTGCCAGCTCTCAGCAAAAGCAGCTTAAACAGCAAAGATATTTTGGGAGGGGTTGATGGATTTCATGTCTATTCATAAGCGCAAAAGGTCTAATATAATGTGATTCTTAACATATTTATGTACATTTTGCAGCAAGCTCATGATGTAGTATTTACATTCATTGTTCATATTTCTCATATGAGACTATATGCCATTAAACCATGCTATGTTACAGACATTTAAAAAATTCAGAGACTTCAGCTACTTTAAATAAGAGTTGTAGTAATTAGTTCTTTGTTAAATTACTGCAGGACCTTGTCAAAAGATGACCTTGAGGGAACCATACTTATTATCCACATTCATTTGCACAGGCTTACGCTCCTTCCAAGTAAAACTGTTTTATCATAGCATTATCTGGAAGCAGAAATTATTCCATTGTCAAATCTGAGATCACAATGAATAAACACTGATGATAATTTGAGCCAGGGAAATAATCAGTCAGTTACAAATTGCAGAATCTGTTTACTAATCTGGTAAAAAATACAGGGAAAGAAGTCCTGGTCTTATTATAGGAGATTTTCCCTCCTTGGGGAACAACCATTTTGTGTCTGAAATGTCACACCGCAGAAATCTATTTCCTTTGGCATTATTAGTGCCCTCCACAGAACACTGGATATCTGTCACCACTAAGCAACTATCGGGTTTAGTAAAAGGCTGCAAGAGCTGCTGCAGTCTCCTTCCAAAGGGCCTTAAATGTCCTGGTATGCCCACAGATGAAACCCATCTCAACGCTCCATCACTCCATATTTTGCCAATCCAGATGTAGATGGAATTTATCACCGAGTTTAGGCTTCACAGTTAATTCTCATGCAGGTAACTGATATATAAGTACTACGATGAGCACAGAGGGTAGGTTTAGAGGCATTTCCTTTTTGCCATGAAAACAAAACCTCTGCATCTCTGCTAAAGAATGCTTCAAGAAAGGCTGATGGGAGATAAGTCAGCAATATAAGTGTGAATTATGTGTACTGTTTTCCCCTTTTAAAAAGCTTTTTAAAGAAGGAAAATGGCAATAAAATTAGCTCTCCTCAATGTTTTCATTACTTTGCCTATTTTTTCCACTTGCCTACTGTCAGACCATAACTGCGGGTACTGTACATAGGTTTCTTTCACTGAAATAAAAGAACAACTAAATATTAAGGAAACGCATTTCATACAGCATAACACTATCATCGGTTGCCTTAAAAACCGAACAAAGTTTGAGTGATTATTCGGTATATAAACTCACAGATGACATGATGCTTTAAGGAGCTTCAATGATTGTTGATATCAGTGAATATTTTCAACTTTCCTTTATATTAGAAAAAGCACAAAGAGCTTGTAAAGCCACCGAATGTTGGATCTGAACATAAAACCATCTTACCAAGACCCTGGTGCCTCAGCTACACAACCACATCCAAATGTACTTGTGTAAAAGATACATATATACATACATACATACATACATACATTCACACATACATAGTCTGAAGCCACTTGTCCCAAGCAGGGTTGCAGTGAGCTGGAGCCTAACACAGCAGCGTAGGGCACAGGAGGCAGGACCTTGTGGGGGGGGTACACAACCCAGACGGGACACCAGTCTATCACAAAGCACCCCAAGCAGGACTCAAACCCCAGACCCACCGGAGAGCAGGTCCTGGCCAAACCCGCTGCACCACTATACCCCCCCCCGTAATGCAACTGTCAACTAGAATACCAAGTGCAGGTTTCAAACAAAGTTTTTTCATCAAAAGTGAAAACACTAGTCTTAAAAATCATTAGGAGTAATTCTCAGCAGGAAAATACAGTCCATCCCTCAGACTATATTGGGGGACAGGATGCATTGTTTGTTGCATTGTGACGTTTTGTGTTTTCTAATTGTGTACAGTACGTACATGTTCACACAACTAGAAGCCAGTGCAATCTGCTAGGCGTGCTCTGATTGGCTGATATATAACGCGAGCTGTGATAGGTTTATATGCACACGTTGTATTTTTTATGAGATGTACGTCGCTTTAGAGAAAAGCGTCGGATAAATGAATACATGTAAATGTAGCCTAATGTAAATATGCATGGGGGCGCGTTTTGCAATGTTTGCGCGCGCACACACACACATATACACACACAGATATGTACATGTGCGTGTATATATTCTTATACATGTTTTATTATTTTGAAACCCCCGCATTTTCGTGTTTTCTTTTTTATCTTGATTCAGATTTTTTTTCCAGAAATGAATATATATATATATAAAAGCCGCTGTCCAATGTTTCCAAATCCGTTATTCCGCGGGTGGACTGTATTCCTTCTCACTTTGCCTTTGCTGTGTTTGCGGGGAAAAAAAAAAAAAAAAAACAATATAAGCTAGAAGTTTTCTGTGACATATACGTCTCTTTGGAGAAGGCATCTGCTAAATAAATGTAAATGTGTGTAAATATAAGTTTGTTTTAAAAACAATGTATTTTCTAATATTTTCAGAATTCGCTTATGTCCACAAGGTGGCAGAAAGTAAGCAAAAACTGCCACAAATTACTTCTTTTGGTGTTTTGTAGAAACAAGGCTGTGACGTTTACAGTCATCTGCAGTAAACGGTTATTTGTTTCGCTTTGGATTCCCCCAAAAACCCAAAAGACCTCTGGTTAATTGTTAAATATATTTGACGAATTACATTCAAAGCAGCCTGATGACACAGCAGTTTAGTGCTGGTTCCCTCACAGTGCCTGTGCTGTGTGTGTGTGTGTGTGTGTGTGTGGTTGTATGGACTGGGCTTCCAATCTTTCCAATCTGGTTTGTACCTTTGGGTCTAAACATTAACAGTTATGGATAGTGAATGAATGAACTTACGTCTACTTAAACCTGTAAATGCAGGGTTCACTAGGGTGTAGATTGGTTCATTCTAATGTTGGCACTAGATGGAGAGGGATATTTTAAAAACAGTTTATTAGGAAAATCAACTGCAAAAAAACTTCTAGGGAGAAGGCCACCCCCAAAAAAGAAGTTCTTCATCCTTCATCACAGCTCCCTTCCTCATACCAACCAATCACAGTAGTCTTTAAATGTGAAACACAAAGTCTATATGACAACCTAAATTGCAGATTCCATAATTCTGTAATTTTACAGTGCTACAGTGGCACAGCAAGTAGCACTGCTGTCTCACAGTGCCTGGGTGGTGTGAGAGAACACGGGTTCGATCCCTGCTCAGTCTATGTAGAGTTTGCATGTTCTCCCCCTGTCTGCATAGTAACATATACATAGTTCACAGAACAGTACACTATTGTAAGTCGCTTCGGAGAAAAGCATCTGCTAAGTGAATAAATGTAAGTTATAAACATGTTTGACTGAACTCAGTTAAATCTTGTATTGTGACGTGCATCTTGTATTTCTCTGAGATGTACATCACTTTGGAGAAAAGTGTCTGCTAAATGAATAAATGTAAAAGTGTAAATGTAAATCAAAACACCTTTTTAAACACGAATGCTCTTACATTTATATCACCCATAACTAATATAAAGAAAGGCTTTCAGAAATAAATCTTTCAGGAACCTCCATGAGTGAAAAAAGGGTAGATTTTTACTGGTACAAATACAAAAGGTAACATGAGTATTCATCCTAGGTGAGGTAAGTGAGGTCACACAAGTGACCCTCTGCACAGGGCACCAGAACCAGGTTAGTACGCTACAAGTGTGTGGACTGTCTTTACATTTATAAAACAGGAAAGTACTGTAATTTATCTTTGACGTGTCTTTTTCATTATCTTAATAAACTTCTGCGTGTCTTTACAATGAATGTACCTTATTTTACCTAGAATTTGAGCCTTTAGTTTCTTCCTGATTAGCACAACACCTTGAGCACTACGCTATCCTCCTACTTCTATTTTTTAGCTTTTTTATACATGCGCACTACTTTATAAACTGCTGTTCAGCAGAAGAATCAAAAGATGTGGAATTTCTGCAAAGCCTCTTTTTGAAAGACCAGTGTTTAAACCACAAGGTCACAAAATATATCAAGGCCCTTATACATCTCACCGTACGCCACACCTTGGCATCACACGTAATATTTTGTTATTTATAACAATGTCTCTGTTCAACCTTCTGCTAGTACCTTACCTGCTCACATCAACCCACATGAATCTGTTAACTGAAGAAACTGACAATACGCTAAAAATGTACTTTCAGTACATTTACAGGGGAATTCCACACTGATACTTCTTGAGGTGAATTTGTGAACCTGAGTATTGAACAACCCTCACCACACGTACCCACGTCCTTAACCATATGTACACTTGTCTTTTGGAGAGTCTGTATTTCAGAATGTAAGACATGAAGGAAGGCTTCCTACCCCAATACAGAGGTGTTACTAAATGCAACTAATTTAGCCACTCTGAAGTATCAAGAAAAGGATGCAGAGTTTACTTAAAGCTTGAACTTTTTATGACAAATTGATGACAGTCGATTTTTACTGCATTTGATCAGACTGCGTGGATTCTTAGCCTTACCCTGATAACAAAATTCCAACAGTAAAGTAAACAAATTTTACAGCTGGATTGCTTGTGCTGATGACCTAGGGACATCAGTAATGACTCATTAAATATTAATGAAATTGTGTGTAATTTCATGAATTTAATGCAAACGACAGAAGAACAGGTAATAGATGCAGAAATGTGTTTCATATATTGTTGCTGAAATTAAAATGTATGCGCCTATCAGAGGACAACCAAGGTGCTTGATTTAACATTAATCTTTCATTTCTAATTTGCATTCCCATGGTGCATGCATACATAGAAATAAGAGATGTGGAAACTAAAAAAATGTTCACTTTGACACATCAATACAAATAGCAGGCTTCCGAAAAGTAGCTGTAAGGGGTAGGGAAATGTCTTCAAGTGCATGTGGAGTCTATGAAATGCTACAGTTAATGTAAAAAATCCAGCTGTGCGTAAAGTGCTGCTTGAATGCATATGAACTCTGTAGAGGTGGTCATTAGCTTACATAAAATATTAAAATAAACTTATATAATCTAAATCTTAAATGTTAAAACAAATTTACATTTACATGATCATGTATTCATTTAGCAGACACTTTTCTCCAAAGCGACATATATGTCATAGAGAATACAATTTGTGCATAACATTTCATTAGGAGAAAAAGACATCATTGCAGATGTGTGACTGCAAACTAAGTACTGTTAGTTTACATAAAACTTTATCCAAATATTCACAATTTTAAATCACCTTCCTAGTATATAGACTATATAGATATACCTATAGTATAACCTATAGATATATAGCCTATATACATTTATGTTACATTACAGGAGTAGCTGCGTAAAGGTTTATCTGGGTCTGATCTTAAAGTGATAGTGCATGAACATTTACACATTACATGAACATAACAGATCATGGGCAAAGTTAGACTGGCAGGAAGAGGTGAGTTTTAAGATCTTACTACACACATGATTTCCACTAAAGCAACATATGTAATTGGTTATTGCACACCTATATCAGATGAGAAAGACAGCTTCTGATTCAATTACTTTTTTACATTAAACCTAAGGGACACAAGGGGTTTACATACTTTCAAGCAGCAGTATATACCCTTTGATGCCTTCTCAAGAAACTGACCTAATCTCTACTGTGTATTTAATTGTTACAGTTACTTATTTAGCAGATGCTTTTCTCCAGGGACTTCCAATGAACTCTATGTAGTTATCAGCTCACATACCTTATTCACTAAGGTGACTTACACTGCAAGATACACTACTTACAAGGGGTCACTCATCCATACATCAGTGGAACACACTCTGTTACTCACACACGTGTGAACCTGAACAGCATATGGGAAGCAACCAGAGCACCCGGAGGAAACCCACGCACACACAGGAGAGGGGATTGAACCCCCGTCCTCTCGCACCAGCCAGGTGCTGCGTGAGACAGCAGCACTACTCGCTGTGCCACCGACTGTGCCGCCCAGCCCTCTGAAGGCTGATTTATGAGAGTTATTTCTTAAAGTGTGAAGAATATTGCTTCAAAGAATATAAAGATTGCGGTAAATATTCAACACACGTTAAAAACAAAGGGAAGCAGTTGTTCTGGTGCTACACTAGTTTGCTATTTTAACCTTCCAATGTACTCCGCTCAGAGCTCTCATTATTACCCAATTACAGTGACGCTTCGAATCACGTGGTTTCGTCTGCACGCGCTACAAGTGCACGCTGTTGTTTTCGTCGCTGCTGGTGTTTTTACATAATCGCTGATTTTGTCAAATTTTCTGGTGTTTTAGCTACAATATTGTACGGGAGGGGGAGGTGGCTGCGATCCTAGTGACGTCACCTCTTCAATTTAATGACATGTGAAGAGAAACTTTCAAAATAATAAATAGCATACGCTCACTGACTATTTTATTTTTTTAGAAGATTTTAGTTACACGGTAGTGTGTTAAATGGCCAGTTTTGCAGTGCGGCCCGTGCTGTTTACCTGAGATACATGATAATCAGAAATGATCAGTCAATTATTAGGGGAACATGCGGAGGACCAGTTACATTTCTTCTGATTTCACACCACTGTGTGTGTTATTTGTCTCACCGTGCAGAGAATGTCTGAAGGGTCCAAGTGCCAGGTCTCATAGTAAACATGGTAAATAAATTGTCAACTTTCTTTGCGCCACGAGCATCACCCGCGGGTCCGTTTCCACGCACCATCCACTGTGTTTTGCACTGGCGGGGGGATGAGGTATCGACTGGAACACGTTTTACAATAAATAATTACAACAAAGACATTTTCTGTGTTTTGGATTTTGTTTCTGTTTTCTGTGTTCGACCTCCGCAGCTGTTAAAATAAAATGTTCCAGTGAGCTGTAGGAAACGGGTAGGTGCAGCAGGGTGTGCGGCACGCCGCTGCCCGGGAGGGATGCTTTCCGCAGGGATTCCTCTCTCGCCCGGTAGGCAGGTCGGAGGGAAGAAGAAGAAGAAGAAGAAGAAGAAGAAGAAGAAGAAGAAGAAGAAGAAATGAACTTCGGCATAGTGATTTCTTCAGCCGGAGCGACCGCACTGCTCAGCTTTTGCTTCTTAGCCGCAGCGATCGGAAGCGATTACTGGTACATCATTGAAGTGGACAAAGCGAACTGCACACACTCGGAAGACCTGGATTCTCACTCCGGACTGTGGCGAATATACGAAGGTATGGATTTGACTTCCCTCATAGGCGGATAAGGTGCATTTCCAACCTCTGCCTTATTTTTCCCGTGCGGGTTTATTCTTAAGAAATTTGAGGCAAGACGGGAGTCAATACGCTGGACAGTTTCGTATCCACGCGGGAAAACTGCCCGTTCTATATTATATCGCTAATCTTCGCTCCGTCCGCGGACTGTCTGTTTCACTCACTCCGTTCGCTTTAGCGGTAATTTTGGAGGAAAACTTCCCCCTTGCAAGGTCGCGTGGTTGGTGGAAACGCATGAAAAAAAGAGCACGGATAGATCTCGGACTATTTTGAACAATTAAAAAATTAATTTTTGGAGAATGGAGCCAATTCGGTTAATTATGTTCAATGTTGTGATGAGCTTCTGTGTTTAGAGAGTATTAGGACAACAGAGGAAACCAGTTTACTTCTGCAATTGTAGAGGGGTAGTTTTAGAGCATCATTGTCGTATCATACATGATTTATTATTCTCTACTCATTTGATGCGTCTGATCAAAGGGTTCCCAGTGTGTGGAACGTAAAGAAAAGTCTATGAAAAAATAAACCTTAAAACACTTTTGCCTAAATGCATAAAACAAAACACAAACTAGTTCTCAGCCAGCAGCTTTTGAGAATATGAATGTATCAATTAGGCACCGTCAATCGAATCAAAAATGGTTTAACATCCACCATATGAAATTCTATTGAGAGTAAACACTAATATTTCTTAACATTGTCATTTTAATCATCAGCTTGACTATAATAAAGTAACTATTACACAAACTTAAAATTCCGACCAAGTCCAGTTGTGTTTCATCTTATGCAGCGTGTAATTAATCATGTAATAATTCATATGAGACAAGAGTGTAGTGACTGGGGTGTCAAAAACACAAGCAATTAATAATAGTCAGGCAGATTTACACTAAGCTTCACTACTGGAGCAGAACCTCTTCCGGGCTCGTTACTTATGATGTGGAGGCAAATTGTAGAGCCCGTTATTTATTAACACAAAGCGTTATTCGCTACAACACAAATAGACGGAACTCGTGACAGAGCGGGTAAACTTCTGGCTTTGAAAGGGTTAATCACGAAAAATTGTGGGTATATTTCTGTGCGAGTCCTTGTATTATTTTATAAAATGTACAAAAATAAGCAGAGGAAAGCCTGAAGGTGGGTAAACACGATATTGCCTTTACTGAAAATGTTATTATTTCTGTATTATCTCCGCATGATGGTTTTTTTCTTTCTAACAGTGACTATTCAAGAGGAATAAAGGTGCTGTTGAAAACTGTTAAGGTATTGAGAACATGGTACAGTTAATATCTTTTTTATGTCGTCTCCTTTTCCACTTAACCGCTTTAGTTTTCATTGTGTGATATATTTCATAACAACCTACACTATCAAGAGTAATGACAGTGACAGAGTGATCTTTCTTGTACTCAGTTATCCAAAAAAAAACACCAAATGCTCTGCTTGGTCCCTGCATTCTTTGGAAGAAAACAGCATTTGTCTGAAATAGAAATCAAACAGATGAATTTCTCAAACTTTTTAAGTTTATTGCCATTTATTTATGGTTCTGGTGTTCTGGACTCAGTCCTGGGAGTCTTGTTGGACACACTTAGTTTGGACAATTTCCCATACCACAGCCGTACACTCACACACACTTGCAAATGACCACTGTAAACCCATCAACTCACTTCATAGACCAGTTTTTAGGCTGGAGAATACGCTAAATTTGGACAATACCCACAGCTGTGGAGATGACAACGTTGTCCATTTAGTAAAATTTACATGTATTAAATCTTTAATTTATTTAAAAATGAAATTCAGCACATTACCACATGTCCAAAGGAAAATATTTATTTGGCTTTACTTATATTTCAGGTACAGAGTGGTGACTTGAAGATATTAAATAGTTTGATACATTAACATCACATTTAACATTACATTTATTCATTTAGCTGCTGCTTTTCTCCAACGTGACTTACAATGTTAAGCCACTTACAATTACTCATTTATACAACTGGGTAATATTTTTTTTTTAAGAAAAAAATAAATGTTAAATACTGAATTTTAATATTAATAGTTGAAGTTCAAACTCCAGGCTACTTTACCACAATCCTCTTCTTAAGGATCACCTACCTTGACTGCTCCACAGGGATCAGTTCTGGGCCCCCTACTCTTCTCCATCTACAGCATTTCACTTTTCCCTGTCATCACCTTCCACAGATTCTCTCTGCTCTCATTTTCCTCCAGAGCTACCAATATTTCCTCATGCATCACTGCCTGCCTCTTGGCCATCTCTGTCTGGATGTGTGATCACCACCTACAACTTAACCTCTCCAAAACAGAGATCCTTCACCTCCCTGCTGGTCTGTCCTTCTGTTCAGAATTCTCTATCAATCTGGACAACTCACTCATTTCACCTACCTTATCAGCTAAGAGCCTGGAAGTAATTATCAACTCAAGTCTGTCTTTCTCTTGCCATATACAGTGGTACCTTGGTACTCGTCGTTAATTGGTTCCGGGAGGCGCGACGAGTACCAAAAACGACGAGTACCAAACAAATTTTTCCCATAAGGAATAATGTAAAGAAATTTAATGTGTTCCCAAACCAAAGACAATGCACATTTTTAAGGCAATATGTAAAAAGATAGGGTTGTATATCATTACTTTACATGAAAAATAAACCTAAAAATTTATAAATACTTAGATTAAATAAAATAAAAACTTCACTTTACCTGTACTGAGAAGGGTCCATGGCCTAATTGGATGGTGGGAGGAGAGTGGTGAGGAGGAGAGGTTACATGGAATGTTGCTTGGAAGGAGAGTCCCCCTCCAATAGAACATCGGGCACTTGCACTTCAGGTGTTCTTTCTCTTTTATGCCTTTTTTCAACTTGCACCAATGGGAATACCGCTCTCATATTGGCCTATTATTTCTTTCTTTTGCTCAATGGTGGTGCGAAGTAATTTTCTTTTCTACTCAGCGCTATCACTGCTCATTTTCTTAGGACCCATGATGAGAAAAAAAGCACAAAAATACACAAAATGACCACAGAAGCTAAGATAAGACCACAAGGGGATGTGCACAGGGCAAGAGCTACCGCATGACTAATGCGTGACCCTTTGTTTTGACTGGAAAGGGTAGTGAGTCACGAGGCAACTGACACCGACAAGTTCTAGCTTGCGCGTCGAGTACCAAACAAACGACGAGGACCAGGACAAAATTTTTGCGTCAAAATGCGTCGAGTACCAAATTCGATGAGTTTCAAAGCAGTCAAGTACCAAGGTATGACTGTAAAAGCAACAACCTGGTCCTCCAGATATATTCTGCATAACATCTGCATTCCTTATCTCACAACTAACTCTATGCAGCTCCTGGTCCAGGTCATGGTTATATCCTGCCTGGACTAGTGCAACGCCTTCCTGTGCCTTCTTCCAGCCTCCGCCATCAAGCTTCTCCACCTAATACAGAACGCTGCTGTACGAATTGTCTTTGACCTACCAAAATGTTCCCATGTGTCCCCCATCTTCTTCTTCATCTCTCTGTTGGCTTCCTATAACTGCTATATCAAATTCAGGACTCTGGTTATGGCCTACAAGACCATCAAAGGATCTGCTCCTCAATATCTACAAGACCTGATCATTAACTTCACCCCAACCAGACTGCTATGTTCCTCTACCTCTGTCCATTTTGTGGTCCCACTCATAAGAGGTCCAAAATCAAAAGCACAAAGGTTTCCAATTCTGGCTCCAGTGTGGCAGAATGACCTCCCTCTCTCATTCAGAACATCTGAATCTCTCCCAACATTTAAGAAGGGTCTTAAAACACATCTCTTTCAAACTCCCTTCTGACTTAATGTCCTATGTGCTCCATAAATGTGTACTACATTCTCTGTTAAAAAAACTTTATGCAGCCACTTGTGTAAGGTATACTGGTTTATACCATGGTATGAGACAAACTTACTATACTCAAGAATCACGTGTATGCATCCTTCTGTTGATGTAATGCACTGTTGTATTGTTCTGAGATGTATGTCGCTTTGGAGAAAAGCATCTGCTAAGTGAGTAAACATGAATGTTATGTAGTGAAACATGTATGAGAAGGGTGTTGGGGAATTGTTCACAAGTTGAGGCAGAGGAGGTTAGCTGGCGGGTCTGGGCTCCTCCAACAATACAAGGGCTCCTGATGGGTTCATCCTGGATTTAGTAATGCTATCTGAGTCCTCTGATCCTCCAACAAGTACATAAGCAGTTTTCTTTAGTTCTTCCTGAAGGGATGGCCCACTGCTGTTGGCCTAGGGGGGTCAAGTAATGGGAGATGAGTGGAGGGGTCTGGTGCTGATGTTATGGGAAATGGAGAGGTTATGATGAGAGAGGAAGGATGACACATAAGGAAGTCAACATTAACATAAGTTGTTCTCTTTTCCACTGTGTTTGTTGCACCCTGCAACCCTAGTACCTGTATTGTTCTCAGAAATGTGTCGCTTTGGAGAAAAGCATCTGCTAAATGAGTGAATGCAAATTTAACTGTAAATTGCAGTTGAACCCTATATTACCTTGAGAATAATGTCTTACATTGTAGTCAGCGTACATTCCAGAGTTTGAGTTGAATTAAATGGTTGAAGTAGCACAGAGGAAAGTAAATGTCTAATATTGGAGTGTTACAGTTATAAGGCTTTGAAGGGCTCAGTGCTTGTGTATCAGCTGTAACTGATACCCTAGCAAGAGGTATATGTCACTGTGTTCATGTTATGCAAGTTATATAATAAACAAGTCACTGTAAATACTGTAACACCCAAGTGCTGCTATATGCAGGTGTAAGCCAGGGTTTTCATGAGGAATGTTGGGTACTGGTCAACATTACCCTTTTCCTACTTAATGCCCTTAAAGTAGAAAATGAAGAAAGTGTTGGGGCTGCTTGTTCAGAGTTTGCAGTCAAGCACATACACACACTTCCCAAGGGTTACTGAAAGGTGGATTTGAAAGCAAGAACAGCAAGTTTGCCACCAAATTTTTTACAGGCAAAACTGAGTCAATTTCTCTTTGTCCCACAAGTAAGAAACACCCCTCTAAATGTATATGAAGGATATTTACCACAAACAATGTTTAGCTGTACAACAACAGCTGGGGATTACTGATTGAATATCCTATTCTCAGCATAATCAAGCTCTGGCTCAACTGTCCTGAAGTTAGAATTTTTAGCCACATTCTATTTATATTGAGTTTAAAAGGATGTACTAGTTCCAAGTAAACCTTTCTGTAGCAATAACAGTGGCACACATCTGAAAAATTTTGCTTTTCAGTTGTTTTTGATAGGTGCCCTGTAGGATTAAAAATTAGAAAAATATTTTAGCTTCTGAGCAGATACTTTTCCATTAAATTTGTGGGAAAAGTATCCACTGTGGAAAAACTCCTTATAAAATATACATACAGTATGTTAATGAGGTGGGGGTGCGGTGGTGCAGTGGGTTGGACTGGGTCCTGCTCTCCAGGGGGTCTAGGGTTCGAGTCCCGCTTGGGGTGCCCTGTGACAGACTGGCGTCCCGTCCTGGGTGTGTCCCCTCCCCCTCCAGCCTTACGTCCTGAGTTGCTGGGTTAGGCTCCGGTTCCCTGCGACCCTGTATAGGACAGGTGGTTCGGAAAGTGTGTGTGTATGTTAATGAGGGAACATCCATAAAGGTACATTTTTATATAATTCATTTAACGGGCTCCTTTCTCCAAAATGGCTTACAATATTAGATCAGTATACTGAGTTACCCATTTTTCACTAGTGGAACCCAAGGTAAGTAATTTGTTCAAGGGCAGGACAGCAGTACCAGTAATTTGAATCTGGGTTTTTGAATTGCAATGCAGTGTCGCTAAAACTGCTGTCAGTCGCCCCTTACTGCCTCCTACATACATTTCAGAAATCAGTAAGAAACACATTAGGCTGCCTTGGAGGGCCAGCTACAATAACATTATAAATCTTATCAGACTGTTTACAATACCCGACCTTACATGACCTTTTGATTTCTAAGCAAATTATAATTGTGTTTACTTCTTGACTTATGTGCATGCAGCTGACAGCAGACAGGCTTCCGTTTGCTAGTCTAGGCCCTCAGACACATTTTCATACATTTTTATGGCTTCAGTATTTATTTGAAAGTAAATTCTATTGCTCTCCATTCATCTTTTTTCAGAATGAAATGACCTTTGAAAAAGTGTCGTGTTCCCTTTCATTTTAACTTTTTTCTGTTAAGCCATTCTTAAACCAGTGCCAGTGACAAATTCATCAAGGTTTGCTTTTACATGCTAGAATTTTGATTATACATTCTACATTTCTCACACAGACACACACACACACACACACACACACACACACACACACACACACACACACACACACACAATGTCTACAACTGCTTGTCCCAAGCAAGGTTGTGGCAAACCAGAGCCTAACCCGGCAACACAGGACACAAGTCTGGGGGAGAGGGACGCACTCCGGACGGGACTTCTCACAGTATACCATAATTCTTTGAAATTGATCTGCTTTTATGAAATACATTTTTTTTAAGTTTTTGCTTATTTCTGTCCCATGTGTGTCACTTTTAGATTCTGTTAATATGGTTTACATCATTATTTAAATAGTACATCTTAATTCAGTGCAGAGAGACTCGTAGGAGAAAACAGTAAACCAACCCAACCTTAGCATGAAATGACTTTGAATGTGTTAAAACAGTGAGCCACTTTTGTTTGGCAACATTGCGAAATGGTAGGGTGAGTGTAACCCCCGATCAGGATATATTTTGATGTTTCATCTGTTACTTACTAGCATCTGTAGATTTTGCTTTAGCTTGATTATTATTCTGCTTTAATAGGAATTTATCTGTCAAATGAGTTTGCGTCACTTTGTTGCCAACAGGAAGGGTTCTATCGAAAAAAAGACAATTATATAGTTTTTGGCAATAGTACTTGAAATTATACACAAATATTGTGGAAAATTAAGTGTAGCCTGAACACTAGTAGACATCCTCCCCTTCCCCTTTGTTATGAGTCCATGTGTAGGAACTGTCCAGTTATTCATACAGCAGCTTTTATTTACAATTCCATGTCCTTAATCACTAATATACTTAGAGTATGTATTGATCTATGGTCCATGTGTGAGCAGGTAATATTTAAGTTTATCGTGTAATTGTTACTAAAAACCGCCCCTTAATGCATTAGTGAAAGTTCAGTCTGGATGATAGGGTAACTGAAAGAAGGCATAAGATGGTTTCATTGGGGAGCTGAAGACATTAGCATGTCTGGCTCTATTTAGTAAGTATTGCTTTCACAATGAACAATTCCATACATGGCTACTACTCTCTGAATGTGTCTAATGCTTGGATGCACAAAATCGGGTCTTCAAATGGATGCTGCCCCACAGGTTTCACAGAATACACTTTAATTAGTTCTTCGCTTACACCTGAAATAGAGGGTTAGTTTCCTTCCAGGTACCTACATCAGGATAGCAAAGAGTTGAGATAGAGCAAAAAAACAGTATATCCCACTTCCCTCAGGGGCCTGAGATGTAAAAGGCGTGTCTAGTCTGGTGTGAAGTGTTTACCCCTAAGGAGACCATTTTTCAAGTCTTCCCAAGGTTTGTACTTCGCACATGTCAGATAATATGGTCGTACAGCAGCGGCTAAGGTAAATGATCTGTCAAAGTTTGTCATCTGGTTTTCCTGATTCATAATTATTCCCCCCCACTGGGTTCATGGTGGTTTCTTAACACTCGTGTTACTGCCTGATTAGTCATGCAACTGACAAGTCTGTAGTTGTGGAGTGTGAAATAATTTTCTTCAGCAAGATTGCTGTGGTCTCTCTCACCTCTGCTGTGATTGAAACGAAGGTGAAATCTGCTGAAAAATCAGAGGTTATCGGTGCTGTACGGTCACCTGGAAAAAACATGTTGCTATGACATTTGTCAAGTTTTCCATCTGGCAGGTTTCTCTTTATCAATGTTTTAACATTCAGAGCAAATTATTCAACATTCTTTTTACTTTACCATTGTGTCTCCACCACACTTGCTTGGCAGCAGAAAATGTGTTCGTTTCATTGACAATTTATTGCTACACTATTCAAAAAACTCTCTGGAAATTAGAAGAGATCCCTTTTAAATAACAATCATGATGTCTGATATGCACTAAAAAGCAATATCTCTAGCCAGAACAAATAACAGCTCTGGACTTCACTACAGCACACATTTACATTTAATGCTTTTTCAGCCTCTATTTTGTCCCCACCCTGGTGCTTACCATTGGCACGAGGGACATTAAGAGGTACCTTCTGAAACTCCTCTGCCAGCACAAACTTAGAGAAGAGTAGATTTCACTGCAGTGCTACAGCACTGGCATCTGTTAATACTACAGTTTTGTGGTGCAAAATTATCTTAATGTAGCCCATGGGCCCATGGTCTACCCACCCCCTCACTCTAGTTACCAGGTTTTCTCACTGAGAAGCCTCGTTGGTTGGATTGATTCATTGTCCATTTCTTTCCAGGTAAAAATGCCAGTTCCTATTTCATCCATTCTTTCCTTGTGGACACCACAAATTACACAGAGCCGGAGAGACATCTGCTAAGTGAGTACAGCCATATCATGTATTTATTATTATTATTATTATTATTATTATTATTATTATTATTATTAGTAGTAGTAGTAGTAGTAGTAGTAGTAGTAGTAGTAGTACAGTTTTGCTAGTTTAACTTTATTTCTTTTAAAAAAGCAATTCAGGTGAAGTACTATCCTCAAGGGTACTGCTGCAGGGTTTCACTTGGGTGCCAACAACCACTGAGCTACCTACTGCCCTCATGTCTTTTATGATGTCTTTGGCAGAGTTACATTTCTTGAGGCATCATTTGCAGTCCAGCAAATCACACAGAATACGTAGTTAGCTGCCAGCATATTGTAGTCACAAAGGATATTCAGATTATAAAAAGAAATCATTTAAATGTATTCTCACAAAAGATGGTTGAGGAACATCTGCCAGCAGCTAATTGGATGTTCTAGTAAATTTTCTGTAAGTGCATGTGAAGAATTTTTAATCAGAGCCTGGCTTCATTAATTAGTTTCCTGAAATTCAGAGAAATTGTTTTGAAACAGCTGAAAAGTAGAAGAAGACGGCAGTAGAAGAGCAATTCGTGTATCTGTTCTTGTCTGTATGGTTTTCAGTGCTGGCACTTGGGTTTTTTGGCACAGTAAGGCAAGAATAAATCCGGCACCCATTAGAGTTCTATCTTTGAATGAATAAAAAATACACTTTGCCATACTATAGAAATTACTTTTGTTTCAGATTATGAAGGGAAAATAAAATTTGAATTTACAAATAAAATGTTATTTTGAATGTAATTATTTATAACACAGGAACATTACATATGCACAGAATTCAAAGTTATATTTTGAAAACAGACTGAAAACTAAACTTATTTTCAAGACTGAAGTATACTAATATGAACATACCATTTACTGTACAAACTGAGAGTTTGTTTCATATAAAATCTTGCCAACAAAGCTGCAGCATTTCTAAGATATGGAACAGCAGATCTTCAATTTTTTTAAGAAAACTGTTTCTTTACTAGGATCAGGGGGTGCGGTGGCGCAGTGGGTTGGACCACAGTCCTGCTCTCCGGTGGGTCTGGGGTTCGAGTCCCGCTTGGGGTGCCTTGCGACGGACTGGCGTCCCGTCCTGGGTGTGTCCCCTCCCCCTCCAGCCTTACGCCCTGAGTTGCCGGGTTAGGCTCCGGTTCCCCGTGACCCCGTATGGGACAAGTGGTTCTGAAGATGTGTGTGTGTGTGTGTGTGTGTGTGTTTCTTTACTATTAAACAAGGTTTTTACTAGTTTTTCCACAATTAAAATTTATTTTTCAAATTTTGCTATACAATTTAGTGCCCCCAGAGTTCAATATACCTAGGTGATTGCTTACTTTTAAATCCTACCTTGACTGCTGTGTATATTTGTTGCGCTGTTGGCCAGTATCATTAGTAAGTTTTTGCTATTTTAACATCGTTATTCACAGTATATAACATATAAGAAACTCAGGTTAAGCACTTGTCATATGGTACAATAACCCTCTTGAGATATGAACCAGCAACTGTCAGAATACATAGCCACCACACCACCTGATGGCCTCTGCATCTGAGGTCCTCCTCACACAAACTGTCACCATGCTTATGACTGACTGTGTTCTTCATTGCTCCCTGCAGACTTGCACAAGGTGGTTGTAGTGCTGCTTCCGCTTACCCTGGTGCTCTTGGTGTTTGGGTGGATTTGTGGCCTCGTCAGCTCTCTGGCCCGCAGCAAGTCCTTGCTCTCAGGCACCGCCTCTTACTTCCTCCTCTGCAGTAAGTGATGGTCCAAAGGGGCACCCTGAAATGACCCTGTACATCTGGCAATGCTGTGTGGTCTGACGCTCCAGCTAGAGGGCTTTTTAACCTTGCCCTTCTAGTGGGGTTCTGATGACACAAGGGAATTGGGTTCCTATGAAATGTACTCTTTTCTTTTGCATGCGCTTTTGTTTTCTCTCCATGCCTGCCTGCACATATGCATCTTGACACTGGGTCTTCAAAGGCGACTGCTATGGAGCAATAATTTTAACACCCTTGAATAAAACAGGAGAACTCAATGACCCTGGAAAATATGGTGCCAGAGGGCTAAATATCATCAAAATTATGGTTATGCTACAATGACCATAAAAGAAATTGAGTGGAAAATGTAAAAAAGATGTAAAGCAACCAAGAGGGTCTAATGAGCAATTATAGTATTAAACCCAGTAAACAATGGATTTTTTATTTGCTTTTGAAAAGCAGCTAATCTGTTATAGGTAAAAGGTCTGACAGGTTCTAAAGAAGCAAATCCAAAGCAAAGCATACAAAATTGTTCAGTGGGTCTTCACCTGGTCTTTCTCCTTTTGGAGTGATACCAAGATGAGGACAGATCCAAAAGACACCTAAGCGAGAGGCAATACTGGAGTGGTCCCTGAAAGAGGCAGGACTTTTCCCATTGAGTGGTGAGGCTTTGACCAAACAGACTGAGAACTTACTGGCCACTATAACCATCTGACCTGAGCAACAGACTTGAATTCTGATTGGTCAGGTAATAGTCACATGGTGGAATACCAACTTTTCATATTTTAGGGCGTGTTTCACAGTTGATGGATATGTTAAAGACTGAATGTTATACGTTAAACTTTTTGGTCTGTGGTGTTTTCTGTTCATCTCTTTGGAACTCTAAATCTGTATTGAATGGGTTGTTTAAAACTTTAAGCTGTATCTGCAACGCCAATGCTGGCTGTAACATACAACTAAAAACAATCATTAAAACTTACAACATCCGAAAAAAAAGACTGAGGACTGCAGTGGAATGAAGTGAATAGAAAGGTAGTGATGAAAAGTCAGGATTAAAAGGAAAAACCCACTGCATGAAGATGCGTTAGAATGCTACAAAATGATGAGTATATTCCAAGTTAAAGATGGACAAGGCACAGCAGTTGTGCACTGTGAAATATTGCACACAGCTTATGTTCCCTGTGCTAAATCTTCAAAAATATGGCAGTCAATGGAAAATCATGTTATCTGTGTTTTGCACTGGTGCCCATCTATGGACTGTGCTAGTTTATTGTTTTTGCGGAAAAACGCAGCGGTCGGTTTTATTTCCATTAATAGTTGTGCAGCTTCTAACACCGGTGTCTTTTGGCTCCTGGGCTGCTTGCTTGAGTTTGGGTTTGAATCTATCTCACTGTGGACAAAGTTTCAGTGTTTCTCCTGAGTGACGACAAAGAAAGCAGGGGTTAATCGCTTTCATAACCACCCAAAGAAAATCACGCATGTGTTTTTCAGAGTTAGCAAATGCTGATTGCTCAGGATACTGGGCAAATATTTTAATACAACATAGCCATAGGATGCAGTTTATTGGTACACTGCTAGTGTAAAGCAATATTTTGTTCTATCATTCCATAATAGCAGAATAGGACATTTTTAGTTCAGTGTCATCAAAAGTGCAAATGGAAATGACACATGCTGTAAAGTCAGTCAAATTACATACATTAAGCCCTCTTATTTCATCATTTCAAAAAGGAATTAGAATTGAAATGAGTTGTTTTTAAATAAACTATTTTTGTTCTTGCGTGTCCTAATATGTTTGGATTGATGTATTAATACGTTTACTAATTGTCTACTCTCAACTCTGTAAAGAACAATAAGAACCTCTATCTCTCCAACTGGCACTTAGAAACATTCATTCTCATGACAACAGAGAAAAAGGTGGCAGAGATCAGTGACCTACTGAGGAGACCACCACAAAAGGCTTTATTGGTCAAGATTTTCCTGGGACGCAATGTGAGCTAAGGTGTGATATAAGACTCGACAGGTTATTGTTTCCATAAATTAAAATGGTTTATAATGAACTGACTTTTCATTAGTATTAATTTATTTTTCAGACATTCTTATTTAGTCACTTGGAATAGTGTCTTTGGTCAGTGTTTGGTGCCGTGACAGCTACATTAGTTCTGACAGTGTTTCACTGTTCAGTTATCAGTCCTACTAAAAGCTGACATGTAGAATGTAACTCCTAGGGTGGAAGTGAGTTCCACTCCAGCCCTGGACAGAGTCATGGAAGAGAACAGAGACACGGAGACAGGAAGATATTCCACTGGTCACATTGTAAATGAGAACCACTTTCTATTGCTGCTAGTTGCCTAGCACCACTCATACACCCACCTTGCTCTACAGTTTGTTTGTTCGTGACCCTCTCAGACCCTGTGGATCTTCATTAGCTTGCAGACAGTAGTGCATTGCATGTGTTTCGGAAGAAAAAATATAGTTCTCCCCTTAAAAAGAAGCCATTTTATCAGCAGATGACAGCAGTACAGGGAGGATTCAGCTCTCAGAAAGCACAGTGCAGGGAGTTGATAAACGTTCTGTTCCCATTAGTGATGGCAGTTCTTTCACCCCCTGCAGAGCATCAAAGTGTACTTACTGTCACTTACTGTTATGATTTAGTGTTTATCCAAAACAACTGAAAATTTTATGTATTTAATAGAGTACAAGTTGTGCTGCCAAGCAGCCAATCTACTCGACCACAACTACCTCCTCAGGAAACCATCTGGTGCTGTGGCTAGGGGATCATACTCCTCAGCATAGGAGCAATCCTCATGTTTCCACGTGGGACGTAGTACCAGTGAACTGCCCCAGTTCTGCAGCAGTCTAATTTGGCATGGGCTTTGGCCACACAACCCACAGAAGTTGGAGCAGAGGCACCAGGAGCAACTTAGTAACTCATTACAATGTGTAGTTGTTGTGTATGCATAAACATACTGCAGCGCCGAGGCATCGGCGCATGTGCATTGCGCTTGTGTGTGCTGAGTGTGTAGAAATAAAGTTGTCGTGTTCTGTTCCACTGAACCTCGTGCGGACCTGGTTGCTTCACGGATTGCGGACATAACAATAGTCACTGTCTTTTCAGACTGAAGGAAACATTTCAATACCCTCTGCTGTTTTGGAACCTCCATATTTGGTCTGCCCAGGAACCTCAACTCACTTGCAATAGAAATGCCCTTAATGCATTTCTGACGCAAGACAAAGAAAACCTTAATGTCAAGGACCGGGCTCCATCAAGTGCCAAATGAACATCCTGCATTTACTTCTGTGCCTGTTAGCATGTAACTTTGGCCTAGATTCTCCACATGCTTGAAGAGTGTGCTTTCGGCTACAGAATGAAAATAACTTTTTTTTATTATTTATGCCTTCCACTCCTGCTGGGGCAAAGGCCCCCAACAAGACATCTCTGTCCTGTGCTTTCTTCTCTGTCTGGCTCCAGGTGTATCCCAGCATCCTGGTGTCAGCTTCAAGATCTCTATGCCAGGTTTTCCATGGTCATTCCCTTTTTTCCTTTCCCTTGGGGTTCCAAGTCAGTGCCTGTCTTGTGATGCTGGTTTTCGGTTTGTTTATGTGGCCAATCCAACTCCGTTTTCTTTTCAGTATTTCCTCCTGAATTCCATTTTAGTTCATTCTTTCCCAAAGTTCTGTGCTGCTAATGGTTTCTGGCCAGCGAATCCAGAGTATTCTTCTAAGAAAGTGCAACAGACAAGACGGGACAACACAGGTGCAGTGCTCATCTGTGATGGCGGGTTTATTTTACTCCCCCGTCAGGGAGAAGGCAAGGGAGGGGAAAGGGGGAACCGGAAAGGGGTAGGCAGGAGTTTTGACCCGGTCCCAATGGCGTCGTCCACGGGCTCAGGGTCGGGGTTGTGCTCGAGGTTGTGCTCGGGGTTGTGCTCGGGGTTGTGCTCACTCTCAAGTGGTCTCCTGCCGCTCAGCTGTGGCTCTCCTCCTCCGTCTCTCTCTCCTACTGTCGGGTGCAGGGGAAGAAATAGGGAACATAATTAGCCCCTGCTGTGGCTACTTTGCCCCCGTCTCTGCCCCCTTCCTGGGCCACCTCGGCGTATTACAGACAGGTATTTATAAAGGTTTGAACTTTTTTCATAATGGCCATTGTTGTTCTCCAGCTTTCAGCCCCACACAAAAGAACAGACTTCATATTTGAGTTGAAAATCCTGACTTTCATGTGGAGTGCTAATTGTTTTGAAACCCACACATCTGTGTCTGTCCCACCCTCCTTGTCAATAACACTGCCAAGGTAGGTGAAGAAGTCTACCTCTTCCAGAATTGTCCCTTCTAAATTGATTTTATCTGTAATTGTGTTGCTGAGCTTCAGAACCTTTGTTTTGCCCTTGTGGATTTGTTTGACTTTTACTGCATTTGTTGCCAGATGTGAGAAAGCAGCCCCAAGTCATCAGCAAAACCTAGGTCCTCGAGCTGTGTGAAGGGTGTCCACTGTGTTCCTGCCCTTATCTGATTTGTGGATGACTTCATTATCCAGTCAATTACCAGTAAGAAAGGGAAAGGCAAGAGCAGGCACCCATGATAAACTCTAGTTCTGAATGTAAAGGCATCTGTGAGCTGTCCTCCGTGGATCACTCTACAGGTCATCCTTTCATACGACCTGTTGATAATCTTTACAAGTTTATCCAGCACCCCATAGCGTCGAAGTAGCTTCCACAGGGTCCTCCTGTCCATACTGTCAAACGCCTTTTCATCATCAATGAAGCTGATGTAGAGAAAGGAGTTCCACTCAATCGATTGCTCAGCTATGATGCACAATGTTGCGATTTGGTCCGTGCAAGATCTGTCCTTACGGAATCCAGCATGTTGGTCTTTAAGTTGGGCATCCACTTGGTCTTTCAGTCTATTCAGGATGATTCTGTTCAACACTTTCCCAGGTTCGGACAGATGAGTTATTCCTCAGTTATTGTCGCAGTTGCTGAGGTCTCCTTTCTTTGGAATCTTCACCAGGTATCCTTCCTTCCAGTCTGCTGGTACTTCTTCATCTGTCCAGATATTCTCAAACATCGGGTAGAGCATCTCTACCGTAGTGTCTATATCTGCCTTCTGGGCTTCTGCTGGGATGTTTTCAGGTTCTGCAGCCTTGTCATTCTTCTGCTGTCTGATAGCTTTTCGTATTTCTTCCCTGTCATGACTACGCCAGCACCACAACCAGTAGCACCTGACTCCAATTAAGCACCTAAAGGCAATTGAAGCAGTCAGCTATAAAAACTATCCCCAGCTCCTTCCCACCGCTCCCCAGCTGGTGTCCTCCATAGTTGTCCAGGTGACGGACCCCCGACTGGTTTTACCGCTATGGTACGACGGCGTTCCCGAGAAATGCCAGGGGTTTCCCCTACAGTGTGAGCTAATCTTCGCCAGCCTGCCACATGTATAACCCCACAGCAAGGTAACCTACCTTGTATCCCTACTGATTGGTCCTGCACTACGATGGGCCACCGCCATCTGGAAAAAACGCACTCCCACCACCTACGAGCACTTCAAAAGACTGAGGCGGTTTTTGACCACCCGTTCTACGGAAAGACTGCCAATGATGGTCTAATGAAGATCCAGCAGGGCAACAGATTGATGGTGGCGTATGCCCAGGAGTTCCTCATGCTGGCAGCCGAGAGTGAGTGGAACCCTACAGCCCTCCTGGCCAGTTTTCACACTGGATTGAACCCCCGGATTCAAGCTGAGCTCGCCTACTGGGAACAAGTTCATAAAGAACGCAGTACTGCTCGACACTCTGGCCATGGAACGAACACAGTGGACCCAGTAAGCTCCTGTGGTGTCTCGCCCTTTTTGTAGTCCCCGGGAATCCCGGATGGACGTTTGACCACGGAGGAGAGGCAGCGTCAGTGTCAGGAAGGGCTGTGCATGTACTGCAGCAGCCCAAACACCTCCGAGCAACCTGTCCCTTTCGGCTGCCACTCAAAGACCAGCATCCTGGACAGAAGGTGAGTGACCCCCCAGCCCACCGTTCAACTGTTTGTGCCAGTCACTTTGTCTTAGGGGACAAACCGGCTATCTGCCCAGGCCTTTGTAGACTCTGGGGCTGCTGATTGCTTTATGGATATCATGTTTGCTGAAGCACAGAGCATTCCTATCCAGAAATGTGACGTTATGTTATGGATCACCACACTCAGTGGGCAACTATTGGGATCTGGGATGGTGACCACACAGACTGAGCCCTTTGTTTGCTTATCAGGGTTTATCACCAGGAAAACATATTTTTTTCTTATAGAATCGTCCGCTAACCTGGTGATTTTGGGATACACATGGCTGGCCTGACACTACCCAGTTTTACCATGGAGCACTGGGAAGCTTGTAGCTTGGGTACCGCAATGCCCCACAGACTTAATCCTTTGCCCCTCATCACAGTGGCACTGGAGCAGGTCCACAGGGCATGCATTTTCACCAAACTTGACCTGTGAAGCACATATAATCTGATACGAATAAGAGAAGGGGATGAGTGGAAGATGGCATTTAGCACTTCGCTGGACCAGTATGAGTATACAGTAATGCCTTTCGGTCTTCCTAATGTGCCCTTGGTCTTTCAATCGTTTGTTAATCATGTATTGTGAGAATTCTTAAATAGATGCGTAACACAAGGGAGCAGCACATTCAGCAGGTCCAGCTGATGCTGCAGCGTTTTTTGGAGAGTAACCTCTTTGTGAAAGGGGAGAAGTGTCTTTTCCACCAGACACAGGTTTCTTTTCTTGAGTTCATCCTGAGCCCCGAAGGGGTTGCCATGGACCCAAAGAAGGTGCAGGTCATCTCGAATTGGCCTCAGCCAACTGCAGTAAAGACTCTGCAACGCTTTCTGGGGTTGCTAATTTCTATTATTGGTTCAGTCGGGGTTTTAGTTTCAGAGCTGCCCCCCTCATGTCCCTGTTGCAGGGCAAAGGAACCCAGCTGGCTTGGTCCCCTGAAGCAATCGAAGCCTCCCGGGTCCTGAAAGAGCGCGTCCCCACCACTCTGTTACTGAAACATCCTGACCCCACACTTCCATTTGTGGTGGAAGTTGACCCCTCTTTAGTCAGAATTGGGCTCAAGACAAGGGACCCCTCTGAAACTCTTCCCCTGAAATAATTTTTCACGTAAGCTTTCACCCGCTAAGCAGGACTATGATATTGGCAACCAGGAACTCCTAGCTATCAAACTGGCCTTCGAGGAATAGTGGCATTAGCTGGAGGGGGCCACTGACCTGTTCCTGGTTCTCACTGACCACAAGAACTTAGAATACCTATGGACAGCCCGCTGACTTAACCCGCACCAAGCCCGCTGGGCACTGTTCTTCACATGCTTCAGGTTTCCCATGTCATACCAGCTGGAAATCAAGAACACAAAGGCGGGTGCCTTGCCCAGGATCCTCGACAAAGACCCGGACCCAGCTTCTCCCGAACCGGTGCTGCCTGCCACCTGCTTCATCGCCCCGGTACTGTGGCAGTTCCTGGAGGAGCTACAGACAGCCAGGCAGGAGGATCCAGGCACAGCTGACAGGACGCCTGGCAAAGAATATGTCCCAGCATGGTTGAGGGCACTGTTGCTCCAGTGGGGGCATGATTCACCTTCTGCAGGGCACCCAGGTAGCTGTTGGCCCCCCTCCCTGTTGCAAGGTAAGTTCTGATGGCCGTCCATCCAAGAGGACGTTCAAGAACATGTGGAGGCCTGATGTGTTGACGCCCAGCCCAAAACCCCAAACGAGAAGCTCACTGGATTGTTGGAGCCACTCCCAGTGCCCTCCAGGCCCTGGTCTCATGCTGCCGTGATCTTCTTGAATGACCTGCCCTCTTCCAAAGGTAACAAACATAGTCATCATGGTCTTAATCGATCGCTTTTACAAGGCATGCTACCTAGTCCCCTTGCCATGACTCCCGATAGCACTGGATATGGCTAAGACTTTATTTCATCAGGTGTTTTACCTGTTCGGTGTCCCGGAGGATATAGTGTCGGATCAGGGCCCCCAGTTCTCCTCCAGATTGTGGAAGGCCTTTTGGCATAAGCTTGGGGTATCAGTCAGCCTAACCTCAGGGTATCATCCCCAGGCAAATGGCCAGGTGGAGTGGTTAAACCAGGACTTGGGTCGGTTCTTCTACAGCTACAGTAGCCAGAAAAAGTATCAGTGGTCTCGTTTCCTGCCTTGGGCCGAGTATGCCCACAGCTCACTGTCCCATACATCCACAGGATTGTCTCCTTTCCAGCGCATCCTGGGCTACCAGCCCCCTCTGTTCCCATGGTATCTGGGTTCCTGCTACGTTCCCACCATTGACGAATGGTTCCGCGACAGTGAAGAGGTGTGGCAGAAGGTACAAGACCATCTCTGCCAGAACACTTTGCGCTACAAACACCAAGCAGACAAACTTCAACATGCTCTCACCTTCAGGCCCGACCAACAGGTATGGTTGTCCACTAAGGACATCAGGTTCTGGCTTCCTTCCAAGAAATTCAGTCCCCAGTTTATAGGTCCTTTCAAGGTCATCCACAAAGTCAATCCGGTGACCTACAGGCTGCAACTGCTCCCCACTTGAACATCTGTCCCTCATTTCATGTATCTCACCTCAAGCCCTACTGTTCCTCCCTTTTACATGCTTCTCAGGGGTCTGCTCCACCTCCCCTGCTGCAGGTTGATAGGGCTCGGCCTACAACCTGCGCTTGCTCCAAGTGCCAATGTGAGGGCTTGTACTACCTAGTCGACTGGGAGGGATATGGTCCTGAGGAACGCAGCTGGGTTCCATTGCGTGACATTCCGGACCCTTCCCTCATCGCCGACTTCCATCAGGACCACCCAGATCGACCAGCTCCCAGACCCAGAGGGCACCCCCCTGCCAGGAGTTGCAGGGCGGCAGGAGCCACCCATCAGGGGAGGGGGGAACACTCTTACAACCAAGTCTGCACCACAGCCAGCAGCTGACTCCTATTAAGCACCTGAAGGCAATCAGTTATAGAAACCATCCCCAGCTCCCTCCAGTCATGGAATCTCTTTGAGACAATCAGTCTCTCCTGCAATCATAGGGTTTTTCCAACCTTTTGAGATTTCCTGCTAGTTTCTTGATGGAGTTGTACCAATCTTTCATATTTCTATTCTTAGCTGCCTCTTCTGCTTCTGCTGTAGCAGTGTAGCTCTGTTTGTCGGCTCTGATGCTCATCTTGACAATTTTGTTCACTTCTGTGTACCACGATTACCAACTCATTCAAAGCACAAAGGTCTGCCAGTCTGTCCCCATCACTTCCTCATATCCAGTATTATCTTCCCCAGGTTTTGCATTGAAGTCTCCCGTCAGAATATATAATTAAATATATAATCAGAATTTATATCTCTCTGGATCTCTCTTGCTTCTCTAGTCCCCTTGCCATGACTCCCTAGGGCACTTTTTTTTCCCTTAGTGTTAAAGTTAAAGTCTGTAAGCTATAGGCCTGCTTCCCTTTGTGCTAGCTTGGTCATTCTCAACCACCCTTGGGACTTCCAGCCCATACTCAGCACAGATGTTCCTGTAGACTATGCCAGCCACTTGGTTATGGCATATTTCTTAGGCAGGGTCTTCACGCCTTTCTGCAGTTCCGATAGCTGGCTAACTTCCCTTCGTGCTGCCTTGATCTTGGCCTCTAGCCTTCTTTTCCATGGAAGATACTGCTTCTTATTCATCTTGTATCCAAGCATCTCAAGGATCACTGTTGCTGTGTTGTACATCAGCTGGTTGGTCTCAGTGATGGTCACAGTAGGGATTATTCATAGTGCTGCATTCACATCTTCTAGTAGACTTTCAGTAGGTACTTCACTTGGTCTTGGTAATCAGCCACAGGAGCTCTAGGTGTCCTTCTTAGCCATGATCTTATCTTTTAGGTCAGCTGCTCTTGCATTCAGCTTACAAGGGCTCATTGTTCTTGGGGCTTGGTACCCAAGCTCAGAGTGTGGGGATGATGATATCTCCCCCCTGACCTGTCCTGGGTCCCCCTTGCCATAACATTTGTGCTGTACCTCATCAATCTCTAGTTGTGATAGCAGTTGTTTCTTGCGGTTGTTGGAACACTGAGCTACTAGTTGTTTAGGCATTAGTCTTGATGTTGGGTTTCGAAGTATCCATAGGTCCCACATCCTCTTCATGTAACCCCTTTCACTGGGGTTACTTGTGTAGTAGCATTCCAACAGTTCCCTATTCTCCTCTCTTGTCCATGCATACCTTGTTCTAGTTCCAGTAGCTCACTTATCATCAGTATGTCCTGGTTCCCCTGGTTAATCTGAGCCAGTATCTTTGTTTGTTTCACTCTCATATCCAAGGTAGGCAGAGCCAAGCATAAGGAGGTCTTGCCTAAGGACCCCTTACTGGAGGTAGGCCATGACCAGGATTTGAACCCTGGTCTCCCGTGTGAAAGGCAGCAATCAATATATGTATATATGTATATGTATTTATTTACACACGTGAACACACACACACACACACACACACACACACACACACACACACACACACACACACACACACATTTTCGGAACCGCTCATCTCATACAGGGCCGCGGGGAACCGGAGCCTACCCGGTAACACAGGGCGTAAGGCCGGAAAGGGAGGGGACCCACCCAGGACAGGACGCCAGTCTGCCGCAAGGCACCCCAAGCGGGACTCAAACCCCAGACCCACCAGAGAGCAGGACCTGGTCCAACCCACTGCGCCACTGCGCCACCGCGCCCCCCCACGTAGATATATATTATATATATAATTATCAGAAGTAAGTATGGTTAAATACATTATTAGGAATGTAAGGGAATTGGAACGACTCACCATGTTACCCACAAGTAAATAAGGAACATAATTGCTGCTTTAAGTGACATCATCATTCTAAAAGGACTACATTCAGATAGTTTTGCCATACATTTGCATGAATTTGAGTAGAGTGCTTAGTGTTTGTGAACAGAAGTTTGAAAATTGGACTGTATTATCAAACACGGCACAATATGTGCACATGGATTAGATTTTTGTGGGATATTTATTATCATAAAGATGACTGAAAATGGAACTTAACACTATTCACATTATTCTTGATTGTAACAGGAGTTTGTCTTCGTGAAGTGAGTTTAATGAAACTGAACTGAAACTGAATGAAAGGTGACTTTATGTCTGAAAGTGCTCTATTCAGTCCAAAGAAATTTTAGAAAAGCATCCATCCATCCATCCATCCATCCATCTTCATCCGCTTTTATCCGGGGCCGGGTCGCGGGGGCAGCAGTCCGAGCAGAGTCCTCCAGACTTCCCTCTCCCCGCACACCTCCTCCAGTTCCTCTGGGGGAACCCCAAGGCGTTCCCAGGCCAGCCGGGAGACATAGTCTCTCCAACGTGTCCTGGGTCTGCCCTGAGGCCTCCTCCCAGTGGGACAAGCCCGGAACACCTCCCCAGGGAGGCATCCAGGAGGCATCCGGAACAGATGCCCGAGCCACCTCAACTGGCTCCTCTCGATGCGGAGGAGCAGCGGCTCTACTCCAAGCTCCTCCTGGGTGACTGAGCTCCTCACCCTATCTCTAAGGGTGCGCCCAGCCACCCTGCGGAGGAAACTCATTTCTGCCGCTTGTATCTGCGATCTCATTCTTTCGGTCATGATCCAGAGTTCATGACCATAAGTGAGGGTAGGAACGTAGATTGACCGGTAAATTGAGAGCTTCGTCTTACGACTCAGCTCCTTCTTCACCACAACAGACCGGTACAACGACCGCATTACTGCGGACGCCGCACCAATCCGTCTGTCAACCTGCCGCTCCATTTTTCCCTCACTCGTGAACAAGACCCCGAGATACTTAAACTCCTCCACTTGAGGGAGCAACTCCCCCCTAACCCGGAGGGGGCAATCCACCTTTTTCCGACTGAGAACCATGGCCTCGGATTTGGAGGTGCTGATTCTCATCCCCGCCGCTTCGCACTTGGCTGCAAACCTCTCCAGTGCACGCTGTAAGTCTTGATTCGATGAAGCCAACAGGACCACATCGTCCGCGAAAAGCAGAGACGAGATCCCGCAGCCACCAGAACGGACACCCTCCGTTCCCTGGCTGCGCCTAGAAATTCTGTCCATGAAGATAATGAACAGAATCGGTGACAAAGGGCAGCCCTGGCGGAGTCCAACATGCACCGGGAACAGGTCTGACTTACTGCCGGCAATGCGAACTAAGCTCCTGCTCCGGTCATACAGGGAACGAACAGCCCGTAACAGCGAGCCCCGAACCCCATAATCCCGAAGCATCTCCCACAGGATGCCACGAGGGACATGATCGAATGCCTTCTCCAGGTCCACAAAACACATATGGACTGGTTGGGCAAACTCCCACGAACCCTCCAGCACCCTAGTGAGGGTATAGAGCTGGTCCAGTGTTCCACGGCCAGGGCGAAAACCGCATTGCTCCTCCTGGATCCGAGGTTCGACTATCAGTCGGATTCTCCTCTCCAGTACCCCGGCATAGACTTTCCCAGGGAGGCTAAGGAGTGTGATCCCTCTATAGCTGGAACACAATCTCTGGTCCCCCTTCTTAAAAAGAGGGACCACCACCCCGGTCTGCCAGTCCAGAGGCACCGTCCCCGAACTCCACGCGATGCTGCAGAGGCGTGTCAGCCAAGACAGCCCCACAACATCCAGAGACTTGAGAAACTCGGGGCGGATCTCATCCACCCCCGGAGCCTTGCCACCGAGGAGTTTTTTGACTACCTCAGCAACTTCAGCCAGGGTAATGGACGAGTCCCCCTCCAAGTCCCCGGCCTCAGCTTCCTCTACGGAAGGCGTCTCGGAGGGATTGAGGAGATCCTCAAAGTACTCCTTCCACCACCTGAGGACATCCTCAGTTGAGGTCAGCAGCGCACCACTTCCACTGTAAACAGTGTTGGCGGAACACTGCTTCCCCCTTCTGAGTCGCCGGATGGTTTGCCAGAATCTCTTTGAGGCCGACCGAAAGTCTTCCTCCATGGCCTCGCCGAACTCCTCCCAGGCCCGAGTTTTTGCCGCGGCGACTGCCAGAGCCGCGCTCTGTCTGGTCCGCCGGTACCCATCAGCTGCTTCAGGAGTCCTATGAGCCAGCCAGGCCCGATAGAACTCCTTCTTCAGCTTGACGGCATCCCTTACCTCCGGTGTCCACCACCGTGTTCGGGGATTGCCGCCGCGACAGGCACCGGAGACTTTATGGCCGCAGCTCCGAACCGCCGCCCCGACAATGGAGGTGTGGAACATAGTCCATTCGGACTCAATGTCCCCAGTCTCCCTCGGGACCTGGTTGAAGCTCTGTCGGAGGTGGGAGTTGAAGACCTCTCTGACAGGGGCCTCCGCCAAACGTTCCCAACAGACCCTCACTATGCGTTTGGGCCTGCCAGGTCTGTCCAGCTTTTTCCCCCGCCATCGAATCCAACTCACCACCAGGTGGTGATCAGTTGACAGCTCAGCCCCTCTCTTCACCCGAGTGTCCAAGACATATGGCCGAAGATCAGAAGAAACGACTACAAAGTCGATCATCGACCTCCGACCTAGGGTGTCCTGGTGCCAAGTGCACTGATGGACACCCTTATGCATGAACATGGTGTTCGTTATGGACAAACCGTGACTAGCACAGAAATCCAATAACAACTCACCGCTCGGGTTCAGATCAGGGAGGCCGTTCCTCCCAATCACGCCCCTCCAGGTGTCACTGTCGCTGCCCACGTGGGCGTTAAAGTCCCCCAGTAGAACGACAGAGTCCCCAGTGGGAGCGCTTTCCAGCACGCCCCCCAAGGACTCTAAAAAGGCCGGGTACTCTACACTGCCGCTAGACGCATAAGCACAAACAACAGTAAGAGACCGTTCCCTGACCCGAAGGCGTAGGGAGACGACCCTCTCATTCACCGGGGTAGACTCCAACACATGGCGGCTGAACTGGGGGGCTATTAATGAGCCCACACCCGCCCGCCGCCTCTCACCCTGGGCAATGCCAGAATAGTGGAGAGTCCACCCTCGATCGAGGAGAGTGGTTCCAGAACCCAAGCTGTGAGTGGAAGTGTGCCGACTATATCTAGACGGTATCTCTCAACCTCCTGCACTAGCTCAGGCTCCTTCCCTGCCAGTGAGGTGACATTCCAAGTCCCAAAAACCAGAGTTGGCGCCCGAGGTTTGGGTCGGCCAGGCACTCGGCCCCGACCACCACCCAAATCACAATGCACCGGCCCCTTACGGTCTCTCCGGCAGGTGGTGAGCCCACCGAAGAGCGGTTCCACGTCATGGCTTCGGGATGAGCCCGGCCAGGCTCCGTGGGCATAGACCTGGCCACCAGGCGCTCGCATGCGAGCCCCCCCCCCAGGCCTGGCTCCAGGGTGGGGCCCCGGTGACCCCATACCGGGCGGTGTAAACAAGAACCTTGATTTTATGGTCATAAGGGGGTTTTGAACCGCGCTTTGTCTCGTCTGTCACCCAGGACCTGTTTGCCTTGGGAGACCCTACCAGGGGCATATAGCCCCAGGCAACATAGCTCCTGAGATCATTCAGGCACTCAAACCCCTCCACCTCGGTAAGGTGGCGGTTCGCGGAGGTGCTTTTAGAAATGCTTTAAGAAAAGGTGCTTTTAGAAAAGCACCTTTGAATAAATGCCTTTGAAAAGTAACAGAGCCACACTGTTAGATGCTGAAGGTAGAATTTGTCATTCTGAAGCTTCTTTTGGTGAGTGTCTGAAAAGATTGAAGTTATAAATGTTTATACAACATGTTCTACTTTGTACAGAGATATTGTCTACTGTACACTTGTTGAGCCAAACCAAATTAAGTCCTCTATACTTTTTGACTCCCTTGCTTTCAGCTTTTCTTACCAAATTATAGTAGAAACTCTAAATTATTTTTTGTGACAGCAGTCACTGTAATTGAAGATTGGCTCAAACAGTGGCAATAGCAAGCAAGCTCAGGAAGTAAGTTAAAACTGATGGGAAGAGGGCTACTTCCCATGAATAGTGTTTAAATTGCTTAAGGAAATCAGTTGCTTGTTGGGGTCAAATTCAAAGGTGCACGCAAAATGTGTACCTTTCTCTTAAATATGAAGTCTTACTGAAGCTGCATGCATAATTTATCTTTTTTTTGCCTCCAGTCTGCATTTCACAAGTTGTCTCAAATGGCCTGGCTGTAGCTTTTTGCCATCTGCAGGCTTGCTTTCACCCAGTGTGTCAATTCACTCATCTACTGTAATGGACATTCACAGATGTGGGAGTCTTTTCCCATGATTAAGGCTCCCTTAGGTAAAATGTCTTTCAGTTGACAAAGAAGGCAGAGTGGGTTGTTCAGCGCCAAGGGCTGCTGAAACACTCCAAGAGTAGAACCAATACACACTTAAGTCAAAGGCTTCAATAAGCCTTCCATTCTCTTGCAGCACCTTCTTAATGAAGTTCCTGCTAAAATATTTAAAAAACACTTTTTAGATTTTTGAAATATGACAGTTTCTACACTGCTATTTACAATTAATAACACAGCTGTTACCAGTTTTGTGGTCAATGGCAATTTTATGATATTTGCAAGTTATTGTGTACATCAGGTTAGATAGGCACTCATGTATACCATGTCACCCATGTAAAACAGTGAAAGATGAGCACGTTGTCACCCTTTAAAGCAGTGACTATGAAGCTATGGAGCTCAAAGCTTGATGTAACTTCTTTGTGTTCTTTCTAGGCCTGCTGACATTATCTGGGGTGAGTGTCTACATCAGCTACTCACAGCAGGCCTTGGAAGAGCTGGAACGCCTAATCGGAACAGAGCAGCTTGCCCATGTCCATGTGTCTTATGGCTGGTCGCTGGGTGTGGCCTGGCTGGCCTTCAGCCTGCAAGTCGCCACAGGTTTGCTGCTGTTTCTGGCATCCAGAATGACACATGTGGACCATGGTGGTGTACCCAGTCCTGCTGCAGGCTCCCTGACCTAGAGCCACGTCGACCCGGGTTCCTGGGTCATGAAAAATTAAGCTTTGTTGCAGTGCATCCAGCCTCTCACGTTCCTGTATCGTCAATCCAACCTCCATGATCACCTCATGAACAACAGCATCATTACTGGAAATCAGCAAGTTTCTCCCAGGCTCTTTCTTTCACACATGGAGGATAAATTGAGTAATTTGTAATACCTTCTGACTGGAGGATAAGAAATTAATGAAACATTGATCACATCATGCCATGTAAGTTCCAACTTGTGCTCCAGGGGCTCCAGTCAAAGACTGTATAAATGATGCAAGACTGTCTTATTGATTGAGGCTGAAGAACTAGCTATTTTTCCCCCTAAATTAATGCTGATGACACTTTAATGGTTTCCTCATAAACTAATTTTATTAGATGGATTGTGTCTGGGAATATTGTGATGTTAGAGCCATGTTCTTGTACTTGAATATATTGGGACTCATAATATTGAAACTGTTTCACTTATAAAAGTAAAAACTTGTTTTTTGTTGTACCAACCACACAAATTATTTCAGTAATTTGCTTAGTAGATGACAGACTTAAAAAGTGCACATACTCTAATCATGTAGAGGCGAAACATACCATATCTATACAATCTCTGTCATACTTACTTTGGGTAAAGACTTCCTATTATTTATAAAATGAATAAAAAAGACATATGCCCTACCTCCATGGAGCTCCTTGGTTTGCATGCACTTGATGAATGACATCACAACACTATATTTAGTGCGACCTCAGTGAAATTTGAAATGAAGAGTCATCTCATACTGGATGCTGCCATTAGTGTATGTTTTTTGTATGTTATTTGTGTAATCTGTTTTTTTTGAGATACACAAACATTTACGTACATTGCAAGAGTAGCTGCATAAAACTTTATCAGAATATCCACGATTCTTGATCACCTTCCTCGAAATTTTCTTTTTTTTGAGATGTATACAAACATTTATATTACATTATAGGAGTAGCTGTGTAAAGGCTTATCCGGGCATGATCTCGAAGTTATAGTGCATGAACATTTAAATATTACATGAACTTAATAGATCATGGTCAAAGTGAGTCCGGAAGAGGTGAGTTTCAAAACCCATTTTAAATGTGGACAGAGATTCAGCAGTTCTGAGTGAGAGAGGGAGTCGTTCTGCTACAACAGCGCTAAAACCGAGAACCTTCGTGCTTTACCTTTCATGCGTGGGACCTCCAAGTGGGCAGATATGGAAGAGCGTAGCAGTCTGGATGGGGTGTAGCAGATGATTAAGTTTTGTAGATAGCTGGGAGCAGTCCCACTGATGCTTTTGTATGCCATAACCTTAAATTTGATACGGTCAGCTGTAGGAAGCCAATGCAGAGATACGAGGAGGCGAGATATGTGGGAACGCTTCAGCAAGTCATGCAGCCACAATTAGTGCAGCAATTTTCTGTAATCAGCTGTAGAGGTTTGATGGTAGCAGCTGGGAGACCAGACAGGAGAGTTGCAGTAGTCCAGTCAGGATATCACCATGGCCTGGACAAGTAGTTGCACAGAGTCTGTTGAGAGATAAGGACGGATCCTGTGAATGTTGTGCAGGATGTATCTGCAGGTCCAGGTTGTAACTTTTATATCCTGAGAAAAAAATAGACTTCAGTTAATCATCAGTCCCAGACTCTTAGCCGAGGAAGTAGGCAAAATGAGCGAGTTGTCCAGCTTGATAGAGAGTTCACGACAGGAAGACAGGCTAGCTGGGAGGTGAAGGATCTCTGTTTTGGAGAGGTGGAGTTGTAGGTGGTGATCAGACATCCATGCAGAGATGTCCGATAGGCAGGCAGCGATGAGCGCAGAAATGTCTGACGCTCCAGGTGGAAATGAGAGGAAGAGCTGGGTATCATCAGTGTAGCAGTGGTAGTTGAATCCATGGGAGGCAATGATAGGGCCAAGGGAAGAGGTGTAGATTGAGAAGAGTAGAGGGCCCAGTACAGAGCCCTGCGGGACACCAGTTGAGAGAGGCAGAGAAGAATGGGAGCCTTGCCAGATCACTTGACAGGACCTGTCTGATAGGAAGGACTCAAACCATTTTAGTGCTGTTCCTTTGATCCCAAGCTGACCAAGAGAAGAGAGTAGAATCCGGTGGTTGACAGTGTCGAATGCTGCAGACAAGTCAAGGAGGATGAGGAGAAAGAAGAGGGAGGCAGCTCTAGCTGATTGGAGAGCATCAGACACTGCCAGGAGCCCAGTCTCAGTAGAGTGACCAACTTTGAACCCAAACTGATATCCGTCAGGTAGATGATTCTGGGTGAGGAATTTTAGATAGTTGATCACAAGCCGTCATGTTTTTGACAGAAAAAGGAGGAGGGAGACTGGCTTGTAGTTTTGCACTGAGTCAGGATCCAGAGAGAGTTTCTTTGCTAGAGTTGAAATGAGGGCAGTTTTGAAGGTAGATGGGAAGCAGCCAGAGGAAAGCGAGGAGTTGATCTTAGCGATGAGGTGGAGAGTTGCGGGGAGATGGTCTGTAGGAGTGAGGGTGGGATCTAGCGAGCAGGTGGTGGGTCTGTGTGATAACAAGAGGTTGGAGACTTCAGATTCTCAGAGAGTGTGACTTTGTAGGAAAGTCAAGCGCAAACAGGGCAGGGTGATGCTGAGAACTTGTCCATGATTGCGTTGACTTTGTCTCTGAAAAACAAAGCAAAGTCATCAGCAGTGAGAGAAGAAGGAGGAGGGGGTGGTAGAGGACACAGTAGGGATGAGAAGGTGGCGAAGAGTCTGTGTGGTTTTCTTAGTTGCAGACTGTATTTTGTTGAAATACAACAAAAGAAAGAAAAGAAAAGGTTGTTTTAGCTGAAGAGACAGCAGAGCGAAAAGTAGCAAAGAGTTGTTTGTAGACATCCAGGTCCGTGCAAGTCTTGGATTTTCGCCATCGTTGCTCTGCAGCCCGGAGTTTGGTCCTGTTAGTGTGTAATGTATCAGTCAGCCATGGGGTGGCACTGGAGCGTGCTGGTATGGAAGTTACAGGACAGAGAGAGTCAAGAGAGGAAGATAGGGCAGAGAGGAAAACATTAGTGGCACTGTCTGTTAATAGATCTGAGAATTGTGCAGCAGATGGGACAGCGGACAGTGTGGCAGAGGAGAGGAAGGAGGGCGAGAGTGATTTTAGGTTACAGCAGAAAGGGAGAATAGGTGGAAGGAGATGAAGAAATGATCAGAGACATGCAGCAGAGTAACAGAGAGGACAGGATAGCCACAGTTATGAGAGAAGACAAGGTCAATGCAATTGCCAGCTTTGTGAGTAGTAGAGGACTGGGACAGGGAGAGGTCGAAGGACTGCAGGAGCAACAGAAGGCCACTTACATGCATGTCTTTGACATGCAGACTGAAGTCACCCAGGAGAATCAACGGAGTGTTGTCCCCTGGAAGAAAGCTCAAAAAAAGATATCAAGGTCATCCAGGAAGCAGCCGGGAGGGCCAGGAGGGCGATAAAGAACAGCCACAACAAGAGTGATAGGGACAGTCTACAGTTCACAGCCCATGTCTGCGTCCGCATCCACGTCCTGTGCTGTGTATTTATTTATTGTCTTGTACTCCTGTGTTGCACCATGGTCTCCAGAGAAACGACATTTCGTTCCACTGTATACAAGCTACTGTATATAGAGGAAAGACAATTAAAAACAACCTGAACTTGAACAGTAATAGAGACAACATGCACTTCAAAGGAGGACAGGTCTGGTATATATTTGGTATCATGCAATAAACTGGTGTGTTTTGTGTGTTTGAGAAGGGAAACATGTCTTGGTTAGGAATGTCGCAAAAGATTGTCAAACAGGATGTGGTGGTTGATTGTTCTGCATGCTAGAGACAATACAAAGACCGGAGTGGAAAATTACAAGTAACGCCTATTAGAAACACCTCTTATTATTATGTATGAGTTTGAGCAAATAAAAGAGAATGGCAGAGCCTGTTTGGGGAGACTGTGTGACACTATCAGAATGTGCATTGTTCTCCCCACGGTCGTTGGTAAGAAACAAAGCTTTGCTTTTTATTGCAAAAGATCTTCTATGTTTGTGTTTGTAAAATTTCTACCACACAGAATATTCCCACTGGGGAAAGATGAGCAGGCCTGTGCCTCCACCTCTGTCAGAGGGATGAAGGGTGTGGGACTAAGAGTAGTCAGTGGAGAGGGCTGGGGGTGTGACTGTGTTGTCTGTGGTAATCCAGGTTTCAGTTAGGGCCAGGAAGTTTTGTGAGAGGTGGGTGGCATAGGCTGGTATGAAGTCAGCCTTCCTCACAGCAGACTGGCAGTTCCCATGGAGAGGTTGAAACAGGTTGGAGGGTTTGATAAATGAGGATAAACCAGGTTACTATAGCAGGGCAAGTGTCTGAGTCTCTGATGACGGTGATGTCACACAGTTTGGTTGCAGTAGCCAACTTTGATGTTAGACATGTGAAAAACCCAGTTAAATAAATACAGGGAAATGTGAATCACGGCACAAACAGGCTGAATTCTGATTAATTCAAGAGTTTATTGTCATGTGTACAGTAAACAGTTTGTTACACACACACATTTTCCAAACCGCTTGTCCCATACAGGGGTCGCGGGGAACTGGAGCCTACCCAGCAACACAGGGCAAAAGGCCGGAGAACACACCCAGGACAGGACGCCCGTCCCTTGCAAGGCACCCCAAGCAGGGCTTGAACCCCAGACCCATCGGAGAGCAGGACCCGGTCCAACCCACTGCACCACTGCACTACCACACCCCTCTTCAGTTTGTTACACCATACAATGAAATTCTTACTCTGTGAATCCTCTCAGCAGCCTATGACATAAATTGTAAGGACATAAGGAAAGAAAAACACAAGGCATAAATCACAAATTACAAAAATTACTATTAGTGCAAAAATCGCAAATTTACAAAAGTTACTATTAGTGCAAAAATCCAAGAAACAAAGTTATATACGCATATAAAGTGTGCAGTGCGCAATGTGAACATGGAAGTCGTACATGTGCAAAGTCCTGCAGAGGTAGATTGGGTCAATTCGCAGTTGAAAGGGGGTGTGTATTTGTGTGCGCAAGGTATGCGGCGGTAGTCTGTGGTCTCTGATGTTATTGGCATTGTGGATGTGTATGTGCGTGTAGGAGGGATGGGGGTAGTTGACACCTCTCAGGCTCAGAGGGTAATCTGTGTCTGCCATGATGGGTGGAGAGGTAGTGGATGGGTGTTGTTCACAAGCCTGATGGCCTGTGGGTAAAAACTTTTTCAGCCTTGAAGTTCTGGCTTCAACACTCCTGTAGCATCTGCCTGATGGTAAGGGTGTGAAAAGGCTGTGCTGGGGTGACTATTGTCCTTGATGATGTTAATGGCTCTCCTGATGGTTCTGGCCTGGTACAGGCTCTCCAGCGATTCCAACACTTTCAAAGATTACACTTCAAAATTCCAGTTCTTCTCATCTGCAAACAGTGAAGCCTACAGCAAAAATGGGTGGCATTCAGTGCAACACTGCCATTATATCCTCTGCCCTTCATCTATGAAGAAAAAAGAAGATCTCGAAATCAACCATTCTGAAATTAAACTGTCAAAATTTAGGGATACTGCAGGAACTTCAGTTATTCATGGTTGTTTTTTCTCTCCCACTTGGGGATCCAACATGGAGTAATTTAATTGTAGCCTATCTCACACTGGTGCCCATGTGGTGTGTAGATGTCAGCAAGCAGATCATCCAACCATTGTCAACAATCACTTGTCCCAAGCAGGGGTTTCGGTGAGCCAGAGCCTAACCTGGCAACACAGGGCACCAGGCCAAGGGGGGTGGGGACACACGGCAGTCTGTTGCAAGGCACCCAAAGCAGGGCTTGAACCCCAAACCCACCACACGGCGGGCACCGGCTGAACTCACCACGTCACCACGTCCCCTTAGTGAGCAGCGGTTACACAAATGTGAATCTCACACATTTCTTCAAGAGGGTTGAGGGGTTGTGCTCCACATGGTGTAATTCTTCATTGACACCAGTAACATTGACCAAAGGAGCAAGCTGGCATTTTCCTTCATGCTGACATCAAATGCTAAAACAATGACCAAATCGAAACCCCTTGCATGAATTGACAGGAGAATCATCGCTATGATGAGGGCCTCAGCTGTATAAGGGTGGTCTGATGAAGTGTTAAAACTATACATTTCTACTGAAAAATCTGTCTGCAGACTGACACATGTCAACATTTTACATTACATTTATTCATTTAGCATACACTTTTTCCAAAGCAACTTCCAGCAAACTGTTTAGTGTTATCAGCCCACACACCTTACTCACCAAGGTCACTTACACTGCTAGACACACTACTTACAATGGGTTACTCAGCCATACATCAGTGGAACACAGACACACTCTCAGTCTCTCACACACTAGGGGGGAACCTAAAGAGCATGTCTTTGGAAGGAAACCCACACAGACACAGAGAGAACATACAAACTCCACACAGACTGAGTGGGGAACAAACCCATGTCCTCTTGCACCACCATAAGCACTGGGAGGCAGCAGCACTACATGCTGTGCCACCATGCACCCATCAACATGTCCTACAAGACTTTTTTGATGAAAAACCACAAACGGGAATCATTTCACAGAAAATTTCATACATGGCAAGCGGTCTCCCTGAAAACACTTGCCCTGATCGGTAGTGTCTACACCAAATGGATTAGGTAATGCCAGCACTGTACAACTGTGAGCAGGTTTTACAGGGTGTTATCCAATCTATAAATATGTACTTCTGCTACTGAATACTCAGTAAATTCAAAAATCCTGACTGACAATTATTACTGAAGACAAACTTGTCTCTATTCTGGTCCAAGGTGATGAAGGGATAACATGAGTGGCACAGAAAGTTGCAATGTAATGTAATGTTATAAGGACACAAATGTCTTCACCTGTCTGAATGTCAGCACACACATCTAAACCGAGTGTTTGTAACATGCAGCGATACCACACAAGAACTATATCCAAGAGGCATGTATATTTCATAATTGACTGATAAGCCTATACACAGCTGCTACTCTGGCATTGTATGTGATTGTTTGTGTATATTATTATTAAAAAAAAAAAATTGGTAGGAGGTTATCAGGATTCAGGATGCATCAAGTGGAAAATAACAAACTAGGTTTACTTAAGAGTCACATGTCTGCAGCCATGTCTCTTTCTCTTAATGTAATGCACAAATTGTATTTTGCTGAGATGTACGTCGCTTTGGACAAAAGCGTCTGCTAAATGAATAAATGTAAATGTAAATGATAATTTATCACATCGATAAAAACTTCAGTAAACTTGATATGTGATTTTGTTTTATTCATTGCAACATAGAGCATGTTATATATCATAAAATGACATGACCAATATCTAAAAATGTTAGTACTGTATGGGGTTCATGTTACAACACTTTAACAGTTGGACATTTTGAAAAAAGAGATTTTATATTATATATATATATATATATATATATATATAAAAAAATATATTATACTTGCATATTAAACACATTGGTGATTGTGTTTTTAGTTTTAATGAAAAAAAAAACATTTCTTAGGGAAATAAATATTGGACCTAAAATTAAAAAAAAAAGTTTTACACAATTTATACATGTCAACGACAACAAGCAAATTTTAAAATATTTCTAATGAAAATATTTGTAGTTTATTGCAGCAGGCAGGAGCCTGATCATGCCCACAAAAGCATGAGCAGCATTCTTCAGCAGGTGCTCACTTTGTTTTATTTTTATATATCGTCAGAAAGCATAATAAACACAGGTCTATCGCCACTGAGTGGTTTCTGTCAAAGTTTTAGAATTTAGGTGTAATGAATAAAATATTTGCTCTAAGCCTTATTTTGCCATTTGTATTAACTTTACGCCACATCAAAATAAAAAAATATTAAAAGGAGAATTACAAAAGGAGATCCCAAATATATCCAAGAAGCATGCATTTAAAAAAATATAGGAAGGTGAAGGAAAGTGCAACTAAAACAAATTACAAATTTTTGTATGTTCAAAATGCATAACTGTAATATTTATAACTTCAGTACCTCTGCTCCATCTCATAAAATACCCAATGTGAAAGTAAAATGACAAAAATTCCTTGGTACTGAAGTAATAAGGCCAGTTGTATGAAAAAGGGTATACATTTTCAAAAACATGAGCCATATTTTGCTCTATGGCATTCTGTTATATGAGAGTTGAGTGTACATTTATATATTTGTATGTGATCCCTGTGAAATACACATCTCATCCTTTGCATAGAACAGGATGATATTCCTGATTGCAACAGCCCTTACTGGAACCTTACTTCACCATTGAACACATATTTGACTCGTAACCCATCATTCAATTTTAAGGCATCCGCATTGAATGTAAGTCAGAAACTATAAAAAGTGTGGATAAGACATATTTGGGGTGTAAAATAATGTTTAACTGCTCCTAGGGATTCTGTTTATGAACCATCAGAAAGTTCTCCCAGTGCCAGTTAATAAAGGTCCTGATACTTGCAATTCACTTGTCTGTCATCCCTGAGTTAAAGAATATTTGCTTTAATCATCCACACACCATCATAGGTAGAATGGACAGTGCTTTGGCAGAGAGACTACTGAAGTCACTTTTTGAGGCATTTCCCCCCCCCCCATGAATATTATCAGATGCTCATTTTCATATAGACACTAAGATCATTTGAATTGCGTGAGCCAACATGCAGAATGGTGCCCCTACAGATTTAAAACTGCTTTGTGGTATTAACACAGGATTCTCATGTAAACATCCAGGTTCTAATCTGGTCCCCTCTGTGAGAGCCTGGATTTTCATATACAGATGCTCCTCTACTTATGATGGTCCGACTTGCGATTTTTCTAAGTTACGATGGTACTATATATATATATGCAGTTGGTAGAATCCGTACTTCGAATTTTGAATTTCGATCTGTTGCCACTTAGATATGTGGAACGATACTCTCTTCTGATGCTGGATGATGGCAGCGAGCCGCAGCATCCACTCAACCACTCTCGCAGTCTCTATAGTGATCACGCCATCGAGTGCAAACAACTGCAAGTGTAAACAAGCGATACTGTGTTGAAAGTGTTTTTTTTCATTTTGTGTTTTCGCATCCCATCATGTCTACTAAATGCCCATGTGTGTCTCCTGCTTAAATTTGCCCAGCTGTAGGCTATGGTTAGTGTTCTGAGCACGTTTAAGGTAGGCTAGGCGAGACTATGATGTTCGGTGGGTGTGCTACTGTATTCTTTTTCCACTTACAATTTTTCCACTTATGATGGGTTTATCAGAACATAACCCCATCGTCAGTCGAGGAGCAACTGTGTATGGGTCACTGTGTGTTTTCCACACAAAGCTAGAAGTGGCCGCACTATAGTAAGGCAAGTTCCAAGCTTCACCAGAGCTTACCTCGCTGCTCTGCGACCTGCCGAGCCAGGAAGTGCAGTTTTTCTACAGCAACCTGGGCGTCGTCATCACTGATGTCCAAGTGAAAGACAGCTCTGATGGAGCCCCATGCGTTATGAAACATGAGCACCCGTACCCCATGTCCCAGCACCTGGAGCTCATTCTCACAGACAGTGGCGGCACGCTGACAAAACTCAGCTGGGCTCAGGCGTGGGTCATTCAGACGAAAACGTAAGATGTTGGTCTCCACAGAAGCCATGTTCACTTCATACAGAGGGGGGTCACACTCTTTCAGCGCTGGATGGGTAACAGGCAGACAAACAGAACACCTGTCAGGAACTTCATCCTATGCAGCACAGATTTAATACAGATGATGAAGGATGTTGAAAAAGCCTGAAGTCAGAAGAGTTGTTGCCTCTGGAAACAACTGGGAAGGTGCTAAATTTTCCCTTAAAATAAACTGCAGTTAGTGCAAACAAAATTTCAGTAAAGAAGAATTAGACAATACCCATGAACACATACAGTTTTCAATCATGCACGATGCATATAATCACCCACAACTTTCATGCCTCACATTTGCCATTTCTATGTCCTGCACGTGACATCCTTACACTCCTCCCGGCCTCCGGCAGCCACTGTAGGCCTACTTTTGTTTCTTTCTGCTGCCTTCCTTGTACCGGTCCATGCCGGGTGTTCTCTCCATCCTTTCCTTTTGTTTTGTCTCTGTCCCGCAACAAAAAAAGGTTCAGCTGCCCTAAGGCCAGGCCTGCCCCTAGTACTTGTATGATACCCTCACTGCTCCCCATTGCCCTTATGCAGGCTGGTCTTTTACTGCTTTTTCAACTTACACAATGACACAAACACATACAGGTATAATGGCTACTGCTTTTGGAATCCACCAGATTCTTACTTTCCTACTCTCCAATGGTACACATGCACATCTTCACACGCAACATCAAACTTCTGGCAACTACCCAGCAATATGTAGTAACACAAGTAATCCCTCCCCCATTTGTGTCAATTGTTTATCAGTGCCATAACTCCTCATGCCAGGAGTCCCACCTCTGCCCACTCATTCACCCTGGCAGCTTGCCTCCACCTGCTCACCCACCCAAGTTGTTCAGCCATCTGACAGCCTACCTGCCCTTGCAGCCTGCCTCCAGCCACCTCACTGCCCATGCCCTCATTTTACACCGGACAGCTCATATCAGCATAGCACATTGGCTACTTCTTCCAGCTTCATTGTTGTATAGCTTCGATTCCTGCCCAGTTGCTATTATGGGTGTTTAGTTTCCTTCCCAGTTCTTTACCATTGTTGCTTTCAAGTTCTAGTGCTAGTTCATTTTTTGCTTACACTGTCATTCAGTTCAGGCCATTGTTTAATCCATTCTACTCACTGCCTCTAACTCACTGCAGTTGTCACTTGGACTCCTAGTCATTTACTGCATCCATTTCTCTTCAGTCCTGTTGTCTAATTCATTTTCTATTATATCAACCATACCTTGGTCTTCAGTCCACTCCCTCACTCACTGCCAATATCTCCATATTTCAGTTCCTCACTTATCTACTGTCAGCACACTTACTGTGTCTGCACTGTCATTTTGTGGCTCTTTTTTTTGCCTTGGTCTGGAGCTAGCTGGCATTTTTCCCAGTTGGCACCTTCATTGTCTGTCTTGACTCCAGTCCATGCACAGCTTGCCACTAACATGGCCATTAGGCTTGTGTTACTACCACACCTACTTCACACTGTTTGATGCAGCTACATGACCTTTGTCATCAGAACTCTTCCAGTTAATTGCCACCCTTGCCTCACCTTGGCATTAGGCACCACCTTTGGGCCAGGTGATGAATACTTATTCATGTTTACTGTCCTCATCACTTAATTTTCTGCCACTGCTAGCTGCTGCCCAGTCTCCCTTGCAGCTTGATGCACGCACACACTCACACTTTTTGAACCGCTCATCCCATACGGGGTCACAGGGAACCGGAGCCCAACCAAGCAACTCAGGGCATAAGGCTGGAGGGGGAGGGGACACACCCAGGACAGGACGCCAGTCCACCTCAAGGCACCCCAAGCGGGACTCAAACCCCAGACCCACTGGAGAGCAGGACCTGGTCCAACCCACTGTGCCACTGTGGCACTGCACCACCACACCCCCTTCCTCTACATAGCTCATATCAGCCTAATACACAACTACTTCCTTCCACTTTCCATGGCTTGGTCCCTCCCTTTGTTCCGCCATGCAGTTGTCTAGTTCATGTTCTGGTTCTCTATTGTTCTTGCCATTCCTTTCACCCACTAGTTCATGGTTTGTCAATGTTCTTTGTTCTCATCAGCTCTCTCACTGCCTCTAACTTGGTGTGCTCATCACTGGAACTCCTACCTCATTCACTGTGTCTGTTCACTCTTGCTATTCACTTTGTACTATAGTTTGATGCTGGCACTGTGGTATTTAGTCCGCTCCTTCCTTTACTGCTGAAATCCCCAAGTTTGGTTCACTAACTTGTTTCTCATCAATGCAATGAGCAGGTTTGCACCCTTGTTTTACGCCTGCTTTTGATGTCTATTACAACTCCAGTTTGTACCTTGGTGCAGCACACCGAGGCAGCCGGGGAAGGGGGCGGAGATGGGGATGAAGCGGCCACAGCTGGGGTTAATTATGCTCCCTATTTCTTCCCCTGTGCCCGGCAGTGAGTGTGTGAGATGGAGGAGGAGAGCCAACGCACACAGGCGAGCATGAGCACAAGCACAAACCCAAGCCCAGATCCGCGGACGACACCACACGGACCTGCCCGAAGCCCCATCCTACCAGTTCCCTGTCCCCCCTTTTCCCTCCCCTTCCTTCTCCCTGACCAGGGAGTGACTAAAGCCCCTCCACAGACAAACACCACACCTGTTGTCCCTGCCTCGTCTGTTACACCTGGCTCACTACTGACAGCTTTTTCTGTCATCTGACTCACGCTGTCATTCAGCACCGCTACACAGATCCGGTCATCTCCAGTCTCCTGGTCAGTCATCACTGTCTGCCTTTCACCATTTTTTCCATTTCTCCACTCACCCTATTTCACCTTTCTGAACAACTATTAGGATTTATACGACTCTTCCCAGCACCACCAATTCCACCATTTCTTGGGGAGCTTTATTTTATAATCAGTTATTTTATAATCAGTCACATGAAACCATTTGGCTAATTCAATGCTCATTCATCAAATTAGGCAAAGCAACGCACCTCTCAAAGAACCAAATTAGTTCTTTGCAATCAATTTAGGCCATTCTTCAAAACTCGTCTTCCTGTTTTTTCTTCCCCGTTTTCCCATGCTCCATATTCTTCACATACTTTATTCAACTGATTTCTACCCTGCTAAATTTCTACCCTTCTTTCTCATCAGTAGGACTTCCAGTTGACATTAGGCACCACTGAAACATCTCTGCGTGATCTCACAATGTCATCACCATAGAGCACCAAAGCAGCTTCAATACCTTCTACTCTTGACGTAGTCCACTCAAAGTACAGTTTGTTACTCTCCAAATTCCTAGTCTGTAATGTATGATTAACCGATTCAACCAGCAGTTATTCAAAACACCTTCTGTAATTTAAATAATTTCTTTGACTATTCTATGAAATAACCAGGATGGGTGGTCCAACACTGGCACTTGGACCCCAAATGTTTAACTCCCTTTCGTCATGACTGGAGGTTTTTTGTGTTCCTCTCCTCCAGTGTCTACGCCTGACTTACTAGTACAGCCAGTACAGCAATATTTCCTCTCCATTTTAGTAACTACTTCTTAGCCCTATTGCTCAGTGTCTCATATCACTCCATTGTAAAAAATGCTCTGTTAAAATAAATCAAATTAAATCACAAAGCAATATACAATGCAACAAAGGAATATGCATTTCAGTACATTGTCTTTCGAAATGTTCATCTCTTAACACACGCTCAACACTCTCCTGATATACACTATGCTGCAGCTCCAACTTCTTTCACTATCATCTGCTCAACCTCCCAGGCTTTGGAAGATGCCCTAATCTTACTGCATCTGCAAAAGTGTCTTCTCTTCAGTTGCAGCTGCTTAGACTATACCAAGTTCTGGTAGGCACAACAACCTCATTCAAGAGCACAAGTGAGCCCTCCAGTAGACTCGATGTAAGCAATTAAAAGTACACCAAGCATCTCCTGAAATACACAACCAGTCTAATACTTCCAACTCCTGAACTGGAGTTTGTAAAAACAAAATTTCAGGACAGATGTATTAAACCAAACCCGTGACCATGTCCTGGCATCAATCATGCACAATGCATATAAACACATTATCAGTTCACCAGAAATGCATGTCTTGGACTGTTAGAGGAAATTGGAGCGCCTGAAGAAAACCCTCCCAGTCTGAGCAGACCGATCCACCGTGTCACTCATTTTTTCCACTAATGTCACACATTGTTATATTAAAATATCAGGATAGTATGCGGTACAGTATTACATCTTCATGCTGCTCAATCATTTTCACTTTTATCTCTCACATCTCTTTCCAGCACCACCAGAACACTCACTTTTTTACTTGCTCACCATTTTAAATAAAAAGGAAATTCAAGAAAATTACAAACAAAAAGTTTGTAAACAAAAAAACTACTGCTCCTAGACAACCCAGCACTGAGGCCCAAGCAATAACAGATATGAGTGCTTTGCAGCAGCATGAAGAACCAATGTCACTGTACAGCAGACAGAGTGGTCATCATTAGACATTATGATTAAACATCAGGAATTAAAAACAATATAATAAGGTTAATGGGACAGCCAACATGAGTTGCCTATGTCGTAACTTGAAGACCACCTGTACAGTCTCTATAACAGCACACGTAGCTTTGCTGGTGAAATTTTAAAGTGAGTTGTGGCTCACCCTGGGCAAAGATCCTTGCACGGCGATGGTCCTCCTTTAGGCGGCCAACCATGTCTGTCAGCGCTAATATGCCTGCCGTGGCTTGGATGCCCAGCTGGCGCAGTCCCCCACCCAGGGCTTGGCGGACACGTACTGCTCTTTCCACAAAGTCCTTTGAACCCCCCAGCATGGTGCCCATAGGAGCACCTAGACCCTGGAAAAGAATACAAAGAAGCTTAATTTTCTTCATTGCATGGACTTCACAGTGACTCTCAGTTTCAGATAATTCCTAACCGCAACTCAATAAACCAAGAGCACATTAAAATGGAACAGAAACGTTTACTTTTTTTAAAAATAGTGGAATTTTTTAAAAAGTGTTTTACCACTTGCCCTCATATTGTTCTAAAACATACACATAGACACAAATATACACTCACCGGCCACTTTATTAGGTACACCTGTTCAACTGCTCGTGAAAGCAAACATCTAATCAGCCAATCACATGGCAGCATCTCAATGCATTTAGGCATGTAGACATGGTCAAGACGATCTGCTGAAGTTCAAACTGTGCATCAGAATGGGGAAGAAAGGTGATTTAAATGACTTTGAATGTGGCATGGTTGTTGGTGCCAGACGAACTGGTCTGAGTATTTCAGAAACTGCTGATCTACTGGGATTTTCACGCACAACCATCTCTAGGGTTTACAGAGAATGGTCAGAAAAACAGAAAATATCCAGTAAGCGACAGTTCTATGGATAAAAATGCCTTGTTGATGCCAGAGGTCAGAGGAGAATGGCCAGACTGGTTCGAGCTGACAGAAAGGCAACAGTAACTCAAATAACCACTCGTTACATCCGAGGTATGCAGAAGAGCATCTCTGAATGCACAACATGTCAAACCTTGAAGCAGATGGGCTACAGCAGCAGAAGACCACATTGGGTGCCACTCCTGCCAGCTAGAACAAGAAACTGAGGCTACAATTCGCACAGGTTCACCAAAATTGGACAATAAAGACTGGAAAAACGTTGCCTGGTCTGATGACTCTCGACTTCTGCTGCGATATTCAGATGGTAGGGTCAGAATTTGGCGTAAACAACACGAAAGCATCGATCCATCCTGCCTTGTATCAACGGTTCAGGCTGGTGGTGGTGGTGTAATGGTGTGAGGGATACTTTCTTGGCACGCTTTGGGCCCCTTAGTACCAATTCAGCATCGTTTAAATACCACAGCCTATCTGTGTATTGTTGCTGACCATGTCCATCCCTTTATGACCACAGTATACCCATCTGGGTATACCTGTAGCTCTATAATAAGTTTTCCATTATGGTAGCCATTAGTTGACTGTCTTCTTTGTTTGTATCAATTTTTCTTGCTGTATGCCTGTGTTAAAGCACTCTGTGTCACTACGTGAGAAGAGCACACACACATTTTCAGAACCGCTCATCCCATACGGGGTCGCGGGGAACCGGAGCCTACCAGGCAACACAGGGCGTAAGGCCGGAGGGGGAGGGGGCACACCAAGGACGGGACGCCAGTCCGTCGCAAGGCACCCCAAGTGGGACTCAAACCCCAGACCCACGGGAGAGCAGGACCGTGGTCCAACCCACTGCGGCACCGCACCCCACCGTGAGAAGAGCACTCTATAAAAAATAATAATAATAATCTTCTGATGGCTACTTCCAGCAGGATAACGTGCCACGTCACAAAGCTCAAATCATCTCAAACTGGTTTCTTGAACATGACAATGAGTTCACTATACTCAAATGGCCTCCACAGTCACCAGATCTCAATCCAATAGAGTACCTTTGGGATGTAGTGGAAGGGGAGATTCGCATCATGGATATGCAGCCGTAAAATCTGCAGCAACTGCGTGATGCTATCATGTCAATATGGACCAAAATCTCTGAGGAATGTTACCAGCACCTTGTTGAATCTATGCCACAAAGAATTAAGGCAGTTCTGAAGGCAAAAGGGGGTTCAACCCGGTACTAGCAAGGTGTACCTAATAAAGTGGCCAATGAGTGTATGTAGCTATGGATAGTTTGGTAAAAGAATGTGGATATCAATTTGAGGAATTCCATTCATGGAACCATTTACAGACACTGCAAGTTCTACGCCATGAAGTGGTTCAGCGTGGCAAGACAGATGGCCCTCACACATATAGACAGATCTTGGACAGCACTCAGATCCTACTCAACCAGTTAATAGCAGGTGCTGTCCTTTTCAATCATATCTGCTACCAATGTTAATTTTTTTAAACACAAACTATAAACAAGTGCAAGGGAAGACAGCCATCAGCTGGCAAGTTGAAGCAAATATGGTGGTTCATGGTTAATGTATTTTTGCAAACAGCAGTGAAAACAGCTTTTTGTTTGGCATCAGTGGTAAAAGGTCCCATAAAGGTGACAGCTGCAGCCTGAAAGGTCCTGAATGCCCATAGTTTTTCTGAGTTAAACAAACATAATGAAATTCAAACCAGCAGCAATTTCACATTTTTTCCCCTTTTCCACACAGTTTGTTATAAATAAATGCGCATATTCTGGAATAGACTGCTTAAACCCCCTGAGGGACCTCTTATCCACCTTCTAGCTCATTAAAGTACATAAGTAGCATTCCATTTAGAAAGAAAAGTTTAGTCAACTGGAACATGTCTGTATACCTCTGATTCACCTGCAGTAACAGTATTAACAATTCCCAACCTGAAAAAATATTCAGTGTTAATTTAAAAAGTCATTCTGCCAGTTGTAAAACTGTAAACATTAATGTTGCAAGTGTTATGGATGAAGTACACATTCTTTTGTTGAAAACTAAACTCAAACAACCAAATCATTTAAAAGGTGAATAATTTAAAAAGGTTATTTTTACTTTGAGTTAAACTGTCATTAACTTTCACGCCTTATTCATTCAGGTGAGTGACTAGACACCCGTGTGTTGCTGTTTTTTTTGTTTACTTAATTCACAACAGAAAAGAACAGAATCATAAAAACATTTAGACAGAATCAGTTTACAACACAAGAGCAAGAAGCTATATCATCAAGAAAAGGCGATCAAGTTGCTCTATTTACCTTGTATTGTCAGATCAAATGTTAGCTTTTCTACAGCAATGAAATTACACATTTAAGTCACCACATATTTGTAGAAGAAGTGTCTTCTGCAGACCATAGAAATAAAACACATTTTCTTACCAAATATGTAGGAAAAACATATATTCTGGATCATCATTAAAATAATGGGTTGTTGTTTAACAGGTATACAGGCAGTCCCCGGATTATGAACGAGTTCCGTCCCGCAATCTGTCTTTAGTCGGATTTTGACATGTTGGAACAGTTAGGTATGGTGGGTATCTAACGTCAGTTTGTCAATTGTTTGTCTTAGCATATCGTATATCGTGTACCTTTCTATGCATAAAAAACATTACAGATACACTTCCAAATACACTAAAACATATTTAACATATCAAAACAGTAATAATAATAATACACACACACACACACCGCTCGTCCCATATGGGGTCGCGGGGAACCGGAGCCTACCCGGCAACACAGGGCAGAAGGCCGGAGGGGAGGGGACACACCCAGGATGGGACGCCAGTCCGCCTCAAGGCATCCCAAGAGGGACTAGAACCCCAGACCCACCAGAGAGGAGGACCCGGTCCAACCCAATGCGCCACCGCACCCCCCATAATAATAATAATTAATAAATGTAACGACAGTACTTGTAATAGAGAGAAACATAGAAAGAGACAACAATAAACGTTACTACCGTCACGATAAACAGAGGACACGGAGGAGGTTGGACCCAAGTGCAGGATCGTTTATTCAGAATCAAAGGACTAGACGTATTCTCGTGGTCAGGGATGGGCAAATGGTCGGTCAGTCAATTGGCAAACTGGACAGAGGCGAGGATCTGAAATCACGGTCGAGGGACAAGACAGGTGGTCGTTATCAAAGAGACGTGGAACAGGACTGGGAAACGATGAGGGACAGGACTTGGAAGAGCAACGCAAGGTAAGTTTGAGAACATGGGGAGGGTTATGTCAAGTAAGATTCCGCAACTGGGAAGAGGTTGAGAGGTGACTGCTCTCTCATGAAGAGAGAGAGAGAGAGAGAGAGAGAGAGAGAGAGAGAGAGAGAGAGAGAGAGAGAGAGAGTTAATGTGCCTGTGTGTGTGCGTGTTTGTGCATGTGCGTGCAAAACATTAAAAAACTTGAATGTTTGCTTTTCCAACGTTCGTTGGTGTTTCACCTTTCGTTTTATTATTTCCACTTTAATTTCAATTGTGATCGTTTCCTTTTTCTTTGATGCATCACTATCACTTGCATCACATTTACACTTTGGTGCCATGGTTAGGAAAGGAAAAACAGAAAAATTAAAGCCAAATACAGTAACACACGAGACACTGTTAACAGCAAGATGGTCTGACTGAAAAGAAGGAAGTCTTTGTCCTACCTTGGACTCACGCGCCCCACCCATGAGCCAACAAACCGCTGTAGACACGCAATGTATTGATGCGCATCGTAAAATAGCGCCTGTTTGTTATTAAAAAAATCATTGTATGTACAGTAACTTGAATTTTTAATACGAGGGTTGGGGGGTGGTTCGTAACTACAGGTTGTATGTATGTCAGACATTCGTAATCCGGGAACTGCCTGTATAGAGGTGATCAAATATTTTTTATAATGATCTTTTGAATTAACACCATTCCAGTAAGTTTGTCTCTGATAAATGTATTAAGATGCCAGGACATTTACATTTAAAAACACAGCTGAGATCGGGAGGAAACTACCCCCAGAATGTGTACTGGAGCAAATTAAATTCTGCAAATGACCTTAACATTCTGTTTCTCGGTACTGAGGGAAGTACAGACAAAAACAACATTGGCACACATAGAAAACCAGTCCTTTGTACTGAACAAGACGTCAAGGTCATGTTTCTGCCTGTTCCTCTGTGTGTCATAAGAACAAAAACCTTAACACTTGTTAAATCTTACCACCAGTTCATCTGCAGCTAAATTTTAGATATCCACCATCCCTTTTTCACATTCATTTACATGAGTCTAAGTATCAGGGGAATATCTGGCTAAAAAGCAAATAGTTCTTTAAAGTAAAGTACTCTTTCTGTAATTATCGATCATGTCTACAGTTATGAATGTTCCCAGATCTACTAACTAGAATACAAAACAATCTTATTAGGTCCCCTCCCAGTGTCAGAGCTAAAATAAAGTCATAAAGAATACAGCACCCCCACCTTCTTGTCAGCATTTTATCACCTTAGTATGTTGCTGAAGACATCCACATTTATTAATTTAGCTGATGCCTTCCTCCAAAGCAACTTGCAAAGTTAAGATAAACACAACTATTTACCTATTTATACAGGTGGATAGTTTTTACTGGAGCAATTTAGGATAAATACGGTACCTTACTCAAGGGTAGTAAAGCAGGACGAAGGACTGCAACCTCTGAGCCTGAAAGCCTGAAAGCAGCAGGCTTAACCACTACACCACCTGTCGCCACTAAGACGTTCATAGGGCACAGAAAAGTAACTATGGTTAATGTAGATAAGTAAACTACCTTCTACCTATGATCAAGGTCCATTCTGAGAAAAATGGAAATGGGGCTGTCCTTGACTGTAGGTCCGAAGGAGAATAAACTGTAAGATTCTGAAGGTGCAGAACATGCAGAAAATTGTGTATATATGTGTGTGCACATGGCTATGACTGTGTGCATGTGCACACATCCCTACCTTGGACAGGCCAACACTGACAGTGTGACAGTGCTGAAGAATGACAGATGGAGACACACCGAGGGCCACGGCAGCATTCATGAGCCTGGCCCCATCCATGTGGACTGCTAGACCATAGCGGTCTGCCAAAGAGCGCAACTGTACGAGATACACACATACACACAGAGCGGTAAAGGCCCTTCAATACAAATACATAGGCACACACAGTACAGACTTTGATTTGTGAACTTATTTCCTATATATAACAAAGGCAACCAGAAGAGGCTTCAAATATCTGAACATCCCAGCGATGGTGGTTAGTACATAAGGGCAGTTTGGTTGTTTTGGATATGTTACTCTTTGATTATAAGATTTTTCTTTTTTTACCTGCCGTAAGTGTCCTCATCATTCCAGCATCTAAAACAGAAGCCTATTTTTTTGACAATCTCTTCTATTTGTCTGCACAACAGCAGCCCAATTCTCTCATAGAACTTAGAGCCTCACCTCATGAAGGAAGGAAAGGGGGAGCACACGACCACCCCTGAGGTTGTGTGTGTTCTCCACACAGACCAGCCGGGAACGAGTGAAGTGGACTTTTGGGTAGCCATGACGGATTTTGGACTCCACCTCATCGAGGTGAAAGGTTCCATCAGACTGGGTGGATACAGTGGTGGAGTGAACACCAGCCACCTGAGAAGGGGGTCAGAGTGGTGGTAACACCCAAGTACACAAGCATTAAGTCACAGACAGGCATACATCTAAGCAGAGGGACAGACTGCTAATGTAGGAAGACGTTTGCCATTTCTTATTTCTGTCAGCACAACTCATAAAAGTTCAATAACAGAAATCCCACACCGGTTTGTAACACCTGTGCACTGCCTCCCTGCTCATAGACGTGCTGGTGGGCAAGGTCCCCCACAATCATCTCGTCTCCTCGCTCTGAGCAGTGGACCATGACTGAAACAAATGAGCACACAGCGAAAGTTGTGGCTCTAAAAAAAAAAACTGTCAAACCGACAAATTCAAAACAACATTTCTCTTGATCAGCTTACCAGCAATGAGGTTACTCATGGTTCCAGAGGGCACGAATAGTGCTGCTTCCATGCCAAAAATGTCTGCTGCTCGCTTCTGGAGTTCTGTGTAGAATTGAAAAAACAATACAATTCACATATGCTATGTTTCTGTTATAACTCTGGTTGTGTTTGAACTGTATCAACCTCTGTATTATATTCCTTTTCCAACTACCACTTGAAATGTTTGAGTCTTACTGCTGGGTGAGGACTATTGAATATACAGGGTTATTCAAAAAGAAGTGAACACTTTCAGAAAACCAATTAATTAAGTATCATATGAACATGCATTAAACCAGTCTGTAAAGGAAGGGTAAAGCTTTTTTAATTCTTACAAATGCTCAATATGCATATTTTATGTTCATATGATACTTAGGAATAAATTGTGGAGAGTGTTAAATTCTTTTTGAAGCATCCTGTGTATCACAGTCTTTATGTTCCAGGCTTCCCCTGAGGTGTGTAAAACAGAACTGAGTATGAAAACAGCAAAATAAACACCAAAAATGGAGAAAAAGCACAGCAATTCTCCAAAAAAAAATGATGCTTTTTATTATACACACACATTTTCAGAACCGCTAGTCCCATATGGGGTCACGGAGCCTACGCGGTAACAGAGGGCGTAAGGCCAGAGGGGGAGGGGACACACCCAGGACGGGACACCAGTCCGCCGCAAGTCACCCCAAGCAGGACTCGAACCCCAGACCCACTGGAGAGCAGGACCCAGTCCAACCCACTGCACCACCGCACCGCTTTTTATTATACTGAAGTGAAAATTGGTAACTGAATTTTTAGGCATTTTTTCACCAGTATCACAAAAGAATGCTTTTTTTTTAAATAATAATAATAATACAGTAGAAGCAAGAATGTCTAATTGACATGTTAGTCCCCAAAGGAGACAATTACTTGTTAGTTATCTCTTATTTTTATACAATTCTTCATATTTATGTCAAGAGTACAAAAAAATGAAAAAGATGTTATAGCATTTTAGCATTGGAATACTAAAAGAAAATTCCACGCACTACATAGAACCTGAAACAACTCAAGATGAGTTTACAACTGCAATGTCCTTGAAGAATAGTCTCCACCAGAGCTGGCTAAATTCATTTTTTTTTTTTTGAGCTTCGAAACCCTTCAATCCATAAAGATCTTCTAAATAGTGCTAAAATAACTGGCATTGAACACCCCACACACACATTTTCAGAACCGCTTGACCCTTATGGGGTCACGGGGAACCAGAGCCTACCCAGCAACACAGGGCGTAAGGCCAAAGGGGGAAGAGGACACACCCAGGACGGGACGCCAGTCCATCACAAGGCACCCCAAGCGGGACTCGAACCCCAGACCCACCGGAGAGCAGGACTGTGGTCCAACCCACTGCGCCACTGCGCCACCGTGCCACCGCACCGCCTTTACATTGAACACCATCCCTAATGTAATGTTCAGCAACAGGCAGAGGTCTGGTTGAGTGCTTTAAACAGTAAGCTCTTAATTTTGTCGTAACAGAGAACTTAATGATGAAAGTTCATTATTGTGATGATAGATGCATTTGCTTTTCTTAGTAAAGATAAAATTTTTGAGTTGCTAATGAATACTTCAGCTGAAAGTGATGAAAACAAGAATAAAGTCAACCCATCTCAACTAGATCCACGTTTCACTTATATAACATGTATGTGAAATTTAAGGCATTATAATTATTCCTGAGTAAAGACAACTTGCCGTAAAAAGTCACTGGTCACGTTTTCGCGAACTGTCTAAGCGGACACTGAGTAAAAGACGCGGGAAAGCGGTGTCTTGCCGACCGTTCACCGTGAGGTCCTCTCCGAACACATCGTCTCCCACATGTGCTTCGGCCATGGCTCGACGCATCGCTGCTCCGGGCTTTGTCACCGTGTCACTGCGGAGGTCCACAGTCCGGACCCGGAGCGGCCCGCCGGGCTCTCTGTGCGCGGCCGAAGCGCGCGCGCGCTCCACTCCGGCGGCCGCCGCGAGCCCACGGCGCGCAGCACCGATGTCGAGTGTCGCGGAGCGCAGCAGGGCCCTTATCGAAGCACCGCGAGCCTTCACAAACATTGTGTGTGTGTGTGTGTGTCTGTCTGTCTGTCTCTAAGTGATAAGCGCCAGAGCTCGTAACCTGCTGCCGGAACACGCCACGCGCATACACATAGTCAGTTAGATTAGGTTATTATTTTCAAGCAGACTCCGACCCGTATTGTAAAAGTCTTCACAGGTATAGCCGTTCTAGTACATGAATACTAAATTGTATTGGAAACTTTACGGTATCAAAGAAGTAGCCTAACTTCCGCAGTTGGTTTTCATTTTCCTGGTGCAGAAGAGGATGCGTTAAAGATACGGGTTTTTTTCGTTTTGACACAATGGGGCAGAATTTTGTTCACTCGAGCTTACCTTTGCTTTGGGAATAGCGCCATCGCGTAAAGAATGTAATACGGCTACAGTAGTTTATAAGATGTACGTATACCATTTTCCATGGCATACGCGCTTCTTCCAAGTCACGGCATTTACCTCCACAGCAGATATATTTATTATTCTGTACTCTCTTCCACTTCTGTCCACTTCTTGGTCCTACGTACGAAAGGTAAAGCGCGAAGTTTCTCGGTTCTGGCTCCGTCGTGGTGGAACGACCTCGCCTCCCCCTCTCACTCAGAACTGCTGAATCTCTGTCCACATTTAAGGTCTTAAAACGCACCTCTTCCGGAGTTACTTCAACCAACATCTATTATGTGCTCATGTAAATGTTTATACACTGAGATCATGCCCAGTTAAACTTTTACGCAACTACTCCTGTAATGTAACGTAAATGTTTGTGTCTCAAGAAAATAAAGAAAATTACAAGGCAGGTGATCAGGAATCGTGGATATGCTGATACTAGTGTTACGCAGCTACTCGTGCCATGGTTCACATGTTGGAAAGAAACAAGTACTTACATAATAAATAAGAATCAGCGTCTGCATCTAACTGTCTCTTCCTGCTAATGAACACGTCGTATTTTCTAGATGTAAGTCGCTTTGGAGAAAAGCATCTGCTAAATGAATACACGGAAACAACGACTTGAAGTTGAACAGAATTCTCAAGCCTATATAAGATCTTTATTAGTTTCATTAATGTTGCTGTTTTACTTAAACTTATGCACATGTTACACTTTTTGCATAAGAATTACTAGTTGGTTTCTGCTTCCCATCACTGTGAACACAAACCAGTCACAAACGGCAAGGTAAATATAACCACAACCGAAACACCAGTTTCATATTAGTTTTCATTTTGCTGATCTGGACAAAAGCAAGTTACAGTATTAGGCTTCTTAGAGTGATTTACCATGTCTACGGTTATTTTATGACACACAGACATGGGAGAACATGCAAACTCTACACAGACTGAGCGGCAATCGATATTTTTCCTGTTGTATAACTAGCTTACTAAATATTCACTTTCTACATAACAAGCTGTTTTCTTTCTTTACTTAAGTGTAAATTTTAACAAACTTGTTATATACTGTATTTAGTTAGCTGCAATAAACTTGTTTTCAGCCCCATGCTTGCAGTTTTTTTTTATTTCGGAGTCCTTTTTTAATCATTGCCTACCTTGTTAACTATCAAATCAGATAACTGGTTAGCTAGCAGCCTGGTCTTATATTTCTTTTGATTAGTCCAGTTGAAAATATATTAGTGGAACAGAAGATTTAATGTATTGAACATATGTAGCTGTTGAAATACTGCAAAAGGAGGGACCTTGTGTGGGAAGAGAAGAGTATCATGATGTGAGATCTGGCATTCTGGATATGTTTGAATACCCACAATTATTTATTCCCCAAAATCTCAACAGGTCAGTCTCATGAAATTGCCCTGAGCCAGGCCTGAGGATGATTTTTGCTAGCAAGTACCCACTGACCAGTGACCCGTGTAACCCATCCAGGTCCAGCCCAAAAAGGCTATGTGCTGCCATCTTGTGGGCTCACCATCTGCCCACAAGGGTGAAAGGGTAGAGGTCAGGTGCAATGTCAGTCAAGTGGAAGGCATGAGTGGCATGGGCCTAGACAGACTAGACCCTGGTAATGAAATCTGGTTCATGGGTACATGGAGGCTTACCTACCTGACAAGGAAAAGAGTCTGAGCTGGTGCAGCAGATGGAAAAGTACCAGCTGGATATAATTGGTCTCATCATCTGTAGTTGGTGGTGGTCCAGATATTTTAAAAAGATGCCATAAAGAGAGGGTGTTTTCCAGCTACAGGGGATCACACTCAACCTCTCCAGTAAAGTCTGTGCCAGGGTCCTGGAAAGGAGACTCCACCCAGTAGTTGAGCCTTATATTCAGGAAGAACAAGGTTGATTTCATCCTGGTCACACAGCAGTGGACCAACCCTTCTCCTTGGCACAACTGCTCGAGAGAGTATGGGAATACGCTACTCAAATCAGCAAAACGTGTGTAGACTTGGAAAAGGTATATGACCAAGTTACTTGGCATATGCTATTGGAGGTACCGCTGGAATGTGGCGTACCAAGACCTCTGATGTGTGCCAGCCGATCCCTGTATGAGTGTAGTGTGAGCTAAGTCCATATTCTTAGTTAACTCAAACCTGTTCTATGTAAGCACTGGTATGACAATCAGCACCTCCATGTCTGAAGCCATGGAAAAGAGTGGTTTGTTCTGTCTAAGTGAGGATGGACGTGTCCCTGATGGAGGAGTTCTAATGTCTCAGGGTCTTGCTCATGATTAGAGGAAGAAGGGTGAAACACGGATTGGTTGATTGTCAGAAGTTTGCAGGCACATTACCAATCTGGGGTAGTGAATCGGGAGATGAGTCTTCAAACAAAATTTTTGGTTTACTGCTCTGTTTTTGTTTCCATCCACACTTATGGTCATGAGCTTTGCTTAATGACTGAAAGAACAAGAACAACTTTTTTTCTTCAAGACTTTAGGCAATATCCTGCTACAGTAACAAGAACCAGTGGTGTTATAGGGGTTATGGAGAAAACATTTTTATGGAAATGGAAAAACAAAACATCAGCTCTTCTTCACCTGTAATCTTAAGTTCTTGACGAGGTGTCATTGAAGAATCAGACTTTATGAACAAATGGAACAGTGGAGTTTCCATGTTCTCCCTGTGTCTGTGTGGGTTTCCTCCCACACTCCAAAGACATGCTGTTCATGTTCCCCCATAGTGTGTGAGTGACACAGAGAGAGTGTGTTTTACTGATGTATGGATGAGTGACCCATTGTAAGTAGTGTATCTAGCAGTGTATGTCACCTTGGTGAATAAGGTGTATGGGCTGATAACACTACACAGAGTTCATTGGAAGTCGCTTTGGAGAAAAGCATCTGCTAAATGAGTAAATGTAATTACACAGTGATTATAATTCATACAAAGCAACTTACATAGGATATAGACATTACACACTATTAATTAGGATGGATATTTCAAATAAAGCAGTTCAAGTACCTTCACAAGGGTACAATAGTAGCACCAATAACAGAAACTGAATTCACATTACATGTAGTCAGTTCATTTAAAACTTTTACCTTAGATGTAAGGTCTAGTCCACCTTACATATTATGGTTCACATTCATTCATTTATTCAGGCATTCATAATCTGAATCCCCTTGTTCAGTGCTGAGCTATGATGGTCTTGATTCTAACTTGTAAACACAGGGTGCCCATCTAGGAAGGGTAACAATCTAGGCAGGATACCAGTTTGCACTGTTAACTCTACAAAGTACATGATCCGCTCACACTCTAAGTACAACACCATGTCTGGGTGCAATGCAGTAACCCCAATGACCTGCGGAACCTGGAGCTGCTTGCCCACATCTACCAACAGCTTCCAGTCTCGTGCATTACCCCACCTACCAAGGCACGTCCACTCTTACATGGTGTTACCCTCTCCTGCCTGAACAAATCCACTTGTTTTATCTATACTGCAAACAGGCAAAGAATTCACAACTTTCCGCTTGCTCTCAAAAACACCTGCTAAACATCTAAGAATTTGATTATGGCACCAAGCAAAGCGCGCACACACACACACACACACACACACATTTTCGGAACCGCTTGTCCCATACGGGGTCGCGGGGAACCGGAGCCTACCCGGCAACACAGGGCGTAAGGCCGGAGGGGGAAGGGGACACACCCAGGACGGGACGCCAGTCCGTCGCAAGGCAACCCCAAGCGGGACTCAAACCCCAGACCCACTGAAGAGCAGGACCAGGTCCAACCCACTGCGCCACCACGCCCCCCTCCCAAGCAAAGCATCCCTCCCCCAAACTAACCTTAGACCCTGCAAAATGTGCCTCACGGCTACACAATTTGCAAGAACCATCACCACCTGCCCACTTCTTAACATTCTGTGGCACTGGCAGCACGTCATAAGTTGCTCTAACAATTAACTTAAGGCAACTCGCCTCCATAGCCCACACATCTTGCCAGCATAACTTCCTCCTCTCCACGCCTTCCCAGTACACCCACTGACCCTGCTTAACTAATGCGACCGCCTTTGCACACCTCGCCTCCTCTTCCTGCCCGCAAACCTGCTCAACAACCAGCAGCCGTTTGTCTGCCACCGGGGCAGCACTCCACAACCGCCGCATACAGTCAAAGCCAAACCCTACCTCCTCCCCTCTGTATGTGTCCAACCACATCTGACAGCATCAGCGCCCCTTTTGCGCTTTGGACCCCATCTCTGGGGTTCCACCCCCTACCTGTCCTCACCGACGTGCCAACCTTTTCACAAACCTATCTTTCGACTCTGCTAGTCAACTCCAAACCCACCTTCGCACACTTGTCCTCCTCCACCAAACTTGTTACTGGCAGCTCCAACACGCCCTTACCATATAACGTTACACTATTCAGTCTGCCCTTCCTCTAAATGCAATGGATTAATAAAAGATTAGAGCAGTTTCAAGTTTAGTCGAGTTTAGTGTATCCAAAGGAGACCACAATAACCCTGTTTAAACAATGTGTACAGAATATACCAAATGGATTAGGTCAGTATAGTTGCAATTGTGAAAAGAAATATTTTCACGAAAGAGTATAATACAACATTTATTTCAGTGGATGCATACAACAATGGAATTTTAGAACTCTTGGCTCATTACATCCACATTACTGAAGAGACATTTTCCATCATTTCCAAGTTAATATATACGGATATTGCAGCAGTTGAAGGCATCTGTTCATAGGCTGAAGTGGTACTGCAGCAGAACAGCATTCTGTCAAATACTGCCATTTGCCAGGACCATGATGAAACTTACAGCCAAAATTTTATTCACTTGGAATGATTTGGGATTATAATTTTATATATTATAATTTAGAGTAATTTATTAAGAAATGACTACAACCTGATTAAAGTGCTTGGCTAATCATCCATTAGTTAATCTTTTAACATTCTACAATTACACCAGTCATGACCAGACTTAAAAAATGTGTCTACCATTCCAAACAGGACTTGGAGTTGAACACGGGAACGGTCATGGCCGAATCGCTCAGCACTGCAGCAATGAGCTCAAATGACTACCCTTACAGCCAGCACCCTAAAGCTTGTTAAGATGACGTCTGAATCCTTAGACCAGAGACAAGGAAATTTAGTTCTTCCACAATCCACTTTCAGGGTGACATTAATTGAGATCACAACAAAGCCCCCTCCGCGTTTCAATCACTGTTTCCAGCTGGTTCTGTGTCATCATGGCCCCACAGTGAGCTAGAAAGGTGGGGCAACTAGTGCCAGGTGAGTCCTAGACTTTAATTGGGCCTGACTCTCTGCTTTGTAAGCTGCTGAGCCAGGAAGTGCAGCTTCTCAGCAGCAGCTTGGTTATCATCATCACTGATGCCCAGGTGCCATACTGCCCTGATGGTGCCCCCGACATGTGGGAACATGAGGACCCGCACTCCCTGCCCCAGCACTCTGGCCTCATCCTCACATACAGCCTCAGCACGCACACAGAATTCAGCCGGGCTCAGGCATGGGCTGCTTAGACGAAAGCGCAGGATGTTGGTCTCCACGGCAGCCATGTCCACTTCGTACATAGGGGGGTCACACTGCTTCAGTGCTGAAGGAGGGCAAGAGAACAGAGGTCAAACCCACCAACTACATTTAAATCTCCTCCCTGACACTGCTGATTCTAGTTCCATGAAGGGTCCTACTGTTGTACTGGTGAGAAAAACAGCTTTACCTGAATTGCTCTGGTGAAATATCCATCTGTGTAAAAGTGTAAATGAACTTCTCACTTTGACTGAAAGTGCTTGATAAGTGAAAAAATAACAAATTTAAGCAGAGAAAAATAAATTTCATCACCCTATGTCATTTGTGTAACTGCTGACGAGAGAAAGGATCTTATGGTAATTGCCCTTTAAGGTCCATACAAAACATATATTAACACTGCACTGCCATCACAGGACTTTCTGAACATTCAGTGATACATATCGAGTCACAGCCTAAGCTCTAAACGCAACTTAGATAGTGGAGTTTGAAAGAGAGTTGTGGCTCACCCTGTGCAAATGTTCTAGCACGCCGATGATCTTCCTTCAGCCGGTCCACCATGTCTGTCAGTGCTAACATTCCCGCCGCAGCCAGGATGCCTGACTGGCGCAGTCCCCCACCCAGGGCCTTTCGGGCACGCACTGCCTTCTGCACAAAGTCCTTTGGCCCCGCAAGCATGGTCCCCACCGGTGCACCTAGCCCCTGGCAAGTGTGGACACCCACACAGATGCATAGTTATTAACCAGTGTGGGGAAAACACCTAAAGAGGAGGATCATAGCTCAGAGGACCTTATATATATATAAAAAAAAAAAAAGCAGTACTTTTGGGTGAACACGATTAAAGTGGTTAAACGTGAGTGAAATTTCACATTTTCAACGTGCGAAAGCAAAGATGGGCCAGCACACCTGAGCTTACCAAAATAGTTATTTCTTGTAATACGGATGTGTTTTGTGAGTGAGACGTTGATTAAGGCATCCCACCAAAACACATCCGCCACGTTACATTTACATGTAGTCATTTACAAGAAATGTAAGTATTTTGGTAAACTCAGGTGTGCTCTCCCATCTGTGCTGATAGTTGTCACATATTCCAGGCGGTTATGACCCAACTGGATTCCTGCACACCTTCTGTTTTTCAATACATGACATTTTCCACGTGAAAATGAAAAGCAACAGTGTTTCTGATTTCTGTTGTTGTCAGCAGGAACAGCAAACCTCTGGATTATCAAACTTTCAGTCTGAAAATCTGGCAAAAGGCCAAACTTCACAGGACTCGTAAGCTTACGCCTACTGAAAGGGCATACTGGGTGAACTGGAGTTTGTCCACATGCCTCCTACTCACATGTACAGGGCCCATATTAATAAAAATTGTTAATAACAATTTGGCACTGTATGTTATCCAAAAAACCAGCTGTTATTTTAAAACAACATGGTTGGCTTTATTTTTGGACACATGATTTGATTATGTTCACATAGCAGTAAAATACAAATAAGACCCTATTTTCTCAAACACTTGCTATAAACTATATGTAATAACCCACACGTGTACTTTAACGCATTGCTTACCCAGTACTCAAAATCCATTTCAAACCCTTCTTCTGCAGATCATTTCCAGAACATCTGCAGTTTCTCACCCAGTAATTGCAGGAAGGAACAATTCTGCATTTTGGCACAATTTCCTATTCCATATTTGGCAAAAAACAAATACATTCTGGAGTGATTATTATAATCAGCAGTTGCATTGCGAATCGAGCAGGCTGCAAATGAGCTGATACAGAAGAATGCTGTGGATGTATGTTAATATCGGTTAGTGTCTAATGCGGGTAGCGGTGCGAGATGACCTGCATCTACCTTGGACAAGCACACACTGACAGTGTGACAGTGCTGCAAAATGACAGGTGGAGACACACCCAGGTTCACAGCAGCATTCATGAGCCTGGCCCCATCCATGTGGACTGCCAGGCCATAGCGGTCTGCCAGAGCGCGCAGCTGTAGGAACCACAGATACACACAAAGGCACACACAGAGTAGTGCAGGCCCATCAATACAAATACACAGAAACACACAGCACAGACTTCTATTTTTGATCTTATTTCTAACTGAACATAAGCAACTGGAAGAGGCTCCAAATATATGAACATCCTAGCTGTGTTTGCTAGTAATATAGGTCCATCAACAAAAAATTCACATGCACATACCACACCGCCTTCCATTTCTTAAATGAAGTCAAAATGAAAACATTCCACAATATCTAAGCATCGCAACTATGGTGGTTGGTAATCAGGGTCAATTTAATTATTTTTCAAACTGGTACTCTTTTAATATGAGGTCTTTCCTTCTTTACATGTCCCGTATCCTCCTATCCCATAGTATCTCCAACAGGGAAAATGTTGTGATCATCTGTAATGCCTGTCTGTTAGGAGAGGAGCATGATTCTGCTTTTGAAAACTAGGCCCTCACCTCTTGGAGGAAGGAGAGAGGCAGGACCCGGCCTCCAAGAATGTTGTGGGTGTTTTCCACACACACCAGGCGGGAGCGGGGATAGTGGGGATCTGGGTAGCCATGACGGATCTTATCCTCTAGCTCATGGAGGTCAAAGGTCCCATCAGACCTGGTGGCTACAGTAGTGGCGTGGACACCAGCCAGCTGCAACAGTCAGTTTGGGGGGGGGGGGGGGGGGGGGGGGGAATGGTGTGTTTCAACACAGACAAACAGATGCATATACAGCTGGGAAGGGAGTGACTGTCACACAGTACAGTGAGGAGCACGGTTGTCTCAGGGTGCCTGAATGGTGGGAGAGGACACAGGTTCGATTCCCTGCTTACTCTGTATGGAGTTCGCATGTTCTCCCCATATTTGCATGGGTTTCCTCCCACATTCTAAAATCTAAATGGGTAACTCTACATTACCTATAGTGCTGGTATAAGGACAGCTGGTAGTGTAGTAGTTAGAGCAACTGCCTTTAAACCCAAAGGTTGCAGGTTTGAGCCTCACCTCTGGCTGTAGTACCCTTGAGCAAGGTACTAACCCCTAAAAAAAAATCCCCAGCTGTATAAATGGGTAAATAATTGTAACCTTAACATTGTTAAGTTGCTTTGGAGAAAAGCGTCAGATAAATGTATCTTGCTCCGGTGTGTAGACGAGTGACTGTAAAGAGTGTATCTAACATAAGTGAGCTAGGATGAAAAGTTTGAGCTAAATGCTACATTGTATTCTTTGAAAGTTGCTTTTGAGAACAGCGCCCGCTAAATGAGTAAATGTAAATATTTACATAGGTTGCAGGTTCGAGCCTCACCTCCAGTTGCAGTACCCTTGAGTGGGGTACTTACCCAAAAATTGCTCCAGTAAAATTACCCATCTTTATAAATGGGTAAATAGTTGTAAGTACCTTAACGTTGTATGTTTCTTTGCCTTATGCCTATTTTCAAGCATTCTGTGTCGCTGTGTGAGAAGGAGCGCTCTGTAAAAATAAACTGAATTAACATTGTAAGTTACTTTTGGAGAAAAGCATCAACTAAATGAAAAAATTTAAATGTAAACTGACCATTGGTTATTTAAATAAAGTTACATTTACTCATTTAGATTACAGTTTTCTCCAAAGCGACTTACAGTTGGGTAATTTTACTGGAGCAATTTAGAGCATGAACCTTGCTCAAGGGTACTACAGCTAGGATTTCAAACCTGCAACCTTTGGATCCAAAGGCAGCAGCGCTAAACACTACACTACCAGCTATCCCTTGTTTTGTTATATTGCAGTTTTATGCACGTTTACACCTTTGTACAGTTAGAGACTGCTTACGGCGAGAATCGGTAATCTGAACGCCAGCCTGTTCGTACCTGTGCACTGCCTCCCTGCTCATAGACGTGCAGGTGGGCGAGGTCCCCCACGATCATCTCGTCTCCTCGCTCTGAGCAGTGGACCATGACTGAAACAAAGGAGCACACACACAAACACTAAGCCAAAGTGCTGAGTGGAGAAGTGAAAAGGAGCGATACTCGTGGCCAGGATACTTCACCAGCAATGAGGTTACTCATGGTCCCAGAGGGCACAAACAGCGCTGCTTCCATGCCGAAAAGGTCCGCTGCTCGCTTCTGGAGTTCTGCAGAAAAACTCAGAACAGCAGCAGTCCTGTGAGCCATGTTTACGGCAAAAGCTGGAAGAAGCTTCAATAAGTAAAATGAGCATTTTGGAGAAAAGAGTGAGATACATTAATAAATATAAATATATAAAGTTGCACATACTAAGACTGTAAGGAAGATATAAAGAGATCCCATTTGCAATGAAACCCTGCAAAACATGTCATAGTTTGGGAAGGGACAATTTTTTAATGCAGTTGCATTTCTCGTGTAAAAAGGTGTTTCCCTTGTCTGTGGACTTTTATGACTGAAGATTATAATCAGTTGTTGATTCTTTCGTCTCATCTATTATCTGTATTTTTTACCCAGTGTGTAAGCGACCCAAGGCACCTTAGAACATTTATTTGTACTCGACTACTTACAGTGATTTACCCATCGGTACAGCTGGGTAATTTACAGGAGCAAGCCAAGTAAGTACCTTGCTTGCTGAAGGCCGGTTACTACACTGCTGGGGGTGGGATTTGAACCGCGACATTCTGATTCTACGGCAGTAGCTCAAACCGGTACACTGCCTGCTGCCCACAATAATGAATGAACATCTATTTATCACTTATCATGTATATATATCTTATTGGACAGGAATATACGGATGATTAAGAGTCGTGTGTGCACGTATCCCCGACCGTTCACCGTGGGGTCCTCTCCGAACACATCGTCTCCCACATGTGCTTCGGCCATGGCTCGACGCATCGCTGCTCCGGGCTTTGTCACCGTGTCACTGCGGAGGTCCACAGTCCGGACCCGGAGCGGCCCGCCGGGCTCTCTGTGCGCGGCCGGAGCGCGCGCGCGCTCCACTCCGGCGGCGGCCGTCGCGAGCCCACGGCGCGCAGCACCAATCATGTCGAGTGTCGCGGAGCGCAGCAGGGCCCTTGTCCGAACAGCCTTCGCAAACATTGCCATCCGTGTCCCTAAATGCTACAGCCCAGTGGACGCAGCAGATCATAGCAACAGCTCTGTGAGAATGAAAAAAACAGCCCCTTGAATGCTTGATGAACTTTGTATCCCGCCATCATTCATTCTCTGTTTTTGCAGGGCAAGGGAAATGTAATCGATACTGCATTATCGATTTACCGCGCGCTTATCTGGATCTACTGTATCTAGCAGACGCTTTTCTCCAAAGCGACGTATATCTCAGGATGCATGGTCTAGCCCCCTTCATTGTTTTATTAGTCTTTGAATATTTTATGTTGCAATTTTTACATTTAAAAATCGTGCCGCGTAGGAAAAAAGGTCTTTATTTCTACTCTTTGAACAGACAGTAAGCGCTGCACTCCGGCTAAAGACTTCACTCTCTACAATGTAGCACGTTGTCCGCAAGAAAAGCGAAAACGCAGTTTGTCAACAGTCCACCGTTTAACGCGAGTTTTCCCACTCCATTTCGAACTTTTCATGAAATCACGACAAGACAACGGACATCATTCAACACCTCGGACTTTACTGTTGTTTCTACGCATGTCAGTATTATGGCGCGCACAATATTATATTGTGGGATGGGGTGAAGAAAGACGCACAGGCAGCGTTCCTCTCGAACGTTTTATTTGAACACCGGCACACTGGGAAACAGGGGTGGGGGGATCGATCCTAATATCGATACTTTAGTTTAAGTCTCTCTCTTCTACGCTCAGTACATTGCTCCCGTTTCATCAAGAGTAGCTCTGTGTGATTACGCCGCTCCTCCTCCCCTGCTCCACTGTGTTTTGTTGTCTTGCCATCACGTGACTCAGCAGCGCCAAGTGCAAGCAGACAGTTTTGGCTGCAGTGAGTGAGAGAGATGGCCGCATGGCGGAAAGAAAGAGGAGCGTCGTGTGGAGTTATTTTACGGGTGTAAATGAAAACATTGCAAACTGCGATGTGTGTAGGAAGACTATTCGCTACTGTGGCAACACCACCAATTATGTGACATTAAAAAACACAAAAAAGAGAACTCCGAGCTGCAAAACAAACGAAAAAAGGAGGAGGGAAATCCTTAAGACAGACCTCCGGCAGTGCCGTCACTTAGACGGAAGTCACTGACTGGCAGAGTCCTTTCAGAGAAGCAAAGAATATCTAGGTAGCCATAGTGGTTAAAGTAATATTTTAGTCATAGATCTTCGGCATTAGTTAATGCTAATTTTCAAAGTGTAATTGGTCATCATATTCATATAGTTGTTGTTTTAGCAGACTGCATAAATATGTACCTCAAACTTGAAATATGAAAATGGCTGAGTATCTCTTTTGTGTTAACTGTGCAAATTCAGTTTGCAGTAATAAAATGCAGTAATAAAGCTTTTTTTTTTTGGCTTGAAAGTGCTTAAAATCTGTCCTGGGTTTTAACATACACGTGACTAATTACAGGCGTGCCGAGAGCACAAATCACAAAATCTTTTAGTGGTCATGTCATGAAAATGTATTCAGATTTAGTGTATTAATGATGCATTCACCTCATAAATCATGACACACTGCTCTTCCCTACAGGAAAGTACATGTAACTTCAAGTGCAAGCTTTTCAAAAGAAGAAGTATCGGTATCAAAATCAGCAGTACTGGCCTTGTATTTACTTGGTATTGGATCGATACCAAATTTTGCAGTATCGCCCACCCCTACTGGGAAATAATGCTCTCGGTCCGAGGACCCCGTTTCTAGACAGCCTTCCCAGCTTGCTTAGTGCCCCCAGACTCTCTCCACACACTGGCAAACACGGTCACCCATCATTTCCCCCACAGGGGGTACACTTACATTTCACATTTTCCCCCACAAACTATTTACAGTAAGTGTATTTCCCACTCAAACACCAGTAACATGGATCGTTACAGTATTATTAGCTTTTAATGATGGCAGTATTAATATGTTATTTTGTGCTATTTGCATGACCCATGACACTACATTTACATGAAGCGACTAACAGTGTTAGTCTACCTACAATTATTTACCCATTTATATAGCTGGGTAATGTTACTGGAGCAATTTTAGGGTTAGTACCTTGCTCAAAAGCCTTACAAATGGAGGTGAGATTCAAACATGTGACCTTTAGATCCAAAGGCAACAGCACTAACCACTACACTACCAGCTGCCCCCTTGACAGTTACAATACACTCCTATTAAGCACATTTCCATGCCGAGAGTGATATTTCCTCATGAAAATACAAAGTGTAATGTGTCTCTTTATGGTCTGTGTACGTTGCATTCATTCTTTTTTTCATTCGAAACTGAAAAACAAAATGTGGATTAGGTCTGTGTACATTGCAGAAAAATGAGAAAAACTGCTTTTCTGAGCGCACACGCAAAAAGAAAAGGACTTGTTTATTAATTTTCTCTTTTAGTTTAATCATACAAAGTGTAGAAGTCAAAATCTAACAATACCACATATGATGAATGCCCTGAAGTGCTCAACACTCCCTACAAGGGATGCCATGGTGACACAGTGAGTAGCACTGCTGTCTCAGTGCCTGGGTGGTGTGAGAGGACATGGGTTCAATCCCTGCTCGGTCTCTGTGGAGTTTGCATGTTCTCCCTGTGACTGCATGGGTTTTTTCCCAAAGACAGGCTGTTCAGGTTCCCCCCATTGTGTGTGGGAGAGTGTGTTCCACTGATGTATGGATGAGTGACCCATTATAAGTAGGGTGTCTAGCAGTGTGAGTCACCTTGCTGAATAAGGTATGTGGGCTGATAACACTACATAAAGTTCACTGAAAGTTGCTTTGGACAGAAGCATCTGCTAAATAAATGTAAACTAGCAGTCCACAGTGCTTTTAACACCTGCACTTATTACTAATAAGATTCTGAAGTAGTACCTGAAAAATACTGCTGATTTTCTCGGTGGACATGTCATCATCCCTTACTGTCACTCTCCTGCTGCTTTTGAAAAGCACACACAATCTGAAAAACTTGTTCCCTATGGGGTTGTGGGGAGCTGGAGCCTAACCCAGCATAAGGCTGAAGGGACACACTCAGAACAGGACACCAGTCCAACACAAGGCACCCCAAGTGGGACTCGAACCCCAGACCCACTAGAGAGCAGGACAAGGTCCAACCCACTGCACCACTGTGTCCCCCTGTTCAAAAATACCACAAAACAAAATAACTCAAAGTAAAACAAGAAGAAGATGGCAAGAAACTATAAATGAGGCATAAATATTTTACATTTTGGGAGGGGTGCGGTGGCGCAGTGGGTTGGACCGCAGTCCTGCTCTTGGGTGGGTCTGGGGTTCGAGTCCTGCTTGGGGTGCTTTGCGACGGACTGGCGTCTCGTCCTGGGTGTGTCCCCTCCGGCCCTACGCCCCGTGTTGCCGGGTAGGCTCTGTGACCCCGTATGGGACAAGCGGTTCTGAAAATGCGTGTGTATTTTACATTTTGAGGAAAAAATTGTTTTTAAACATAGCTAATTTACAATTTGTTTTTCATTTTTAAAACAAAAGACGAAAGAAGGCATCGGAATTCGCATTTTGTTTTTCAATGTCGAATCAAAAAACAAATGAAGACAACATACACGGACCCTTTGTAACAGAGTATGGTTCGATAATTGGAATTTTGTGCATTACAAAGATTTGCATAACAAGCGTTTGGAAAGAACAAACACACACGCACTGGCTGAAGCCACTTGTCCTGAGGGGGGTCGCAGCAAAATGGAGCCTAACCCAGGTTGCAGGGCAAGGGGATGCACCCTAGGACAAGACGCTATTCTGTTGCAAGGCACCCCAAGCAGGACTTGAACCCCAGACCCACCAGAGAGTGGGACCCAGCCAAGCCCACTGTGTCACCACACCCCACTGGAAAGACCACATTGTCTGTCTGAACTACTTGTCCCATACAGGGTCGTGGGGAGCCAGAGCCCAGCCCGGCAACACAGGGCATAGGGCTGGAGGGGAAGGGGATACACCCAGGATGGGACGCCAGTCTATCGCAAGGCACCCCAAGCAGGACTCGAACCCCAGGCCCACCAAAGAGTGGGACCCGGCCAAGCCCGCTGCGCCACCACACCCCACTGTAAAGAACACTGATACCGTATATAAGTGTCCACTAGATGTCGCTTGAACACAAGAAAGTAGTTGTTTGATGAGTACAGGTCGATTTGTAAAGGACACCCAGTCTGCATCCGCCATCATTATATCTCACTTTTAAAACAACTTATTTTTTATGTGTTCATGCGCAAGCTGACTATTAACAAGTTTCCACTGTAATAAATAGAAATGGTAGATTGAGGAAAAACTTTCCCATCCAACTCAGAATCTGCAGTTCAGTTCACTTAAAACACTTGGTCCCTTTTTTTGGATTCTATCTGCTAATTACCTGGGTTATAAAAAATTACATTATTAACTCATTATATGTTAACCATATTATATACAATATATTAATAATGACATTCTGGAATGAAGAACAGTTTTTTTTAGCTGATACTTTCTTAAAGCGGGCGCAGTGGCACAGCAGATTTGGCCGAAGCTTGCTTGGGGTGGCGTCCCATCCTAGGTTTGTCCCCTCCTCACCCAAGCCCTGCTCCACTGGGTTTAGGCTCCAGCTTGGCACAACCCTGCTTGGGACAAGCAGTTGTAGACATTATGTGTGTGTATACTTTTCTCTAAAGCAATTTGCTGCAAAATATTAAATTGTCTACAATTATTTACCCAGTTGGGTAATTGTACTGGAGCAGTTTTAGTAGTAACTTGCTCAAGGGTGTTACAGCTAGAGGTGGGATTTAAACCTGTAACCTTTGGGTGCAAAGGCAACAGCTGTAACCACTTCCTTACCAGCTGTCCTATTCTTTGATGTCTTTCCGTGACTTCCAAGAAAATGACTATATTATTCAGACAAATTTCTGAACCAGTAAGAGGAATAAAGCTTAAGAAACATTTGATGTAAATCTGTTATTTTTACTTCACATGACACAATCAAGGTTGCTCCACAGTGTCCCCTAACATACAAATAAAGATTAACTGATATTTGTGTTTTCTAGACGGCCTACGTAGAATCCAGTGGTGGTGTAACACTTTGTAAGATATTTTTGAGACCAAACAAAAATGGCAGCAGTGCTCAGTGAAGTTTTACACAAATGCTGGGAGACAAATTATAATGGTGGGGGTGGATGCCCCTACACTTATGTAATCAAGGAAAGAGAACTCTCAATATTATGGTTTCTGGAATTGAGACATATTTCATTCTTACTCATGTCCCTGATTTACTTTAACTAGCCGAATTCTTTACAAATGTATTTCCCCAAAAATTGCATTGAATGCACAAGATATACCAATTACCCCAAGAGTTAGACATAACTGCAGTATCTATATTAAACATACAACAGGATGAGTACACTTTTGTTAAATGGTTACTTCCTGTTTGCAGCCTTGTAATGTATGTGAGCTGGATCAGGGCCCCAAGTGAACCAACGTGTTTTGACTGGCTCATGGTGGGAAGTCTGTTGAGCGACTCCTAAACCACGAAACCCACACACAAGAGAAGTGATCGGCCACCACTCCTCCCGCAGTTAACTAATGGCAATGGAAATTATTTTCTTTTCACATGATTATTTTGGCACATCACAAACTACATGATTTCTCCTTTAGGATATTCAGATGAGTGAGATAGTTGCTTCCGTATGCAGGACAAGATATTACAGTAAAATTATTTAAGTAGTCTACACCTTCTTTGTCCTGATGTGCTGGGGAATGTCAGAAACATTAATGAGATTGCATGTTTATATAAATGGTGTATTCTTCATAAAATATTAACTGTAGCGTAACCAATATTTATATACGCTGTAGCGTGCTGCATTCTGGGTTTGGATAGGGTGAAGAACGATGCACGGACAGCATTCGTAACAAACGCCTATTGGAACACTGGCACACAACATAAAGTATAGGCACGAACACAAGAAAATAATGCTGTCAGTCCAAGGACCCCTTTTTTGTATTATATTATTCATTTATTTATTTTTCCAAGAACCCCTTTTCCTCAAGGACCTGCACTTCAAGCCAGCCTGCTTAGTACCTCTCAAGCTTTCAGACACTAATCCCCTTATATTCCCTGTGAGTCCCCATGGCATTTGAACATCTAATTCAGATTTTACCCTCAGTTCTCACATAGTTACAATAAACCCCTTTTCCCGCTCCAACATGACATTCCCCAGTAACGTGACCCGTTAGAGTACTTCACTTCCGGTTAGTGAAGCAAATCAGAGCGCTGCTCATTGTATTGTTGGGGTGTTTGAAACCAAAGTTTATTTACAGTTGACATCACTGTGGTCCATGCAATTTCCCCAAATGAACACACCTGTCATATTCTTGCTTTTATAATGCATTGTTAGTATTATAAATTAATTAAATATCCAGTTGTACAAACTGTGAGTCAGTCTGGATACAACTGTCAGTTGACAGTTATATAGTATATAGACAATAATAATAATAATAATAATAATAATACAAACAGTTATAAAGAAGTATGATGATGCAACCAATAACCTGTTTTACAGTTTGGTAGCACATAAAAACAATTTGTGAAATGGCAAGGTGGCACAGCACATTGTACAAACTTACCTAGCCTGAGGCATAGTTGCAGGAGCTTAGAGTGGAAATAAAACAGAGTGACACAGAATTCATTATTATAACTATTTTCATTTTCTTTTACAGTTTAACCAGTTTAGGATTGCAATGTGCCACATCCTATCTGAAAAGAAGAGGCAGGATACACCTTGAACTGGATGTCTGTCCATTGAATAATAATAATAATAGTACACACTGTCCGAAATCTCTAGTCCTAAGTGTGGTCGCGGCGAACCGGAGCCTAATCCCTCAAAACGAGGCGCAAGGCTAGAAAGGAAGAGGATACTCCCAGGATGGGACACCAGTCCCCCGCAAGGCCCCCCAAGCTGGAATCAAACCCCAGACCTGCCAGCAGCAGGACCCAGCCAAGCCTGCTGTGCCACCATGTCCACTGGAAGAAGAAGAAGAAGAAGAAGAGTAGTTAATCTCACATTGGATAATTCCATCTGCTGATTTTCAGTAACCATTGAGTGGTATGATGACCTAGAGCCAATCCTGGAAATCACAGGACAGAAGACAGGGTACAGGAACACCCTGAACAGAATGCAACCCTTCACGAGCACTTCCATTCTAACTGATCTAATATGTATATTTTATTTATGAATGTTAACAAGTATGCATCATACCACAGCTTTTCTGTCAGCAAACTTGTTGCCAAATGGGTCTTGGCCTTTTCCAAAGTGTGTTTCACATGTCAGGGCTGAGGTTCTTTCAGGATTGCTAGGTTTCGGGTTTCACACTGTGGTTACCCTGATCTTGGGGCCACAAGGCGGAAGCATGTTCTGTGGGCTCCAGGCCCTTGACGTGCTGTCGGAGGCCCATGAAACAGGAGCCCACAGTCAGTCCGGCAGCTTCCAGGAAAGGCGGGCAGACATGCCAGTTGGCAGCCCTCCTTCCTAATGCCGTGGCCTCTTTCCTGCGCCGCAGACGAACCAAATGCACTTCTGAAGCCGACACCGATGGTGGCGCCAGCACGTTCCTGGGACCTTGAAGGGAGAGTGTCCTGAGAGGCACTGCAAGCGGTCATCTGGTGGTCAGCACAGCAGACTCTCTGGGGCTTTCTTATGAGGTTGGAGAACCTGTCAACTGAGGAACCGAAGCCCGTGATGAGCTGTTGGTATCAAACAGGCCTGTTGTTTCCCTGCTGCTTTTTGCACAAGTGTACCCATCATCTACAGATCCACTTTCTTCTTAAGAGAGTACAAGGAGAGAAATAATGGCTCAGACATCCATCTGGCTTTTCATGTGAATAAAGGAGGAGGTGGAGGATGAGGAGGAGGAGGTCTATCATTCTTCAGAGCAGAATGTCCCCTTTGTCCCCACTGTCAAAGCCTCTGTCCACAGAGGGACCAAGGGAAGGGGAGCAAGCTACAGGCTCACGATGCTAAATGACACACATCTTCATGTAGCAGCATCATGTTCCTCATTCGTCTTAGTGGCTGCAGGGGGTGAGGAATCTGTGGTCAGAGGACCTGCTCATTAAGAAAACAAGTTGCCTGCTGCAGGATTGATTCCTGCTGAACACAGTCTAACCACGGTACATGTGGCAGCAGTTGGTGTTATGCGTAATGTGGGACAGGAGTTTACTGGCTGTGGGCTCTGGTGGGGTGAGGGGACCTGCTGCTGTACTTTCTGTGCTCCTTAACCTTGTGCCTTCACAGAAACACGCCAAACCACTTGCACTTAGTGCCATATTTATCTGCTGTGATAAACTGAACAGGGGGGCGCAGTGGCACGTGGGCTTGGCCGGGTCTTGCTCTCTGGTGGGTCTGGGGTTCAAGTCCTGCTTGGGATGTCTCGTGATGGACTGGTGTCCTGTCCTGGGTGTGTCCTCTCCCCCTCCATCCTTGTGCCCTGCATTGTTGGGTTAGGCTCCGTCTCGCCACAACCCCACTCGGAATAAGCGGTTTCAGCCAGCGTGTGTGTGTGTGTGACTTACAGAACAGATAAAGATAAATATGAAAAGTGTGTTCTTCCTTCCTGCTCAAATGCAAGGTGGATCACGTGAGGTAAGAGCACACACAAGATTGTTTCCCACTTTGATTTATGGTTCCTAATTCTGGAAGCCATCTACAGGCAATGACGTCAGATGCGCACAAATGGCCCTTTCCCACCAGCAGGGAAACCCTGACACTGCTGCAGGAATTCTGGGCACATAAGATTAGTTGGCCTCTCTTCAAACCCCTGGAAGGACATGGGTTGCAGTTATGCTGCTGAAGAGGGAGGCCACCAGATACCCGAGAAGACCCTCGCTGCAGCCAAACAGCATGATATCATCCAGGTGGCCCCTGCCAGAAGGAGGTGGGGTTTCAATGCCTGCCACAGTCAGAGGCATCCTCAGGCGAGGTGTTCCAGTAAACAGCAGCATGTGCTGGAAAGGGTATGGGATGGGGTTTGGGCCTCACAGCGAGCTTTGTCCAGTCAGCAGTCTGGCGCTGCTTCCACATTGTGCTTTTATGTTTGCATCTCTCCAGAAATGGTTTTTCTTGAAGCCACCTGGCTGTTCTGTCTCAGGCATTTTGGAAAAGGACCACTGGGCAATGAACAGAGGGGTGCTGGGTGTTCACTTGGGTCACCTTGGACAAGTAGAATGAGATGAGCAAAAGCGGAGGGAAAACTGGTGTGGAAGGTGAGACGTGCCAGCTGTGTGAGGTTTTCTGGAATGGAGAAACATAAGGTTTGACACTGCATGGAAGGCATTAGCTGTGCCATGAAAGATGTTGACAAATGACAGGTGATAAAGGTTCAAGACGGAAGCAGGTGAAAAACCCTTGCTGGTGTCAAATATGGACTGTGACTGTGACCAGTCCCCTGAGCAGCTGGTCCAGTTTAAAGCACCATGGTTTTGGTCTAAATTCAAACTTCAGGTCAGTGATATCAGGCATTGTAACAAAAATCCCAAATCTTAACTGCATTTTATGTCATCATCTGAGCCAAGTTTCTTCTGAATCTGGATTAAAAGCAGCCAGATCATCAACACACAGCATTGCATGAATAGTAGCTCTCTTTCAAAGTGGCGAAGGAACTGTTTTTCAGCTGCGTCTGGAAAAAAAGACCAGTGACACTGAATGGCCAAACAGCGTCTGAGTGCCTTATGAAGCAGGCGAGACAGTGAGCTGATGCTCAATGGAGGCGCTCCGTCCTTGTCGGCCAGCGCACACGTCAGCACTAAAACCCGAGGATGAGGTCATGGCTGGTAATACGAGGTCGCACACCACGCTCTGCCGCTAAGCACTCCACGGGCCGACCGCCATTGATCAATGGAGTGCAAGCGGGAGGGTGGCGGGCAGCAGGGTGGGGTTTCCAGTACGAGATTCTCAAGCTCCAACACTCTAAACACAAGGGAGCACTCGGGAGCTTCCTGGCGAAAGACGACAGCGGGGCTCGGTTGCCTGTCCTTGGTCCACTGTGTGCTCCTAAAGCAGACAATGCAATGAGCCACAGGCTTCAAGACAGTACAGAAACTTGACCTTCTGTCTAAACAGAGCATGCTGACAAAACTTTTCCTTTTGCGGATCATCTAGTCTCATTTGTTTAGCTGTGTGTATGACTGTGCATTGGTGGTCTGGCTCGAACCTGGAACGTTACCCCGGGAGCACCTCTGATATGGCACTGTGGTAAAAATTCCAGCTGTAAAAGTGGATTAAAGAACTGCTTCAGGTTGAAAGAATAAAAGCAACAGTATAAAAAAAGATTAAAATTATAGACGATAATAAATCTATCATGTGTTGGCAACTGGACACGCAGTTCCGGCTCAGTACTGAATCGACTCTTTGCTCAATGTTCCAACTCCTAACAAAGGATTTTCGTAAGGAAGTGGTGTAAAGAGCAGGCTGTTCTTGGATGGAGTTCAAAATGCTTGGAAGGAACTGAACACCTTCTGGAATGAGAGCTGGGTCTACCCTGTGGCAAGAAGCCCCGCCCATCCCTTTGTGTGCTGTTCTGTTTTTGCTGTAAGAACACCTGTACAGTAAGGGAAGCTGCATCAGCACATTCTATAAATAGCAGCAGGGGACCGAGTTCCAGTAAGGAAGGCAGGTACAGTACATACCCGCACTGTTATTATCTCCATTCAGGTGCTTCTTGAAGAGAAGAACCTACATCATCATTTACCATCACTTCATGCACTAATGCATACAGTACATTCTGCCTACATTCACACACACACACACTAGTGAGTACAGTATTTCACTCACACACCCCAGCACATTCACGTATGCCACATTCTTGTCTTGTCCGCGCACAGACCGTATGCTGATGGGCTCCAAACCTCGACCTTCTTCAGACCAGTCCCGTCATCAGTTTTTTCAGAAAAACTGTCTTGACATCATAGCGCTACGTGCCGCAGATGCTTTTGGACGGCCTAAACCGATGCGCTGAGAATAACTGCAGGCAGGCTTTATTTTGGGAAGCTGTTCCGACAAAAAAGCACACACAACACAGTCACAAGTTGTGTCACGCTGTGCTGTATTCCCACTTCGCTGCAAGGGACATGCAGCCGTGTGTGAGGGCATGGGACACAGGTTCCTGTTTTCCCACAGTCTTTTTTTCTGTTTATGGTTCATTTTGTATTTGAGAATACGTGCATGCTCCTTGTTCCTGCATGTAAAAATACTGCAAGGTAAAGGAATGGGGATATGGGGACTGTGCTTTTGATAATATCCTTAAATTATAGTTAGAAAAGAAAAAGAAAAAACAAAAAACAATGCCCCAGCCAGCTTGGGTATGTCGTCCTCTGGCCAGACTTTAGGAATGGAAACCATAGTACTGTGTGCAATCTCTGCTTGTGCCCTCTTACACATAGCTGTTATTTTAAAAGGCTTCTGCATCACATCGCCGTTGTACCGAAAATATTTGCGTCAGCTTTTCTGTGAAAGTGTCCCAGAATTCCCTATGGCTCAGGGGAAAGAGAAGCAGCTCTAGCTAAGGCACTGTTGGCACTGGAGGACCAGTGAATGTCCCAGTGCTGGGGAACTGGGCACTTGACCTCATGGCACAATCTGCATGCAGATGTCTTTGCCCTGGTGGGTTTTTCTATATATACAGTGGATATGTACTTTAAACGGAGTTGTGCACATTCAGGGCAGGCTAGCGCTCCCCAGCAGTACAAGAGGTACAGCTGTCAAGAACAACTGGATCCAGCCGCGGCCACTCTGCTGTGGGGGCTCCAACGTTAATGACACCCACTGAAAGGTTTCTGGGAAAACCGACTCCCAGGTTCGCATCATTAGTTTCAGTCCACAAACCAAAGGGGCAGGAAATGAATGCCTGAGAAGTGGACAGGACGTTTTCTCCCACGTGCACCGAAAGGGGCTGCTGAATGCCAGCGATAGCTGTCACCACACAATATATTCCTGAAGGCTTTCCCACAGAACAATCGATGTGTAAAATTAAGGCATGAAGTTTATCATAGGTTCAGAACAATTTCATCTAACTGGAACTAAAAAAATCCCACTGGTTCTAGCAAACACTGGTGATGATGTTTACAATGCAAGACTGTATGCTACTGCCACAGCTTTATGGTCATGTGCACCTTAGTGTGTGTCACACATCGTATTAACATATTGTTATTATACATAGCAATAAGGAGAACGGGGTTCAGACTGCGTGTCTCACCATTTATTGTTAGACTGAATAAAAATACCTTCAAAACTAATAAACAAAGTGAGACCAGTGGCTGAAGGTTTTTGCTATCTTCTCCCACCCATCCGGATATGTTTCAAAGTAATCCGGCTTACTTTTCCACCTTCAAGAAGAATGTGACTGCGGTGCATTTGAGCAGTTAAGACTTGAGTCTCTTTCTTTTTTTTTTTGAGATTGTGGTGTGTCTTTTGTTTTACGAGCCAATGCGTGTAAGCAGGTAGAGTGCCTGACTGTCACACCTCATACACCATCAGTAATAAACAGCAAAACTCAGATCAGTGGCTTTACCCTTCCAAAAAAGCTGAGGGAAAGCCAGATAACACATTAAAGTATTTTAAAAAAATTATTTGTTGACCAGGGGGATGCAGTGGCGCAGTGGGTTGGACCAGGTCCTGCTCTCTAGTGGGTCTAGGTTTGAATCCCAGTTGGGGTGCCTTGTGACAGACTGGTGTCCTGTCCTGTGTGTGTCCTCTCCCCCTCCAGCCTTACACCCTGTGTTGCCGGGTTAGGTTCTGACTCCCCGTGACCCTGAATGGGTCAAGTGGTTCAGACTGTGTGTGTGTGTGTGTGTGTGTGTGTGTGTGTGTATATATTTGTTGACCACTGTTAGATCCAGTAAACCAACCATCCATCCAACTTCAGTAACTGCTTGAGTTGAATAAGGTTGTGGTGAACCAGAGTCTATTCTGGAATCATTGTGTGCAAAGCTGAGGCGGGGTACACCCTGGATGAGACACCAGTGCCTCACGGGGTATCCAGTAAGACAAAACAAGAAATACAGTGCAAACAGAACTAATTGCTAGATCTAAGAGTGATCAACCTATGTTCTTTTAATACTTTCACCAATAATGTAGTTTTTCCATACAAAGAAATTGCAGTCAAAACAAAACAAATTGCTGGAATAAACGAGTGATTGTGTTTTTTGTTAAAATACGTTCTTGTTCATTCATCACCAGAGTGTGTTTCTACCCTTTTTACTGAAGGATGCGACACATGCAGTAAATGAACAATATACTAACTCTGTATGAGGATCATGTGCTTTTAATAGAAGCATCCGGAACCATTTACTACCCTCATGGTAGATGCATTCCTCAAGCTTACACAATAGTTTCTGCTCTATTGTTTATTTCTCACTCACATGCATTGATGAGAGAGGAATGTAGTAGATATTTCCTTAAACACCTTTCAGTTTCTACAAACTGGAAAAGAGACTGACCCAAGATATGTGAAATAATGACAAACTTAGAAAAAGAAAGGTGAGAAAAGAGGATATACAATGTGGGCATGCTTTCAAAAGCTCTCACTGATAGTTTTTGCATTCTTTCTGGTGCAACAGTTTGTCCCTGAGACATGACAAGGTCATCTAATGAAAACCAAGCATCTTTGAAAACGTGAGCCTTTGAATGCACTTTACACCATTGGTCCACCTGTTCTTGTTAGCTAAGAGAGAGGTCTCTGGGGATATGATCCTGATCTTAGAACCCGATGAGCCTCCAGGCCTTGAGTGCCAGAGCACCTGGTTGCTATGGCAGAGGTGTCCCCTGGCTATTTCTGTGAAGTCTGGCATAACAACCTTGATCCATATCTTGGGCCCCACCAACACCAGTGTAGGTGTGCGTGCGTGCATTTGTATCTGTGTGTGTGTGTGTGTGTGTGTGTGTGTGGGTGTGTGCCACAGTTCTCTGTCACACAGCTTTATGCAAAATGTCTTCAGTAAATCTACACTCTCAGGAAAGGTTTAAGAAATAATCACTGTCGGTACTGCCCATTTATTTTAGGTTATTTATTAAAAAAACATTTTACTTATCTTTCAAACTATTTTACTCATCTTTCCAAGGGAATACTAACTTCATGATTTCTATTTCTTGGGGAACACACAGCCACATCATTCAGGAAACAAACGTGTTTCAATACCAAGAAGGTAAGAGATGACATGGGTTTGGGTCTGTGCTCACTGTTTGCTTTCATCACGCAGTGAAATCCCTTCCCAGTGAAATCCCTTCCAGTAAAGCTCAGCCATACAAAGTTCAGTAAATGCTTTGGAAAGAGGAAGCGGCATAACATGACTCTCTATTCAAAGGCATGCCGGCTGTGTGACTGCCATGCATTCTTCCTCTTCTTCTCGCATCACAGTTCTACGTAATTTCAGCAAAAGGGATTTGAAACCTCTTAAAGAAAACACGACCCAAGAATTCACAGAAAAATAATTAAGTCTGAATCAACAGCCCATGCATGGATGAGAAAACTGTCACACAGAATCGACATTTGAATGTATTCGTCCACTTATTTCCAAATAAACTTTGATGAATAAGGTGTGTGGGCTGGTAACACTACATAGTATCCATTGTAAGTTGCTTTGGAGAAAAGCGTCTGCTAAATATGTAAATGTGCTAAATGTACTAGTAGTGAACTTATAAGGTCACACAAAGCACAATATAATAAATGGTAAAACTACTGGTCAAGCCAATAAGCAACAGCGGTAACAGTTGTACTATGACTCAAACCTTCTAAGAGAAGAAAACTAAATGGAAAGACGGCAAATTCCAAAAAATACCCATATCAGCTATTACCTAACAGAATCCACTTGTGCACATTGTGAAAAAAACGGTGTTCCTCAGAATTGCTAGATTGGCTACGTTGTCATGTTTAGAGATGGTGACGTGGTTCACTGAAACAGTGAACAATTCTGTCTTAATAAGGACATCGAAATGTACCCAGACTAAGTACTGCTAACACTCCTCTTTGAGTGAGCCTCTCTCGCACACACACGTGCATGTTACTAAACTGAGCATAATTATAAGTGCACACGACTGTCATACGCAAATGCACACATTTACATATGCATAGGCCACATCGTACGGACAGTCACGTGGTTTCCTTGCAGAGCTTGCACACTGCCCCAGGGCTAGGTCTGGAACACTGTCGCACTGAACCCTATCTTAGTTTATCTGGAACGTTCCGCATCGCTGTCACTAAAACTGAAAAAGCACTGAAAGGTGGGGGGGTGAACAGTTGGGTACTGTCTGCAGGCAAATACAGTAGTAAAAATCAGGTGAAATCTGAGAAAAGGAATTCATGAAACACATGTGCGTGAGTATGTGTGCAAGAATTGTGGTATTGGCCCTGACAGTGAACCAAAGAGCCCAATGTGACCTTCATAAGCAACAGGTTGAAATCCTTGACTCTCCTCCATCTGTCACCTTCTGTCACCCTCCACGAATGCCACATACATCTTTCCTGTGTAGGGGGCTGGCCCAGTGCCTCTCTTCCTGGATGAGATATCCACAAAACCAACAACCGCCTGGAAGGGGCAGAGGTGCAATAATGCAAAATATGATAATGCAAAAGATGTCACGGAAAAAATGACGCAGGTAAAATGGGCTTTTGGACTGAGCCTATTGTGAGAATTACAGGTTACTGTAAATCAGTATGAGCATTCATTATTTATCACAGGGTAAATTATATTGCCACGTATGAGTAAGCGTACAAGAGCCACACAGGATGGAAGAAAGATGAGCAAACTATACTTCACACATTTAACAGTTTAGAAATATAAACTGAGGGGAAGGTTTAAAAAAAATAAAAATTTCATTATTGCAATGAGTCAGGTAATTATTACACTTATGTGATGATGCGTTAAGAGATAACCCTAGGAATAAAAGGTGAACTTTGTGGGAAAAAAAACTGCAAAAATATGGTGAAGAAATAAAAATGACTTCTCTCTTCCTACAGTAAGTATGTGGTGTTCTGTATAAACAATCTTGAGTGAATTTAATATATTTGGAGTTCTCATTACCGCCAATTCAGACCCAATGAAGCGGAGTCTGAACTACCATTAAGTGCCAGCCATGAGAGCACAAATATGTTCTATGGAACTGCTACCTTGCCAGAGTCCATCAGAAGAAGCGGAAGGCAGTGAGACAAAAGAAAAAAACGAGATCAGGATAGGTTCGTGGGAATCTGCTGGCGGGGGAGAGGGTAGTGGGGGGGGGGGTTGTTAGTAGTGCACCATTATACCTCATCTTTCTTGGCACCTTCTTGAAATCAGTCAGCAGAAATATCAGTGGGCTCCGTGGAAGGCAGAATGTAGCTTTAATATAGTTCTGAGGAAAGGGGCAATAAGTCAGCAGCTTAATGAGTAAAGCAAGTGCCCAAAGTGGTTAAAGGGCAAAGAACAGACATGAAGAATGTACCTTTTCCCTGCTGCTGGTATGTTGTGCAAGAGGACCTAGGAGGCAGTTCTCCTGTAGAGGACCACAGCTGCACAGCACAGAGAAAGCGCTGACATGCAGCCTATTTGCCCTTCTTCTGAAAATGAGGACAGCTGACATTTTACCGATCTCAGAGTCAGTGTCTTCTTAACAAGTTTTTCTAAGAAAGAGCACCCGTAAAATCTCTTTCAGCCTTAAAAGCCCTGACCCACCCCTTGTGGCTGTGCTTTCCAAGTATTCTGCATCTGTTGTTTACGCTGAATGCGATTATACTTCAACATAATTACCCTTGGTGACCAGTGTATCACGCAAACCCTGAGCTGCACAGCGGTTCTTTTCTGACATCCGCATTGTAAAGAAAGACGAGTCACTGGCCATTCCACAAGTCAAATCCAAACACAATCCATGTTTTCCACATTTGTTTCACAATACTTGAAAGTATTCGGCAATTAGATTAAATGTTTTAGCCAATAAACAAGGCAAAATAGAGAAAAATCATTTCACTCACTAGCGTTAAAGGAAAACATGAGTTATTTGTGTCCGTTCTTCTAAATCAGTAGTTTCGGGAAGTGATGGGCTGGCTAGGGATGGATCTTTTTTTTTGTGGTTAAATATGCACAATCATCCAGATCACTGCATTAGCGTAATAACAAGTCCTGGGTCTGAAACAGCTGTTGCTTGAGGAATTCCAGAACCTCCATTAGGGAATTCCAGCCTCTTTGGTTAAGTGGTCTCTCAAACCCCTGTGTGGAGGTAGGGTGTGTAGATGATGCATTATGATCCTCCAATGCCTTATTTCGGGCACTGCCGCACTGTTCCATGAAGCCCCCTTGACAGAGTGCAGAGTGCCCGTGACATCAGTACCATGCTCTGTACCATGCTGTACTAGTACCAGTGCTCTTCTATGGATTGGGGCTGCCACTAAGAATGAACTAATGCTTTTGATGGGGACCAGTTGCTTACTTGCTTTGACAGAACTTCCTTGAACTTTCCAGCTCATGTGTCTATCTGTAATTTCCCTCCCAGTTCTGGGGACGACTATGAGGGTGTTTCATAGAAGTTATGAATTTTAATGTGCCAGTAAGAGCATTTGTTGACTGCAGGCCTGTGGCTAAAGCCCGAACACGTATTCCCAGCGGCCTGAAAGAGCTCCAGATATCAGTCTTCTCATTTGCCTTCTACCAGCACCAAGAAGAACAGGGCTACAAGGTGTTTTAACAGAGCCAACCCAGGATCAATCCACACCAAAGTAGATGTTTGGTAAACAAAGAAGCAGATGCTGCAGGGCACGGTTCTCTCAATTTCGCTCCCTCGTGTCACACGTCTAAACAGGTCAACAGACAGGCCCCGGAGCAACAATCACAAATCTCAAGCTTGTACTTCCGTCTGGGTTAGAAGCACCCCACGCTTACTTAACCACCACGCTCAACAGTAAGAACTTGAAATGCCACAGCAGGGCTCACACGCACCAGAGCACTATTCAAGAGAAATACACACATCCACTCCTACAGTTTAAGCAGTACTTGAAATGGTTTTCTGTCTAGCAGTGAGGTTTTTCCTCGCAAATTTACAGAGAACGCCCTTCTGCGGCACTGCCTCTGCGAAAGCAGCTTGCTGATAGTTGCTTCAAAGAGAACACCTGAGTCAGAACGCTGTACAGCTGGCAAGGGTGGAGGAGGAGGCTCATTTCTTGCAAAGTTACATACACACACACATGCTGGTCATCTTCCAGTGAAAGATGTTCAGAGAGTTAAACCCTGGTATTTAAGGAGGAATCAAGTCATTTCTGTAGAGGAGACTCACCGTGGCACAGGGAGTAGCACTGCTGTCTGGGTGTGGGTTCAACCCCTGTTCAGTCTGTGTGGAGTTTCCATGTTCTCCCTGTGTCTGCCTGGGTTTCCTCCAGGTGCTCTGGTTTCCTCCCACAATCCAAAGACAAGCTGTTCAGGTTCTCCATAGTGTGTGAGTGACAGAGAGAGTCTGTTCCATTGATGTATGGATGAGTGACCCATTGCAAGTACTGTATCTAGCAGTGTAAGTCACCTTGGTGAATAAGATGTGTGGGCTGATAACACTACAGAGTTCATTGGAAGTCACTTTTGAGAAAAGCATCTGCTAAATAAATACACGTAAATGTAAGGGGCCAAAAGGAGAAAGGCTTCTCTGCAGTGCAGAAGTGGGTGAACTGCAGAACCGGGTACCAGGTCTGCCTCCTTTCTGTCAACAACACCTGTTGCACGTGCAAACACTTCCAGTTCCTTTCCGTCACACTTTGGTAGCAAGGAGGGCAATCATGTTGACTGAGACCAGTAACATAGAGAGTTTGCAGGTTTTGCTAACCACAGGGAGCTTCCCCTACCAAGAGGTGGGTGTCCACAGTTGCCACCAGTAGACTAAAAACGTGAATATTGCTAAAAGGTGGTTGTAGGTTAAAACCAGAGCCATGACATTTTTTGGAAACAAGGGCACCAAATGAAAATAAGGCACTTTTTTCAGGCACACTTCTGATTATCATATAAAGGGCACAGTTGCCAGAGAGACGTATGAGCTGTGTGAAAAAAGTCCAGTGTACCCCACTCACTTCTTAATTTTGTATATGTGCAAGGTTGATGTGAAGGACTTTGTTCCCCTTCCCAAAGCACAATACTTACTGACTCCACTTTGCATGAGGCTCAAATTGTCTTTAACGGACCTGACGTGAACATACAGCTCCAGTTAATGTCATGTGAAGCTAAGGTTGGTCATCAAGGGTGGAATGATGGGTGGGATATTTTGTTTCTTCATTGCGTGTTTTTTTTTTGGTGTCACAGAAGAGGAAATATCATCATCTTTCTTCACATTTGGCTTTTATTTTCCAGCGAATGGTCACCCACAAGACTTCGCTCATCCACAACACTTCTCATTTGCTCAAAGCCCCTAGTTAGGGCTCATTTCTGCTTATTTCTGGTGTCTAGTGGGGACAAAGAAAATTTAGAAGCTAGAGTCTAGAATTAGGACTGCTGTAAAAAATAGGTAAATAAAAATATAATTAAGAAAACATACAGAATCAAAATCATTCCAGTCATTATAGGAAAGGAAACATTGTATGATTTCTTCTCATTTCTTTGGACAAAAGAAAAGGCTCATAACTCCTTAGAAAGCAGTTATCCTGTCTTAAATCCCATTTAGCTGCACATCTGCATGTTTTTCTTCTTAATATAGCCATGAGCAGCATAAACAGATGCCTAGCCATGAGCATGAGTGTATTTTCCAATGAAACTTGGAGTCTGCTGGGGGGCTTGTACCCGCTGTCAAGTGAGATTCAGATGCACTGTTTACATATGGGTTGTGCATAGCTGTCAGCTGTGTGTGCCCAGGGATCATCAGTAACATGTGTATAAATGAAGCTCTGGACTCACTGTGTTGAAAGTTAGTCACAATGGCAATACAAGGAAAGGAGACTGCCAATCAGTGCTCTACGATACTGGAAGACCACCCTTGCCAAGACTGTATGGACATCAACATCCTTAACAGTGCTTTCTTGATGGTTTCCCAGTAATGTATGGTTAAAACAGTGGACACATTTTGACAACAGAACACAAACCTAAAAACCCCTTATAATTTTACAAAGCAACACGTCTAGGCTGTATAAGACTTTAAGACACCAAACAAACTATGTACATTTTGTAACCCAGTAGTGTTATAGAAATATTAAAGTCACTTTTCCAGTGTCTAACAAGGCCATAAATATTTTGTACCACTATCTATTTTACTGCAATATCGTAAACAGTTGTACAAGTTTGCTTCCGTTAGCTGTTACTACCAACACTATTTCTATCTAGACTGCCCACAAGGGGTGGACAACCATTGACACATGGACTACCAGAGGTTTATCTTTAAATTAATTCATTTAGTTGATATGTTTTTTCCAAAGCAACTTACAATGTTAGTCAACCTACAATCTAACCATTTGTAAAGCTGGGCAATTTTTCTTGAGCAACACAGCGTAAAGGTATTACAGCCAGATATGGGATTTGAACCTGTGATCAATCAGTCCAAGGGAGGCAATGCTAAATTCTACACTACTAGTTGTCCCTGGTTTTCTCCCTACTTTTCTCCCTTGTCTTTATGTTGGGAGTTTTTTCCTCAGTTGCCAGCTGACTTACTCTATGGGATTAGTAGCTATTATAGTTCTTACAGTCATGTAGCACGCCGAGGCTGCCCGGGGAGGGGGCGGAGACGGGGGGGGCAAAGCAGTCACAGCTGGGGCTGATTTCATCCCCTATTTCTTCCCCGGTGCCCAGCAGTAGGGGGAAGAGACCGAGGAGGAGAATCAGACAGAGGCGACTGCAGACCCGAACCCTGAGACGACACCCGCGTCCTGACCGACCCGACTCTCCCAGCCCCCCCGACCAGCACGAAACCTCTCCCTACCTGTTCCCCGCTCCCCCTTTCCCGTCTCCTTCCTTCTCCGCTGTCTAAGGCAAATAAAAGCCCACGGCAATAGGCAACTGCATCTCCTCCTGTTTCCTGCCTCGTGTCTTACAAGTCATTAAATGCATAGCTAACCTTTTATCTATGTCACTATAGTCTTTTGATCCTGTTCAGTCCTGATCCTGTGGCACTGTATGAGTAGCACTTTACAAACAAACTGAATTAAACTGAAGACTGTCACAAATGAGAATTTTAGGCAGTCAGAAATAGTCACAAATTTTAGGCTGCCACAAAATTGTATAACATAACGCTGTTTTTGGGTGCTTTAGAACCTGTTTTGAAAAGTATATGACCACAAGAATTGTAATAGAGCAGCTGAGAAAAGTGCACCATATTCTGAAGGACCAATTGCAAGTATCTCCTGCAGGGTGGTTCAGGAAAATTTGAACTTAAAGTGGACAAGTGTGCAACATAACCATCTACTGCAGTTTTTTCTCCAAGAATTTGTTTGCCGTCGAGGTCTACTTTAGGTATCAACATGTGTTGGCATGTTGTGCTGGCATGTGTGTGTAGCGGTAGGGTTGAACGTGGAAGGAGTGAGAAGACATCTGCTCAAGGATTAAGGATGTTATCTTGCCAAAAAGACTGGACAACTACCTCTGACTACAAGGAGTACAAAAAGTGAGAAAACAAAATTAAAATGTAAGAGTTCAAATGGAAGTGAGGGAGCGCAATGAGGAGAGTGAAAGAGCCTCAACAGCTGATTCAGAGTCTGCCTCTTCAAGACAGATTATTCTCAGCATCTGCTGGGTGTCTTGATACCACAGATGAGTCATTCTTCTCTGAGACTGGAGTTCCTTGAATTGCGAAGAATGTGTGAATGTAACCAGAAGCAACTCCCCCACCCCCAGACACACACACAAATACAAACACACTCAACAACTACTCTTGACATTATGCCATTATTCAGAATTTTACATAGCACATACTTTTGGAAAAAAAGGTGTTAGATATTAACAGGAAAAGGAAGAGCAGTATCACTAGTAGGTAAAGTTGTAGTGTGTAATGTTATTTGGCATGTGCTACAATGCAGGTGGGGGTGCGGTGGTGCGGTGGTGCAGCGGGTTTGGCTTGTGCCTGCTCTCTATTGGGTCTGGGGGTTCAAGTCCCACTTGGGGTGAGCTGTGGTGGACTGGTGTCCCATCCTGGGTGTGTCCCCCCCCAGCCTTGTGCCCTGTGTTGCTGGGTTAGACTCTGGCTTGCCATGACCCTGCTTGGGACAAGTGGTGTGTGTGTGTGTGTGTGTGTGTGTGTGTGTGTGTGTGTGTGTGTGTACAGTCCATGTGGTCTACCCTGTGATGGGCTTACATCTCATCCAGGTTATTACTCCCCCCCCAGTGCTTCTGGGATAGGGTCCAGACTGATGTAACAAGACTAGGATGAACAGTTAATGAATGAATGAATGAATGAATGAATGAATGAACATGACCTAGGCAGAGAAGCAGCACTTAGCATCAGTAATAAACCACATGGCCAACAGAATTAGAATGAGAGAATGAGAACAAGAGAGAACACCCGGTGCAATAAACCACATCACTGATTTGTACAAAGAAAGAACATGGTGGCAGTGACTCAGGTTTCTTTGACGTCATGTCAAAGTTTTCTGCCAATGAGTGTTCTCTGTGTGTACATGTACCTTCATACCCAAACCACAAATACTAAAGCTATGAATAACAAGGTTTATGTGTGTCCTGCTTATCTCAGTGAATCCTATACTAGATTAAAAAGCACATCAAGGGGTTTCTGAGCATTCACTTACTCATGGGTTACAGGAAAAATGAAGATGACAAAATTACACGAGAAGTGGCTTTACAAAAAAGTAGGATATTCAAAGGCTGACAGGTCATTAGTCAGATAATTGCTCCCGCAAAAGCCCACAGTATTGTTAAAAAAAAAGGAAAAGCACACCTCGTGAGAAAACAAATTCCAAGGAATGTTTATGTTCCTTTATCACAGGAACAATGACATATTAGTGAAACAAATCCTCTAAATGCTTAAGAATCATACATATACTTTAAAATTATGCACCTGACTGTAACAGCTGTGTTCAACAGAGTCAGAGTCCTGCATGAGAAGTAGGGGAGGGGGGAACAAAAATTGCAGATTTATAACAGAATAATAAGCCTTATGTGACAGCCAAGTCAATGCCCTCTATGACAGTAGTTTATAGCAGTGATCTTGGAATTCGTCTGAGGATACAGTACAGGAGAGGTTTGCACCAGATGAGAAACCGGGGGAGTGAAAAACACTGCGCAGACACACTCACACACTATGCATGGCAGTTTGCAGGCATGCTGGAATACATTCAGATATGTAAATGTGAATTACGTCCACTGTATTGTGTCATATCATTCTGTCAGAAGCACAGTATGAGGTGGGTGGCTTTACACTAACCCACTTGTGAGGCACAGATGCACTACTAATGGCTGCTTAAGGCATTTCCATCTGCTGTAAGGGCCTGGAAATTATCTAAGTTCAATTTTTGATTAGTATTTCAGGACTGCAAGAAAATCTGAATCCTCTGTATTACCTATGATATTGCTTCAGTGCTAAGAGACTGAGGGGGGCACAGTGGTGCAGTAGGTTGGACCGGGTCCTGCTCTCCAGTGGGTCTGGGGTTCGAGTCCCGCTTGGGGTGCCTTGCAATGGACTGGCATCCCGTCCTGGGTGTGTCTCCTCCCGCCTTACGCCCTGTGTTGCTGGGTTAAGCTCCGGCTCCCCGCAACCCCATATGGGACAAGTGGTTCAGACAGTGTGTGTGTGTGTGTGTGTGTGTGTGTGTGTGTGCTATGAGACTGAAACAACAAATACATTTAACATTTTCTCTGCTCTCCCTCACATCGAAAATTTCCATTTCAGACACATGATAAACACTCCCAGTGAGAAATGAATGTGTTATATTCAGTAATAAGGTGTTATTATTGCCATTCTGTACATTCTCTCTGTACATTTAGTTGCCTCAACTACACAACTCAATATATATTGTGTCATCAAGGTATGGTTCCAGCTGGTAAAAACGTAAATACTATACTGTGACGTAATCTACAGTTAACATGAACTGAATAAACAACGTTCTTTAGAGACAATGTTTTTTCTATTAAGGAAAAAAGATGGGATGATTAGATCACCAAATTCTACATTCTACCATTCATCCAGGTGCCACTGAGCTATTTTTTCCAAAAGGGGAAATTTCTGGGAAATCTCCCTGTAAACGGAGTGGCAGGACCTATATGCCCGCCAAGCCCTGACCTGGAAAGAAGATAGTAAGTAAGGTCTTCAGTGCCAAAGACCACAAAACCTCTCAGAAATTATTAGGAGTTCTGAACAGCTTCATGTCTTTGTAACTTCTTTGTTTCTTGTGTCTGTCTTATTTTCTCACTCAGTGTTACCTGCTTGTCAGGGTCACTGTGGTCTGCAGCCTATCCCAGAATCACTGGGCACAAGGCAAGGAGAGTACACCCTTGACGTGAAACCAGTAAATCAAAGGGTAGTCACACACTACAAGCAATTCAGAGTGTCCAGTCCACCTGAACTGCATGTCTTTGAACAGTGGGAGGAAACAGGAGCACCTGAAGGAAACCCTGGCAGACACAGGGAGAACATGTAAACTCCATATGGACCCGGATGGAACCTGCTCCTAAACAGCCCTGTGCCCAGAGGATTATTATTTGTTGGACTCTATTTATATACAGTATGTATATTTGTGCTTTCATGTCTGCAGTTTTTTCAATTTTTTTAAACTGTGATTCCTTTCTTAATATAGATTTTGGTTGCGTGCTGTTATTCATTCTTTATTGTATTGTCATCATACACCATTCAAACTGTAATAATCTGTATCATGCACACGTACAATATTACTGTCAGTAATAACACCAATGAACAATACCAGGACTGTATACAGGAAAAAAAGTTAGGACTGTTCCTCCTTTTATTTTATCCAGATTTAATATGGCTGTGCCCAACCCTACACACTACCCAAAATTTTCTGTCGCTACACCCTGCATAGCCTACTTCTTTCTCTGTCCAAGTTTCCCTCTTTCCTCGTGCCTCTGACCACCACCACAGGATGGATCCAAAGCCAAGTGGACAATGACTGTGACGGAGGCCCGATCAGCACAGGAATATGATTACTCCATTGCTTGACTCCTGCCAAGATTTGCAAAACATCTTGGCGGTTGTCATGGATGCTAAGGAAGCCAGTGAGCAGAACGCCAAATGTTCCATTTCGGAATCCAGCATCAACAAGCGTTGGTTGTCACCGTCAAGTCAGAGCGCCGAATTCATACGGTGCTCCGGGGCAAAGGGGAAAAAGTAAACAGACACATGCCAGCGTGAGCAAAAAAGGAATAAACACTGAGCCGGTTGCTAGGGTAACTTGGGCTACCCTGCCCACTCCTATGGTAATGGAGGCTGCTTTGTGAAAATTACTTGTTTATTAACTGCATTCCAGGTGAGGGAAGGTTGCGTACTTCCAGAAAAATAGTGCTGGGTTGTTTTTTCACTGGGGGGGGGGCGCAGTGGTGTGGCGGATTGGACTGGGCCCTGCTCTCCAGTGGGTCTGGGGTTCAAGTCCTGCTTGGGGTGCCTTGCGATGGACTGGCGTCCCATCCTGGGTGTGTCCCCTCCCTCTCCAGCCTTGTTCCCCGTGTTGTCGGGTTAGGCTCCAGCTCCCCGCAACCCTGTATGGGACAAGCGGTTCAGACGGTGTGCCTGTCTGTTTGTTTGTTTTCCCACTGACAATAAAAACTGGTTGCTGTTGTTTGGCACAAAGGAGCAACACACACACATACACACACACACAATCTGAAACTGCTTGTCCCATGCAGGGTCACAGGGAGCCACAGCCTAACCCAGCAGCACAGGGTGTAAGGCTGAAGGGGGAAGGGACACACCCAGGACAGGACACCAGTCCATCACAAGGCACCCCAAGCGGGACTTGAAACCCACACCCACCAGAGAGCAGGACCCAGCGAAACCCACTGTGCCACCGCATCCCCCCCAGGAGCAAAACAAAGATTTGCAATTTATTTCACTCGGCCTCGTGTGCGAGACACATGTTGCAGCCGAGACATGTCTTCCCACCAGCTCCATGTCTAGGGGAATTTCTTTTCAGGGACATCAGAAGACGTGGAGCAACGACTGCTCTGGATGGGTTTTAGCTTGAATTTGCAAAGAAGGATCTCTGAGGGAAGTCACACCAATGTCTCACTGGAACAACTGGCGTGTAATCAAATGACTCCTTTTCTGTGGAGATTCACCCATGTCTAGAACACACTTGCTGGAGAAGCACTGCAACAAATGCAGTCATGTTCATTCGCTCTAGAATGGTAGGCCACACATGGGTTCCGGTCACAACGCAGTTCAGCACTGCAATTATTGCCCCACATATTACTTCAAAACACAGTACAGCATATAAGCTGCAAAAAGGACAGCTATACATTGAAAATGTGGATCTGTAGTTGAAAAAATGTATCAGATATCAGCCACAACAGCTTTGTAATTAGTGTTAGGGGCAAAGAATACTCACAACTTTTACAGAATTATATATAGTAAAAGTTACATTTTCAACACGAATAACATCTTCAGAGATGATCCCAGGAGATCAGGTAAAATATCTTGTTCTATGCAAGTAAACACTGGCAATAACCTTCTTAAGCTATTAAAAAAAAATTATCCTGAAAACGTGAACATTTTTAAGAAGACTTATCTCATGGTAGTGAAACTATATGGACAGAAGTGATTGACTTTCCTCCTCCAGAAGCCGTGGTTCATGTTTGCTGTTCAGCTGTGGGGAAACTCTCTTCATTTCTACTTATTATGGGAGCCGTTGTCTTAATTTTTTGGTTTTTCCCCAGAACAATATAAAAACAAGACACTGCAGTCAAAGAAAGTGAAAAACACTCATATTTTCCAGAACCTCTATGTAATACCCAATTTCCCACTTGTTCCACAAAATAATCTGCCAGACATTGCATATTTTCAGTTTTATTTTGTACTTTCTGTTTTCGTTTTTTTCAACAACCTAATTAAGCACCTGAAAATATATGGAAAACCCTTAAAATTACCCCCATCACTGACAAGTGAAATTCCAACATATTAATATAGGAAAATATGTCCATATAACACAGTACTTAAATCACTGCATTGGCTCCCGGTTACATTTAGAGTTGATTATAAAATCCTACTTCTGACCTATGAAGCAGTACACGGCATTGCTCAGGCTTACCTTTCTGAGATTATTGATTCCTATATTTCAAGACGGTGTCTTTATGCATTGAATGTGGGTTACCTAAAAGTACCTGTGATCAATAAGATCTCGGCGGGAGGGAGTGCCTTCAGGTATAGAGTGTCTGAACTCTGAAATATCTGTCTGCCTCAGCCTTTAAATCCTCACTAAAGACTTATACGTTCACTCGGGCATATCAATAAGCGGTGAAATTTTTGTGGGCTGTGCTTCTTTTCATCCGTATTAACCTCTCAGATCTCTTTAAGTCACTGTTTACTAACAATATCTTTCTTGTTGAGCATTGTTTCCTTATGATAAGACCTGAATAGGCCAGCCAGCCATCATACCAAACTCCCCATGTTGCCTGAAGCCGATGACGCCTGCCATGATAGACAAGATGTACCTACGAGAATTGGGACATCAGGTTAACACTCAGCCACAATATTATTAGTTGTAAAATGACTTAAAAGTCTTTATTAATCTAGAATGCCCAGGAGGGGTGGGCAGCCACTGGTACATGGATGCCCAGAGGTATTTTTCTCCTTTGACTTTCAGCTGGGAAAGCTTGTTCCTTTCCTCTGTGGCCAGTAGGCATACTTAGAGCTTTAATAGTGGCATGGACACTGTTACTGTGGTATATAGTCAACTGTCTTATTTGTTTATTTGTCTTATGCCTTTGTTCAGTGCTGTGTTACTATGTGGGAAGAGCACTCGATAAAAATAAATTAAATGGAATAATATAGGAAAAACATTGCTAATTGGAAAAGTAATTTTGTTGCCATTGCAATTGTTTATTTTTAAAATATATGTATAGAAATATTTACATATATATAGATTTATGGGACAAGCGGTTCAGAAAATGTGTGTGTGTGTGTGTGTTCTTGGCTAACAGGAGTGGATCCTGATGTAGTGTTCAGCTGTTGTAGCCCATCCGCCTCAAAGTTTGATGTGTTGTGCATTCTGCAATGCTTTTCTGCTCACCAGAGGTGTGAAGAGTGGTTACCTGAGTTATCGTAGCTTTTCTGTTGAATCAGTCTAGCCATTCTCCTCTGACCTCTCTTATCAACGAGGCATTTCCAACCGCAGAACTGCTGCTCGCTGGATTTTTTTCGTTTTTCGCACCATTCTGAGTAAGCTCTAGAGACTGTTGTGCGTGAATATCTCAGGAGATCAGCAATTACAGAAATGTTCGCACCAACAATCATGCCACGGTCAAAATCACTGAGATCACATTTCTTTCTCCTTTATGGTGTTTGATGTGAACATTAGCTGAAGATCTTGACCTGTACCTGCATGACTGTATGCATTGTGCTGCTGCCATGTGATTGGCTGATTAGATAATTGCATTAATAAGCAGGTGCACAGGAATTTCTAATAAAGAGCTTCCTAAGTGTATTGTAGTAACTGTAAGCATTGATTGGATCTCTACCTGTTTGTTACCGTGACCCTGTGCCGTTCATGAAACAACAGTTAAATAAATGAATTAATTAAATCATTCTTTGATTAGTTAAAAAAATGACAAGGAATAAGAAAATAAGTACATAAAGCAATGACTCCTCACACATTTCTAAAGAGGAAATGTATTGCGCAATGGTCTCGGACTCTCACGAGCCGTGTTGTTGAGGGTTGCTGGGCGCTGCCACTAGGTAACAGTTTAGATTGTTCTGCGACAGTTCGCTTGGTTTCCATGGAGATGGCGGGCTCCTCCCTTCAACTCTTCCGCGCGGAGCCCTATGACGCAGGCAGCTGCACGGGAGCGGCGTAGGAGTGACGAGTTTCCATGGCAGCAGGGTGTTTTCGCGAGGAGGCCTTTCGACGTCGCAGGGGTTGAAAACTTCTCTGCACGGGCTGAAGTTTAAAGGTCCCTGTGTGGCTTTGCTTTAACATAAGCAAGCAAACAAAGTACGTGGGCGTTGAGATACTATTTAGAAAGTTACATTTATATTTATTCATTTAACAGATGCTTTTCAAGCAACTTACATCTTGCTGAAAAAATAGAATGAGTCCATTAGCAGAGAGACCGAGATCAGACTTGGTGGCTATAAGCACAGTTAATTTAACAATAATCTGCTGAAATAATAAGAAATAATAATAAACTTTTGATGTGATTTCCGGAAAATTCCTCTTCCTTTCGATAAACTTTAAATAACTTTGAAGCCAGTTCACAAAAATAGATAGCAAAACCTGTTAGGTCAAAGGTATCAGACCTTTTCAGTCCTGTTTACATTGCACTGATTTCTGAGAAACTCTGCAGTAATTACGGACCCAACAAATGTGTGAGCTGGAGACCAGATAAAGCATTGGATCCACTGGGACGTGTCTATGCTTTATTAAACCAGATCCAATGTTTTATTTAAAGGCAAACCTCCACAAAACACCTCGAAGAACTGACATGTGGAGGTGGGGGGTGTTTTGGCACAGGGGCCGCGTTGGTGAGGTGGAGGTACTCAGCACGGTCGAGGGTCACTGGCGTGGCTGACACCACATTCTTCACGTGCACAGGTCATTCAGAGTGACGCACTACCGTTTGGCATGAGCAGGAGAGAATAGACCGGCCAACGTCACGGTGAGGGCACCACTTGTGCCAAGTGACCATTGTTACAGAATAAGCCGTGTTCTCTCACCCTGTTTTGCATCAAATCTGGTGTATTTCCAGTACTCCTTTATTTTTATCTGCTCCCCCCCATTCATCATCACTGCTGAACAATTGCTTTCAAAGACACACACGCGCGCTCACATACTGTCCATGGGAGTCACTGTTTGCATTGTCCAGCTCCTGATACGGCAGCTGGAAAACAGACTATTGAACAACTGCGCTGCCCAGAATTAATGAGCCTCGCAGCTTCCAGTAAAAATGAGCCACCACCCTCATCTGTTTGCCTCATTTCAAAACAGTGCTCTGAAGCAGTTTTATTCCGGCAAACACGTACCAGAAAAGGATGACACTGTGCGGTTTCTAAGAAAGCATGAGCTGAGCAGATAGAGGTACTGGTGATACCGCATTCAGAGTGCACCTTCTTTTACCGTCCAACAATTCCTTGCTGCCCTTCCATCTGATAGGCAAGAACAGGCAGAACCCCGCTTGCACCTAATTTGGAAGGAGCACCCAACCATTCGAGGATGGCAGAAGGATACCGGAAAAGTCTACGGTGATGCAATGTGTCAGCAGAGACATCCTGGACAACATGTGCACCTTCTCCACTGCAGTCTGAAAATGCACTGTACAAGTCCAGGTCCATGAAGAAAAAATGTCTGCAGAAAAAAAATACTTGTTTTCAAATTCCTAACTGCTCTCAGCCCAAGAAGGAATCCCCTAAAAACCCTTTAGCGAACAGCCACAAGGCAGCCGTTAACAATGAGAGAGAAATACATCAAAAGACAAACAGAGCAGAAGCTGTTCGGATATTAAGTCATCAGGTTTCCGCTGTATAGCTTCATTATAATAATAATAATAATAATAATAATAATAATAATAATATTATCGCCAGTGTTTTCTTTCCACTCTAAGCTCCTGTTGTAGTTTTGTGACACTATGGATGCAGATAATTATTTATTTTTCTTTACTTGGAGGGGGCGCGGTGGTTTGGACCGGGTCCTGCTCTCCAGTGGGTCTGAGGTTTGAGTCCCGCTTGGGGTGCCTTGCAGCGGACTGGCGTCCCGTCCTGGGTGTGTCCCCTCCCCCTCTGGCCTTACGCCCTCTGTTACTGGGTTGGCTCCTGTTCCCCGTGACCCCGTATGGGACTAGCGGTTCCGAAAATGTGTGTGTGTGTGTGTCTTCACTTGTAATTTTGACCCAGGGCGTTAATCACAATCCAGTACCTTGAAAGATACAGTTCTCCTTCCGATGAATGTCTCCAGAGGTGTGGGGAGTGCACGATTCTATAGGCCTGGGAAACACCTCCTCAGAAATGCAACTCTGCCTGTTGATCGCCATATTAATAAAACTGCCCAGCTGGTCCTGTAAGCCTTTCAGTAGTGCACCTGTCTTAATAAACATATGGTGGCACCTGTGGCCACAGGGGAACAAATGATAACAACGGAGAAAAATATCTGTGGGCACATGAGCTCTTGCTAAAATGAATTTTATCTTAACGAGGCTTTTGTGTTGTACCACATTTACCCTGAGGGAAAATTCTGGAAAGATTTTAATATTTCAACAGTTCTCTTCTATTTCTGACAAGAGCGCTTGGAATTCCTGCTGGCATTCACTCACAGATGAAGAGCTGTGGAGCGCAATGAGCTGTTGCAGCTCCGTCTTTCTGAATCGCAGTAAATGGAGTTTATGAAACACATAAAATGCTGTTTTGCCATTGATAAATACATCTTTACAGCAAGGGATGTAACATCTTTGCAGTTAGTTTGACTGAAGAGCTTGACGTCGCTTTTGAATATTAGATCATTTTGGTTTCCGTGTGGTTTTTGTCTTAAAGTTGCAAAATGTTTTTTTTCATACAGCATCTCTGTTTTGCTTTACGGAAAATGGTTTGTTTCCTTTTCACATCTTATTGTTTGTCCTGTTAAAATACGCAACTCTGTAAATGCAGTAAAGGAAGTGTTTTCGCACCAGTGGAACCATTAAGCACCTTTACGCTAATGGGATCACAGGTTATTTCTTTGTCTTTAAATAAATTTTAATCTTCAAGATACATAGAAAGTCAGAAGCACTGGATGAAATGCAACTTTTCAAAAGTGACATTTTAACATATATCCATTTGAAAGAAAACTTTTTCACTACCTGTCTTTTGAATTTTCATTTGATTTTTTGATTATCAGGTTTTTAAAGCTGAGAGGTACTGGACATGTTTTTACATTGCATTGTCGTTGATTCCCATAGTTTCCTATGTATTGGGGCACAGTGGTGCAGTGGGTTTGGCCTGTGCCTGTTCTCTGGTGGGTCTGGGGTTTGAGTCCCACTTGGGGTGCCTTGCAATGGACTGGTGTCCTGTCCTGGCTGTGTCCCCTCCCTCTCCAGCCTTATGCCCTGTGTTGCCAGATTAGGCTCTGGCTCACTGTGACTCTGCTCTAGACAAGCGGTTTCAGTGAATGTGTGTGTTTTCTATGTAGTGTATTTGCTCAGATTTATTTTGAACATCAAGTTCTAAGGAGAACCTTCTTGATAGCTGCAATCTTTACTTTTAAAGCATTTGTATTCTGTTGACATTATTGCTGGTGGCTGAACTTTTTCAACCAGGAGATTAGGACATTGTCACCCACACTAGTTTCTTAGTGTGACACATAAAATGTAGTACTTAAGCCTTCGAGTGAAACACACACCAGCTGCATCTTGGGTGTTCTGGTTCACAGAACTGCCTGCTCTGGGCCTTAAAAAGTATTTTCATACAGGCTAACAATAAAGACATGTGTCCTACTCTGGGAGTGTATATACAGTCTGTAAATCGCTCTCATGCATCTTACACACACATACACACTTTGTCATAACTGCTTGTCCCGAGCATTTGTCAGATAAAAACCGACCATTGAGAAAATACGGTAAACCTCATAATTATAATAATTTTAATGAAATCTTAAGACAGTGTCTTTCAATCCTGATCCTGGAAGGCTGCAGTTTTACAGGAGTAATTTGTAGTACTAATATGAAAAAAATTGCTGAAATGTGACATAATCTTGAATAAATAGTTAGTTTTGGTTTGACTAGACTGGCTGCACAGGGTTGCAAGTAGCACCTACTCGTATATTTGTCAGCATTTACCATCATTATGTGTCACCTGTCACACCTGATGGTATAGTCATTGAAGTAACTCATTCAGTTTACCACGGTGTACCATGCTTTATCCGGCACCTCTCCTGTCGATGTCCGCACTTCAAATTTTCTCAGAGGTAGACTGGACTCTCGCTCCCTGAAGCTGTTAGAGCTCAACATACCAGGAGTTCATTCTTCAACTTTAATATCTTCATTATGCAGTTGTAGTCACACTGAGCTTCTCAGGGATGGTGAAATGAAGCTGAAAAAAAGAAAAGAAAAGTAATTCTTGTGAGATTTTGCATGGTCAGGTTGTAAATTTAAAACATGTAATTTCCCCATCCCATGAGCACATGGACGTGGCTGGGATGCTGCCCACATCAGTTCAGCCCTGGACGACCCATCCGAATTTTGGCATCATTTTGGCCTCCTTTTACAGCTGCTCTGGCAACAAGCTCTCCGTGTGGGAGGAAGAGTGCGTATATTTCATGCGTCCTCAGATTCATAGCGTGACATGGGAAGGGTTCGGTTGTCTTCGACACGAGGGAGTGGAGAGATGTGAAGGCAGGAGGTCATTATCAGATGAGGAGAGATGAGCCGAGAAGAGCAACTCCACTGGGAAATGAGGTGTGTGCTGATGGTAATGAGAGATCTGTGTTCTGAACACATTCATTGTTCTTCCATGGAGACCATGTTCACAACCAGGCCGGATCTCCACTCTTTCTTCACAGCCAATGCCCTGAACGGTAGGAAGGATGGTCTCTTCACTAGCACTCTGCACCCTGATGTCCCTATTCTACAGGGCTCTACTTTGAACCCCCACACACACTCACACACACACTGTCTGAAACTGCTTGTCCTGAGCGGGGTCGCAGCAAACCGGAGCCTAACCCAGCAACACAGGGCGTAAGGCCGGAGGGGGAGGGGGACACACCCAGGGTGGGACGTCAGTCCATTGCAAGGCACCCCAAGCAGGACTCAAACCCCAGACCCTCTCTGGGTAAAATTTGAATGACATGCCAAAAAACATTTTTTTCACCACTTCTTCCAGCTGCTTTGACAAGCCATCCATGAAATGAGAGAACTGTCACAGCAATTGCTTTTCAGTGAGGGTTAAGGTGGGGAGAGCTGGTAGTGTAGTGGTTAGACCAACTGCCTTTAGACCTGAAGGTTATAGGTTTGATTCCCCACCTCTGGCTGTAGTACCCTTGAGCAAGGTACTTACCCTCAATTGCTCTGGTAAAGCTACCTGGCACTATAAATGATTGTAAGCATGTAATAATTGTGACCTTTACATTTTAAGTTGCTTTGAAGAAAAGTGTCAGGTAAATGTAATGTGACACACTGACCACCTTTCTCCAAGCAGACCCTACAGCTGTATTTGTGTGGTTATGACCAAGACACAGCTCTATGTACTTATCGTTCATTTCTTTTACATTTCTCCGTTTAGCAAATGCTTTTTGAAAGTGAGCAACATTATAATCAATTTATGATTGATATTCCAGGGTCCCATTCTCACACTTCAGTGTCCCAAGGGTGCTGTGATAAGAAAAGCAATAAAATGTTAATAAATGAAACAGTAAGGTTAAGAAAGTTCACACTGAGGACAGCTGGAGGTGTGTGTACTATGTGTATGGTGGTTTTGCTGTGGCCTAGTTTAAAAGTAGAGTGTACAAGGTTCACGTTAGTGCAGGAAAGCCCCAGCATTTCCATGGCAAAACTTTACAAACATGCGCATGCACACACCTTTGCATTCTGCACACATGCCTACCAAAGAACACCTCATTTGCCGCGGTATTTCAAAAGACAGCATGCTGCGTGTTAAACGTGGTGCCCTGAGTAACTCCTCAAACACACTACACGCTGCAGCCCATTCCATCGTAGCAGAGGCCTTCTGCTCTCTCCGTAATGCAATATTCTCTACATTGTTGGCCCTCAGACTGGAGTGGATTGAAAATACTCAGCAAACATGCGACGTATAGTCCAATGAAACACTAAATGTAGTAAGAGTAAATGTAATGTACGTTTGTCATGATGATGGCCCATCTATAAATGTGTATATGAGTACAGTGTCAAATTTCCACCGTTGCCCCCTGGATCACTTCAGACTTTCCACTCCTTTTGTCATGGCTTCTGAAGAAAACGTTTAAAAAAACTCCCTGGGCTGCCAAGCTTATTCTCTTGTCAGTTTCAGTTTATCTAGTAGTGTTGCCCTTGTTGCTATAGTCATAGCGTGGTATTTTTTGGCAGTTCCTCTGGCTGGTTTAGCTGAGCAGCGGAGGGGGAGTGGATGAGCGTCACGTCTTTACGCTTGTCCCTGCCCTCACCAACACCTCGTCTGCATTCCCGAGCTGCAGGGACACTGAAGGAATTCTTACTATGCAACTTGCATGAAGCACATGGGCCCATGACGTAATGCATAGTGAACAATGGTAATGAGTCCATAGTTATTATGAGCTTGTGCACCGTTGCCATGCCTTTGGAAATACCTGGAAGTGGAATGGTTGGGGGGGTGGCGGCGCAGTGGGTTGGACCGGGTCCTGCTCTCTGGTGGGTCTGGGGTTCGAATCCCACTTGGGGTGCCTTGCGACGGACTGGCGTCCCGTCCTGGGTGTGTCCCCTCCCCCCTCCAGCCCTACGCCCTGAGCTGCTAGGTTGGGCTCCAGCTCCCTGCAACCCCGTATGGGACAAGCGGTTCAGAAAGTGTGTGTGTGGTTAGTGTCACTGCCTTAAGACCCAAAGGTTGCAGATTCAAATCCCACCTCTAGTTGTAGTACTCTTGAGCAAGATACTTACTGTAAAATTGCCCAGCTGAATCAAGCATTGGTGTGGGTAAATACACAGACATTTTCTGTGCCACTTATCCCATATGGGGGGGGGGGGGGTCACGGGGAACCGGAGCCCAACCCAGCAACACATGGTGTAAGGCCGGAGGGGGAGGGGACACACCCAGGACGGGACGCCAGTCCATCGCAAAGCACCCCAAGCGGGACTCGAACCCCAGACTCACCAGAGAGCAGGACCCGGTCCAACCCACTGCACCACTGCACCACCGCACCCCCTGCTGTGGGTAAATAATTGTAACTTAACATTGTCCATCGCTTTAAAGAAGCATCAGCTAAATGAGTAAATGTAAACACCGACTGGTGTCCATAGTCGGACACTTGTATGTGTCCTTGTCTCAGACACGAGTGGTCCGGGGCTCTTGGGCAAAGGAGCTGACACAGCAGAACAAGCTGTGCTGACCTCTTGGTAGCAGTGTGGTTAAGGTCATGGGCTCAAGGCTGAGAAGTAACCCTGCTATGGTGATTTTGAGCAAGGCAATGAACCTTAGTGAAGTCAATAAAATTGTCCAACATTATAAATGTGTCCTCAGTTATACAGAGCAAAAGTTGGTAGAGCACAAGTTAAGGAGTTGTAAGTCATAAATACATGACATACAACTCCTAAAATACATAAATATACTGTACCTTCTAAACAATTTACAGGTGTTATCCAGGATTCATTCACCACTCAAAGTAAATTCCCATGTTCTGGAAACTGTTACCACACTTTGGCCAAATTCCACACATCCTGAGAACACTAAGACATTGACTTTTGTTGTTTTCCAATGTTTCCATGCAGTTTTAAAAAATAAAATTGCCCATTCTTGAGATTATCAATACAATGATTAAAATGGTTTTGCAGAAAGGTGCACAGGCATTGCATGTCAGTCTTTTCCCATTTCTGAGTAATTAAGGCAAGCAAAAAAAACACAACAAAGACGCACACACAAGCAGCGTTATTATTATTACCCTCATGACATGGCAGTGAACACATGGCTAATTAAATGATGCCCGAAACTGTACCTGAAATATTTGAGAATTTCACTGGTACTTCATACATACTGTAGTTCAGAGAATTCAGTCAGCTATTAAACTATTTGTGTTGACACAGAAAAAAACCAGAGAAGTTAGAGTTTGTCATTTTTGACTGTACGGTTATTATGCTGACACAAGAGTCTAAAGTCATAACCATCCTGGAAGAAGCAGGTATATTGTGCATGTAGTTCTGCATCATTTGCACTTTCTGTCATTGAAATAAAAATGCAAGCCTGTACAGTTTGTGTGTAATTCCACACAACTCATGTGGTTCTGCTAAATGAAATTCCGTTTTTCTCAAAAAGTCTCACCAGAAAACACTGTGGTATTCCAGTGCTTGCATCTGCAGTGGAGCAGATGCAAGCACTGGAATACCACAGTGTTTGCATCTGCAGTGGAGCAGGATGGAAAACACTTTTGGAAGGCTTCTTCTTGCGTGTAGAAACATCGGTGTGAATTCCTCCAAAATCCCCTGCTGTCAGGGCATCCCGCTGTGTAGCAAGTGCCAGTTCCCAGTTCTGTCTTGGGACAAAATCTCATCGCTTACACATTTATGTCTGTCTGTGTGTGTATGTAGGTGTGAGAGAGAGAGCGAGAGAGAGAGAGAGAGAGAGAGAGAGAGAGAGAGAGATGCTGTCAACTACATGACTTCACAGGAACTCCAAAACAAGCTGGGAAAGGAAAATATCATATCACACAATAACCACTTGTCCTGAGTAGGGTCATGGTGAGTCAGGACCTATCATGAAAGCATTGGTCACAAGGGAAAGAATCACCAGTCTACCTCAGCTGCTTGTCTTTGGAGTGTAGGAGGATACCCACCCAGACATGGGGAGAACATGCAAACAACACTTTTGGACTTTATTGTTCCAAGCCCCTTTTCTGTAGAGCCAAATTTATCTTCAATAGATACCATGGTTAGCAAGTCACAGTGTTTGCTACCCAAACTTGTGTCCCCACAGTCAAACACAGAACAGTGTGACAGTCATCCAGTCCACTTATCCCCCAGAATAACCCAAGGTTTTCACAGCACTGCACTGTTCAACTCTCACACACACACACACTTTCTGAACCGCTTGTCCCATACGGGGTCACAGGGAACCGGAGCCCAACCCAGCAACACAGTGTGTAAGGCCGGAGGGGGAGGGGACACACCCAGGACGGGACACCAGTCCATCACAAGGCACCCCAAGCAGGACTCGAACCCCAGACCCCCTGGAGAGCAGGACCCGGTCCAACCCACTGCACCACCGCACCCCCGTTACTGTTCAACTCTTGCATTCGAAATTTCATTATGTGTTTCAACAGATTTTGTTCTCCCCCCATGGATAAAAGTGTGTAATAATGAAATTTAACACTTATTTTTGCAATCCACAAACACGCTGTTGCAACATTATGAACTTCAGCAGAATGTGCTAAGAGAGGAGACTGCGACAGGAGACAATACTGTCCAGTTAGTGGCTCAGATGGGACCATCGGATGGGCAATGGACAGCCAGCTCATCACTCATTCCATTTTTGTGGCAAAATTGGTTAGTAGGTGTTCTGGCAGGCAAAATGCGTCTCCTTGGCCTCTTTGTGTGGGCAGGGCTTCCACGCGGAGCAACACTGACTGTCCACTTGATAAGTTGTAAAGCTGTGTGGAAACATTTGTAAGCAGGAGGTCAGAGACTGAGTTGGAGGATGGAAACAATTTAATCTAATTTAATTTAGGGGGGCGTGGTGGTGCTCTCTGGTGGGTTTGGGGTTCGAGTCCTGCTTGGGGTGCCTTGTGACGGACTGGCATCCCGTCCTGGGTGTGTCTCCTCCCCCTCCAGCCTCGCACCCTGTGCTACCGGGTTAGGCTCCGGCTTGCCGCGACCCCGCTTGGGACAGGCGGTGCGGGCGTGCGTGCCATGCGTTCCATGGATTTTAGTGACTTATTATTGGTCTACTAGGAAATGGGAACACCCTTTAAATTTGTTTGATTTAGTACAGAAAACAACCACGCGTACTAGAGTTCATTTCCCATGTGCTTTATGGGAAGTGTTTGTCTTTGTCTTGGCCGTTTTTTCAATGAAAAGTGTTTATAAAAGTGCCACTTGGGAAAAACTTGGACAGCCAGTTCTAAAAGCCCAGCCTTATCAATGTAACAGCACCGTATGAATTCATAAGTCTTACATGTTTATTTACCTCTCTAACGGATTCCTATCCTGCATGTTGTGTTGCAGCTTTGCACCATAAGGCCAAACGCAAGGAACCGGAGCCAACCTCGTAATACAGGGCATAAGGCCGGAGGGGGAGGGGACACACCCAAGACAGGACGCCAGTCTGTCACAAGGCACCCCCAGCAGGACTCGAACCCCAGATCCACTGGAGAGCAGAACTGCAGTTCAACCCACTGCACCACCGCACCCATAAGGCCAAACATATTATTATAAAAAAAAAACTACTTTGACAGCCTGGCGTTTCTTTTTCCCTTCTCCTGCTAGCAAGTTCAGCACAGATCGTACAGACTGTCCCTAGAGGAAGTTCACAGCCACAGCCTTCACTATGAGTCACAGTTTCCCACTGAAATGAAAAACATGCTGAATTCATATAAAAAAAAGTGTGTTTACATTTACATTTATTTGTTTAGTGGACACTTTTCTCCAAAGCAACGTACATCTCATAGAAAATACAATTTGTGCATTACATTAGGAGAGACACTTAGATGCAGACGCATGATTCTTAAGTGCAGTTATTTTCCACAATATGAACCAATGTTCATCACACGAGTAGCTGTATAAAACTTTACCCAAATATCAACGATTCCTTACTAGCCATTTTTTTTTATTTTTGTATATATAGTATACTCACACACACACTGTCTGAAACTGCTGATCCCAAGCGGGGTCACGGTGAACCAGAGCCTAACCTGGCAACACAGGGTGCAAGGCTGGAGGGGGAGGGGACACAACCCAGACGATGAGTCTGGAAGAGCTGAGTTTTAAGACCCGTTTTAAATGTGGACAGGGATTCAGCAGTTCTGAGGGAAAAGAGCGGGGGTCATTCCACCACAACGAAGCCAGAACCGAGAACCTTTGTGCCTTACTTTTCATGCGTGGGACCACCAAGCAAGCAGACGTGGAGGAGCGTAGCAGTCTGGTTAGGATGTTTCTGTCCTATGCAATAAACCTGGAGTGATTTTTGAGTGAAAGCTGTTTTTGGAAACAGTTCCTTTGCAGTTGTAGAAGTATAAGACAGTGGTTCAGTCCAGCTGTGTCTCACTTTGTTCTACTGAGGGGAAGTCTTTGCCACCGAGTTGAGCAGCGATGTTGTTATTGGGCTGTTATTGCCTTGCCAAAGCCTGTTAATATTTCTTTTTGTGTTCTTCTCATTTGTTCCTTTCCTGTGCATGGCAACATATGGAGGTATAAAGTCTGAGAAAATGATTGATCTACAAGGATCTGACCTGACACTAACTCTGACTTTTTATATGTGCGACCCAGATTCATCACATTTTCCTGCTGGGCATGAGAGCCCAGAAACTTTTTACCAGAGAAATGGCAGTCACTGAAAAGTTTCCATTCATTCATTTCACAGCCTGTGCCATGGTGCACCCTGAATGGGATGCCAGCCCATAAGGGCACCCTCACTGACAGGCCAAAGAGCTACACAATGCAGCCACGCTGTAACACAACAGGGCCTTCCCCTGCACATGTCCTGGGTCTCACCTGCCTCCACCTGTTCTGGAGAAGCTCATGCTTATCTTCTAGCCATTTAACCTGTCGAGCGCCAGATTGAAATGCTCCCACTCACCCTGGACGTAGGAACCAGCCCTCGAGTTGTAGTATTTTATCACATGTGTTTGCACAGTTTTTGTTGTTTCCATGTCACGGGCGGCCTGGGTGGAGCGCACGGTGACTCACTCAGCCTTTCAGGTTTGCTCAGGATCCCGTCTGGAGCTCATCGACCACTGGCGGCACATGGTCATTGCCAAGGCAACGCTCCGCTTATGGAAACGTAAACAAGAGGAAGGAGAAGCGGCGGGGATGGCAGGAGTGGGGAAGAATCGTGGACTGCACAGAACGCCAGTCACTGCAGCCTCAGTCTGCATGCATGACCTGCAAAAGTCTAAACTTGTACACAGATTTCATGTTTTTTCCTCTTAATGCCTTGCAAAACTTATTAGCGATAACTTAAGGCTGAAAGGAAACTGTATATCTCTATCATTAAGTGAACCCAGGCACTGCTATTGCATGGTGGGGGAGGGTTCCAGCCCACATCTGTGTTCCTTTACTACTCGGTGTACTTTTTTTACCTTTGTGGTACCACGGCCTGTAGTGCCAACTCATTCTGGATATGACTGTTGGCCTGCAGCTCTCTCTCTTCCTGTTTAGCTGATGGCAAGTTGTCAACTAGTGACCCTGAAGCAAGGTGATGATGTAATTTTTGGGCAGTGGGCAGGTGCCAGTGGCTGAGTTGGTGTCCTCCATCCAGGTGGGTAGTTGCACAGTCCAAAATGACAACTCCTGTGATGCTGGATCCCAGTTGTGTCCACAATGCACAATATCCCAATCTCAGTTATGGCAGTAATAAACATTAACAGCTGCAATATCCTCACCTGTTCGGAGAACTGACTTTGATAGAGTGGAATCAGAAAAGGGTTCGACAGTAAATAGTAATGATCATTACACACACACACAGAGTCTGAACCGCTTGTCCCATACAGGGTTGCGGGGAACCAGAGCCTACCCGGCAACGCAGGGCGTAAGGCCAGAGGGTGATGGGACACACCCAGGACGGGACGCCAGTCCGTCGCAAGGCACCCCAAGCGGGACTCAAACCCCAGACCCACTGGAGAGCAGGACCCGGTCCAAACCACTGCGCCACTGCGTCACCGCGCCCCCTGCATGATCATTACAGACAAAAAAAAAAACTGGAGTAAAAAAAGCTGCGCTATTATAGCTGTAAAAAGCTGTCAAGCTGTAATAAGCAAATCACCACTTATGAGGATTTACAAATTTAGGAGGGCAGTTCAAAAAGTACATTTACATGTATTCATTTAGCAAAAGCTTTTCTCCAATGACTTACATCTCATAGAAAATAAAACTTGTGCATTAGATCAGGAGAAAGAGGCACTTGGATGCAGACGCGTGATTGTTAACTTAAGGACAGTTAGTTTGTTTCTTTGCACTATATTTGCACCAGTGTTCATCACCCGAGTAACTGCATAAGTACCCGCAATAACGACTTCTTAGAAATATATAGAGACACTTTGGACTCGCTCTCGCAAATAAGACCATGATGTGCAGGTGGGCACAATCACGACGAATATGCGCGTATTTACGCGGCTCCTGCATTTCGATAGGAGTCGGAGGGTTTATTTCCCTGCTCTCTAAACTAAGCGACACTGAATGGCGCTTTAAGTCGCTCTCGCAAACCTTCAGCGCATTCGCGCAGCTATTTAAAGACGCCGCAGTTGAAGCGCAGCTCTCGTCACGTCGACTTTGTTACTTCAGCAGAAGGCAGAAGCAGTGAAATCAGATAAGGGTTTTAACGCTGAGCGCTTCCTTAGAACCGGCTGGGTTAGCAGCCTGCTTTGAAGGCGCTTCCATGGAAATAGAGGTTGCGCAGGCGGGGCGCGCAGCTCTCTCACGAACCAGCGCAGAGGAAGCAGACGAGCACGAGGGCGGCCGACATCGAGGGGACGCTGCTGCGTCACGTAGCTCATGCGGCAGACAGGTGTGCGGAGGGGGGTGGTCGGTTCCTGTGTCATCGCTTTCTGTTCAAAATGCATTAAAAACTTCAGAAAACGTTTTAAAGCTGAATCGCGTTACAGCGACGATCCACGCAGTTCTCAAGTTCTGCTCATGAACGCGTAATCGATGTGTGCCGAGCAAGAACTGTGTGTGTGTGTACAAAGTATGGTTGCGCAACACCGTGTGATTAAACGTTACGCCGAAGGGTTGTGCTTACATTTTGGGTTGGGTTTTTAAGAACAGCGAGAGTATTTAGGATTAAAAATGAGGTTTTTCCCGGCTCACTGGAAGTTCCTCAGAAAGCCTTATGAACACTGGGAGTTTAACTGCTGTACACACGTTTTTACATTGCTGCCAAACACTTCTATCCAAAAGTGATATGCCTTTTCACATGTATGCATCATATGTCCATTTATAAGAACGTTTCAAGCATTTGCATCACTCGGTTTATTCAGCCATTGAAGGCAGAGGCACTGCAGATCAGGACGTAAGGGGAGGATGAGAGGAGCTCCTGGTCGCGTGTACTCACCTCTGCAACCGAACACCCATCGGGGGTCCCTGATGGACCCTCACGCCTTTCCCCAATGTGGTGGCTGGTGCTTTGACCCTGGGAAATGGTAAACAGAGAAAAGCAGGGTGAGCGTCCCTTTGTAACACTTTGTCTTAATTGTTTCTGCATCCTAAAGTACTTCACCTCATTGTTTCCATAGCGAAATAATTTTTTAGAGGGCAGGGTTGCTAACCCTGCACTCAGCCTTCCTCCTTTCTCATCCAGGCTTAGGACCGTTAATGGCAGAGTTCATGAGCAAAGTTCATGATGTGGTGGCTTTGGTCTTGTTCCTCCATTAACACAAACATCAAAATCAGACTGTACAACAGCACCATGATCCCAACAGCCATCCCTGCCAGTGAAACCTGGATTACGAAAAGGATAGCCCACAAACTGAACGTTTTTCACCAATACGGTTTACATCAAATTTTGGGTATCTCCTACCTCGATCAGGTCACAGACAAAGAGGTGCTACCACATAGTGGTCTGCTGCAGCTGGAGGACACTGTTGCTGAACGATGAATGTGACGGGCGGGTCACATTTTGCAACTTCCTGACTAGAGACTTCCAAAGGTAGCGATGCGATGAGTGCCGCCAAAGGGAAAGCGCAGACAGCATCAGCCACTGAAAACGTGGCATTCCACCTTTCGAGAGGCCCTCAAGACCATGAACATATAATGGACAGATGCTGAGATCATTGCTGTCAACAGAGCCCATTGGAGAACACATGTTGCCCAATACGTCAACCGACGTGGGAGGAACTAACTAAAGTACTTCACCTCACTTCTTCTGACAAATTGAAAGTGCTATCAAACAGCTTGTAAAAACCCTAGTTATCCTCAGCATGGCCAGTATGGCAAGGTGATCGCCAACAGAATCCTTCTTTACTGCTAAACTATGGGCACTCCTCCTGTCAACACTCGATATCAAACAAGTGGCTTCCCGTCACAGCTGGCTATTCATCTGCCCAGCAGCTTGAACATGGGTCAAAGATCAGAGATGCTTTTTTCCCTCTGTAGCTCAGTCTTTGCCCTTGCTTGTCTTGTGTGAGGTAAATTTCCTCTCGGTATCCATGAAACACAGCCTTAAGGAAATCTAATGAGAAAGGGAACAAGTAGCTTATCACTTCTGCTTCAAATGTGAGAGGGGTCTAAGAAAGTGGAGAAGCTGAACACAAGCACCATGGCAGGAATCTAAGAGTGAGAAAATCTCAGCCCAAATTAACATGCCTTTTGTTTTGGGGCATTACACAGAGCAGTGGTCTGGTACTGTACACTCTTGTGCCAGATTACGTGCACATAGACACACACACACACATTTTCCAAACCGCTTGTCCCATACGGGGTCACGGGGAACCGGAGCCTACCCGGCAACACAGGGCGTAAGGCCAGAGGGGGAGGGGACACACCCAGGACGGGACGCCAGTCCGTCGCAGGGCACCCCAAGCGGGACTTGAACCCCAGACCCACCGGAGAGCAGGACTGTGGCCCAACCCACTGCGCCACCGTGCCCCCGCTCGTGCACATAGACATACAACACAAATTCATAAACACGCACATATCACTCAAATCTAGAATGTAACGCTTGCTGCATTCCTTTCCCTTTAGGTCTACACTAATAAAAAAAAGATCTACCAGGCTGGCCGGTATCCAGCGCACAAAAAGAAGTATGGGGTTCTAATCCCACTCAGAGAGCGGTCACCAGCAGGTCAGGCAGTGCACCAGGGGTGGGGGCTGAAAGAAAGATGAGGGGAAAGTGTTGTATTAGTTGATGGACATTTGGTGTTGGTTGGCATTCTGGGAATCTTCATCACTTGGTCTATTCCCATTTGTTTGGTTGGACTGCATTCTGTCCACTCCATAGGACACAGATCCATCACCAAGTCCTGACGTCTACCATCATTCACTTTCAACTGGCACACTTGGGTCCTGTTCTTGTGTCTCAAAAATGTACTGTGGGGTTATATACCCTTCAATGTACAAAAATGCTCCTTTTATTGGAGACAGACATTTGGTACAGAAAGGAAGAAGGGTTTGGCACACATTTTGAATACGGCCAAGTGTAATCCACTTCTTACGCCAAATATGTCCCTCCCATAAATTACGTAAAGAGCAAAGGTGCCTTAGGGACACATATAGCATGGTGTACAAACTGTGCCGTGGAAAAAGAGAAGTTCCACTTGCTGCTGCTTGCTGGCCTGTAGCTCAGAAGTGAAGGAAGTGGTCACCCCCTCAGGTTTTTTCTCATCCTTGATCAGCCTTCTGGAGATTCCAGTGTCTTCCCTGTGAGACAGAACATCTTTTTTCCTTTTGCCTATATTCCACGCTTGGCTGCAGCCCAGAGCTTATGCGTGTTTTACACCACAGACTGGAACAGCCGTAGAAGTGGTTCACACAGGAAGAGCCCAAGCCCATAACCCCATTAACCCACGGAGACAATGGACTCCCTCATGGGGCACTTCAGACTGACTTCTTTTCGGCCACGGCGGTAGTATTTTTCACTTGGGAACTGGATCCCATCTGTGCAGTGACATTGTGCACAGGTGTAAATTCCACATAGGGGACGAGCTGGTGTCCCTGTGGAGGTTCAGTAAACATGTGCCGGAGAGATGAAGAACAATATATTTTCCATGCTATTTTCAGAGCAACATGTGCCTGGCGATTCAGTGGTGTCTCCATTAATCATTGTTATGCTATTTCACTTTGCAGGATTTGTAAAGCACTTGGGTTTGGGGGAGTTCAACACAGGAGTGTGGTACAGACTGCCTTCAGAACCTGTTTTCTGCCACTGTCTCCCTTCACACTTCTAATTTTTGGTGTTTGTTCTTATTTTGCAGCCTTTCGATAAAAGGCACTGCTCACAATGTTCCGCTCTCGAGAATTATGGATAAAGCAGTTCGTATAACAAGGAAAACATGGCAGAGAATGAGTCGAGAATGATTATGCGAACCATCTGCTTTCAAGAAAAAATCAGATTGGGCGCATGTCATGTTTAGAGTGAAACTGCTCAGTTTAGATTTCTGAGATAGGTTTTGTTTTGGAATTACTTTGTAAATCAGTGCCAGATGCAGCAGTGATTAAATTAGAGGTTCCTGGGAAATCACTGACAAATTTCCTACAGACTGCATTGTATCGCTGTCTGCATTTTGCAGTGCAAAGACCCACTGAGTTTTTTCCCCCTTCTATTATTAGTGCTATTTCTTCGCAACTTATACTTGTAACCGGTACCTTACAGTTCTATCCATGAAAGCAACATGGATTAGATCATTTGTTGCCTTAACATATGACATATTTTAAATCAGTTCATTTTGAGGATTTAGCTAAAACTTTTAGTTTCCTATGGTGTCCAATAAAATTTCACCTGAAAGGTGACATGAAGTGTAACAGCAATTAGTGGCTGCTCTAAGTCATTATTCACTCGTATGAACTTTAATATTTTGATTTTCATGTGAAAATGGAACAAATGGCATGGGTAATCAAAATTAAACTGGAAATGTATGAGATTTGTGCGTTGTGGTAATTATCCAATACTTGATAATCTGCTATTTTTTAAGGAAGTCTGAGAAAATAGCTCTCTGAATAGGCTGAAACCATCATGAATTCAAGAGCATATCACTGCATCATGGCTCAAGCCTGACAGTTTCTAGGAGAAAGAAAAGAACACAAAGAACAGGTTTCAGTTTGGTAGAAAATAGTGCTCTTTAATATAAATTATTGAAATGTCTTCAATATAAATATGTGCAAAGTTGTTTTGATTCGTTACGTTTCCAAATATTCAAGCCATTACAGCCAGAACACCTGGCTCTGCATGTGGATAGAACATCTTTATAAAAGACAAAGAAAGAAAGCAAATTAACATCTGGCCCTTCCGTTGACACAGATGGAGAGCACATCTCTCTTCGGAAGAAAGGGAAAATTAAAAAGAAAAAAACATCTGCAGGCTGGATCAGGTGTCTGGCCCAGAAAATGAACACTAGTGTGTTCTCTGGGATACATTTTCCACGTATCGGCCGCCGCAGTTCATTGACACATCAGCCTGTACTCCAGCCAGCAATCGAACCATTCCGCTCCAGAACCAAAACCATGAACCCATGCGATGCCCGGGCCTGCAGCCAGATCCACAGAAATATTGATGCGCTCACAGTGTAGCAAAACTGAACACTAGGTCCACCTTCAGGACCCTCTCTTCATTCATGAGTTTCTTCAACACGAGTCACTAGCCGTCACTGCACCGAACCGCCGCCCCGTTCTGCTTTGAGGTTTTCTTGGAGATCACTGTTGTTGTTACATTGTCTCCACGAAAGGCACAGATCATGAGAATGTCCACTGAGCAGTGTCCCTGGACTGTGTGTGGAAAGCAAGGTTGTGGCACTGCAGAGACACGTGTGGAAGCATCCAGTCTTTTGCTTTGTTCTGACAGCTCGGGTGATGTGGTGTCCCCTAGAGTCACAAAGCAATCCTTGGAGGCCTTCCTCCACCCAGTGTCTCGTGCAGGATAACGGGTCCTAAATGGTCAAATGCCAGGGGTGGAGGGAGGAAGAAAGAGGTTTGATTGGTGGCTGGAACACAGCCAGGTGATTAGCAGCACATCTGGTCAGCAGTAAAATTCTCGGGGAAAAACGAAGAGGCGGGTGGCCTGTGCCGTCAGTCAAGTGTCCTTCAGGCAGAGCAGACCCTGTTTGTTCAAAGGCCTGGTGGTTGAAGCAGGACGCCACAGCGATGCGTCCTCCATGTCTCCATCTTGGCCACCGTTCTACCTGCCGCAAGAACATGGTGACTGGTGACTCCCGTCCTACTGGCGATGGTTGGCTCTCATGGGCCGAACAACCCATCAGCTGTGACCGGGGGAGCCACCTGCCATTGCACGAGATGCTCTGATACCCCCCCCGGGGGACTGTGCCTGTCAGAGGTCTTGGCCAAGGCTCTTTAGATGGGGGCATCATACTCCTGTAGGAACTCCTTGAGGGGGAGAGGCAGCTGGTCCCTTTTGCCGGATATGTCAAGGTGTCCATTCACTGTCTTGCGGCAGAGGTGCTGCAGAGAGGACAAGTTGGTGGACAGCGGGCGCAGCAACTCCAGGGGGACCTTCTCGCTGCCTGAGTGGATGAAGTAGGTGCTGCGGGGTCCCCCCCCGTTGACATTGCCTCTGGGGGGCATGTAGTGGTGCACCAGCTTGAGCACGCAGTCGAAGCGCGGTGCGGCCTGCGAGCTCTTGGGGTCACTCTGCAGGAAAAACGTGGTGCCATCACACTGGATGCGCAGGTTCTTGGGACCTGACGCTGTCTTGACACTGAGTGTGAAGAAGTGCCGTCTGTCAGAGCTGTCGCGCACCAGGAAGGTCCCGGCCGGCTCCGGCCCCAGCAGGCTGTTGGCCTCCTTCCCACTCATGGGGCCCCAGTAAAAGCCGCTCTCCTGCAGCTTGCCCACAGCGGAGAGGATCAGCTGGTACTGCAGCCTCGAGCTGAAGGTCTTGTAGTGATGGGGTGGCAGCCGCATGCTTGTCTCGAAGGGGCTGCTGCTCATGGCGGAGTCAAACTTGCTGTGTGTTACCATGGCGCTGCGCCGTGCCCTAGGCTGGCCGATGGCAGCACGCTGGTCTTGGAGGACGGGTGAGCGGAAGGCAGATGGCAGCCCTCGGGTGCTCTGTCCTGTCAGAACATCTGGAACAAGCGCTCCTTGCTCTAGGACCCTGGGCAGCTGCAGAAGAGAAGAAGGCAAAGTTTGCATCAGATGTCAGCACACTCCGCAGAAGAGGAGGCATTATTATTCTCCAAACACAAAGTGTTGTTGAAAATGAGCTCAAGGAGCCTGTTCAGAGAGAAAGTGTGGAAACACTCTTGTGGATCCAATCGCACGCAGCTGTCTGGCGCGCGCGCGCTCATCCGCAGTACCGTAAACTCATTATCACTCAACCCAAGTTTCCTGGAAGTGTAACCCGGGACAGCCCGCCTCGTGCTGCTCAGAACCGCCTGGCACCTCGCGCTCCGGTCGGTCCTTTAAAAAGCGGCTGCTGAGGGTTGGGCAGCGCGAGCCCCGCCGGCTCCTGTCCCGTCCTACCGTGTCCGGCCCAACCTGAGCCCCGTCCGAACCGAACCGTGTGCCCTCCACACAAGCGCGAAAAACATCCTTTATAATTTCTTTGTCTCTCACTGCGTGTGTGTGTGTGTGCAGCCGCTGCTCAGTCTCAGGAAGTCCAAGAAGAGCGAGGAGTGAGAGACAGATGAGATAGTTACCTGAAAGATGTCTGCCCGTCTGGACAAATTTTCTCAACTTCGTTACAACGAGAAAAAAGTCGTTTTTCTCTCCGGTTCTGTGCTGGCGTAGTCGCCGCGCCGGGTATGTGTACCGCAGTGTGTGTGTGTAGCACTGCCGCGCGTCTCCGCTCGGTCCCTGCGGCTCTATTTAAGCGCGCCGCCGCTCCGCCCCCCTTCCAGTAAGACGGCCGCTTCTGGTAAAGCGCACTGTAATAAGGTTTATGAACACACACTCGCATGCACACACACGCCCAGAACTAATCATGTTCTTCCTCCCCCCGCTTTTTTTTTTCTTTGCGGGACGATTCCTGGTATTCACAGAGAGAAATGACCCTTTGTGACGGTTGCGAATTTTGAAAAAAAAAAAGGGAAAAACAACAATTCATTGTCAGTTTATGGCGCAAGATCGAGTTCAGGAATACAAGGGAAATACTATTTAAATCATGTACTCCATTTAGTGAATGCAAGCGCAGCATTATAAATTAATATCTTACTGTTAAAATATATTTTTGTAGTATTCACTTGGAACGATTAATTGCTAATGTTACAGTGAAACATGGCTTTGCGGATGTTACACCGCATTTTACTGCAGTTTTGTGAAGCATAGGGACTCCGGCATTATTTTAGCTCCGCAAACCAGTCTCTGAAAGGCTACAACTGCGCCACCTTGTGGAAGGAACGAACACCCAACGTGTGCGTCTCACTGCCCTCCCGAGGCTCCTTCATGGACCTTCCCAGTATAAACTGTCTGATTACGTTTTATGTAACAAACATATTAAGTATGCAGTCAGTGAGCATATCTATCTATCTATCTATCTATCTATCTATCTATCTATCTATCTATCTATCTATCTAGCTATCTCATTAATCATGTGTTTAGTCTTAGGGAAATCATGCAGTGGACCTATTCTAAAGAAGACTCACTTCTCTAAAACCTGTCAGTCAGCTGCTGTGTCATCCAGGAAGTTCATTTACATGGTAGAATTTTTAACTGCACCTTATCATTTCCCAGGAATGGCTGTCAGACTCCTCTGGAAGATGATGATTGTTTTTTTTTTTTTTTTTTTTTTTTTGTTTCCTTCCCTTTGAACCTTATCATTCACTGATTGTGCATGAGTCTGACTGGATATCTTTAGAGGCTATCATCAGCACAGTTTAAAAAAAAAAAAAAAAAAACTTCTGCATTCGTTTAGGGTTTTGTCCGATTAAAAGATTAACATTGCTTTCATTCATTCATTCAGTGTACTGAGGTTCAAGCATAGCCATATTTACTTTTGTAAGCACACAAGGACATGCTGGCAAAATCCACTATGCCCTGTTTGTACTGTATGTTAAAGAAAACAGAGGAAAAAATAAGGCCCCTTTTATGTGTCATTTTAGATTTTCATTTGGATTTTCTGGAAGGCATGAATTTGCTGTGCTGAACATTGTGGATGGTTTTCTTGGAGGGAGGCATGGAAAGGGACATTTCATCCTCACTTGCAATTGTAGCCTAAATATTTCACATCGAGGGCACATAAGCAAGGAGTGTCACAGAATTTCCTTAATTTTTTCGGGTAGGAGCGCATTCTGCCTCTGCGTTTCGCAGTTCCAAGCACTTACTCTGGCCACTTGCCCACGGATAAACCCTGGGAACGAGAGATACCCGAGGTCTTCAGGGGACAAAGCCGTGGAATTGGTTGTGTGATTCAAAAGTCTGGAGTGTGCTTCTCGGGACATGCCTTAACAGGAATGACTCAAACAGAGCAGACAATCCTGTGGCGTGTGTGTGCTGGGGAGGTTCTTTACTTATTTTCATGAGATTGGAGGCCACCAGCTGATGCTGGAGAAGTGAGTCAGCTTGCGGGGCGGTCAATTACTGTTTAATTCTTTTTATTTCCTGATAGCCTAAGGTTTAGTCCTAGTCACACACAGATGGTCGCTCTGTGGGTCTGTTAGGGGAAATGGCTGCTGGGTACTCAGGGAAAGCCTGAATACAATGACTCCTCTGAGAAGAGGAAGAATTGGCACGTCCAGCGAATCGATGACCCCATAAAGGGAAAATGATGTGTGCAGAATATTGTGGCTCAGCACCAGGTGTTCCTTTGCTTCAGATTTACTATTCTTTTTTTATTATTCTTGAATCATATTTTGTGCTTTACATGCAGGATGTAAGCCACCCTCAACACCATCACCCCAGAAACATCTGGCATGAGAAGAAGAAGGCTGGTTATGGAACTGAACTATAGACCTTGTCCTGGCACTGACAGCCACAGTCAAGGACAAACGGCCAAACGACTTAGATGAGAAGCCCTTTATTCTACCAGCCCGTCTCACTTTTGGAGCCAAAGCTCTCTACGCTGCAGAGAATTTTTTCAGTAAGAAGCCAAGCTCTCCTGACCTTTGGCTTGAAATCAGAAGCTGCTTACAGACTACTTCAAGTGAACTTCCAACATCATGCCAGTGTTTGTCCCTGCTGTGGTTTTTCTCCTACGGATCCCTGGCTGAGCTTGTCTGCTGTGTTCCTGGGGCACAATGTTGTTGCACCTTAGTGATTCACAGAAGGCCTAACTGTTCAAAAATTCTCCATGTGTGAATCAGGATTAATGAAGGTTTCACTGATTCTTAACAACAAAGCGATTGCCTTTACAAATATGCAAGAATATGGCTGAGTGGCAAGTCAAGTAAAATTAAAGTCTCATTAAACAATAGTAATAGTTAACTGTTTAGAATCATTTATAATAAATGACTGTCACCTTTGGATTCTTAATAGCTGCCCTTTTTAAGTCAACACATTGTTACACCCCAGAAGGCGAATTTTACCCTGTCAGCTAAATGTAATTCACATTTATTCATTTAGCTGATGCTTTTTTCCAGAACAACTTATAATGTTAAAGTACTTACCATTATTTACCCGTTTATACAGCTGGGTAATTTTACTGGAGCAATGCTATGTAAGTACCTTGCTCAAGGGTACTACCACAAGAGGTGTCCCCAGTAATAATAATAATAATAATAATGTAATATACACACACACATTTTCAGAACCGCTTATCCCATACAGGGTCACGGGGAACCAGAGCCTACCCGGCAACACAGGGCGTAAGGCCGGAGGACACACCCAGGACAGGACGCCAGTCTATCGCAAGGCACCCCTCGCAGGACTTGAACCCCAGACCCACCGGGAAGCAGGACTGTGGTCCAACCCACTGCGCCACCTCACCCACCAATGTAATAATAATGTAATAATAATAACCCTAACCCAAACCCTATGTTAAGGAGCACCAAGGAAAAAAAGGTTCACCAGATTTCTCTGATGGAGAAATGATGGTGCTGCTACATCCATAAAAATGTCCTTAACATTATTGGCTATAGTAAATATGCAGGTGCGTTAGTTATTTATTTATAAAAGCACCTAATGAGTAACTGCAATGATGATTACAAATGATATATAACAGCTGTGTGTATGTTCTAGAATAGTCAATGGTAGTTTTTTTCACTCAGGATGTACTTTCCAGTAATGTTTGCTTCTGCAAGAAATATGGTTTATGTGAAGTCTGCCAAAATGCAATGGAAAGTGAAAAAGACTTCAAAATGTCACAGCGCTATAAAATAAACAGCGTTGATCAGTGAGTAAATGAAGAAACGGTTCCACTGATGCTAGCTGATAGCGCAAGACCAAGAAGGTTTATGAATTGGAGAAAGGAGAAGGTTCCCAGTTCAGGATGAGAGATTTCTTAAGACTCATTGCAATCAGTGATGGGTGGGGAGAGGGAATCTGCTCAGATGATTTGAAAGTCACAATTATCCCTGGACTTTCCTGAAAAATAACTCCTTTTGTGGAGACGCTGGCATGGCTGTTTACCATAATTGTCAATGTTTCCTCAACAAATGGCTCCACAGCACACCATGTTGCACCACAAAATAAGCTCCATTTCAGGTGTCAGAGTTGGGCCTTTCTTCAGTTATGAACAGGGTCACTTCCTCTAGGGAATAATAAAATACATCAGGGGAAGCAATAAGGCTTTGTGGTGAGAACCAGTATCTGTGAAAGAACATTGAAAAATTACATTTGTTGTGTCCCCACAGTTGTCTAGGGGTGTAACATACAGTTTTTGTATCAAGTTATGGGTTATGAACTGAAGAGACAACAAACAGGGTGCACCAATAGGAGTGTGTGTTTAATGTTCTTGTAAAACAGCAAATAATGAAAGTGCACAAAATAAAGAGCCAAAAAGTAAACCTTACAAAAGTGGACAGAATGCAGAGGGTATTGAAAAACACAAGGAAAACCCTGACTAACCTAACCCTTTTGGACACAAAACTTTCTAATGCAATGCCTGTAAACAAAAAGGGTTCGAAACCCAAAACGAGGTCTTCTGCCAACTTCCTGACTACACTACTTTTATATCACCAAAAAAGAAGAAAACAAATAACCAAACAGATGTACAAGCAGTTTACAAGTGGTACAAATCAAGAACGAAGCAAAAATATCAAAGTGACGGTAAGAAGACAGAGAGCACTATGGAAATCACACTAGAATATTTTTCCATTCCAAGCTCCTCTAATGAGCTCCAGGAAGTTGCTTTTGAACCTGTGGGAAGTCCTGTCTTTCTGCTGCAGCAAATTATGTCTATCACTCCTGGACTGACACTGATGGACAGGTGCGACTCCAAATACAAGTCATGGGGGGGGGGAATGGATGTAACATACTCGATCCCTTCGTCTGAAAGAAGAGTATGGCACTACGTACCTTGAGATGAATGTGAATAGAGCTTCTCAATTCCCATCATGCACAAAAATGGCACTGCTAGCAGTACTGCTGCTATACATGTAATTCTGCTCCTACTTCATCTAGGTCTGCTTCTGCTGCTCCTGCAACAAATGCATATGATAAACATTTCATTGATTAAAAATGAGACACTTAGTTGGATTTTACCATGCATGGTTCAGTTTTGGGGGCACAGTGGCGCAACAGGCTTGGCCAGATCCTGCTCTCTGGTGGGTTTGGGGTTCAAGTCTCGTTTGGGGTGCCCTGTGACAGACTGGCATCCTATCCTGGGTGTGTCCCCTCCCCCTCCAGCCCTATGCCCTGTGTTGCTGGGTTAGGCTCCGGCTTGCTGCGACTCCACTCGAGACAAGCGGCTTCAGCCAATGTGTGTGTCAGCTGAGTTTTACAAAGAGGGCAGAAAGGTTATTGAAAGGATTATATGACTTATATACACTGTTTTTACATTACATCTATTAGTTTAGCAGATGCTTTTCTGCAAAGCAACTTAGAGTCATTTACTCTTTTATACAGCTATATGATTTTACTGGAGCAATTTAGGGTAAGTACCTTCCTCACAGGTACTACAGCCAGAGGCAAGACTCAAACCTTCAACCTTTAGGTCCAAAGGCAGTAGCTCTAATCACTACACTACCTGCTATCACTTCTATGCACTTTTTTTTTTTGCACTCGTGGCTGTTGTACAGACTGAAGGCACTTCACAGAGGTTTTAATGTAAATCCCACACCTGTAAGGAGAGATGAAAGGATACAAGGTGTGTGTGAGAGAGAGAATGGCACAGTAATGGAGAAATACTTAGGCACCAAAAGCCAGTGTGCATTTCAAGTGTGAATAGTGATGCAGTCTGATGTGGAAAAGCAGCATGTCTCCAAGTCACAGACACAACGGGCAGCTGATTGTGGTTAGAACAGGTTGCAGGTTCAAGTCCCATCTTCTGTTATAGTACCCTTGAACAAAGTATTTACCATGAATTGTTCCAGTAAAATTACCCAGCATATAAAAAGATAAATAATAGGTATCTTAACATTGTAAGTCTCTGGAGAAAAGCATGAGGTAAATAGAAAACAGTGGAAAGGAGAATTTGCACATACACTCTGTGGTAGAACGTTAGCAATCAGGGAAAGAAAGGGGTCAAAGAAAGCGTGAATTTCTCCGATTGCAGCACCGACAGGAAGAAATCGTTGCGTACTGCAGTGACTCCGCGTTGCTTTTCAGGCTTTTCAATGTGGCATCAGATCAGTATTTGTTCGTACCTTGATTTGCCTGTAAACCCTTCCCATGAAGTTAGTCAATCCTTCCAGTGACTTTCAGCCTCTGATGCAAATTAGGTGATGAAGGAGTCACATTTTGGAGAGACATTATGTTTAGACTATCTAAAGAAGGCCAATTAAAGGGCCATAGCAAAGTGTCCCAAGTCACTGGAGCTGGAGATGTTATCCGGTTTGCATTGATTCCACTCAGTTGTGGGTCACCGTCATCATGGCTGGAGTTCCCAGCAGCTGTGAGTGCGCTGCCCTCTCTCAGGCCTGTGTTGTTTGCCACGTCAGTCAGAAAGGGCTCCCAGGCTGGTACAGGATGAGATGTACCACTCAAACAATGATGCCAAAACATGGCAATGACCCTATTTTGGTTTACTTTTTATTTTTTGTTTTCTCTTGTTGTCGTTTTACAGGTTATTCCAGTCAGACATAATGATCTCTCACATGACTCGAGCAGAGCGGATCACTCTGTCAAAACTGAATTTCCATGTATTTACGGGAGGCCACATGGCATGACCTTCCCTCTGTGTGGACCTTTCCCATAAAGTACGCATCACGCAAATGGCAGCAGCCAGAAGAACACGGATCGCTGTGCTGTCATAGCTGAGGTGGGACCAAATGTATTTCAGAAAAGAAAAGAGCAACGGTTTACGGTCTGCAATGTATTATGTACGTTGCTTTGGAGAAAAGCGTCTGCTAAACGAAAAAATGTAAAAGTAAATGTTGACAAGCGGAATGTTTGGCTGGTGCATGACTCAGGCCACATTCCCTTGGCCTTTTGATAGGATTACTGTAAGCGAACAGGGGAACAAACAACTGGATCTGCAGAAACCACAGCAACCAACTGCTGTCTAAAATATCGCCAACACAAAATAAACTAGACTGCAGGGTTCGGGGGTAAAATGATCCCAAATGCTGAATACTGGTTCATAAAAACGTCCTGGTACTGTAATTTAGACACAGAAAAGATGCAAGGGCACAGTGCAGGCAGTAGGTATCATGTCTAAGCTCACTTAAATACCCCTGGCCCCAGGATGCTGACCTTCTCACGCCTGGGCCATGGAGAAAGCTTTGACTTCAGCTTTGTGGCACCACGTAGATGCATAGCCCCTGTTCCTTTAGAAATACAGTTGTTAAAACTATCATATTTAGTTGTGTTAGCAGATGCCACTTTCAGAAGCATGAAAGTGAACCCCTGGCAATTCTGATAGACACATTAGCACATGGCTGAAAGTACAGCTACAGAACGAGTATTACCTACAACTTGAACCGCAAACCAGACACAACTCTAACTTTTGTACTTTTTTTGCGAACTGCTATGGCTTTGCTAATTTCTGCTCAACAGCACTCCTAGGGGCCAGACACCGGTATGGCAGAGCAGAGTGAAGGGCAGCAGCATGATGAATGACACAACTGGGGTAAAATTAGTCTCCTGGCTGCCCGAGGCCCCCGAAATAGTCCTCTGATGTCACACTCCTGGTGGTAAATGATCCGCCTGCACTGGAAAAAGGAAAAGGCATCTTTACAGCAGCGCCGGGGAGACAGAGAGAAGGGGCGAGCGACTGGTCTTCAGTGGAGCACCTTGTTAATGTTTAAACAGTGTGTTGCTGGAAGTGAAGAGTGACCGGCTGCTACCCCTCTCGTTCGTCCACTTTCCGGCACAGCTCTGTGGGGTGAGTGCAAGAACGGGTAGAAATTGAAGATATCCAACACGAGTGCACATACTCATCTCCAATCAAACAAGGACGCTCGCCGACACACTCTTACATACATCTGACTCTCTCACATAGAAACACACATGAACAGACCCATGAGCTTTTTTCTTTATCCAGACCTTCCTCCCCTCCTCCGACCCGTGCAAACAAACTTTGTTCTGTCTTTGCACGTCTTAGTATTCCTTTACAGATGCAACCCGATTCTCCTCAGTGCCAGTAACACACTGCCCTGCTGCCAGAGTGGGTGGAGCTCTGGGATGTGACCATTTGCTGTTATACACATCTGAACTGCTCCTCGTGGTCAACCACCTCTTTGACCGTGACTTTGCCTATCCATTTAGAGCTTCCTTATGGAATGAAGCGTTGGGCCTACAGCAAGTGGGTACTCAGAATTACCAATCAGGTGTCAAACCCATCAGCCTCCGCTGCAAATGCAATACTTGAGTCGTTATGCTTTCAAGAAGTCTTGCAAAGACTGAGTGGTACATGAGAGAGGAGATCTTTTTTCACCTTTTGATGCTCACAACAAATCCTTGATGTATTCTCTGAATGGGACAAATGTTTGTGAAGGGGGATTACTGGGGAGCTCGGTGTGTGATTGCTAAGACATGGTTCTGATCCCCAGGGATCTGGTGCAAGCATGTCCTCCTGTTGTTCAGTGTTCTCCCCACAGCACTCTCTGTTCCAAAACTGCTGCTTCCTTGGAACAACCCGTTCTTGGCAACTCCCTCGTGTGCTTCCTGCCCCATCGCTCCTGGAGGCTGCTAGTGGTACTGATCTCATGGGGAGAATGTAGAGGGGGGAACGTACACAAACAGTTTTAAAAGATGCTCTCACACTTTGGATTGGTTAACAGGGCGGTTCTGCTGTAACTACTGCTTTCTTCACACTGGTGTAAATTACATCAGTTCCCCTCCAGGGAAGAGTGCTCTTAAAGAACACACTGTACTGACTGTACTGGAAATGGACCAGTCATCCTGTGAGAAGTTTGAGCAGTGTGTGCTAAGCAAAGTATGTCACCTGCTCCGCAGGAATGTCCGAGGGTGGCCGCCGTGACCAAATAAAGGGTGTTTTTTTTTCTGCAGAAAACCTCCAGGATCAAGCAAGTGGAAGAACAAGAAGGGCTCCTCAAACAGACGGCTACCGCAGCCCTTCTCGTGAGTCGTCTGGGTGTGAGGCTCTGTTGCAGGATTGCTTAAACAAGTCACAACCAAGTAGGGGGGCCGCGGTACACTGTTGACTGCCAGCTCTGCTTCTTCTTGTTCAGCACAGAAACAAGGGCTGCAATGAAGAGAAAGACTCTTGAAAGACTCTTGAAATGGTCCCAGTTGTTGGACAGCAAAACCAGACACTGTGTCCTGGTGGAACTATCAGACATTTAGACTCATAACAATAATTGTGTGTTTTTTTAATTCCTCCTGGCTCACACCATAAGCTCCCTTCATAATTATACTGTTGAGTCAACAGGGAAAGAAAAATAAAACTGGAACTTTGGTAAAACTCAGCCGAGCTCTGGGAAATTAGATCTGTATCATCCGTTTGGCCTTGAAATGTATTCTCTGTGTACATTGACTTTGTCTCTATTGTCATGACTCAGTCCTGTTTCCAATAAAAAAAAAAAAACAGATTGTTTTAACACCTCATATGTGCCCAAACAGTGAATAGTATCTACAGCGCAGCCTTAGTGTTACTAGTAGAAAATAAAATAAAAAGTCCTGGTTACAGCACTGTTGGATGTGATGTCAAAAAGCTTCATTTGTTCCCCTCAGTGAAGCTACAGTGCAATAGTGAAAGTTTTAAAAAAATCTGTGATACACTTATCACTACCACCCAAAATTTCCTTTTGCCCCGAATGCTTGTATTTATGTCCTGCTCCCTTGTGTATCTATATATTTGTCTAGGTACACAGCTACATATCTATCTACATTGATTCTGCGATAGGCTCTGGACCCCTGCGACCCTTACCAGGATTAGTGGTAAATAAAAATGGATGCATGGATAGATGCATTTCTATTTGTGGGCCCCTTTTTTTTCTTTTTTTTTTGAAATTGTTAAGTGCTACTTCTTCGTGCTTTTTTTATCAATGGAGCTGGGACGAGCAAAGATGATTTCTGTGCAAACTGGGGTCATGCATTGTAAAATAATCTTAAATAAAGTTTTTTACTTTTGGGTAAAAATCTGGACACTTGAAGAACGTGGGTGGGTTTCCGGTGGTGTGGAGGGGTTAACCAGAAGCCGACTACAAAATTCAATTTGACACTGTCAAAGTGTGTGTGTGTGTGTGTGTGTGTGTGTGTGTGTGTGTGTGTGTGTGTGTGTGTGCTCAGTGAGGCATGCTTCCGTGCAGCTTATTAGATGAGGCACCATCTTGCTGTCTTTTCCAGGAAGCCCAGGTCAAGTCACTTTAAACAGGACATGAGTGAAATGTGTTAATAGTGACCATGAGGAATGGATCATCTGCCCAGTGCCAGGCTGACCTGCAGGTCTTCTAGGGGACGCTTTAGCATCCTTCAGCTGCACTGCGTTCTTCACTGTGTCGCACCAATCAATAAAGCTAAATCCTCTAAATAAACCTAAACATTTCCAGCATCATAAATGTATGTTTTTTTATTTGTAACTAATTTAGCTGACACTTTTTTTCCTATGTGACGTACAGTGCTGGGTTTGTATACTGTGTAGTTGGTGAATAAGGTGTGTGGGCTGATAACACTACACAGAATTCATTGGAAGTCGCGTTGGAGAAAAGCTTCTGTTAAATAAATAAATGTATACTGTACCAAAGATTGTTCACCCATTTATATAGCTGGGTACTCATTTAATTGAACTACATCAGGATTTAGAACCCAGCTCAAGGGTGTCAGAGCAGGAGCAGGAATTTGAACCCAGATCCTTTCATTGCAAGGTGTCTGCTCCAACCTTTACCGTACCCCTGTACATTCCTCTTTGAAGTTCTAAATCTGGTCAGTAATCTCCAATTGAAATGACTATTAAGGAAAGTCCGTGGAAGAACACAAACTCTTAAAACCTTCAAGCCTTCCAGAAGAAGTACTTCTTAAAGAGCTATTAACATCCTTACGGACCCTCCTTTCACATATATATTGTCTACAGTACATATGCGCTTGACTCCAAAGATCATACATGTCTATAAATGCACATTCTGAATTCATATGAACGTAAAATGTGTATGCCGGTAACCATGACAATGTTCAACCTTTCCTGGACTGGGACTTGAGCAGAGAACAAGAGGCGGGGGTTGCTTTGCGATTGCACGCCGAGGAATGACACAAGCAGAACAACAGAGAGCCCACCCTCAGCAAGTGGGCTCTGAGTTCCTGGAAGTGGGCGGGGCCTCGGCGACATTGAAATGAGCCCCTCTTGCCCCTCCCCCTGCCTGGCCTGCCGTGCTTCCTCATTGGTCACCGGCGATGTCAGTACAAGTATGCTAATGAAGAGCACAGACCCAGACGACCTGAGGCCGCCTCTCACTTTACTGCACGCACAGTTGATTTTTTTTTTCTTCTTCTGTTTTCTATTTCTGCTCCTGTGAGGTCATTTACAGTCAGCGCGCCTCTGGGCCCCCAGCCCTGCCACCTGGAACAAACACTGACGACACACAGAAACGACAGTGCCGGGATTCTATCTCACCCGCAGCACAGGGAAATTAGCTGCATTCAATATCTGAAAAGGAAGACGTGCCACTGCGCTTAATCTAGAGCGAAGAGTGTCCGGGGCTTAACACCACATTAGTGATAAAGCCTATTAGAATGAGTGACGGCAGCGCTCTTGTTGCAGTTTCAATTAAAACCAAATTCATCTTATCCATTTATAGAACTGGATTTTGCACTGATTTTGCAGATCAGATGAAGGATGTCACCGAAATTATTCCAAGCGGCACTCATCATGAAGCCAAACCCATGCGTTTTTTAGCCACTACGCCACCTGCTGTTTGCAGTCTAACCTGTGCTGCCCTCTCAACAGCAACCAATAATCACATTGCGGCTTAAAAAAAAGAAAAAAAAAACAATGCCAAACAAGCCACAAGATAATATTCTCATTTACTTAGCTGGCACTTTTATCCAAGGGGGTATAAACTTCATTCACGCTCTTCGTGTGAGCAGGTCATGGTATCTGGAGAGCGGTTAGAGTCCCCTGAGGGCTCTGAAGATCAGCTGTTACAGTCTCATCAACACTGTGCCCTGAAAATCGAGACTCATTACACATGACCACGATACCACGATCAAGGAAGCCCAACAAAACCGAACAGAATGCAAGGAAACGATCTGCAACGAATAAATACATACGTGACCGAGAGCCGGTGGAATGGAATGGAAGGGAAGGGAAGGGAAGGCCGTGTGCACCTACGCCCGGCTTTAAGAGCCATGTTGATTTTATGGCGCGAGACCAGTCTGTACTTTCCCATGTGTGTGATCACCTGACTGGGAATTTCAGTCCAGGGTTCAAGGCAGTGTGCTTTTAGAGAAAGAGATATCACGTTACCTGGAAGTTAACAGTGCTGTAAATGAAAGTGTTACCACCATGTGAGCAGTTCCTCATATTAAATTAAGGCAGTGGTTTTTTTTTTTTTCCTATTGGTAAACCGGTCCAGGAAAGCGAAACGGCTTTTGTTCCTTCATCGTTATACCTTGTCACAGGTATCCCTACACCTGGGCTTGCTTTGCACTGCGCTCTAAAGCCACATGAGAGGTTCGACTCGCTGCCTTTGAGTTACAGGTTCGTACAGGAGTGCTGGTATAAACCTGTACAGCGAAGGGGGGTCTGGACATCTTTCCCAGAATCCACATGGAGGACATCTAACAGCAGCTCCTACACAGGATGAGACTCTGAGCTGTGTAGGCTGGTGGGAAGGTGGTGCAGGCTTCTTCAGTTCCTGTTGCCAGTACCTACAACCCATTTAGGGAAGTAAAACATTCGACGGGGTTTCGTACCATTGAGCTAATTATAGGAAAGCGACTCAGCTGGGGAGTGTGGGTTATTTCCCCCATATCTGCGCAGTTATAGGAAACACACTCTGGAGCTGAAAAAGGCCACAAGTCACGGGCGAGAGGTGCTTCTCGATGCACGGCTGCAGCAGGGCAAGTGTCACAGCACTAAATGGGAATCAAAAAGTCGTCTCACGGACATGGCTGGTGTGTAGGAGACCTTTCCATCACACGTTAGCGACTCTCAACCCTCTACCTCTCCCTCAGCCTGCCCTCGGTGACTGGTTCTGACTGCAGCAGCCGGCGCCATCCATGGAGGGGACCTGCTGGTGTGCCTGAGCATGTGGGGCATGGATATAAGTCTCTGTGTGTATGTGTAAGTGTAAGAGAGGGAGAGAGAGAAGATAACAGTGCAGATCGCATGGCCTGTGTTATAAAGCCCTGCTCAGATTCCAGAACGGACAAAACCCGGGCTCGCTGCGGACGTAACCACGACGCATGGTGAGCGAAATTCCTAAGTTTTTACACTTCCAGGATGCAAAACATGAAGTGAAGGAGCCTCTGAAACACACACATTTTCAGAACCGCTTATCCCATATGGGGTCATGGGAGCCTACCCGGCAACACGGGGCGTAAGGCCAGAGGGGGAGGGGACACACCCAGGACAGGACACCAGTCCGTCACAAGGCACTCCAAGTGGGACTCGAACCCCAGACCCACCAGAGAGCAGGACTGTGGTCCAACCCACTGCGCCACCGCACCCCAGCCTCTGAAGCATCAGGGTCCTAATTTACAAATAACCTCGGAGGAGATGAGCTGCAAGAGATCTGCTTCTGGCTTCACGTCCTGGTTCCCTGTTGAGTCGCGATTCCTGGACTGGTTGATCTCAGAAAACATCCTGGCAAAGCAGCTGCTTCGTACATCTCGAGCGCGTAGTCAAATGAGCCGAGCGAGAGCTGATCCCCGATAAACGCTCAAGGGGTTACTGCTCGAGTGTAACACATTTTCCGCTGAGCGATGACACAGTGAAACTAAGTGTTTTCCGGCAACCAGCAGGTGTTGCTGTGTGTGAGACAGAAGACAGAACGTGTCATTTCCACTGTGCCCAAGATCTGGATCCATGACAGGTCAAGTGAACAGGACTGATCATTGCTGAGGGAGAGAAGGGAGTTGGAAGTCTGGATAGTTTCAGAAATCCCACTCTTCTTTGCTAATATGGGGCTGAAGAGCAGTTGCCTGGCCCCTTTGCAGGAGAGCTATCAGAGAACACCTGTCCAAGGCCTGTAGCAAACCCTGATCGTTCGCTCTAAAGCTCCACCTCGACTTCTAGAGAAGTGGCTCATTTCTTTACTGTCTGACACAGAAGACTTTCTTCCCCTTTGTTTTTCTATTTTTTTTTTAAATGCACCTGCTCAGCTATCTTGTGTCATTTTCTTAGGAAAAACCATTAAGTAAGAACTTGAAACTCCTTTTGTATATACTGGGGGGGGGGCATCATTGACTACAATGGTCCTTTCTTTTACTTTTCACCAGTGCTGAAGATCCATCTTTCTTAAGGTAAACAGCTGAGGCAAACAGCTTACGGGGGTTTTACAACCTTGTCACAGGGCATCACAGTCCACTTCTGCACATCCTGTAGTTCCACAGTCCCTCTGTGGCGCACAGAGACTTGGGGAACATGCTTCTCTTGAACATGATCCCCTTTAGTGCCGTGCAGAACGGCACACAAATTTTGGCCTTGCACAGAACATTCAGTCAGCGTCACCGGTGCAGATGTCCTCTCCAGTTCCCTTTCCCACATTCCATTCCCTTAGCTAAATTCCTGTTTGGCCACATCCTTGTCCTGGGGGCATTGAATTTAGATAACTTGGGGGGGGGGATACAGGACACTGATGCAGTACGCTGCAGCCAGTAAACATTTTAAAGTTTATATTATTCCCTATTTTTTCTTACACATACTGCATTACGAAGGGATTGTTTAGTCTTGCAGGCTTTAGCAATTTCTTTGGGACATTACAACAAGAGTGTAAAAAAGTTTGCTTCAACTTAACTCTGGTTGCAGAGATGGATAAGAAAACATGCAGGCCTGCTGGACAGGACATCAGGTAGAGTAGGGGTTTGTGCTGCTGCTTTTGACCCCACAGGTTCAAATCCCATCTCTTCCTCCACTAGCCTTCAGCCAAATACAGTTGTGTAAATGGTTAAATAATTGTAAGCTGCTTTGGAGAAAAGCATCAGCTGAAAGTTCAAAAAAAAAAAAAAAAATTCTAATGCAAGGTAAAAAGTTCAGTACATGTTATTAGTGGCTCTGCAGATTGAAACCATGTTGTAAGGGTCCCAAAGTGGTGTGGAAGCACATGCAAAGACTGCTCCCTGGTGGACATTCTGCAGCATTGCAGCCCTTGCATTTGACAATTTAAATTTCATAACACATCAGAAGGTTCACTCTATAAATGTGCAAAATTAGGCCTTGCTTTTTATGAATTTAGCTCATAAACTGAGAATAAGCATCCTCAAAATGCCAGTGACAGCCTTGCACCCGGTGCGTAACCTCAGCGTCTACTGCTCAGAGTTGGTGTACAGCTTTAGTGCGACCCTCCTCTACTGCCTAGGGTGCAGCTGGAACAACTCAATGTCACAGAGTCCATCACTATGGCAAAAATGGTCCTTTTTTGGTATTTACTCATCTTTTTACCATTTCAGGTGAAAGTTTTCATGTCCGTTTCACTAGCTGAGAACTAGTGCTTGCGGGCATCGTACCCCAAAGGAAAGGCCTGATGTGCTCCAAGTTATTGGAACTATTCCATCCAAGTTTGCACTCCCCACATGGTTTCTTACCTTCTATTTACTGTGTGGAGTTTACACTTTCCCAAGATGTGTTTCAGGTGAGCTGACACTAATGAAACTGTTACACTGCTCTGGTGTATGGATGGATCAATTATTGGCTGTTTAGTGTAGTGTCAGAGGCTCACTGGCTTTCTCACGCAGGGAGCAAAAAAAGAAAATAAAAGCAGCACACAGGAATAGTGCAGGTGGCTTAAGGTCTAGTTTATTTTAAAAACTACCTCCTTACTTCAGTTGGAGTTTTCCTAATTGGAAGGGGTGGTTTCCTTAGTGCTTCAGTGACATTTCTCATCTTTAGTGACTCATCTTCTCCACATTCTTTTAAATGTTACAAGCAGTGTGTAATGTTGCCACATCTTACACAAAGTGCTTCGGCTCAGCCATGGTGGAAAAGAGGCTGAACAGAAATGACTGAATAGGAGCCAAGCTCCCTCTGTCCCTGCTGTGCATGTGGTGTTTGTAGAACACATTTGGACTATAATGTAATACCACACACTTTTCACCTCCACTTCAGAATCAGGCTATGCATCTGAAGAGGGCTGATACTGAAACCTCTTTATGGAGAACGAGTCATTTTCCTTTTCTCTTCCAGAAACCATTTCTTGGTTAACATACTGAGAAAAGTACCAACTAATTCAGTTGAAAAACATGTGAAGTTTATGAATTTTATTTCACTTAAAGTCCTAACATACATGGTAATAAGAATTCTGAAACAAAATCAAAAAGACAGGAAAAACCCTTGCAAGTAAATGAAAAAACAATATAAAAGTCAGAAAGCTCTACATTCAAAGTATATACAATTGATAAATAGACAAATACTGTCAGTCTTAAAATTAAGGAGGAAAAATGTAAATCGATCAGTGCTCTGAAATGTAGAAAACAAAAAATGTTTCTCAGAACAAAAATGCAAACAAATTGTTTTCTGTACAAGCAAAGCTGCAGTTTTTCTGAACACTACAACATTGAAAAGTAACCAGAAAATATAAAATGTAAGTTCGGAGAATCATCCAACGCCAATTTGTACTTTCACTGCGTGGAACAGCATAGCATACAAAAATTCCAAAACAAAACTTGCGCTGCCCACAGAAGACAGGCTCAAACTGAAATCCCTGCACTGTGTTCGACATGCGATCGTACATGTGATTGGTGAGGCATTAAAAGGCAGGTTATTCTGAGCCGAGATGCCAGCAGAGTGACGCCAAGCTGTTCGTTTGATGCCTTGTCAGCTAAAGTCACAAGAGAGGACTTAGCTCGCCTGTTTCCATTCACATTTCTGATCAGCTGTGGATGCAGGGGCACAGGTAGGAACAATAATTACAGGACTCCATCTAAACCCAGAAGAACTGGAAGGACCTCCAGCTGAGTCTTATCACTTCTGTGTAGTTGGCAGAGTCCAGATACCAGACCAGCTAAAGTGACCCCTGTCGGTGTGTATCTGGCATTGATGGAGGAACCTCAGCCACATCCCAGACTCCAGACAAAGTACTGACAGGAATATCTTCACAAACCCATCAGTCAAGGAAAATCTCCTCTGAGCAAGTGTGGTGAGGGGGAGGAGCAAGAAGGGAGAGAGAGAAGAAAAAAAAAAAAAAAAAAAAAAAAAAAACCTACATCTCTGCATATTGTTCTCAAACGAGAAGATATCAGCAGGTTATGCTGACCCTTAGGGCCTCATAACAAAACATTTTCTAAACCAATCTAACCAACCAAAAAACCATATACAGTGTTTGCTGTAAAAATAAATGCATATTCCCTGTGTATCTATAACCAATGAAATATATGCGCTTGGTTCCGTTTGTCAGTTCTGGTGCAGTTTGTCACATTTCATCAGACCTGCTGAGTTCATAGAAACGTGTGTGCGCGCGTGCTAGAGACCATACTTATTTGGTTTGATCAACTGAGTAATGTCACTCTTTTGGATTAAGCTCCTTTGTGCACTGAGGGTGCAGAGGGGCACAGGACCCACCAGGGATGTCCAGGACAGAGCAGAGAGGCAGGTGAGTCCAATGTGAGAGGCACAAGAGAAGGGGGCGGGGGAGAGAAGGCCTCCCAGTGAGGCCGCAGCACCCGCGCTGCGCTAATCTTCTTCCAGTGCTTCAATCCAGGAGAGATACACTCAGCTCAGATCGGTCAAGTGCAGGGTCCAGTCTAGTGCCTCTTCATGGAGGAGACCTTCTTCTTGCGGGCAGCTAACATTTCATAGAAGGGGTCTCTGCTGATGGCAGCCCTGTCAAAATAAGAATTTATTTTCACTGCTTAGCTCAAAAATAAAGTGACAGTTTCATAGTATTACTCTATTCATCACCTCTATCATTGTGCACCTTTCCTCCAAAATGCTCCAGCAGGGATGGTAGTGTGTACTCGTCTGAGCCCTTAAACACCATCGCTATGTGACCTGGATGACCGACCCTCAACTAAAACTCAGCTGGTACAATACTTATATAACCTCCATCGTTCCTACATGTCCATTTTGATGGCTCTCATTTCATACACAAGTGTCTCTCCTGACACACTGAAGCCATCGCAACCCATTCCTGCAGATACCTCTTGTGCATCATCTGCAGGACTGCCTCATATCTCACAGCATATACCACATAATCCCTGGTCCACAATAGTGTTGTCCTGCCTGGACAACTGCACATCCTATTTGTCTGGTTCTGGCATCTGCAATCAAGACTCAAGAATGCTGCTCATGACCTGTGTTTGATAGGAAGTGACATGAAGCCAATGGAGCAGGACAAGGAGGGGAGATATGTGGGAACGTGTTGACAGGTCAAGGTATCTGTACTCCAGCACCTTCAGGACCTGGTCATCTACATCCTACACTTCAGCAAAAGCACTGTGCTTCTCCTCCACCATCCTCTTGCCTCCTTGCATGAGGTCTTAACTCTAAAGTCCATTGACTCTCAGTCTCGGCCATGACTTTGCATAACTAACTTCCTCTTTCCCTCAGAACTGCTGAAAAACTTCCAGCATTAAAATAAATGTCAAAACCAATCATTTTAAAACCATTTTCTCTCGCAACAGTTACAATCACACCATCTGTTAGCATCTAAATGCAATTTATTTTTATACAGCATTTTCACAGAGTAAATTAGCATTTACCTTACATCTTTGTCCAAAAGAGGTTACAATGAAAGGTTTGTACATTATTTATATGTGCATAATGCCATGTTCTTAAATAAGAACAGGATTGAGACAAAGAACCTTCAGCTTCCAAAGTAATGCCTGAAACTTCACCCAAACCTGCAGCCCTAGTATCTCACCTACGGTCATGCACCTTCATTAGAGTAATTTACGTTAAATATTCTTCATCCACACACGTTTGCATGCACCTCCACAGGCACATGCACCATTCATACACACAGAAAGTCAATACTCACTTAATGCTGTTGATCCATTCATCCTTCTCTTCCGCAGTTGGGGCAGAGATGCGGTAGAAGGTGTGATTGCCCTCTACCACACGTCCATCAGCCTCGGTTTTACAGGCCTTGATCACTTGATCTTTGTTGTCTGGGATGAAGAGCTCGAAGCAGTTCTGTGGCATACACACCACTGTTAGACATACTGGGGGTATATAGTGCTTATGAAAACAGCTTCACATAAAAATCATAGAGATTGTATCTTACAGGCTTCTTGTCCTCCACCTCCCGAATACTGAGATTCTCCAGCGGAATGATTCCTCTGGGCTCCTTGTCCTGTCAAATGGAAGGAATATCCAGAAGTTCCACACATTTACATACTTTCTCTGCCAGCTCTGACATTCTCAGACTTTGGTTCACAGTTCAATTAGTGTGCAGCTGAGCTGGACCACTTAGTATTGATATTATGATTATTATTACACCTCTGACCCTGTACCTAAGGTGACTAAAGATATCAGTTATGGCCTAGCAACAGTGGGCTACATCTTAAATGGCTCCCAATAAGGACCAGGAGATTGAAGCAGGAGCACCAACATGCCTGTTGTGTATATTATGGGAATGCTGTAGGTTTGCGCAAACAAAGGCCAGAGTCTGTTAGAAAGCTCACCAATAAATATACCACCCTCCCAAAGATAGTGTATGCATCATTTTCAAATGACAGCATGGGCTATAGACACAGTGTCCTAAGCTTTCGTTCCTCACAGCAGACTTGTTACACCACTAAAGCAATTCACATGGTAGCTCATTTCCAAAATTTTTACTTGTCTACAGATTAATCTAATATCCTGAAGTAAGCAGGGATGTAAGAATACAAAACTTTTGGCCACCATCTGCTCTCCTCTTCGAAAGCAGATAGCTGTGCAACACCACTCAGAAGCAGCTCTCCTCTCAAGTACTCACCGTGGTGTACTCGAAGTAATAGAGGCAGTTGTCTGTCAGGATGAACCATCTTCTTTTCCACGTTTTCACGCGGCCACCTGGGAGGCGAGAACTGAGATCAGTGGGGGTGTTCAAGGCTCAGGATGGGTGGCTGAAGAATCAGGGCACACAGCAGGAGGCAGGCAAGAGACAGACAGACCAACAGAAAATGCAGCACCTGTCCTGTAGCAGGATGAGATATGAACTCCCCTAGCAGATGTCCGCACGTTCTGTCCCCCACCCCATTCACCACATGTTTCTCCTGTGGACCACTATGCATGCAGAAGTACCTGTACATCACTGTCAAGGTTTTACAGATGAGGAATTCTGGGTGACGGGAGGCAGGGGGAGGAGGAAAAAAATTGGACTGATGAAAACGAGGAACTTTGGAAATCTAACTATTGTTGATGAATGACACAGCCCATCCTATCTGTAACGGATGTCACAGAAAAGATCAAAAACATCAACAGGTTTCAGCACTACAAGCCATGCTCTCCTCTTACGTGAGCACAAATAGTTACCTGAGCTTTTGAGATTGAGATAGACCTGTCCAGAAAAAATTATATTGGGCTCAAGGATGCCTGAGCTAAGGACTCACACTGATTCTTCATGTTTAAACAGCAGAGCGCATGGGTGACTGGGATTATTGCCTTATGTAAACAATATCGCACCCTGGTTCTTGCTTTTGTGCAAGGGTAATTAGTTATTCTTTCAACAAAATATCACACCCTGGACAGTCATTGGGTGGCTTATACTGCAACCTCCCAAGCACTTTTTTTTGCCCTGTATGAACCTGTAAGCTGTCTTGGACAAAGACAACAGCTCAAGAAAGAAATGATGAAAAGAACAAGGCAGAGCCCCTCCCTAACAAAGCACACAAGTACAGACCCTTGCCATTATGTGTCAATCAGACAAAATACTAACATCACCAGAGAATATTATGAGTTCCAGAACACTCCGCCATCATGCAGTTAGCGTATCGCCAGTTGACATTAGCACTGGTCACCACCACTACAAAGTAGCATCAGAAAAGCACTAGATGAGTACAACAGGATCTACGGTCACATCTAACACATAGCAGGGACAAGTCATTTTCAGAATTTTTTTTTTTAAGACAATCCACATCAAATCTTTGGATGTTTCTAAGCCAGGGGTGGGACACCGCAATAGACTAATGACACGCAGGGTGGAGAGATGGCATGAAATCTTATTACAGTCATGGGCCAGGCAGTGACCAGAGGCCCTTGTCGATGATTCCTTCAGCATCAGCCAGCCAGGAGGACAAGCAGGAAGCCTCCACAGAAATTTTCAGCGTGACATTTCTGTGACTGAGGCACTGGTGCTGGACAGGAGTGGAGGAACATGGGGCTGGAGCTGCAAACAGACTGGGGGGCCCAGAAATCCCAGGACACCCAAGAACAGCCCCTTGCTGTCAGTTGTGCCGTTAAGTCACGTTACAATACATTGTGTAAAAACAACACGGCCAAGAAGAGGGTATAGGGGGGGCTTTTGCTGACACTAGACAACCACTTAACCACAGTATCTCAGATATGAATGTTCTGCTTTTTCTACAAGTCAACAACTGACTCAGTATCCCAAACAAAATAAGTGGTAACAGCTACTAAAGAGTGGAGAACTGGAATGTATTGTCTACTACATTATGAATGTTAAAGTCTGGCAAAATTTCAGAAAAACTGGAATTTTTTTTTTTTTTTTTTTTAAAAGAAAAAAAAAAAAAAGAAAAAAATTTAATGCTACGTGGAAATGCACGTACCAAAGCAAACCTCAGACAGCATAAACCACAGTAAAACTGGTGTGGACAAAGGTGGTTTAAAAATTATTTTCCAAGTCCAACATCAATCAGCGTGAACTGCAATTGAGGAAACGGGGACATAAGTGTAAACTAACTGACCTGGAAGTAAACAAACGCAGGTCCTGCACCGAGGGTGCACTGAGTCACAGGAGGACTCGACTGCACATGTGCAAGAGAACCCACCCCCATTCCACTGAAGTCCAGCACCACACTACACTACACAGCCACTTTCTACGTTCCCTAATAGCACAAAGAGGAGCAGAGCTTGGGCCACATTGGTTCAGATGCAGTATTCCCCTTTTCTTCCAATGAAAGAGCACATGGCAGAGAACTGACCTTAAATTCATCCAATTGGTGAAAAAAAGCTTAGGGAAACAAGGTGTTGCCAGGGGAGAGCAGATCCATGGCAAGAGAAAAATAACTCCAAAAATTGTGTTCACACATTTTCTTTAAAAAAGTAGGATAAGGCATTTAAAATGCAAAAATCACATTGAGAAGATAATGCTTTAAGCTCTTTATTGCCCACCTCTCTTACAAAGAAGTAGTTATTGGAGTTCCAAAGAGGATACTGCAGCTACCAAGAGAGAGACCCACAAGACTGAACACCACAGCAAACAGGAAGAACGTAGTCTCCACAGCCAACAACCCCGGCAGCAGACAGGCCGGCTGTCTGTGGGGTCCGGACTGCAAGTGCCCTGGTAACCACACAGCAACCACACAGAGGCAGCAATGCACGTACAAATCGTTGGCTCGGAATGAAGGACCGCACACAGACAGAAAACCAGATTCTTTAAAAACAAAACAAAAAAAAAAAAAAAAAAAAAAGAAATGAGAAATCTTTGAGTTTACAACCCAAAGAAACAAATGACAGTGGAAAAGAATAAAATTTAAAAAGCATGGCGGACCACCAGAAGCACCCGAGAGCAGAGCGATGGGCAAATTTGAGGAAGGGCAGATGTACATACCTCCTGAGGAAAGACAACAGCCAAAATCATGGAAACAAACAAACAAGGAACGAGGAAGAAAGAAAACAAAATGAAATTAAAATGGTAATAAATCATTATACTGTTCACTTGGGACACAAGATAAGCTTAGTGCAATGCTTTACAAACTAGGCAATTTAGCTGGTGGCTTTGTAGAACATGCAAAACAAATTTAAAAGGCTTAATTTAAAAACTGCATTCATGTACCAAATTACAGCTATACACACACTATCATAAATTTAGATTAACAATGAAAACGTACTAACAATTTCAAGGAGCGATTCAGTTACTAATACAGATGACTGACAATTGCACTAATTGGCCACCAGGGGGAGCCCCAATGCAATCAAATGGGGCAATACCAGCACTAGGACTGCTTCTTTGACAGAAGCTCCATAAACACACAGGTTGGAGGAGCTGCAAAGCTTGTAACACTGCATCGCACTGAACATCCTCTGGACCCTGCGAGGCTTTCAGGAACACTAACTGGCCTAATTTGAGTGGTCAGTCTGGAAAACCTCAGCCTGCTGCGGCAGCAGTGGAGAGCAGCAGTGTGTTCACTGCCCCCATGGCCCAGAGGATTGATCCCACTGTTAAATTAGGGTACTCTGTGATTCTGGGTGTCAGTTTCATAACAAAGGACACTTCAAACGTAACCACATTACCACAGAGTTAACCCATACTAACCCAATAAAGACAGGAAGAGAAATTAAAGGTCAAGACGGCACACGTGAGGTCCATTGTTTGGATGGGTGGTGGTGTGTAGACAATTTTTTGTCATCAGGAATCATTTAGTCTCAAGATACATTTGAGGTCTAAACCAGAGCACTACACAAACAATATTTTTAATACAACTTGTTCATGGTCTGGATGTTTAGGATGTGAACATGAAACAATGAATACAGAAAATCTAAACAGTGCTTGTGTGTGTGTGTGTGTGCGTGCGTGCGTTATGATGAGGAATCCACCTGTGACAGTGCAGCCTTAAAGTTACATGCACAATGGCTTCCATAAGAAGGTGTGCGTCTTCAAAGTCATCAGTTTTTGGAGACTACATCCTTGGTGGTAGCACTGATGTTCATATACACCTGGGGGTCAGAGGTCACAGCAGGCAGCTTCAGATTCACACTCACCCAGTTTGAGTAGCCAGCCCTCCCGGTCAGGGTTGAAGAATGTGTGCGTTAGATCATTGCCGTCATCCTCAGGGATTTTAAAGGGTTCGTTTTTGATGCTGTCGTAGAGGTTCTGAAGGGGGGACCAGCACGCACAAGAGGTCCACGTGATGACAACACGACAGAACAAAAGCTATCATGCCAAAACACACAATCATAACACTATTGTGAGTGAGGAAGAGAACAGGCAAAGTTGCGCTGACCCGCAGTAATTCATCAGGCAGGTCGCCCCCGTCGTTTATGCCTCGGTTCATGGAGATGAAGCGTTCCAGTGTGGGCTTGTCCTTCACATTGGGATTGTGGAGGCTGGTGTTCAGCATGATGATGGCAAAGGACAGGATGTAGCACGTGTCTGTGAAAGACACAGTACTGCATAACTGTGTGTCTACCAACAGAGAGCAAACCAGCCACTTCTCACCAGTCTTCAGCACAACCCTCTATTAGGACTGACAGAATGTTGTGTGTCAGACAGACATGACTGGTTAATGCACACTGAATATACATGCCCGTTACACGGTTTAGGGTGGGGTGCTAGGACAGGGGCTGGGTGTGATTCATGCAAAGGTGTGTGTGTGCGCGAGAGAGAGAGAAAGCATGAACACGTGGCAGTGAAGGACTGCTGTGTGACAAGTTCTGGTGACATAGCACTGCCAAGCTGTTTGTCCAAATCAGCAGGAACAAACAACTAGTTCAGCTCTTTTATGTACCCTGTGGCATCAACGTGCCAGGGGGACCCTTCGGCAGTTAGATCTGAAAATGCCCAGAGACAGGGAGTGGTGTGGGATGGTCACCACTCTGTATCGAGCATGCACGTGTGCGCACACACACCTGTGGACTGGAAGACTCCAGGATTACACTGGCAGTAGCGCTGTGCAAAGGCTTCCATCATACGGTCGATTTTCTGTGCTTCTCCTGGCAGTCGGAAACTCCACAAAAATTGTCTATAGGCAGACAGTACAGAGGAGGTCAGCAATGTCGGTTTTATAAGGGCCATGGTGGAATACTAATAATTAATGGAGCCCCTAGGTTAATGAGTCCAGTGGCGGGTGTCTCACCTGAGGGCCTGTACCAGGTTTAGGTCTGTGAATTCATGCAACTCCACAAAGGCGTGGAGAACAAGAATGTTGAACTCATCCCTGCAAGAGAAAGGCGCAAAGAGAGCATTTCAGGCAAAAAAAAAAAAAAAAAAAAAAACAGAAAAAGCAGGGATGGGGGTGGTGCATATGTGGTGTGAGGCTTGGGCTTTTAGCATCTTCACACATTTCCTGTGAAGCATTACATCACTCCTGACCCCGGTGACTTGTGAGCAAGAGATATCACACATGGGACTGCAGAGCTCCCTTGGGTGGTGGTGGGGGGGAAATTCTGCCACTTAAGATGGCGTTAAATAAAATACTAGCCTGTAACATATTCATGAGGAGCTACCACTGTCACCCCTTCTTCACTAGTCACAATCTCAGCTTCTCCCATTAATGTGCTCATATCAAACTTATAAGAAAGGTGAGGCCAGGGGGGGTGCCATACATTGGCAGACTACATATAAACCTTTGTGTACAGTCTTCATAAATATGAAAAGGTTCATTAATAGTAGTTTGTGCTCATCATTTAACAGGAGTGTGTGAAAAAGATGTACCTCCAGGAGATGCGCGCACACACAAGCAAAACAAACAACAAAACAGGAAACTGTGGTACAAACCTCTCCCCCAGGTAGTCACCAATGGCTGTCTTGTTAAGCCCCTCCCCCTTGTACAGGAACTGAGCAATGTCCTCACGTGTGTTTTTCAGCAGTTCGTTCTCAATAAGGAACTGGATGCCCTATTTGGAACAAACAAAAAAAAAAAAACCCATCATGTGGGCAAACCACCATATCTAAGCAATCAGATCAACATAAACAACCAACACAGGCATGCACGCGAGCACGCACATGCACAGACAGACAGACAGACACTGAGTGATCAGTCTGTTTCTCATTTTCAAAGTGCTTTACCTTTTTCGGGTCCATGTTGAATTTCTTCCGGCCCATGGCCACCTGTTTGTTCCTCTGCATGTTCTTCCTGCAACACAGTGAGACCAAGACAAGCTCAGAGACAGTCATCATTACACAAAGAAATCATTAATACCACCACATTTTGTATTACACAAGCCACACATTTCCAAAACAATAAAATTAAGAAGCTTTCCAAAGAATAGGACTAGCTAATCTTACGGTATTAGAAGCACTGCATGTCATTCCATAGGGAGCCAATAGATTGTTTACCCTCAATTAGCCAAAATGCCAGCCATAAATAAAATAGCTCACTGGTTTGCACAGATAAATTCCTGGTCTTTATGTTGCTTAGTAATACTTGAGGTCATCAGCTAATTTAATACGTGCCATTGTCTCTTGTTCTTAAAAGGACTCCATGATGCAATAAGATGCACTAAAGGAACTGATGGGTGTGGCACTGACTAATGTGATGGAAAAAATGCTGAGGACCTTTACTGTCATCACAAAAACATTCAAACAGAAAAAGGGATTGTGGTGGGGGTGGCTTTTCTCAATGACCTTTGTAGATGCTATGACTATTCGCCAGGGTTCATTAGGAAAAAATGGACAGGAATGGGGATTTCAGTAGTGAGAATCTGAGGTTTAGGAACAGAGTGAATTTTAGCCAGATAGCTGGTTTAAAAAAAAGGTACTAAAGCAACCTGCAGTTAAAAAGAAAACCAACAGAAATTAAATGCCGTCCATTCGGAAAACTCGGCTGGAGCATACTTGTAAACAAATGGCAATGACTAAACTTTGAAAGTCTCAACATCTCTACTGGTGTCAAATTTTGACACTTCTGTGTATCTGAAGCAAAGCATATCACCTTATGCACTGAGTTACAAGCACAACTCCTGACCAGGTTATTGTGGAAGGCAGACAAGACTCCCAATACCCAAAACCACCTCAATACTCCTCTGTCCAACCCAACAAGAATTGCTGTGGTTTTCCTTACAACAAGAGGGGAAAACATTTCAAATTTGACCATGCAGACTTCAGGCCAGGCCCAGGATAAAGCCAGATCCCCATCAAACCAAACACCAAGCAATATTTTCTTTTTTGTGATCACCAATCAGCAGGTTTGCAGGCACATGAAGTGATCATGCACTGAACATTAGTATGTAAACAAGACAACCTTACCTCTCTTCAGTGGAACCCAGGTTCTCAATCTCACTGGTCACCTCTGCTATCTCATCCTTGAGACGCTGTGGAGATGGTGGGGTGAGTAAAGGCAACACGCAAAACGGTCATCCTTTCATTTATCATCAGGAAATTAATGGTGAATTATGATGAAGGCGCCACCCCAAGCAGGGGGAGGTACAAAGGTTTGCATGTCAGCCCATATGAGAACCTGAGCAAAACGCGTGTGGTGTTGTCTCGAAGTCTGCGGATGAGTATTTATTTAGCAGTGTGAACTCTGCACAATGCTGTCTTCAGTGGGTCATGACCTTTGACCCCTCTCACACCAGCCCCCAGGATATTTGCTTGTTCTCTTCCTGGCTGTAAGCCATCTGATGCTCTTCTACACGCGAGCGCCCTAACTGAAACTGACAAGGCGGCCAGGTCTAATAACGGAGGACCTGCAGGAATCTCTTCTTCCAAATAGCTTGTTTACCCAAATCAAATCACGTGATAAAGAAACTGGCTGACAACCTCTAAGCAAGTGAGAGCAGTAGGAAGGCAAATCTGATTCTGCACCCTATAGTTATCAGAGCACATGGGTGTCCTGCTACCCCTACAGGCAGACGGAGAGAAGCAGAAGGCTCTGTCCAGGAACACTCGTGGCCAGCGTGCCCTGGTGTACAGAATTAATAGTCACACAACCTGGGATTTTTTGTGCCAAGTAGATGTAGGTTTAAATATGTTCAATGAAAACCTCGTTGACTGTATTGCTGACTGTTCGCTATGACTAGTTACGCATCACCAAAACAGAGGTGCTGTGAAACAAGGGGATCCAATTTGAGAGACAATGACCAAGCAGCTGACAGGGATTAAAGTCCAGTTTTTGGCAACAAGGGCAACTGAATTGCTCCAGTGAGCACCTCTGACATTAAATCAGTCCAAATTAATTAACTGGCCCAACATGAAACTATATATTGGCAGCAACTGTCTATAGTGGGGATGGACAGATTCATGGATGGGTGGGTCAACAATTTAAGGAAGAAAATGAAGTTATGCAGCTACAGAGTCAAAATAAAACCCAAAACATCAAGTTGCCACAAATGGACATCTGTGGAGGGTGTCCACAGACAACACAGCCTTAACACTACCCATGTTTTGGGGACCCACCAGTGCCATCCTGCACTCTAAAGCATCCATGATATTCATAAGGGATCTTCTAATGGCACTGTAAAGATTTGTGGTACTTGGATTTTTCATTATGGAAGGCATCTCAGTGGGACTACATATTAAATCAAACGGCGCTGGAGCTCAAGGCAGGCTTGGTAAGACGTGCCAAGTCCCTGAACAAAAGGGAGGTGACAGGTGTGAACGCATGTGTGCTTTTCTTGGAGTTTTCAAAGTCAACCGTTGCGTTACATTTTGAGATTGCAGACATGAAATCGGAGCACATGTGCAAACATGCAAACAGGGATACCAGAAATTCCACCGAAAAGACTCCCTACAGAGGTAAATATGGCGAGCACTGCTGCAGCCCTGCTCTGTACCTGAATATCTTCTAATAGCTCCAGCTTGCGCCTCCGGATGTTCTCCAGCTCCTGCTTCTCCTCAGGGGTGAGGTCATCTGGCACTATGGGAAGAGGCACATGAAGTGAGATGTTTAGTAATGACTCATATTGCATTCCACAGCACACATTTATTCGCATTACGTTATTCCATTGTCCCTTGGTGGCACTAGCATGTTGCACACATGAAGCACATTTCAGACTGAAAATGAACAAGTCTTCTGCTGGTAAACAAATAACCTAGACAAGAGGCAGGACATTCACCAGTCCTTCCATGTTTCAGTAATTTCACTTCAGAGGTGTACATTTAATTCAGTTGATGCTTTTCTCCAAAGCAACAAACGCTTACTGTGCTTCTGAAAACCTTGATAAGACAGACGGCACGGTGGCACAGCAAGTAACGCCACTGTCTCACAGTGGCTGGGTAGTGTGAGAGGACATGGGTTCGATCCCTACTCAGTTTGTGTGGACTTTGCATGTTCTCCCCATATCTGCGTGGGTTTCCTCCCGTAGTCCAAAGACATGCTATTCAGGTTCACTCAATGTGTGAGTGACACGAGAGAGAGTGTGTGTGTTCCACTGATGTATGGATGAGTGAGCCATTGTAATTAGTGTATCTAGCAGTGTAAGTCACCTTGCTGAATAAGATATGTGGGCTGATAACACTATGTACTGTTCATTGGAAGTGGCTTTGGAGAAAAGCATCTGCTAAATAAATGCAACATTTGTCTTCTCTAGAACCAACTACTCCACTGTTCTCTTCAACAGGGCCTCGAAATCCAGAGAAGCTCCACTGTAGTCTGGACTTAACAGGAAGAATTTTGTCCAAGTCCAATATAAGTGACCACAACACAGGTTTAAGGTTGACGACTTCAAAATCTCCACACTTCCCTATAAAGCTTTATATGGTATGAAATCTCTGTACCTCTCTGACCTTCTATCAGGCTTTCCCCCACCTTAACATTTTTGATCAAATGCAAGCCAGCCTACACTCACCTTTTCTCCTGCTACACCGCAAAAATGTCAAATTCCCTTCAAGACTATCAGAGATTCTCCTTTTCTAAGTACCTTTAAAATCAGGCCGAAGACCTTCTTGTCTATAATTTTCTTCAAACATGTTGTCCTTTGTTGCATTTCTCAATTAATAAACCATTGACTATAGTTTTGCTGATATCTTATTGCAGTATTTTACACTGACCATGCAGCCACCAGGAAGTAGAAAAACACTACTTAGACAAATCACAGGCGAATGCAATGAAAACGTGCAGCAAATCTTAGGACACCACATGACTATGGTGAAGTTGCCCTAAGGAAGAGAAGTGGGGGTGGTGTTACCTAGGAAAGCTGTAGAGCAATTTAGCATGGCAGACAGTCAGCAGGATTCAAGAACACATGGCAGCTCAGTGTTATCAGTGTAAAATCCCTCTTGTAAGCTTTCGAAGCGACCCCCAGCTTCCTTTGTGGCTCACTAACACCCCCCCCAACACCAAATCTTATCCTGAGTAAAAAACCTTCAAAGTTCATGACCTCTGAGGGTCCTCGAAAGCAGCAGCACATTTCCCAGGTTTCCATTTGTCTTTGCATCATTCCTGTAGTTGCCTCTGTCAACCAAGACAAAGCGTCTGTCGGACAGGCCCTCCATTGCCCGATGTGATGAATCTGGATGTGCTCCTTTATAAAAGGAATGTACGGCCATTGTATTGGACAATTGTTTTGTATGCTCAACATGGACAGAAGACTGTGGGGCTTTGGGTTACAAAAAGTTCACCACCCAAAACATGCTCATCTGAGAGTGATACTGAAGCCATGGCTATCATTGATCACCATCACGAAAAATTTTCTCCAACTTCACAAGAGGAGCAACTGCAGAAGAACGTGAGCTTTTGTCATACTGTTTCACTGGTTGATACAGTTAAAACATCACCGCAAGCAACAGACTTCAGGTTCACAACACCGTACTTCTGAAGGGGACTTCAATACAACTGGAGTCTCCACACAACTCTGCCGGAAGACAATGTGAAGAAACCGGAAGGCGGTTTGGATAATGGGGATCTTTACATATCAATCCAGACCTCTAAAGCACCGTGCAGTAACCAGGTTTCTCACTGTCACACAAAGACACTCCATACATGTGGAGCAATACTATCATTAAACACCAACATCAAGGTGAAAAGTCTTATCTGAACAAATAAAACTAAAACATTAATACCAAGAAGTCTGCACATTTTTTCCCCCGGATGAAATTTTGAATAATTCCTTCAAATGTGTGTATGTGTCCTTCAAAATGTACAGATCCATGCAAGTTCATGAGCTAGAGGAAGACAACTTTACATCTTACATATTGCTTCCAGGAAACTAACAAAGTTAAAAATACGACCGGTACTAAAGTTCACTGCAAAAAAAAAAAACCACACACACAAGTGTACAAAAATGGAGTCACCCTGGGTGGAGCAGCAGTGAAACTGCTGCTCACCCGCTCACAGCATTTTTGTGACTCTCTGGTGGCCCACGTCCAACGTAATTCACTTCCGCTCTTGCTAAGCACCGGATAAGAGACACATTCTGTACCGCCCTTTCCCAAAACCCAGGGGAGCAGCCTGTCCGGGATATTCCTGACCATCTCGCACTTCGCATATTGGAAGACAGCTGGCCCAAGAGAACATTCCCTTTAACATACAGTACTTAAGAAATTAACTGCTTGACAGTTGGGACTGAGTAGGCATTTGGGAAGATTGCTTACTTTTATTTTCTGCCATTTTAAATTAATGTAGCCAATAGTTATAAAACCTCAACTCTTTTCAATAATTCGATAATTCAACGTGATATCAAAATTTAAAAAAAAAAAAAAACTTAATCCAGATTTCAATGACTGATTTAGTGGTAAAAGTGCAGTTTAAGATACTGACCAAACCTGTCAGGAACACCTTTCCAGTAAGAGTTTGGTTTTTAAGGTGAAAAACCAGCCTACAGTCATTTTCAATTCTGTCTGCTTAAGCCGTGGGCCACGAGACAGCCTGCTCCCCAGGTCCATCCATCACTGGGGCTAAACAGCCTACAGAAAAACCATTTAAAGGGCAATAAGAGCAAAGCATACCTAAGGCTGATCTCCTGTAAACCGCAGTTCCCAAACTGCCTGCGTTAGTTTTTTTTTTTTTGCATTTTCTCCAATGGAGAAACATGGGGTAGCTGAAAACAACCTCCAAAACATGCGTGAACTGTAAAGAGTGCAAAAGCAGTCAGTTGTGATGTGTGGAGAGAAGAGACCACTTCAAAGCCAGACACTACAACTTAATGCAAAAAGCAGGATTTCGGTCCCAAAGTACCAGGGTTGGGAACCAGTGTGCTAGATGACTACATGGAATGCTCCGGAAAGCAGACGTAACCTGGTTAAATTTTGAATGACAACTTGCTCTCCCCGAGCATCACACGAGGAATTCCAAACATGTTGGCAGATGTAATTGTAAGACTATTTCAGTAGACAACACCCCTGGCCCCTTAACTCTATCAACAGCATTAAATACACTTCATTACTGTGCTACAAGACACTCATTTTTAGTTCGTTCCACCAGATTACTTTCATAGCCTCAGGGGAAATTTACAGCCTCATTTCTGCTTAAATCATCATAAGCCTCACCACAGCACACAGAAAGTAGTCTTCTGCGTCAGATTTAAAAAAAAAAGTTTCAGTCTTTAAGTCAAAACCTGCATCATTTTCTCGAAAATGAACAAAGGGAAAGAAACAAGACCTCCTACATCTTTTCTTATGAAACCTTCAGGCATCCACCTTTTGAAATGAATTTGATAATTCAGGGGAATAAGCACGAGAACAGCTTTGAAATGAGCCTTCCTGCATTTCACTGTCAAAATGCAACTGGGAAAAGAGTAGTAATCCAAGCGATAGCACAGCCACATAGGCTGTACATTCAAAACATCACATGTCAAGAAGCCACAATGAACAACAGGCTTGAGAGAAGAGTCTCCTGCTTCAACAACGTATACCAGCCATTGTTATTAAGAGACAACAGGTAGCAAAGTGGATGTAGCTGATGCTTTAAACTCAAAAATCCAGGATCGAACCCTGCCTCCTGCTGTAGTACTCAAGCAAGGAATTTACCATTAACTGCTCCGAGGGGGTTACCTAGCTGTATATCTGGCTACATAATTTCAGGTAAATAACTTTGGAGGAAGGTGTCAGCTAAATAAATAAATGTAAACGGCTGAGATGCTGTGATCTCTCTCTCTCTGGTGTCAGTCTCAAATTTCTTGAAGTAAGTGGCGAAGGCCATGTCAAAGTTAGCTTCAAGTATGACCAATTTCTCATTTTAAAAAAAAAACCCTGAAAACGATAACAAAGTCAATTTTAATCCTTCAGCAGCTTTCTGTAGCACTGACAAGCCTACCCATCTGCGCAAAGCTATCAGCGCATCCTGGACAAGATAATGTGACAAATTCACCAAGTGTGAATCGAACCCCATCTGTCAACAACAAAAGGAGGGCTGTTTCATCACCCGGGGGTTTGCTGGTCCACATTCGTCCAAGGCATCTAGTTAAAGACTCCAAGGAGGCGCTCCAAGGAAGTTAAAAGTAGCTTTTTCATTGTTTACTTTTGTTTATAAATTTCCTTCACATTTTATGAAGTAAAAGAATATTTCTGTGAATGTCACAGTAGCCCGTCAGAACTCCAGCATCTCTCATCTCAGTTGCTATGGAAACACCAGCCTGTGAGTCTCCTCCACTCCTCAAAGCCAATGCAAAGACCTCCTTCTGAGCACATGCAGAGGGTGCAATAGTGCACCAGGACCAGAACAGCTGGGAGAGAATCAAGGCAGCAGGAGAGTAACTGCAATTACAGCGAGAACAGTCCACCAAAATGAATCTCATTACAATCTCAGCACATGTGCCAGACAAAAATTACTTCCTATCAGATTGCGGGAGAAAAACAAATAAAACTGTCTCCACCATAACCTAAGTTAAAATTTCAAGTGGAATTTGAGTTTTCAAATCTGACCCTTTGACTTGTGCATGATGGGGTCACCAGGTTACTGGAACCCAACGTGAGGGAGAGTGCGCGTGATATGCATCCATGTCAGACGACTCATTGTTAAATAAAACCAGAGACCACCGGAACATGCAGAGCCACTCCCAGAATGCACGTCCAATACTATTCAAGGAAAAGTTGAGCATTCAACCTCATCTTTTAAAAGCTTAGGTATCGACTATTCCTGAAAAATGGTAGAATCCTGTACAAGTATATATAATGTGGTACTAACAGACAGTTGTATAGTAGGTACTGGGGGTTCCAGAGTGCAGCACACACAGCCAAAGAGAGAACAATGCATGTTTATGTTGACTTCCATAAGTGTTATCCTTCCCCTCTCAACATAACCTCTCCATTTCCCATACCATCAGCACCAGACCCCTCCACCCATCTCCCATTACTTGACCCCCCCCCCAACCAACCCAACAGCAGTGGGCCATCCCTTCAGGGAGAGCTAAAGGAAACTGCTTATGTGCTTGTTGGAGGATCAGAAAACTCAGATAGCGTCGCTAAATCCAGGATGAATCCATCAGGGGCCCTTGTATTGTTGGAGGAGCCCAGACCCGCCAGCTAACCTCCTCTGCCTCAACTTGTGAACAATTCCTCACCACCCTTCCCATACATGTGCCGCTACATAACATTTATTCACTTAACAGTTGCTTTTCTCCAACGCAACGTACATCTCAGAATAATACAACAGTGCATCACACCAACAAAAGGAAAGATCTGAATGCAGACATGATTAACTATAGTCAGTTTGTCTCATACCACAGTATAGACCAGTATACAAGTAGCTGCATAGCTTTTTCTTTTAAACCAATAAATGTTTGAGCCCACAGAAGATCAAGGTAGATATTAGTCCAAAAGATGTGTTTTGAGATCCTTAAACATTGAGAGGGATTCAGAAGTTCTGAGTAAGGTCATACCACCACACTGGAGCCAGAACCAAAATCTTTTGTGCTTTTGATTTTGGACCTTTTGTGTGTGGGATCACCAGGCGGTAGAGGTGGAGAAATACAGCAGTCTGGCTGGAGCGCAGCAAGTGATCAAGTACATTCCGAAGCAGTACAAACACTCAGCAAGCCGGCATGAAGTGGACACTAACCCTTTCCCCCCACAGACCCTCCATTTCACTACAAGAAGCAAAGGGTACAGGGCCCATTAGCAGGCTCTGGAGAAGCAGCCCACTTGTGGTGGAGGGTGGGTGGGTCTCAGGGGTTTAGACACACTCATGCCCTCTGAATAACAGCTCTGATAAGAGGCAAAGGGCAGTACAGGTCCAAATTAATAACCCCACCGGTAACCTATGATCTCTTCCGGGCCAAGCCTGTAACACTCATAGAAACTTCACCGCTAGACACAGGCAAAGACAAGGAATGACGCCACTGCAGTCCTGTCCTGGCAACACACTCACCTCTGCTCAAATGACCTCTGACCCATGTGATTATGCTCAGGACTGGAACAGATCCCTAGCTACCACACAAGACAATTGGGACAATACACCCATTGACTTCAGAGGCTACCAGCCGCTGCTAGACCTGACAAGAGTGGGTGTTTGGGGAGGGGGCCGGGGAACATGTGGGTTTGTCCATGGCAGGAGAACACAGCGTGAGAGGGAAGATCTGAGCTCTCATTGTTTTACCATGTCCCGACATACCCCAGACATTCCCAGCACAAAGCAGGCACAAGAAGCTACGTTCCACTGGCATATGCAGACCTGCCCCAGCTGGTCGCTTCTCCCCAAAGAACCGCATAAGCTACATCCTTCTGAGCACCAGCCACATGATCAACTTGATCTTACTAAAATTCACCCCATTTAAACCGAAGGCCACGTGATGTAGCACACCAAGTTTAATCTCAGGATTCCTTAATTTCATTTTGTGGGGCCAGAATGAGGTCTGCACTACAGTGCTTTACTGTATGGACTATCAGGACAGCCTCAAAGCTATGACGACATTTCTACGATCCTACTGGACTGACCAAAACTATACAATCAAGGCCTAAAAGCCATGTGGACAGTCTCCTCCACATCATAATTGCCATCAGCTGCATTGCATTTAAGTCCATTTCAAAACTTATCCTAGCACATCCATTCAGTACATGTGTACAATGTTCTAGTATAAAATTTAGGCTATGAAAGTCCTTTTGGATGAAATGCAACAACTGAAAGAAAAAAATGCATTTAAAAAGGATGTATGCATAGGTACCTCTTTACAAGATCATATGCACTGTACTACAGGCATACAGGCTTCTATGCAACTAATCCTACAGTGGCAGATCACCAGTACCCTGAACACAGCCCTTGCATCTAATGGAACCAATGAAATGGAAAGCAAGGAAACTGGAGTAAAGCAGCTAGGGAGCACTGCTCCTTAATCTTCTGAAAGAAAACCTCTCATCTTGGACTCTGCCCACAAGTAATTAAAATACACACACACAGTGAGTAAAAGCATCATGTGTGCCTTACCACAAAGCAGAATCTCTCAGTAGACAGACAGCCTGCCTGACTGCTGAGCTGTCCCTTCTGTTTCTGCCCTCCACTCCCCTCTTCCCGATCCTTTAGGAAGCAGGGCAGTTACTCCCGAATGTTGTCAGCTCCTCTGCACCTCCGACAGTAACCCAGAGAACTCCATGGTAAGCGACAACAAGGCAGCAAGTCCCCAAGCGAACGATTCCTGTGGCAAATAACAGTGTGTGCAGCACTGCGCACTGAGCAAGCCCACCACACCATGGTACAGTTGGAAAACTCCACCTCCCCCCAGCACTCCTAATACTTTTCTGTGCCTCTCGTTTTCTCAGCCACAGAAGACAGAAGCTCCACCCAGTGGCTGCACCATGTTCCTTCTTTTAGTAATGCTCTTGCAGATTTACACACCTGCAAAGACAGACACACTCAAACGCAACCTCTTCGTGCAAATGTTTCCTGTTCTTGTTGCCTGCAGCAGATGAGCTGTCCGGTTCACAGACATGTGCTGCGTTCAGACAGCGTTGTTACACTGTCTAGGCTACATGCTGTTTGCACTCCACTGACAACGAGACAGAAAAGAGAGCGAAAATACTTGCTATGACGACATCTGCCTGACACACAGCAGCACTTCATATGTTCTGTACTCAAGCCAGTGAGTCAGTCCACAGTCATCAGACAAACCTCTATGCTGATCCCACATTCTCCGTCTTTAAACCTGCACTCCCCTTCACTGCTGAGACATCACTCAAAGTCTCCCAAACAGACACAAATGCGTTCAGACTGAACAGCTCACTCTTATGTTTACTGGAAATGTGACCATGGAATGCTCCAGCAAGCCCAATGAGAATTCCACTGGTGTGCTGCCCCACATGGAGAAGTGGAAGAACTTCTGATTGAGGTCACTACAATTGGGTTTCTCCAAACTGCTTAGTCTGTCCAACACACAATTTATGAGGGTCTCCCTGCCCGGTGCAATGCTGTAAGATCTCCAATCCATCAGCATATAAAGCTATCAAGAGCAATGAAACAGAAAGAGCACACAACTCCCGGGGTGAAACACACTAGTCTCCTGTCTTGATTAAAGAGGTAATAACTGGACAAACCAGATGTTGTTCATTATTCAGACAGTCTTATAATGACGGGGACAGGCAGATCTAGGCAGTTTACAGTGCCCAAAAATCTGCATCTCTGTTAGAAGGTGGTACAGTTTGCACAGCACTTCTCACAGGCAGTAGAAATCCAGGCAGGGCTAGAGCACAAGATTCAGCAAAAGCAGAAGAGGCAAATGTCTTTCTGAAGAATTTACCCTATGTGCTCAAAATTTCATCATCCACTATGACTCATTGCACTGTTACCATATTACACTCACATAACACTTATGGCTGGATATACCTCTTGTTGCACACGCATTCAACAAGAAATGAGAAATTAATGTTTGATTCAAATTTTGGGTTTAAAGTACCCCAGCTGGGCAAGATAGTTATTTCACACAGTTCTTGTAGCTCCTGAGGCTGAAGAGGGGGAGGGATGGAGTCTAAACAATCCAGACATCGTGCAACAACATCCTGTTACTGGAGGAAACGAAATGCATGCTCACACACACGCACACTGCATACATCCTCTGTAGAAGGATCTGATATTAGCAGGGCTATCAACTCATCAGGCAAAATGCCACACCTTGATTTAAGCAATTCCCACGAGAAGCTAGTTTCTTCCAAACATTTTACCCATTGTGCTCTTATCTGAGCCAGTTTCAAGGAGTTACAGCTCCTGTCAGACACCATTTCCTCTCAATCAGAAGACAGGCAATGGAAAAACCTGGTGAGAAGCTGCCAGTCATTACAGAAACGCAGTCAGCGCGTCAAGATATGCAGAACCCAGCTGCTCCCTAACCATAAGCAAGAGAGATAAACACGGGCCATGTGGTGGACTGCACTGTCATCTCTACACAGACACTGAGCAGAGATCTCATCCTCTCACCATAGCACCTAGAGACAAGGAAAATTGGAGTTTCGCTTTGACTTCTGGTCAAAACCCTTTCTCAAACCTCCCACATCCAGGAGGTGTGAAACACCACAAGCCAAACCATGGCCACACCCATCGGACAATAAGTGGTGGAGCCACATTTTTGGTTTACCATTTCAAAGCGGTCATCGTGACAGTTTCCATGGCGATGCAAGATGAAAGAATACTTGTTTAAACACTCAGGCTGCAGCTCTTTACTGGGCTTCAATTCATTCAAATGACACAGATTCAGAAACACACAAAGAAGCTTCTTACCAACAAGCAGTCAACACAGTACATAACAGCCGACATTAATTTTCATAACAGCCAATACTGTGAGAGTTCAGATTCCACTGGAAAAGTGGAAATAAGTATACACTGAACATCAGAGTCCTCTCAGACTGCGGCGAGTGGAGCAGACACAGTGAGCATAAATCCACGTAGATGCTGCAAATTCAGGTAAAGACACTCTAGGAAAACCAGCATACAAGGGCCATCAAGTACATCTTCTGTCAAATAAGCCAGTTCATTCAAACAATGTAATGCTATCTCTCCATCTTTTCCGTCTCATTAACCAACAGCAAACACGAACTGAGCACAGCTGCTCTGCCCTGAAAGCAAAGCCACTCAGCCATCAGGCAGATTTCCGGCTCGCGGTAGAACTTTGAATAACAAATGAAAAATCGTGTGTAGCACTGCGCTTCACCAAGGCAGTCTGCTGCGCTTAGTCCTGCTCTTCTGCAATCTGGGATCTTTGTCAGCAGCCCAGATCTTGCGGTTTCCTGCCTGAGCACACTGCCATGATGGGAATGAGGACCTGCCTGTACAGGTCTAGTTCACATCAGGTAAGAGAGAAAACAACGCAGCGAGAGAAAGGTGGTGCACTCAATATCTGACAAACGCTGGGGGAGACCCGAGGTAGTTATAAATCAGAGAAATCTTTGAAACCTGGAAACCGGGCCTCATGTTACACACTTTTAGAGATGGCAGAACACACATGCCGTCACCTGTCTTGCACCAGTTTCACAGATCTTCAGCGCTAGCAAGTAAGTGAACACCCAGGGAGCGCACACACCCACTTGCACACACAAACAGTGCCGTGGAGTCGGAGTCAGAAGCAATTATTGCGTCACTGGAGTCAGTGTTGGTAAAAGTGTACCGACTGACTAAATATACCACGTATACCGGCGTATAAGTCGACCCCGCAAAAGTTAGAGGTGTATATACATTTAGACCTGCATTCGCCGGAAGAGTCGACCCCCAAAAATAATGTGCGACTTTTGGGCAGCGCTGTGGAGTCGAAAGCAATTGTTGGGTTACTGGAGTCGGAGGTTTTGCGTACCGACTTGACAGCCCTGCACACAAACACAGAGAGGGAGCAAAATGACCCAGTGATTTCATAAATTTAGAAACACCCACACGTGGCAAAGAGCAGGCACACTGCCAGCCTTCAGATCATGATGGTACAGACGTGGCCTTTGCTTCAACAGCCTCAGGAAGATCCAGTAAGAGCCACACACAAGCCTCCAGACAAACAAAAACTGATTCACAGCTGACTTAAACAACTTTCACTGATTCTTCCCAATTCTAGTTAAACCAGTACTACGTAAGCCCAAGACCTAGAACAAATAGATGTAGAGAGGTATTTTAGTCCTACTATATATTCTAGGAGGAGGCAACAGAGTCTGCTCAATACAGCAATGGCAAAACAGAATCCACACCAACTGGTTTCCTAATTTCTCTTCACTGAATTTTAAATTAAAGCAAGAGTACCAGTGAATTATTAGATCTTCCAAAACATCCTCTTAACTCAAACACTGCAGCCCTGTACACTTCAGATGATGACTAATAGCTGAACCCAAACCCAAAAAGTTGTTAAAGGCTCATTTACATCACAGAGCAACAACTACACTTCCATGGCGAAGAAGAGGGATCACAGAACCTTCAGGACTGTCAAGCAAGGTGCAAACTTTGTGTTGCTTAACACATCCAAAGCCCAAAACCCCTTATATTTCTGGGTTCACTGGTCACCGCAGCTGAGTGAGCCCACCATACCATGGTACAGTTCCACAGGCTCAACATGTGACTGTAGGGGACAGAAAAGGGGGCACCAAAACCTGCAACTATAAACTGTTTAACGTCCCATGGTTTTCGCTTTCTGTATTTAGAAAGACAAGTGCATGATGATGAGATCAGGTTACCAATAAGAAAGCTTTACGATATGATGTGGATGCGTTTTTTTACCCCCAATTTTGAAGTGTTTTACATTATTTATTCAGCAGACACTTTTCTCCAAGGAACTTCAGTGAACTCTATGAAGTGTTATCAGCCCACACACCTCATTCACCAGGTGACTTACACTGCTAGATACACTACTGACTACTTATACTGCTTTAACTTTAAAAAAAAAAAAAAAAAAAAAACCCACAGTGCTGAAGCCCAAGCTGCTTCTGTACCACAGGAAACGAGGCACTAAGCGTGCATTGCGGTCTGCAAAGGAACAAAATCAAGGGCAAAGTCTCCCGGAAGAGCCCCAGCCACTCACAACAAGCGCGAGCGCCACAACAAGCGCGAGCGCCACAAAAACCGGGCCGCCCAGCCAGGAAACTGTCTTCGTGAAGTACACAGCTCACCACCAGGATTTAATCTTAGAATTAAATAAAAATACGCGAAGCGAAGGTCGTTTCCCGCCACGGCTTTTTTCTCGTCACTCTACCCCAGCCGCGTTGAAGAAAACTATCCGCAACACACGAGCATCACGCACACAGGACAGTCAGCCACTCAGCGTTACTCACAGATTTATAACTTAAGTTAGTCGTAGCTTCGCGACCGGAGAAACTTACCTACGCCTTCTTCCGACTTGAGTACCATTGTGTGAGTTCTGAACTGTTCCCAAACGTGAAGTAGAAACACGAGGTCAGCGTCTTTTATGTTTTGTCCTTTTTTTCCCCGCTTTTCGCCGTTCAAACCACGAAGGCAAAATGTAAAAGAAGACAGCGTACGAGCCCTTCTTCGCTGGGAGTGGTGTTCCGTCCCGGCGATAATACTCAGTAAACGACCGAGGGGGAGGAGTCACCATCACGACCGAATAACGATCGGTCCCCGCTGGCCAATAGTGTCGCGGTTCTCACCACTAGCCAATCAGACTCATCGCCCTGTCCGCCGACCCGTAACAATTATCGCTCTCTCCGCCGCGACCAATAAGAGCGACCGCTCTCACCCCAACCCAATAATATTCGCCGCCCTTTCCGCCGACCAATAATACGTTCACTTATGGCCAATAAGAGTCGTTTTAATTCTGTCCAGACGGAGCGCCTGTACTACAGGCTGCAGCGTCCGCTCTGTCGACTTACGTAAGAGCAAGCGCCGATTTACCACTGGAACACTTTCATATAAATGCGTACTGGGAAGCAAAAAATACAGACTAGAAGCTTATGGAGTGCACAATCTGGAATATCGTGATAAACTTTATTACAGCGCTTAAACTAGCTAATAGCGTGGCTTATAAAAATGATTTGAAGACTCCTCACACGCAGTTTGTTAGTTATTTCAGGGTTTTCAGTCTGAGTGTCTGGTGGTCCCCACCCATCCTGGACTAGAACAAATCAGCTCAAGAAAACACCCATCCAGGGAGTTCACACAGATTACTTTGCTGGAGTGGCTGCTGCTGGTGAGTTCCAGATGTGCCACTCCCCGGTGTTATAACACTTACTTAAAAACACAGTGGTTTCAAAGAGTGACTGTGTCTTGCAGTGCTACGGCTTGTCTCAGCATGTCCAGCAACAGCCTGAATAACGTCGGGAGACGAGAGGCCGCACAGACAGATAGACGCATTACCACCATGTGGTCCTCCATCAATCGCAGGAGGCCGGTCTGCGGCCTGTAAATCACAGCATGCATGCAGAACCAACCTCCACAGGAGAGCCTGTCAGCAAGCCAAGAAGGAATAGGACAGCGGGGTGGAGGCAGCAGCACATTTCCTCCCTCAAAGCCTTCATTGACCCTCAAGGCGCACACACACACACAGTACCCCCATCTCCAAACACCCACGCACCTTCGCCGTTACAACTGACCATTCAAGTCCAAAACATAGTGCAGCATTAAATTCCGCCGCTGCTGTAGTCACAAAGTACGTCATTGCAGATGATGTAATGCAGATGTGATGTTAATTGGATTGTTACGTATTAATTTGGAGCGCTTGTCCCTTTCTTGCCTTTTTGTCTGCTAGAGACTCAATCTGGGACCATGTTTTGCGTCATTCTGTCCATCGGTATCCTGCCATACAGTGAAACAATGCTCTCCTTTGCTTGACTCACAGATGGAAAAAAGTACTGTGTGGAGAAACGCTACTAGTCTGTACACATCTATAACTGTAGGCATACTATTGTATTAGGTATGTAACAGCGTGTTACATATTTACATGATGTTTTTCTCCAAAGCAACTTATAACATCAAGCTTTTTTATGATTATTTACCCATTCATATAGCTGGATAATTTTACTGGCATGATTTAGTAAATATGGTGTTCAAGGGTACTACAGCTGGAGATGAGTTGAACCTACAACCTTTGCATCTAAAGGCATCTATTTAACCATTACACTATCAGCTTTCCATATATGATATCATCTATTACTATTGCATTATTGAACCACTCCTTAAAACTATTGTCAGTGCTCTGTGTCACACTGGTGCGAAGCGTGCAATATAAAAATAAATTGAATTGAACCTAACTGATATATGAATACAGTTATACAAGAGTTCAGACTAGTGAAGTTTCTCTGTACCACATTTTTCTGTTGTTTTCAGGCTGTAAGTCATCGACATGAGAGCATTGTTTCACATCCCATGGTCACAACCAGGGCACAGAGTCCCTGGGCGACCCCAACAGCCTTGTACACTTCCTTCAGGTTTTGGAGACAGTAGCATGAGGGGCTATTTGTGGAATGGGGTTTCCTTGAATTGTTTCACCAGCCTGTGTCAGTAGCTGCTGCATTTACACTGGAAAGGCATCCTTCTTTTGGTTGAGATGCAGTGGGATGTTAATCCAAAGAAACAAACATGCCTTCAGCCACAGTTAAATACACAGTTCTTGAGAGGTGCTACGCTCAAACATTGTAGCTGAGTTTCTGATCTATGACATTTCTGCAGTGGGCGAAATTGATTGTAACTACTTTCAGAGGCTGTAAACATACAGTACAATAAGTCAACAACCACTGAGAAAAGCCACACTAGAATCTGACCTCAAACTTTGTGAAATTCATGCAAAGCACTGCTCTTTTGGTTATACGCAAAATAATTAATCCAGGCCACACTTGCTCGTTTATCATCATAACTCACACCTTTACCCCAACAGCAAAATGCAGAAGAAAAGAATACACCCATCCATCGAAAAAACACGGTTAATTTGTTCTGAGAATTTTCACCCTGTTAGGCAAATTTCCTAATGGACAAATATCAGTTCCAAATGAAGAATGTCACCAAAAATGAATTAAAATACCAAAATAAAAAGTTACGTTTATACATAACAACGATAAAAGCAAACATATTTTATCATATTTGAACCTAAATGATTATTTCTAGCTTATTCCATTTCATATTTTTGTTCATTGATTCATTATGGGTAACCGCTTGTCCAGTGCTCTGTCATGGCGGTCAAGAGCCTATGAACGGAAGCATCAGGCACCAGGCATGAGGCAGGGTACATCCTGTATGAAGACATTTTGAGAATTTGACTTGCACTGAAAGGACCCAAGTTCAAATCTAGCTTCCACTGTAGCACCCTTAAAACAAGGTAGTTAGCCTGATTTAAGTTAAAATTACCCAGTAGTATAAAGGGGTAAGTTATTGCAAATAGCTTAACATAAGTAAGATCATAAATCCCAATATACAAAAAATATCAGCTAAATAAATTGTTGTTGTTAGAACGACAACTAGTATTTAAGTGATTTGCAGGATATTTACTTTAACTGATGGTTGTGATTCAGATTGTCCCTGGTTTTGTTATGGAAGAAGTGTGCCATGGAAATGCACTGCTTGAAGGGAAGTCTTATCTGAATCCATTGCCTATGTCACAAGAGGAGTTCAAGTACCACAATTTGAACCCTACCTGGACACTACAGGTCACTGTTTTAGGGTCATGAGTTTAATACACGTATTCGGACAAACTCCTTTTGAATTTGAAACTCTGAGAGTGTATCTCTACTCCAAAACAACTGATACAAGGTGCTGTCAAAGTAAAGTAGTAACATCGCACAGAATAACAAGTACAAAAAAAAAAGGGTATATATTTTCATAAACCTTTGTAGTTTTTTCCATTGTTTAACGGATGAGGGTACGTTTAAACCTCTGTTACAATATTTGAGAAAATGCTCCCTCTCAAATAAGAGTTGTTAATTATTGTTGCCGGAGCTGTAATGACTAAGCATGCTGGGAGAGCTTGTCAGGGTTTCGGAGGCACGTGGCAGGGCTTGGCTCAGCTACACATCCATTCAATGCTGTAAGTGCAGCCTGCCAAGACCTCGCGGCCCCATGGGCCCTCGTAAGCCGCTAATGCCACTAAGGAGCGCAGCAAATCCATTTCAAATCCCGTTACAGCGTTAATTAAGCCTGCACTTTGCACTGCCATCAAAAAGGAAATGTCTGAGCTCTAGCTGCTGCTTATGGCAAACTTCTGACGAGGGAGTCCATAACTGCATCACAGCAAACTATCTGATAGCAGTGTTGTCCGATTTAAATCGTGGTTTAAATTAAAAGATTTTTTTTTTTTTTTTAAATCAAGTTTACAGATTTTTTTCAATGTATTTATTTTTCGTCAAATCTTAGGTTTATTTGGTAACATATCTAGAAGCACTTAAAAACAGCTTTAAATTACAGGACACTATCAGCAGAAAGTATTTAAATGAAAAAAAATGACTTAAATGACCAGCGACAAGGATTCTAGGATAATTAAACTACCGTGTTTACTACACAAGTCAGCTTTAAAATGCTTATAGAAAACACAAACACATTGACTGAAACAGTTTGTCTCCAGCAGGGTCGCGGCAAGCGCGGGCCTAACCTGGCAGCACAGGGTGCATGGCTGGGCGGGACACACACCCAGGATGGGACGCAAGTCCATCACAAGCCACCCCACCACAAGCCACCCCAGGCGAGACCTGAACCCCAGACCCACTAGAGACCAGGCACAGGCCAAACCCACTGTGCCCCTTTTCATAAAAAACACACACACACACACACACATTTTCAGAACCGCTTGTCCCATACGGGGTCACGGGGAACCGGAGCCTACCCGGCAACACAGGGCGTAAGGCCAGAGGGGGAGGGAACACACCCAGGACGGGACACCAGTCCGTCGCAAGGCACCCCAAGCGGGACTCGAACCCCAGACTCACCGGATAGCAGGACTGTGGTCCAACCCACTGCGCCACCGCACCCCCTTCATAAAAAACATCTCAAATAAAACCACAACTTTTACATTTATTCATTTAGCTGACATGTTTCTCTAAAGCAACTTAAAGTATGAAGGTTACAATTATTTAGCCCTTTCTACAGCCAAGTAATTTTACTGGAGCAATTTAGGGTAAGTACCTTACTCAAGGGTACTACAGCTGGAGATAAGGCTTTCACCTGTAACTTTTGGATCCAAAGGCAGTAGGTCTAACCACTATGCTACCAGCTGTCCCTTTTAGATGGTACTTATGGCTCACTCATCTCAATGTTCTTATTTAGCACCTTGAAGAGAAACAAGTTTTACTGCATTTTCTGTGTCAAGCCTGTTCCTAAGTTTATGCTGGGTAAGTCCATGTGTGCTAAAGACATGCTCCATGCCTGCAGAGGATGCAGTGGCAGAAAGAAGCTGGTTGACAGCAGCCATGGCTTCTGCATCAATGACATAACTTTTAAAAATTAACATTTTCAGGAAGAAAACAAATATTTTGGTAAGTGTTATTAGAATAAGCATTTAGAGTTATGGAGAACAGTCAAGAGTTTAAAAAAAAAAATCTGAGTTAAAGCAAACAAAATGTTTTTTTCAATGTTAAAAAAAAAAAAAAAAATTATCACCCTGTCTGATAGTACTGACATCAACATGTAAATGAAATTATTTTCCATAAGAAATGTATAATTAAATCTAAATTTGAACAAACATTTTCTTGATTTCCTTGAAAACTGAAGGTGTGCTGTGAGGCAGGGGAGAACCCACCGGGGAAACAGGACAGCACCAGGAGTTTTTTGCCAGAAGTTTTTTGCTTCTCAATATCATATATTACAGCTGTCCCTGTAAAGTGTGTACTGACAATGTGAGTGGCAGATGCATAAAACATAGAACACCCTGACTTCGATGCATGCCAAAAGATGCAAGTTGTCTAATACTTGAGTGGCAAACAGGAATCAAAAATACATTCAGTAAAATGTTACTGAACATACACCCAGTCTGATTAATGTGCTTGTCCAAATCAGGGTCAAGGTGGTCCAGAAAAAATCCTGGAGATACATGGCAAAAGGCAAAGGATGGTACACCCTGGACAGAGCGCCAGTCTATCACGAGGTATCCACATATCACAGTCACACACTGTGGGACATTCAGAATCACCAGTCAACCTGAAACACAAGTCTTTTTTTTCTTAAATAATTTTACTTTTTTTTTTTTTTACTTAATTAGATTCTCTTGTCTTTTTTAAATATATTTCTCTTTTAAATATATTGTCTTTTTTGCACAGTCTACAGAATTGACTAGATTAACATTTCACTACAGATTGTATGTGTGTGTAACTGTGTATGTGACAAAATCTTGAATTGTGGGTGGAAACCAGAGCACCTGAAGGAAACCCACACAAACGTGGAGAGATGATGCAAACTTCACACAAACTGATCCAGATTTGAACCTGCATCCAAACAGCCCAGGTAATGTGGGACAGCAGGGCTGCCCACTGTGCCACCCAGTATCGGAAGAGCAATGACCACTGTTTCATCCTGGATTGCACACCTGACCTCTACTGGTCTAAAATATTATTACAATTAACTTTTTAAAAACAGGACAGGAAATTAATTACAGAAAATCAGTACTATGAGTAAAACTGACACCCACCACTTAGGGGAATTAGCGAGATGCGTCCTCTCTGTCACGCCGCTGCATGTCTCTGATCAGTTCTTCATTTCCTTTCAACCCTGCCTCACCACTAATTCCTCGCCTCTTTCTGCACCCATTGTCACCTTCTGCCGCAATTTAAAATCTCTTTCACCTTCCTGCTTTGCCTCTGCTACGCTGTCTGCGCCCCCTTCTGCTGCACAATTTTCGGATCTATCAACAGATGATGCCACTAACATTTTCCTCTCCGCCCTATCTTCCTCCCTTGACCCTCTCTATCCTCTGTCTTCTAGCTGTCTGACCAGCACTCCCCATTGCTACCCCATGGCTGTCTGATACGTTACGTGCTAACAGGACCAAACTCCGGGTTGCAGAGTGAAGATGGCGAAAATCCAAGACTCGCTCGGACCTGGATGCCTACCAATTACTCTTAGCTACTTTTCACTCTGCTGTCTCTTCAGCTAAAACCTCTTTCTACCACAACAAAATACAGTCTGCATCTAAAAAAACCACACAGACTCTTTGCCACCTTCTCATCCCTTCTGTGTCCTCCACTGCCTCCTCCTCCTCCTTCTCTCGTTGCTGATCACTTTGCTTTGTTTTTCCGAGACAAAGTCAAAACAATCACTGACAAGTCCTCAACATCACCCTGCCCAGTTTGCGCTGGACCTCCCTGCGAAGCTATCCTATCCAACTTCAAGCCGCTCTCCGAATGTGAAATCTCTGACCTCCTGATATTGCGCAAAGCCACCACCTGCTCGCTTGATCCGATCCCACCGTCGCTCCTACAGAACATTTCCCCGCAACTCTCCACCTTCATCTCTAAGATCATCAACTCCTCACTTTCCTCTGCCTGTTTCCCAGCTGCCTTCAAAACTGCTCTCATTTCACGTCTGTTAAAGAAACCCTCCCTGGATCCCAGTTCGGTACAAAACCACAGACCGGTCTCCCTCCTCACGAATCATCAATCAAACTGGACAACTCACTCATTTTACCTACCTCCTTGGCTAAGAGGCTGGGAGTGACAATTGATTCAAGTTTGTCTTTCTTTCAACACATCGAAGCCACAACTCAGTCCTGCAGATTCATCCTGCATAATATTTGTAGGATCCGCCCCTACCTCACAGCTGACTCTGCCCAACTACTTCTCCAGACCGTGGTGACATCCCATCTGGATACTGCAACTCTCTCCTGTGTGGCCTTCCTGCTAATGCCATCAAACCTCTGCAGCTTCTACAGAATGCTACTGCACGAGTTGTTTGATTTGCCAAAGCGCTCCCATGTATCTCCTCTACTCATTTCTCTGCACTGGTTTCCTATAGCTGTCTGAATCAAATTCAAGACTCTGGTTATTGTCTACAAATGCATCAATAGAACTGCTCCCAGCTATTTACAAGATTTGATCAACCGCTACACCCCAGCCAGACCCCTTCGCTCGTCTACTTCTGTTCGCTTCGTGGTCCCACGAACGGAAAGTAAAGCACGGAGGTTCTAGGTTCTGGCTCTGCTGTGGTGGAATGACCTTCCCCTTTTACTCAGAACTGCAGAAACTCTGTCTACATTCAAGAAGAGTTTGAAAACTCACTGTAGCACGCCGAGGCTGCCCGGGGAGGGGGCAGAGACGAGGTTAAAGCAGCCACAGCTGGGGCTGATTTCATCCCCGATTTCATCCCCTATTTCTTCCCCGGTGCCCAGCAGTAGAGAGAAGAGACCGAGGAGGAGAACCAGACCGAGACGACTGCCGACCCGACCCCTGACACGAAGCCCTCGTCCCGATCGACCCTACTCTCCCAGCCTGCACGAAACCCTTCCCTACCTGTTCCCTGCTTCCCCTTTTCCATCTCCGTCCTTCTCCGCTGTCTAGCAGATAAAAGCCCACAGCTACGGGCGACTGCATCTCCTGTCTGCTGCCTCGTCTCTTACAGTGGTGCCGAAACCCAGGAGAGACCAGCTGGAACGCATCCTGGAGCGGCTCCAGCTGCAGCAGCGAGAGTCCCTGGATGCGATACTGGCGGTCCAGCTCGCCGAACACCGCACCCTGGCGGACGCTCTGGCCACCCTGGTGGACAGCCCAGCCCCACCGACAACCGGCCCCGTCCATCTCCCGAAGATGGCGCCGGAGGACGACCTGGAGACTTTCTTAGAGGTCTTCGAGCGCACCGCCCATGCCTGTCGGTGGCCTCAGGAGGAGTCGGCCCTACGGCTTACTCCCCTCCTCACGGGCGAGGCCTTGTTGGCAGCGCGTCAGGTCCCAGCCGCGGCCGCCATGGATTACGGCGCCCTCCGGGAGGCCATCATGGAACACGTCAGTCTGACAACTGAGGGCCACCGCCAGCGCCTGCGCGGTCTGCGGTGGGACAAGTCGGCCCGCCCCTTCCTCTTTGCGCAGCGGGTCCTGGACTCCACCCGGCGGTGGCTGCAGCCGGAGCGCCAAGACCAGGAGCGGATTGTGGAGCAAGTGGCACTGGAGCAGTTCATGGCGGCCATGCCGACCGCCACTGCGGACTGGCTCCAGTGCCACCGACCGGAGACGCTCACAGATGCAATCTGCCTGGCCGAAAATCATCTGGCAGCGAACCCCAACAACCCCCTAGCGCCCCGACCCCCCACCTCGCGGGTCTCTCAGCCCAGACTCGCTGCCCGTGCCGGGCCTTTGCCCGACCCCGGTGTGGGGATCCGGGACATCTGCAGCGAGATTGTCCCGTCATGGACATCGGCGCCGCAGAGGCCGCCGATGAGACCACCGGCGCAGCTGCTCCCGGTCCAGCTCCTCGATACCGTGTTCCGGTAAGGTTTTGAGGGGGTATCTGCTGGGCTTTGTTGGACTCGGGTTGTCAGCAGACCATGGTTCATCAAAGCCTGGTACCGCCGGGGGCATGGCGTAAGCAGGGCACGGTGAAGGTGCGGTGTGTGCATGGGGATATCCACGTTTATCCTGTCGCGAGTATCATGTTCCGAATGGGGGGCCGACGGTACCAAGTGCGGGCTGTGGTTACGCTGCAAGCCCCGTTTCCATTGATCCTGGGCACCGATTGGGTGGGGTTTGTCTAAGCCCTCGCGCGGGCGGCAGCAGACCGGGCCCGCTGGAGGGGGGAGGCCCTCTGCCTCCCGACCACGCCACGCGACGACGCGCCGGACCCCGCGACGCCCATTGCCCGGCTCGCGGAGGTGAGTGATTTCCCCCTTGAGCAGTCGCGGGACGACACACTCCGCCATGCGCGTGAGCAAGTAGCGAAAATTGACGGCGTGCCAGTCCACCCCGGACAGTCACTTACCTACCCACACTTTTGTGTGGTTAACGATCGATACTATCGCGTGCACCAGGATCCAGAGACCATGGAGGACAGCCTCCAATTATTAGTACCCTGGGGGCGCCGAGAACCCTTATTTCACGCGGCCCATTCCAACCCCATGGCCGGACACCTCGGGCAGGATAAAACACTGGGGCAGCTCTTGGCGCGGTTTTATTGGCCAGGTATTTGCGGGGACGTCCGTCGCTGGTGTGCCGCGTGTCCTGAGTGTCAGAGAGTAAACCCCCCTGCCGTACCGCGCGCACCACTGCGCCCGCTTCCCCTAGTGGACACCCCGTTTGATAGAGTGAGGATGGACCTCATTGGGCCCTTAGAGCGGAGTGCGTGGGGTTTTCGGTTTGTGTTGGTGCTGGTTGACTACACCACGTGGTATCCAGAGGCGGTTCCCTTGCGTAACATAACGGCGCGCACGGTGGCGGAGGCTTTATTTAAAATTTTCACGAGGGTGGGTGTTCCGAAGGTAATCCTCACTGATCAAGGCACCACGTTCATGTCACGCACCCTCAGAAATTTGTATGAACTGCTGGGGATTCAGCCCGTTCGCACCAGTGTGTTTCACCCCCAGACAGATGGGCTGGTGGAACGGTTTAACCCCATTTTAAAAATCATGATAGCCAAGTTCGTGGCTGACGACCCCAGACACTGGGACCAACTGTTGGACCCCCTCTTGTTTGAGGTGCGGGAGGTGCCACAGTCCTCCACAGGGTTTTCTCCCTTTGAGCTGTTGTATGGCCGGCGTCCCCGAGGGGTCTTGGACATTGTAAGGGAGGCATGGGAGGAGGGTCCCAGTCTCAGCAAAAATGAACTGCAGCATGTCCTTGACTTAAGAGAGCGTTTAAATGCTCTCGGACGCCTGTCACGTCTGCACCTCCAGCAGGCCCAGGAGAGGCAGGCGCGTGCATACAACAGGGGGACGCAGTTACGTCACTTCACCCCAGGTGAAAAGGTACTCATTTTGCTTCCCACCTCACAGTCTAAATTGCTCGCCAAGTGGCAAGGACCCTTTGTGGTCACATGGCACACTGGGAAGGTCGACTACGAAGTCCTCCACTCCGACCGAGGCAGCGCGCGGCAAATATACCACCTTAACCTCCTGAAGTGTTGGCAGGAGGCCCCTGTTGCCTCCTTGGCCACCACAGTCCCGGTACGGGATGAGTTGGGCCCGGAGCTGCCCGACCCAGGCCAAACCCCCCTTCCTGTTCCAGTAGGCCCAGGCCTTACCGAGGCCCAACAACAGGAGGTGGCCCAGGTACAGCAGGAATTTGCCGACGTGTTCTCCCCTCTGCCGGGTCGGACAACACTCATTCAGCACCGAATTCAGCCCCTTGAAGGGGGCCCGGTGCGTAGCCGGCCGTATCGTGTCCCTGTCCACAAACAAAAGGTCATACAGGATGAACTGGACAAAATGCTGCAGTTGAGCATCATTGAGGAATCCCACAGCGATTGGAGCAGCCCGGTGGTTCTGGTCCCCAAGCCGGACGGCTCCACTCGGTTTTGTGTTGATTACAGGCGAGTCAACGCTGTCACCAAGTTTGATGCGTACCCCATGCCCCGGGTGGATGAGTTGTTGGACCAGCTGGGTTCTGCTCGCTTCTATTTGACACTGGATCTCACCAAAGGCTACTGGCAGATTCCCTTATCTCCAGAGTCTAAGGAGATCTCAGCTTTCTCGACCCCTTTTGGTTTACACCAGTTCGTTACACTCCTGTTTGGTTTGCATGGAGCCCCAGCCACCTTCCAGCGCCTCATGGACAGGGTCCTCGCACCCCACGGTGGGTATGCTGCGGCCTACCTTGATGATGTCATCATTTACAGCCCAGACTGGTCGCGGCACCTGGTCCACTTGAGAGCGGTTCTCCAAGTCCTGAGGGAGGTGGGCCTCACTGCAAACCCGGCGAAGTGTGCGATTGGAAAGGGAGAGGTACGGTATCTGGGGTTCCTCTTGGGGAACGGGCAAATTCGGCCCTAAATTAACAAAACAGCCGCCATAGCGGCTTGTCTGGTCCCCAAGACAAAACAACAGGTGAGGTCTTTCCTGGGGGTTGCAAATTATTATTGCCGGTTCATTCCAGGCTTCTCCACCTTGGCCGCACCCCTGACTGACCTCACCCACCAAGGGGCCCCAGAGCCAGTCCAGTGGACGGAGCAGTACCAGCATACTTTCCGGAGGATCAAAGAAACGTTGTGTGGGGGTCCCGTCCTTGCCTGCCCTGACTTTTCTCTTCCCTTTCTCCTGCAGACTGACGCTTCCGATCGGGGTTTGGGGGCGGTCCTCTCCCAGGAGGTAAACGGGGAGTGGCGGCCCCTGTTGTACCTCAGCCGCAAGCTGACGGCTCCAGAGTGTAAATACAGCGCCATTGAAAAGGAGTGCCTGGCAATTAAGTGGGCCGTCCTCTCCCTCCGATATTACCTCCTGGGACGGGAATTCGAGCTGTGCACCGACCATGCACCCTTGCAGTGGTTGCACACGATGCAAGAGTCGAACCCCCGCCTTACTCGTTGGTACCTGGCCCTCCAACCGTTCCGCTTCCGAATAGTACATCGGCCCAGACGGGCAGGTAGTCCCCGACTTCCTTTCGCGGTGGGGAGGGGCGGGGGTTCGGTCCGTCCACAGCGGGGAGGACCCCACGACCCCAGCCCCTGGGAACCTGTCAATGGCGGCGGAGGGGTGTAGCACGCCGAGGCTGCCTGGGGAGGGGGCAGAGACAGGGTTAAAGCAGCCAAGGCTGGGGCTGATTTCATCCCCAATTTCATCCCCGGTGCCCAGCAGTAAAGAGAAGAGACCGAAGAGGAGAACCAGACCGAGACGACCGCCGACCCGATCCCTGACGCAAAGCCCTCGTCCCGATCGACCCTACTCTCCCAGCCTGCACGAAACCCTTCCCTACCTGTTCCCTGCTTCCCCTTTCCCATCTCCGTCCTTCTCCGCTGTCTAGCAGATAAAAGCCCACAGCTACGGGCGACTGCATCTCCTGTCTGCTGCCTCGTCTCTTACACTCACCTTTTCCCAACTCACTTCGCCCAAGATCTCTCCAGCTCATGTATGGTGTAAATGTTCATGCACCGTAACTTTATATTCATCCCCAGATAAGCCTTTACATAGCTGCTACTCCGGTATTGTATGGGAATGTTTGTGTACCTTATTTTAAAAAAATAAAAAATAAAAAATTAAATTGTAGGAAGGTTATCAGGATTCATCTATCCTGCATTTTATGCACCTACTCGAGAGATGAGCATCAGTGCATTAAGTAGAAAGTAACGAACTAGGTTTACTTAATCACTTGTCTGCAGGTATGTTTCTTTCTCTTAATGTAATGCACAAATTGTATTTTCGCTGAGATGTACAGTATGTCGCTTTGCAGAAAAGCGTCTGCTAAATGAATAAATGTAAATGTAAACTGTCTAATTTACTGGATGTTGAACAGATTGAACAGACACAACTGAAAATATTGATGATGGTGATGATAAAGTGGTTCTGATGCATACACCACTCACATGAATCATAAACCCACCTGTACAGTGCTATCAAGGAGAGTAATGCAAACTATAATCCAATTTAACTTAGCAGGTAATGCAATAGACAGGACCTGTGGAGATACATGAGCTGATCCACAGCTGCTCAACATTTCTTTATTTTCCCACCATCACACACATGTGGGGCTTGAGGAAATCAATCAAACAGGGTAGGGCAATTACAATGTCTGCTACATAAAGTCTGCTTGGCACCAGGCTGTGGTTCTAATGCCCTTCAATTACCATCTATTATGTATTAATGCTTTCATTTCCCCAGCCATAGGGTTCATTACCTCATTCTGTGAAAAGACTGACAAATAGAAGAGATGGGGATTTGCCCTTGTAAAAGCAACCTTCAGAAACAGGAGCCTTGTGAAACAGCCGAAGATATGGAAGGCTCTGCATCAAGACATCGCCCTGGAGTCTGAACAGAGCAGCGTCATTCACTTCTCTTCAGTTTTCTGCCTCTGTCTACAGCAGCCACAAAAAAACGATGCTGGTCCTTCACTGACACAGACACCACCTTCAAGGAAAATGTTACACAAGTCAAAACTGAAAGTGAAGTCAGTTGCAAGATCACAACATGAATGGGAGGCTGAGCAGTGAGGACCTGGTAACAGACAATTGACAGCATCTAACTCTATTAAGCACAGCAAGCACATGCTGTGGCCCAGGATGTCACAACTGGTCCAAGAGAGATCCCATTTATGGGAAACCTGAAATCACATGTTGTCATGGCAATAGTTCTCTTTGCCTATGAAAAGAATTCAGCCACACACACACACACACACACACACACACACTAATTACATTAAAAAAGATTAAATACGTAATTAAGCGCTTTTTCGATGCATGCCCTCACAGGAGCAACAGATAAAACCAGAAGAAACTATTTTAGACAGTAGCTGCATAATCTATGCTTTGGGCTGTGCAAATACTTGACTGCAGGCCTACTGGAAAATGCTTTCCTGCCACCTTGTTTACTTGTGTTTGTCACAGTAGTCCAAGAGAAATTGAAGTCTTAATGAAACAAAAACAAATGATAAAAAAAATCTAAAACAAAGAACCTTTGTATATCGTTAACACGTGCAATCATGCATCAAAGACATATTTTCATTGCTTGTCTGGGAGGGCAATCCAGCCCAAGTTGACTACAGTCCCTTTGGAATCTCTTGTTCAGTACACCAAGGAGAACTTTACTCCATATTTCCCTGGAGAAACACTCTGACAGGAGTAATGAAGTAGTGTGATACAGCAGCTTTACATAGTTTCATTTCTATTAAATATTTCCTTCCTGTTGCTGGGTTGGAGGACTACTACTTTATCCACTGAATTAGCACTTTCACTTCTTTACTCTTCTTACTTGTCTTTTGGTTTACTTTCATTTTTTTGAGTATATTCATCCTTTTATATTGTACTGTAAATCTAAAAAAGGGATATTCCATCTGGGAGGAAGAAAAAGTGCAGTTCATCCTATAGATGCAGACTGATGGTATAACATAGTCAGCAGGTGGTGCTGTTGACAAAGGTGACATAAGTGATGAGCTCAAGAGTTTGTAGAGTTGTGCTCCAAGTACATTTGTAGAATTCATGACTCTTGCAAAGGAGTAATATTATGACAGTTAAAAAAACAGCTCATCTGTAATGTGTGAGTGGTACAGCAGAGGTTTTTCTAATCCATCACTGTACACAACTGAAACGAGGTCTGGTGGCTCTCCAGTCCCAGCTAATGTGACAAACACGTCAGGCTCACCCTTTAGTTCACATTTTTATGGAGCAGTTCAGCCAGCCATCACTGCCAGCAGGCCTTGTTCTGGACCTGGAAGCCCAGTGACAGCACACCTGGGGTGAACTCTGTTGTGCAGATCTCTGCAGATTTCCTGCAGACCCTTACACCTTACTAACACACCTCCTCATTCATATAAGTCAATGATACAGGCAAAACAGTCCATCTCTGGAACAAGGAACAGCAGCCGAAAAATATAATTTTATTTTCAGAAAGATAAGAAAAGAAAAAAGAGTGACATTTTCAAAAAACACATAACAATGGGCATTAAACAATAAAAATGTATGAATAGATACACATATACATATAAATACAGAGAGGAGGTGAGGCTCCTGGAAGAGTGGTGCCAGGTCAGCAACCTGTCTCTCAATGTCAGTAAAACTAAGGAGCTGGTGATTGACTTCAGGAAACAGGATATGGTTCATGCACCCATCTACATAAGAGGGGACATTGTAGAGAGGGTCAACAGCTTCAGATGCCTAGGGGTCACCTTCACTGCTAAACTCACATGGACTGAGCACATAGCATCAGCCATCGAAAAGGCCCATCAACGTCTCCTCTTCCTCAGGCATCTGAAGAAAGCCAGGATGTCCACTACATTCCTCACCACTTTCTACAGGTGTGCTGTAGAGTCCGTCCTCACAGGGTGTATTACATTCTGGTGTGGCAGCTGCTCCATACAGGACAAGAAAGCCCTAGAGAGGGTGGTCAAAACAGCTCAGGGAATCATCGGCACGCAGCTACCAGCAGTCCAGGATACCTACACGCTGCCTCAGAAAGACGATGCGCATCATGAAAGATCATAGTCACTCCGCACGGGCACTTTTCTCTTCTATGCCATCTGCAAAGTGGCTCAGGTCTATTCAAACCCACACTGCTAAGTACAGGAACAGCTTTTACCCCACTGCTGTAAGAGTATACAACACTAATCAATGTGCCACCTTTAGTAACTAGAGTTGGACTGCTCCTCCCAAGCACATTGGTAAATTACACTGCCACTTTAAGCGTTCTCATTCTCTTGTTCTGAGTTCTCTGGCTGTCAGCTGGTATTATTGTTATTACTGTTACCATTATTTATTGCTATTGCTGTTGCACTACTCACTGTCATTGTCATTGTTTTGTTTGTGCAGTATTTCTATTGTCTCTGTCCATAGTCTGTGCAGAAGCATTCAGGAAGAATCTCACGATACTTGTATGTGGTACTTGTACCTATGACAATAAACTAAACTTGAACTTGAACTTGAAATATGTGGATACAAGTGTGGTTGTACACAAACATTTGCAAAACGCAGCGCTGAACAAACCTTGCGGGTAGGTCTATCACAGATTGCCTTATTAACCAATTAGGTTACTGCAAGAAGGAGACGGCCAAAACACTCATCACAAAATGAGGAGAAAAACTTAGGTATGTTCCAAATCTTTTCTAAAGTTTATTTTCTATTTCACTTGCATTGTTTATTTTCAGGAACATACATGTATGTCTGCATACGTATTTACATTTTAATAGGACATTGTGTATATGTGTTCAAGTATACACACACACACACACACACACACACACACACACACACACACACCAGAAGCATAAATAACTAATGATTCTCCTTCAGCTATGGTCAATATACAGAGCATAGTATACAGAATATTAGAAATACTTGAAAAGTCCACCTTGCGGCTCGTCCTTTACCTCATTTTTACAATGCCTGGAACATGTACTGTGGCTGTGAGAAAGGTCTGACACACCTTTGTGTGAAAGCAAGCAGCCTCTAACTAGACTAGCACCTTGTCTACCTCTGGGGGCAGTCAATCCCTGGACAGCCACAGGACCAGGAAATACAGTCCATATTATTTCCTTCATTAACCCACCCAGATACATACAGGCACCCATCCGTTTATGAACTGTCTTTGTCCAAACTTCCAGTATAGCAGCTCTTGGCTTTTGATACCCCATTTTCAATTTACAGAATGGAAAATCAGTAAATCTGAAGCCTGTCAAAATAATAAAAAAAAAACATTTAAAAGTCACACGTCGTGCAACGTGCACTTGGTGTGCATTATTATTTTTCCAAAATAAAATCATGGAATAGGCTCTTAGTATCCAAAAATTTGGTACATGCAGCATTTTCAAGAATGGATTAGTCCTGTAAATCAAAGGATGCCTCCATTATTCTCAAAATGACCAGCTGTCAATGCAGTAGCCATCGTCTCCTCATCCAAAACCCAACAAAATCACAACTAAATACTTACAGAGAATATGTAGGGGCAGCAGGCATTCAATAAAAAGGGCAATCAAATTTTCAGCTTTTCTGTCTCAGTATCCCCACCTGTCAATGCCTCATGCTTTTCTGTGATAAATTTCAAATTCCAAAAACCCATGTCATGAATGCATCTGACAAAATAAACTAAAAACTCCTGAATTTTTTTCTCAAAAAAGGTGATGAAACTTACAGTCTGAAGGAGGACCCAGATGAGGCATTTCAAAAAAAAAAAAAAAAAAAGCAGCTATTCTCCACAACATCTGCAGAGCTGTTCCACCACAGGGAGGAGACACTGACAGAAAGATGTAGATAGCTGTGTGTATCTGTGTTAGGGTGGGACGCAGGGTGTTTTAATTGCTTTCCTGTTAATCTTCTAATTGCTTTTAAGTGCCACACCGTCAATATGCTAATTGTATCCTTTTATGGAATCCTGCTTAATTAGGCAGAGCTACAGCAAGTGTCTCACTAAATTACATCACATTTATTTATTTAGCAGATGTTTTTCTGCAAAGCGACTTCCAGTTAACTCTATGTAGTGTTATCAGCCCACACACTTTATTCACCAAGGTGACTTACACTGCTAGATACACTACTCATAATGGGTCACTCACCCATACATCAGTGGAACATACTCTCTCTGTCCCTCACACACTATGGGTGAACCTGACCAGCATGTCTTTGGACTGTGGGTGGATTAGAGACATGTGACAACAAAAAATATTGTTGGGGATGAGGGCAATAAGCAAAGCCAGGTAAGTTAGGAGACCCTGGTGAAACATCTAGAAAAGCATGGCCTCAGGAAACGGTATCCATCAGCTGGGTGCTAAACAAAGCAGCATGAAAACCACACTCTTGTGACTTGCCCTGTCAACAAGACTAAACAAGGGTTGGACTTGGATATAGTTATGGCCTTCTGCCATTTCCCCTCACATCATCTTACAGATACTATCCTGCCTTTTTTGTCTGAGACAGGCCTGCAAGAGGTAAACAGAGGGTAGTCAGCCTAGTGGTTAAGGAAACGAGGCTTGCCTTTGCACATTTTCCATTGCTTGAGTGAGAGCATGAGCTAGCAATAAAAAATACATTAATAAAGAAGGCACTGTCATCTGAGAAACAACATGCTGGAAACTCAACAAAGAGGACTGGTACTGGCTTCTGGTTACTGGTCTTCTGGTACAGGAGCTGCTTTTGAAAATGTCTTTTCGAACACCCTCAGTTGGACCAACAGCAGCTACCACATGTGTAAAATGCAGCCAAGAAAAATTTCCCAACTCCATAAAGGGCTTGAGCCCAGCTTAAGAGCCCCATAACAAAATCTTGAAGCAGACATTTGTCAAACATCAATGTCCTAAAACAGTGACCTACATGGCAGGCTGTAACGTAGACTCACGCAGACAATCAAGGAGACAACCACCCAAACAGACTGCACCGCACAACCCCCCATATAATAACATTTTAGTAATGTTGCAGCAAATGGTTTAATCCCTGGTGCCTTCTGTTCATGCCTGTGTGTGCAGACATACACATGCATTTGCTTTTCAGTCTTTTTGGGTGTTTCATTCAGACTTCCACTTCAATTCAATGAACACTTAGACAGAAAACCCATTCACCCACCCTGGAGCAGTCCTCAGCACACTGTTCTTCATAACTATGAACAAGTTAAGCACAAGTGGGACATCTGACCCTCCCTATTGGGTTCCAACCCCATCCATAAGGACAGCCACCTTTGCAAACATTGTCCAAGTGGCAGGATCACTTCCTCTTTTGTGGAGATGTTGTGCTTACTGTTGAAAAACAGACACCGAAACTAATGTGTCAGCTGTCCACAGGAGAGTCTTGCCTTGAACACCAAACTACGACAACCACAGCATTTACTGTATCAAGCAGTCATTCTCTAGGAAACTTGAACAGTTTTTGCCAGTTTTCCTTATGACCAATCAAAATGACACCTTACTAATCCCAGTTATAGTTCTGGTGACACTACACTGTAATTTTCTGCCTCTTCAAAACAAAGTTTCCTTATGAAGATGAAAAACTGATGCACAGATAAAAAAAAAAACATGTTGCTGTATCCATCAGCAGCCCCTGGTGCATACTTGAGAGTCCACTTTTTTCTATATTCCCTCTGGTCTGCAATTATCAACAGCAGCTGGGTGATATTTTAATCCCCACTTGAAAGAAACAAATCTGTGATCTGTTTAGAAAGAGAAATGACAGCTTGCATTAATTATCACCGAGGTTAAGGACTGAGAAATGCTGAGCCAGACACCTGGTGAATGGGGTGAATGGAGGGAAGGAATGACTGACTAACAAACACTGGAAAGATACATGCAAACAGAGAGTGAATTATCTATCAATCCGTGCATAAAAGGATGAATCCACAGACAGAAGTGTCACCCAGTTTCTCTATGTAACTACTTGTGTCAGCACCTGTACACGTATATCTGTGACTGCCTGAAACTGCCAGGCCACATGGGGACCTGCCACCAATATGTGCAATTCTGGTGTGTCAGTGCCTAAGGGAGTGTCAGTGTTCACACAGGTGGAGTATCAGTGTATCAGTACCTATGAAACTATGTGTTTGTGTGTCCATCTGCACAGACTGTCACAGAGAGTACAGAAAGCGGCACAAAAAATCCAGGCCAGCTTTCCCCTGCCTGATGAGCAAAAGGAGATTACTAAGCACGGGATCATTCAGTGCTAACAGAATTAGACCAAGATTTCTCCTCTCCCTACAAGGCTTAGCAGGGGTGACCCCACCAGGCACACCTAAGCCACACTCTGTTCCTGTTGGAGTTTGTCTGTCTCTCTGAAGTAACCGGGAATAGAAGAATGAATTACACTGATGAAATGACTTCATAAGCCAGGGACATCTGGGCTCTTGGGTCAGGTGATCTATACAAACTCCACCTCCTCTCTCTCTTAAATTGCACCCATCTCTCCATGGCCCCACACAGATGATTTGAGGCAGGCATTTAAGTGAAGCGCATAGATTTTAGATTTTTTTTTTTTTTTTTGACTGAAGAGATGTGAAGCTGCAACGTGTGAAGCAGGCACATCGGATAGGACTCGGGAATGGCATCCTGGTGATTCAGCACACGTGCAGGGCTTAGCTGTCAACCCTGCAACTGCTAATACCAACTGACCTGAAAGTGTGGTGGGTCTCCTTGACATCACCACACAGAACCACAGATGTAGCAAATGAAAGTAATAAGGACTTTTCTCCAGAAAGAAACGGGTTCACGTCCCAGGAATGACACCGTTTTCATACCAGTAATTAATTCCTATGTAAATGAGTACAACTCAAAGCTACATAAATCTCTTTAGATAACACCATCTGTTATGAAATTATGGCTACAGCCCAAATGTGATGATCATGACACATCAGGAGGAAACAAGCAGGTCAATGCCAACCCCAAGCCGGACTGAAGACGACTGATCCAACAGCCTGCACGTTCCCACTACAGCAACACCTCGCTCGTCTTGCCAAGACAACCCTAGAGCTCCCCTGAGAGCCTGGAAACAAAGTCAGTACAGAAAGGACAGCGATATTAAAATCCCATTCTGTCATCAGTGTGTTGCTCATTTGCTCAGTCTCAGGCTATTACAAATCATTTGCATCCAGAGCCTTCACTGAGCTCAAAGCAATCACATCAGTTTTCTGAAGAAACTTTTAACGATCGGTGAAAGCTCCTGTATGTGAGCACGAAGGGAGAAGGAATATTAGTACCTAAGGGAATGCAGAGAGTAAATCTGATTAAAGGGACAAACGGTGCACACACTCACGTCGAACACACTTCAGCTGCTCAGACAAACAACCCGGCGGAGGGGACACACCTGGGGCAGCAGAGGGTCGCACCGTGGGGCACAGAAATGCTTGAAAGCTGGATGCACAAAGTTCGCTCACGGTCCCCATGGTTGCTCAGGAAAAGCACCAGGATGCAGGGGCACGGCAGTAGTGGCAGGGAACAAGCTGCTCCTGCGGTCCGTCAAGTAGTCCACTCCTGGTGTCTGTCCACACGACTTCCAAACAGTCCTCCCCTCTTATGTGCTCAGTCTCCTGCTTAAACACACATATCTGCTATGCCTTCCTTCTGGTCTGTGGCATCTGCTTCGCTCGACACTGTTTCTTTCCCTCTCTCTCTCTCCTCTCTCTTGATCCCCTATGCTGTCCCTCCCTCTCTTTCCCTGCCTCATTTTAAGCCAGCCTCCTTACACTCTCCCTCTCGCTTTTCCATTCTCTTGATGCTCAGCACAATATCCATGTGAAATATTTTCTCCCCCTGTAGAATACACACAAACAGGTGTACACAAACCTGAAAGCACACACACAGACCTACAATGAAAATAATGTTCAATATTTCTCTACCTCCAACCCCATGGTCTGCTCCAGTCTATTTTGTGGAAAATTATTTGGTCTCAAACCCTGAAATATCAACAACACTTTCCAAAGGATATGAATAGCCCAGAGGCATGCATAAAGTTTAGTCATTTGTAAGCATTAATGAAGCAGAAGATTAACAGCAGGATTCTTGTATAGCTTGTATGTCTTTTTCTAGATAAATTAGCATAAGCTAGCATCATCTATGAAGCTATATCAAAGGCACCAATCAGTGCTGGATTCATCGACCACTGACTCATTTATAGCATAACTGTTCAACCCCATCTTAACAAGCAGATACCTATTGCTACTACCTAGACTCACAAATGGTGAGTATGACAGTTTGAGAAGGGATGGGGCGAAGCCTCAGCCTAGCACTGAAAAATACTTTCCTTCTGCAGTTACAGCTCCTTCACTCATTTTCAGGCAGTAATCTCCTTCTCATCATGCTGAAACATTCGTCATCCGCGAGGAAACAGTGACTCCCTCCAGAAGCGCACTAATGTTTTCTAACAACTTGTTAAAAACATTATACAGAATTTAAATGTATAGCTTCTGACCATTGTCCTCTTCCAAGCATTTGTATGCCAGACCAATTTGGATTTCATAGCAACATGCCACAAAAATGTTATATGACTCAGTTGTCTCTCCACCTTATTCTCTTTCTTCAGCTGTCTCCTCTTTCCCTCTCATCTTCCCATGCCTGCAGGAGACCACCTTCTTCAAGGGTGGTTTCTAAACACACTGAGGCTGACAAATCCAAAACACAGGGCTAAGTGTGTTCCTGAACAACGTAAGGACCTAAGGTCCAAAAATTTCACTTAAATATACATAAATATTAAAAACAAACAAAAAACAATATATATAGTCTATATATGAATTTATAGTAATTTTTTACACAATTAAACATGCACCAGCACACACACATGCCATTCCCCAGAGCAAAGGAAGACAGCAGAAGGCATCAGCTGACCCATGTGGAGCACGCTCAGTCTGGTGCCCAAAGTGCTGTCTCTGCACATGAAGGCATGGGGGTGAGAACAGAATACGGGACGCTGTGGACTCAGCAGAAATGCTGCTGTTTCGTTATTAATACTTGCATTCTCCACAGCTGTGCGTGCTTCAGCTTCTTTGTTCAGCTCCAAATAATCACAGAACATATTAGCATGGTGAAGTACAAGCAGGGATTTGTGGGACTGAACCCCAGTAATTGTGCTGAGAGTTCCAGGCCTACTAAAGTGTCTTTGCGTCACCCTCCCTCACATGTCTTTAACCCAAGGACCTTCACATCGCTCTCCGTTTCCACCTCCCATATGCCCTCTAGTGTCCTTGACCTTTGAACTCTACGGTCTTCTCCAAGGGGGGGGTGGCACAGCAGGCTTGGCCTGTGCCTGCTCTCTGGTGGATCTGAGGTTCGAGTCCCGCTTGGGGTGCTTTACGACTGACTGGTGTCCCATCCTGGGTGTGTCCCCTCCCCCTCCAGCCCCGCACCCTGTGTTGCTGGGTTAGGCTCCAACCCACCGCAACCCCACTCGGGACAAGCAGCTTCAAACAGCGTAGGTGCGTGTCTTCTCTGTCCGCACCATCTCCTCTGCCACCATCTAATCAGTTCCTGTTCCCTGCAGCTTCGAAACATGCTGTAATTCCCAGGCTTTTAGAGGGCAGGAATAGTGAAAGAGCACAGCTGCTGTGATAATGTTCACTTGATTATTCCATTACATTTTATTTAAGATACCCCAATTTCACAGGCCAGTTGTTTTACAGTGTATAACAGAGGGAATAAAAACACACGCTGTCATTCATCCAGACATCCAGAAATTTTCATTACCTCCTTATCCATTTACTCACTTAGCAAATGCTTTTCTCCAAAGCAACTTAAAATGGATACTGCTGTTTCATTATTAATACTTGCATTACCAGCCCACACACCTTATTCACCAAGGTGACTTACACTGCTGGATACACTACTTACAGTGGATCACTCACCCATATATCAGTGAAACACATGCTCTTTGTGTCACTCACACACTATGGGGGAACCTGAACAGTATATCTTTGGACTGTGGGAGGAAACCAGAGCACCTAGAGGAAACCCACACAGACATGGGAAAACATGCAAACTCCACACAGACTGAGCAGGGATCAAACCCGTGTTCTCTCACACCACGTAGGTGCTGTGAGACAGCAAAGCTACTTGCTGTGCCACTGTGCCACCCCGTTCAGGGCTGAGGCAGCTCAGACCCAGGCCCAGGAGGTATGAGTCATAAGGTCTGTCACATAAGGGACAACCACCTATCGCAGAGGGAAAAAAAAAAAAAAAATTCAGCTTTGGTATTCAGAGAACACGGAAAATCATCTGTAGAGACAGGTTGCTGGAAATTAGTGCTCCTTTCAAGTCTCACTTTCTGCCAAAAGAAAAATGAAACTACAAAACAATGTACACCAGTTGTATGAGGATAGTCCTACATATCCTATCTTAACAGTGGCAGAGGAGTACAGCATCAGCAGTTGATTCCACAGCTGGAGCTTTCACCACAGCACAGGCAGGGACAGCAAGAACAAGGTCTGCTCCATCATGCAGTCCATGCGGGGACTGCTTTATGCTGGCCATAGGGAAACATGATTTCTCTTTTACCCCAGTGTAGTCTCACTCCAGGCCTCTCCTTATCAGAAGCTGTCACATATGAGGAGCCCCAGGCAGGTGGAGTCGGAGTTTGTCACAGTGGTCGAGTGAGTCCCTTATGCATTAAACAACAGAGTATGAAGCCTTTTCTGGAGATGGATGTGCTGCTAGAGAGGGTACTCCCTATGGACTCTGCCAAGAGATTTCACTACACATAATTGAGAAATAACAAGGGAAGCTGGGGGAGACAGGATATATAAAAAAAAAAAAACTCTGTTCGAGCATAAAGAAACTCCCAAGTATTTGTGGTAACAGGGTACATTAGGTCAAAGGTCAGTGATCAGCCATTTGGAGAGGGACACGGTTTATGATGAGCTTAAGTCCAACCACAGGAAAACTTTCACCTACACTCCATGAGAAAACAGGACCAGGAAGTTCAAATAAACCCAGTTCAAGACTGCCATTATGGAGACTGCTTCAGTGAGGTGTGGTTGGTGCCCATCATAAAATAAATCTGTGAGGTTGAAGAAGGAAGTCTGTAGGATACCACTCGCTCATAGAATACCAGATTTAGCAGAAAGGTACAGGCTAAAAAAGCTACTGCATCACTGGTTACAGAATCAAACGCATACATGTTTGGTGAAGCTATAGAACATAACTGGACTTCTTCAATAAGGTTCTGGCAAACTATCCGGTGACACAGGAGGAGAAAACAGAATGTCTCCCAGAACTGCCTGAAGAAAAAGGTGGAAGGCAACACACTCTTTCACTGCTGCTGTACCTTTTTGACCACAAAGTGCTCTTTGCCAGCCTTGTTTCTACTGAGAGAGTAGCTGGCCATTGGCAGCAACTCCTTTTCCCCGTCCACGTGGGTGGCTTTTGTTTCATAATGAGTAACACCCATTATGGACAATCCGCCTCAACAGCAGCCAACCCTTAGTTCGGCGTGACTAAAACCGTGATCTTGCCACTTTGTCATAACAATGACTGAATATGCACCTCAGTTCAGCGTGACTAAAACCGTGGTTTTGCCACTTTGTCATAACGATGACTGAATTTGCCCCCACAGTGAGAGCCGCCTCACCTCTGATCAGCAAACCACCGTTAAAACTCAATCGCTCCTTAATAAATTAAAATAAATGCATGAAAAACAAAGTAATGCTAACATAAAGGGAATTTGGTATTACAGTTGCTATTGCCACCTAGTAATCTCATTTACACTGCTTTTGTCATAAACACTTGCTTTGTTGTTATGGAGTTGCAGCCAAATTCAGTGGATGACTCGTACGTTCTACAGCTGGCGACAACAGTTGGTAAATGCTTTCAGAGTCCCTCTTTCCTCCGCTAGAATGTGCTTACACGTCTCGCTCCACCAATGCCCCAACGTACAAGCTGATGCCACTGGGCCTGAAGCGTGAAGAAACATGGGCTGTCAACAGCTGGGGAGGGGGAATTGCAACAGTAAGAGTCACGACTGCGAATGAGGTCACTGAGCTCGGCATGCAAAGAACAGACCAAACTGCTGGCCTGCAATGCCGTCCCACTCGCGACTTCATTAGGTGCCCTCAGTATGCACAGCTTTCTCACATTGCTACTCCACCCTGAGCAATGACCACTATCCCACTGCTGATGCTACCAAGGTTCCTGACCTGGGAGAAAGTTAAAAGGGCACCTTAACCCATTTGTCAGCACAAAGCTGCCCTGGCTTTTGCAGTCAGACCCCCCGGGCCTCACTCTCACTTTCCAATTAAGGAAAGGAATGATGACACCCTGCTGTCACACTCACTTGTGAGAAGCATGAAGCCAGGACCCAGGAGTACTGCAATAGGGCGGTCTGGATAAACCCTTACCCCACTCCCCCAGCTCCCACACCATGAGGGCTCACCATACAGGGAAGCAAGTGAGCAATTTGTAATGTCACCATGGACCTGGCAGGTGAAATCCCCCAAGAGACAAGGCAGCGGCATCCATCACAGTCCTGTCTGAGGCCACTTTGTGGCACAAGACACTGAGCGACAGCTAATGCGAGACAGGCTGCCACAAGGACGTCAGACCGTTAACCCACAACTACCGTTTCCAGCTTTCAGAATGTTTATCTACTGTGATACGGCAATAAAAAAGTAAGTTAAGATAGGCTCAGAAAAACAATTAAGCAAGTGCTTATTTCTGTATGTGAAAAAGGCAAGAAGTCCCCCCCCCCAGCACTTCTGAGAATGAGGAACTAAAATTTAGTGCTTTTGAGAAACAGAACAAAGCAGTGGTCAACAAGGACGTTAAACTGGGGGTTACTTCACCATCCAAGGAAACTGACTGTTACACCGCCAATAAACCAGAGCCTTCAACAGCTAACAAGAAGTTGCATGAAAAACAAACAAGTGTGGAGCCAAAGTGCAACTGCATAGAAAATATTGGTGCCTTTACATTTCACAAATTTGTCTTGCACTCACACAGCAGCAGAAGCTGATAGCCTGGTATTTCTTATTTTATCTTACTCTAAAGAGAAAAAATTACACTAAGAACCACAATCAATGTAAGAAAACATCAAAAGAAGTCTCCAGAGTAGCTGCTCACTACTTGCCATCCTGTGAAAAAGCACAGAAAGAACAACGAACATGTGAATCACAAAACAAAAGAAAGACAAAAACACAGTGGGGAGCTTCACACGGGCTCTGGACACAATTCCTCAGCCCTTTCCGTGTTTGTCACCCTGTGGCTCTTTCTTCAGATGTAACGTTCAGCAACACAATGAAGGTATGAACATATGTGCCGTCCAGCAAGAGGGCAAAAACTAGGAAAAATGGAAAATTTTATTAGCAACAGACCAGAACTGGATGACATGAATATAGACACAAAATCAGTATACTGAGAAATCCAAATACATACAAGTCATACATACAATTCAAAGGCAAAAGATTACCATAGTCCCAGAGACCTAACAAAGAAGCTCAGAAAAGTTGACCAGGTTTTCTTTAATTCATTCAAATATTCCCACAAATTAAGGATCAACTGTTCTTTCAACCTTTGAGCCAACAAATATTTATCAAGGTAGTTTATGGTGCGGACAAGAAGGGACAAATGAAGGTTTACGCAAATAACTTTGTTTACTAAAGTCTAGACTGCCCATTCAGAATAATTTCAGTCCTGATTGTTGTCAGTTTGTTTTGTCAGTCAAAGTTAGTCAACTAAATGTTCTATTATATAATCCAAGCATCAGAACTCTGATAGGTGTGTGCATGCAAACAACAAATGCTATATACTGTAAAAAAGCAGCCCATGACTTAGCATGGCCAAATTGCTCACAAAATCCAACTCACCAACACAAGTGAAATCACACACACTGTCTGAAACCACTTGTCCCGAGCAAGGTCGCGGCGAATCGGAGCATAACCCGGCCACACAGGGCACACGGCTGGAGGGGGAGGGGACACACCCAAGATGGAACACCAGGTCGTCACAAGGCACCCCAAGCAGAACTCAAACCCCAGACCCGCCAGAGAGCAGGCACAGGCCAAACCCACCACGCCACCACGCCCCCCAAGTGAAATCATGTTTACTGAAATACCAGGATCTGAGTAAACACCCATCAGCCCTGAGACTCCAGCTCTCAGTTGTATCTACCTCACCAGCCTGGAGAGCCCAACAACTTTAAAAATTATGAAAAAAATAAAGAAATAAAAATAAAAGCAGCAGCAACCAACCCTACCGAACCACCTCCAGACTATATCTAAATCTTATTCATTCTAGTTGAAGAAAGCTGGGAATGCCAATCACACACAAAGAAGAATGGACCAATTACATAACTGTAATTAAATTGGGCTCTCAGTCAATGAGGTTTATCACTTTGAGAATCTCTGCTCATTATGCATTCTTTGTGCTGATAGTGCCACCTAGTGCCAACTCCTGTGAACAGTATGAGGTGGTTTTCTCTACCCACCCAAGGAATGCACTTCCTGTCTCACCTTGCTATGAGGTGGAAAAGAAATGAGATCTTTCATGGCGATGTTTGCCAGTGAATCAAAATACTGCCTGGCATTACTTGTTAAGTTTTACATTTAGATGGCTCAGGAAATTGGCATTATTTATTGTTCTGGGCCATTCGTAGCTACCACAAGAAGCTTGAGCCACGTGTTGGAGATGCACATCAAGCCTGATGGTCCCTGGTCTTTCCTTCCAACTATAGAATAGCAGCCACCCCAGTGGGAGGTGTACATCTGCTTCAAGAAACAAGCTGCAAGGAACTGAAAAAGTTGCAAACTCTTTCTCCATCTCCCAAACATTTCCGCACACATACTCAAACACGAGATATACCTGGACCTTGTCCCATGGTTTTCACCTTTCAAGGAAATCCTTTCTCTCTCCCAACATCAGGGAATTAGCACATACACCAGTGTTTGCCAATAGCAGGCCACAAGTGGGCGTAAAGGTTGAAGTACGTCACACATCCGTTTGTGTGCGCTGGTACAGCTAAGAGTTTTGCAGCCATTGCCACTTCTACTCTCCAGTGTTTTGGGTTGCATATGGAAACCACCACTTAATACTGCCAGCACACAAAGAGCACTTAATTTTAAAAAAGGTTATTCCTCACTCTATGCAACATGACTGGCAAAAATGGAGGCGGTCTCACAAAGGCAGCCTCTTTTTGTAAGACAGCTCTGCAAATCAAAAACCACCAACACAAGTCCATACACTCCAGCAAACAAAGCACATCCTGACAGACGTCACTCACAGACAGAGGTGGGCCTCTTGATTAAGAGAGAAGAAAAGGGTTACTGAGGACAAGCGGCTGGGCGTCTGCGAGGCGACGCGGCTTCCTGGATGCTGAAACCGCAACAACCACACACACCTGCATAGTACAGACGGGTCTCCACTGCATAATAACCACTGCACACCCAGGAAATCTGAATAACGTCTCCGAATGCATCAAAATGTATTCAGGGGACATGTCAATGCACCACACACCATGTCTCCAACAGACAGTCTGTTGAGGAAACCGGTAAAAGAAAGCAAAGAAATGTTACAAAAAAACTGGGAAACGGGAGAGATAAAACAACCACACAAAAAGGAACATGTCAGAAGGGGGACCACTTCTCAAAAACTTCAAAAGAATACAGATTCTCGATATATACCATACTCCAAACATAGACAAAACAGCTGGTTTTCATCTGATATGAATGTTCCACATTAGCATCAACATTAAACATCACAAAAAAGGATGCAACTCTGTAGGAAAGTCTCTTCTACAGCTGCAACACAAAAGTAGCCTTGCTTTACAGTGAAGCACTGTTTTCTAACCCACTGTTAAATAAGACATCATCTGCATACTTATGCACTTCCTGTTCAATAATTTTTTTTAGCTAAGAAAAATCCACTCTGTGGATGTTCCAGCTAGAAGGAACCTGAGTGTAACATTGCACAGGCTTTTGCTTACATCACACTGGCTTTCCCAAGAGGTTCATTAAAGACTCTTCACTGGCCCCACTCAAGCCACAGGACAGCGGGTAGTGCTGGTGCTTCACATCTCCTGGCCTGTGAATTTGGATGTGGGTTCACATTCAGTTCAGTCTATGCTGAGTTTGCACAATCTTCCTGTGTTCACATGGGTTTGGACAAAGGTGTCAGTTAAATACAAGTTAATAATAAGAGACGCTGAAAGTAAACAAATTTCACTATATATAAATATTATACACTAATTATTATTTAAATAAATCTGACTGATGAAGGAGTCCAACTTTAACTGAACGGCAGCACACCAGCACCTGACCTGCACCGAGTCCTCAGTGACACATCCGTGTTACTTTACTATGTTCCCCCCAAGCTCGCAGGGCTTGGTGCTCATCATGGGCATTACATTTAGTGATTTAGCTGATGCTTTTCTCCAAAGCAACTTACATTGTTAAGATACAATTATTTACCCATTTATACAGCTAGGTAATTTTTACTGGAGCAATTTAGGGTAAGTACTTTGCTCAAGGGTTCTATAGTTGGAGGTGAGATCCAAAGGCAGCAGCTCTCACCACTACACTACCAGCTGCCCCCACTAGGCACCGAGAGGCACCGGCCCCTCTCCCTGCACCTGGTCCTCAACTACATGAAACTATTCCTTCACCATCTTGCATTCCAAAAACATGGCTGTGTGACCATGGAGGTGGTAATGTGGAGTGACCCAGAGCAGTACACATGCACACACACGCGCACACGCACGCTGCATCACAAGTGTGTCACTTGCAAGTACAATTTCAGAGAGCAGCTCATTCAAATGAGTTTAATTAACATGCATGCATGTCTGTGTGTTAGGTTCATTTACCTTTATTTACGCAGCGACTTGGAGTGTTAAGCTACTTACAGTGCTTTATCCACTGATACAGCTGGGTAGTTTAACTGGAGCATTTTGGGCTAAGGACCTTGCTCAAAGCTACAGGCAGGAGATGGGATTCGAGCTTCCGTTCTTTGAAATGCAAAGTCACAGCTGCTGTCACAGATTTGATCAAGACTAATAGAGTATAGGAGGAGAAACAGCCATGTGTACAGTGTATCTTGGTGCATAAAAGGCCCAGAGAATGACTAAGGGAAAAGGGGAAGTCCGTTACAGAGTCATCACACCAGTTCCTCACAGAGCTCTGAAGGCTACATAAGATCATCTACAAGATGCACCAAAAAGAGATAAAACTCAGTTGCTTTCTGCCTGCTGTCCTGGGTTTCGACCAGCTGTCAGTAGGAGCTGATGAAACCGCACTCGCCACCTAGCCACTCCTGTTGAGGAAGAACTGAAGAACCTCTGAGGGAACGAACCCGTCCGTCCACCTTGACATGATGATCAGTCACAACTTAACAGCAATTTTAAATTCAAATTGTTTTAAAGAAGATTAGAGCGGGTTACAAGCGCAGATCCGACACGATGATTTAACATCTTGTTTAATGTTGCACTCGCGCTGGCTGATGACACAAACATCATGCCAGGTGAAAATGAGGCACCAGTGGATTTAAAAAGCACCACTTCCAGCCATACCCGGCCGCCGATAATTTTATCTGCCTCGCGCTCAAGCGCCTATTTCCTGACCTCGCGCGCACCGATTGCGACGAAATACCAGGATACGCGCGATTTCCTCGCGCGATTCACTTCTGCAGAGCTAAAAGCGGACAAACTGATAGATGGAGCGGCGACATCCACTCCGGCGTCACCTGCCTCGCCTCACATCGCAGCTACGCTTCACGTCGCGTTCAGTGACACCTTTTCTCGCTTCCGCCATCCCAGTGCAAAACTTTGCTGTTAATAATTCTTATAATGACAGCGGTAGTCTTACTGTTAGCGTTTCTCTGTCAGCGGTGATGCTGCTGTTGTACAGTGAGTGTCCCGCGTGCTGCAACCTCCTGCCCGCGCCGTCGTACTTTACCGGCTAAAATACACGAGAATATGTTCGCGCAAATTTGCAATGCAGCTACTTAGACCACGCTTACAATTACATTTCGTTCAGGTGGCGACAAACACATGCTGGGGGAGTAAATATTTCCAAGATGACGTATTCACACCCCGTCAGGGCAGTGCCCCCGCACTGCCGTGCCCTACCGTGCTCTTCTCCCTCCATGCTCGCGCGATGCGGTGCTCCCGCCTCAGCTTCGCCACGCGCTCCGAACACACCCACGCGCCGCTTTCCAAGCCTGTCTCGTGCAGTTCTTCAACTGTCACGTTGCCCGCGCGCTGCCCCTCCGCCGCGCCGACTGAAGCTGCGCTGAAGCGTTTCTGACCGCGCGCTCACTACACCGCGCGAGTCCTGCTGCCTCGCCCGCGAAATCCTGCTCCCTCCCCCGTGCCGCACGCCAGGTGATGTCACGCGCTGAAACTCATACGTGTTCGATCAGCCCTCCGCCGGCAAGATGTCCTGGAGTGACAATTAATGGGCACCTGCTTTCTGCTATTAAATTACCTCACTAAATATTTTTACAGGTTCTGGTAAGGTTATAAAATACGTCCAGGTTTTAATAATCCACTTATTGCTTGTATGAACTAGTAAGTTAAATTTAACGATACTATAGTCTCACAAATTAGACGGAAACAAATAACTTCTAATGTATTTTTCGTTCCACCAAACTTAAGTTACAGGGAATTTCAGTGCTGCAAATTTGCCAGAAATAAATCATGTCAAAACACTGACGTCACAACCTAAAAATAAAACAATATTGATATGAAGAAATGAGCAAATGCACATCAAGAATGTTCTCAATAATTTTATTGCACCAAACGCTTCTTCTGAGTTCTTATGTTGCCCAAACGTCCCAAAAAACTACACGACAGATTTAAATCAAAATCTTTTTCAGCTCATTCAAAAAAAATGCCACTTTCTGGATGTCGAATAATTTCTGTAAATTGCACAAAATATACTTGAACCCGACGAAGCCTGCTAATGCTAGGAACACTTAATGGGCGCTGTTACCTGTACCTCCCTACAGTACAGCCACTTCACAGTGCAGTCACACTGCTCACAAGCTTTTGTGCTTTTTTGTGAGTTGGATTCCTTTGAAATACTGAAAACAAACGTTGACTAGATTCAAATCAACCTGTTAAACAGATAAATTGTAGGGCTGCTTTGCAAATTTTTACATCTCGTTCTATGCAGTCATACCATGAATGCATGGCTTGTCATTAAAAACCTATTGGAAACATTTAAAATATGCTTCATTCTTTACAGATGGAGCAGGAGAACCTTTCTGAGTGTGAGTACAGTATTTATTGCAGGGCGACGTTGTCCTCGTCCCCCTTCCTCCTCCTCCAAAGAATGAGGAGAAGGGGTGGCTGCTCAGGGTGTGTGAGGTCACAGAGCAGAGCCTCTGCCCCTTAGCTGGCCTGCACCTATTGACAGGTAAAATCTTCTTGGACTGACGAAAAGACAAAAACCTTCTCGCATATAAGAATAATGAGGAAGGAAACAGGATTCGAAAGAGAAAATGAACAAAGGGGGAAAACAGGATGAAGAGGAGATAAAGAAAAAGAAATATTTTTCTTGCAAGACTTGGTGAAGCAAAGCAAGCAACAAACATTCTACATCTGCGGAAGAGCAAGAAAGACATCTGATCAGCTCCCGATGTGTTAAGCCAGTGCCACGTGGGAAGAAAACTGGTTTCCAGAAATTGTACTCAAATTTTTGGCTGGTACCATAGAAAGAATCTGAGAAACATATTATGAAACAGTTTGGTCACTCCATCCTATCAGTGAAATGCTCATTTCAAATTTAAAATCTGATCATATAGCTCTGATCATAAAGAATACAACTAAAATGGGTCAACTTAATTTTACCACAGTTAATACGGTGTTCACTGAGCAATGTAAGTACACATACAGCATGGAACAAATATACATAGCACTGTCAGGTTTTTTCAGCTACCTACTGGTTTCCCACAATGCACCACTGAGCCTACTTCGAGATCTTATCTCTCACAAAAGCAAGGTACAGATTGTACAGACACATGCCGGAAGTGAACTGCTGAAGTCAATGAAAGCTTGTCAGAGAGCATTACACACCAGTCTTCATCTTTGGGAGACAGTGGCTTAAGATGCGATACCACACCCTCTGCTGTCATCACAGGAAAGTTGTCTTCTTCCCTCTGCTTCTTCTTTTCCTTCCTCCTGGTTTGACAAGGGAGGATAATGGATGGCTGATGGGGATGGGCAATTTCACAGGAGAAAAGCAGAGCATCACTGTTGCCCAGACTCCCACTCTGCCTGGTCTGCTGTTATGGACAGAAATAAAAACTCGGTGGTCTAAAGGAAATAAAAAAAACCTGTCACTTGAATACAAAAAACAATAAAGCAAAATTTTTTGGTTGTGTCTCCAGTGTGGTGGAATGAGCTCCCTCTCTCACTCAGAACTGCTGAATCCTTCTCAACATTCAAGAAGGGTCTCAAAATACACATCTTTCTGACCCACTTTACTCCTGATTTCCCATCTTCTCAGTAAATTTTACTGCATTATCTGTTTGAAACAAGTTTACTCCCTATCAATTCTATATACAGCTGTAGTATCGTACACCGCTGTCGAGAAAAGCATCTGCTAAATGAATACATGTAAATTTATTGTAAATGTCAAACAAAACAGCCTCCCAGGTGCTGCTTATTCACCTTCATGGCAGGAGGCAGGGTGTGGCACTGGCAGGCTCAGCAGACATGAGTGTCTCATTCCGTGCACCCACAGCTATACCTGAAACCCACCTCTCCACAGCATGCACTCTGAGGGCCCCCACAGTGGTGTAACCCACAATATGGAAAATAAAAACAGCTTTGAGGCGCATCTCAGTGACCCTTGTTTATGTGCTTATGTACTGTATAGGGCTTCCCAGCTATACTGTATATACACGTATAAAAGCTTAGGGAGCCACACTTTGTACTCTAAGGAGTTACTGGAGGACTCAGAGAGCAACTTCAGTATTTCTGTAATAAATATTCAAATAGTTTCTTGACCTGTGAGCTCCTCCTACCTGTCTGAATTAATGAATTAATGAAAGACAGAGACAACAATTTCAACGAGTACTGGGTAATCATTCTGGGCTACTGTCAGATAGCCATCCATAAAATAAGTTAAATAATCCCAAGGAATCATAATATATTTTAAGGACTTCAGAAGATCAAATGAAACAAAAAAATTACATTACATTTATTCATTTAGCAGACGCTTTTGTCCAAAGTGGACATCTCAATGAAAATACAGTTTGTGCATTACATTGAGAGAATGGCTGCAGGCATGTGACTCTTAGGCAACCCAAGTTTGTTACTTTCCACTTGATGCACCAATGTTCATCGCTCGAGTAGGTGCATAAAACGCAGCTTAGATGAATCCTGATAACCTCCTACCAAATTTTTATTTTTTTTTATAATAAGATACACAAACAATCACATACAATGCCAGAGTAGTGGCTGTATAAAGGCTTATCTGATGATGTTTATGAAGTTACGGTGCATGAACATTTACACCATACATGAGCTGGAGAGATCTTTGGCGAAGTGAATTCAGAAAAGGTGAGTTTTCAGACTCTTCCTGAATGTAGACAGAGACATTAACCAGGGTCTTGAATTTGATTCAGGGAGCTATAGGAGGCCAGTGCAGAGAAATGAGTAGAGGAGATACATGGGAACTCTTTGGCAAATCAAACAACTTGTGCAGCAGCATTCTGTAGAAGCTGCAGAGGTCTGATGGCAGTAGCAGGAAATTGTCCATACAAAACAACAGTAAAATTAAAAACTAAAATATTTAGTGTGTGATCTGCTCCAGAGACTGTTCCTTCTGTTATAGACATCTGCATAACCTTGGTCACTGTGTAAAACGACCTTGGTTCAGTGAACATGTTTTTCTTTAGTTGCTCATATCCCTGTAGGCTGGTCCACACTCTCTTTGCTTTCAGAGGTTCTACATGAGAAAAACACGGAAGAGAGATGCACATGTGCCAACCAGTCGTAGAACAAATCACAGATTCGTTTCCTGTTCAACTTCATATACAACAGAATGTCAGATTGTTGACTAAGTATTATCTTTACTCTGGTCGAAATTAATCAAAGAGTCATCCATTTGGTACCACTGCCTGCTCCTGACCTGGAAACCCTGCACAGAACAATTCCTTCTGCTTCATGTACCACCCACCTTCACCACTACATGGTTTAGATGCTCTAACGCCACTGGCTGGTGAGATGGGCTCTTCAAAATGCTGCAGTAAATCCTCACTCCTGAGGACACCAGCTGAATTTTTTTGTTTTGTGTTTTTCCACCAAATTTCCGTATAGAACTGAAACTCTACTAGTTGGGCCCAAATACAATGTTTAAAAAGGACTGCTGGTTCTGAGGGTGTTCTTTAAAGATGGGCATGGTTCAACTCCGTTAATAAAAAACTGTGTTTGCGTGTCGGAGGGGGTGATGGTAATTATTAAGAACAATAATAATAACCTTCATTAGACAAACTTTTCAAGTACTGTAATTATTAACAGTAGCATATTCTTACTATATCAATTCAGTGTCAGCACATTGATCAGGAAGGAAAACTGCTGGGTAAAAGTTAGTCATTTTTAAAAATGTATTTTCATTATATGTAGTTTACAGTGAACAACAAAGAGAGTATAACTATCCTTTAAACAACCCCCTTCCCCACCCCAACACACCTGGGATTAATAAAATACTAATGTATAAACTATACTATTATAAACCATTTAACAAACAAAAAAAATATTAAGGAAACACAAACAGTCCGAAACGGCCTGTCACGAGCGGGGGTCGCAACACAGGGCGCAGGGGATACACCCAAAACAGAGCACCAGTTTGTCACAAGGCACCCCAATCAGGACTCGAACCCCAGACCCACCAGAGAGCAGGCCCCAGGCAATCCTGCTGCGCCACTGCACCCCCTAACAACAAGACAAAAAAAATCCATATACACAGCAAAAATTAACATTTGATTTGCACAGCAGTTCTAAGGAATTCACAAGTGTCTGGACACCCTTGTGGAATTTGTTAATGGCTCATACCTGTAATATACTGTGATCTTACAGTGCTTACTGGACACACTTTGTGGATGACTGGAAATTTGTCTTTCATATGCTTTACTCCTTGCCTGACCCTGCAAATGCCCCACTTGGCATGTCCATATAGTCACTGGAGTTGAGTGTGATTAGTTGCAGGGTAAGTTTTCCCTGCTTCCCAAGAAATTCAGTCTCTGCACATTGTCTAAATACATCTTTGTCAATTTTTTTTTTGCATTGAAGCAATGACCTGAAACAGGTGACACTTTTCATTGTGACAGATGTGAACTGCTACTTACAACTAAACTCAATCTTGTAAAGTTAGTGTCTAATACTGTAACTTCACTTTCAAAAAATACCAAGAAATTTGCACTGAACAAAAATAAAGAGGAAATAGTTCACAATAGTTTTATTGCACTGATTTTTCTTCCATCTTTTGCAAAAGTTCCTAATCAAATCCATTTTAAATCTAAACAGTGCAAAATACAGAAGAGTAAATGCAAACTTTGACGCATGGATTATTAAACCCACAATCTTTTCTCATCTTACCAAAAATGCCACTCAAAAAAAAAAAAAAAAAAAAAAAATGAACAATCCAGTTAATTTCACAAAAACATTTGTAGTCTACAAAACACAGTACTAATGTAGCCATACCTAATTTTTACAAGTCTTGTTTACTGTACCAACCTAGTGTAAAGGCATTGGTAAACTGTATGAAACATTTTTCCCCCCAAACAATTTCAGATAAACCCTAAAATTACAATTTAACATTTTGTATTTTGACATTTTCATAAGATATTCAATTATTTCAACATTTAATGTATTTAAATTAAATCTAAATACATTAAAAGGGAGATTAAAGGAAGGGCTGCTTCCTGAAGTTGTATTAACATAAAAAGCACAAGGTGCATGTACAATTTTGCAGGTGTAAAGCATTACTTTCTCATTCTTTGATATAGTCATAAATTCTCTCTAGATTAGTGGAAGACCCCACAGATATGAAGAGTAAAGTGAGAATGATCTAGAAATCCAGTGGGCTTAAGGGTAAGGGCTTGCTTGAGAGGTAGGTACCTGTGTACAGGCATGGGATATGGATGTATGATCACGTTTGCAATTCAAGCTACCACTTTAAAACTGAGTCCAATATTGCATAGTTTTAGAAACAGGCAGAGGAAGAAAAAAAAAGCTGCTGAAAGATGACAGGTGTTCGGGATGATGAACATGTAGTTGGTCATATTTTCACACAGCTGATCAACAATTACACTGCTGTTTGGATACATGATACAGGAACCACACAAGAATCTTGGTTCCATCTATGTCAGGAGGCTAGAAGTTCAAAGGGACATGCTTGTGTTGGTCTTCCCAATGCCCCACTTCAATGAGATATTGAAGAAAACTTGTGATGGTCCTATTCCATGGCAGATATTTCTTTTAAAAAAAAAAAAAAAAAAACTGCAGCACACCATAAAATTTAATACAAGTAATCACTGCCAACATTACACTTTTGGCAACAAAATGTACAGGTTATAATTGTTTGCACTGGTTAGGATGCAGTTTCTCAAGAGGATGAAGGTCGAAAGCCTGAGCACGCACTAGAGATGCTTAAGTTTTAATGTACTGTCCCAAAGGTACAAACAGAATAAGATAAATAAGAGGTAGATTTAACTGGGGATGGCTGACAGCTGAGCCTGCAATGGTTTAATTCAAGTCCAACGTAAAGCCTTCAAACCACAAACACTTCTGAAACAACACTATTTCAGAGAAGTGGTTGCACAATGGTTGTGTGTAAAATAACTCCAATTTGACAGACTCTAGATTGAATCGTTAATGAAAACATTGTTCATTTTCACTGGAAGGCTTTGTTTGATATGCTGACAAACATGTGCTCACACATGCTTCCTGGCCAACCATCTGATGAAGACGTGTAAGATAAGGGAGAAACAGCCAAACTAGCTGCATTAACATTTTTATGAACAGTGGAAAATGGAATCAGACATCTGTCAGAGACCAAGACAACCTCAATATTTGACTCGTCTCCATTTTTCCTTAGGAAAAATAAACAGTATGAACTGGTTAAAATGTAAATTTTAATTATTCCTGAAAAAAAAACACAGTTCAGGAAAACATTAAAATTTAAATATTTTCTATAATTAACACCTTTTTTTTTTATCCAGGCAACACACACACAAAAAGTTCCTTAAAGATCCACCGAATACAAAAGAAAGGAAACTTTACTGCACAGAATACTGTGGCTTGTAGGTGATGAACAGGGAAAATGGAGAGTGATGTGACGGACCTCAACAGTACTCAAGGGTGAAAGGCACAGGGAAGGGTCCTGTGGGTCTTTCACTACACCCAAATTCCACGTCCGCAACCCTTGTATAAATCACGTCATCGGCTGATTTTTGTGAGCTTCTTGCCAACTGGTAGATACCGGTAAGCCATCAGGGAATAATACATTCAATCCAGTGGCTTAACATCCTAGTATGCCCCCACCTGACATCTCCCTTCCCCAATCTACAAGCAAACACAGACGCAGAGTGTATTGCAACACATTTAAGGCTTCGCAAATCTATTCACTGACGTTTCCCCCTGCAGATGCAGAACACAAAATTCCCACAGAATTCATAAACCAATGAGAGCAGGTGACTGACCAGTGGGCTGGGAGGACTGAAAAAACACAAAGTTTCACATGCCCTGTGGCGCACCTTCAATTAAAAACTGAAAGATGCTCATAACTCATAAGTTATGAATGAGCAAAAGTTGAGATATCCATTGAAATGAGAAATTGTCTTTAGTTAAAAACTATGCGAGGAAACAAAACTGCCTTGTTAAAGATCACCTTGAGTAATTTGAAGGAATAGCAGGCACATGTATCAGATTACAGAGTTGATTTACTCATCATAGAAACTATAGATGATGAATGGGGGGGAGGTAATTTCATGGGACTGCTGGCATCCCAGTAATAATGAAATGGTCAGAAAGTCCAACTGATGCTGGTTGTTCCCCTGGCAAAAGCACCTCAACTGAACAGATACTGGAAGCCATGGAGAAGGCCTAGTCACATTCTGATATTCTTCAAGGCGTAGGATGGGGAGTAGGCAAACTTCTTCAAAGCTTCGTAGGTTTCTGTAGGGGGGAATGAGGAAAAACAAAACAAACTGACCTTGACATTCTCAGAGGTGCACCAAAAAAAGGGAAGCCTGGTCGTTTCTGTTGGGTCTATCAGAGTCTTGGGACAGCCTTACCAGGCTTAGTGGCGGTATCCAAGGCAGCTTTTCTTTCCTCCAGAAGTTACAGACCACATGTTCCTCCGATCCTGTACCATTTGAAAGACGTTGCGGCGACGACTCCTCTCTTTCTTGTACTTCTTTACTTTCTTCAACTGTTCATGGGACAACAAATACAAAGTCAAAATTTTGGACGACTTCTGTTAAGAGAGAATAATCTTAATACACAGTCTTCTTGGAGATCTGGAATAAAGCCCGTTTGTTAAACTTCTTTGCTTTGGGTTGAAATCACATTTAGCCAGATATTCCCCAACACAAACATGTGCTTTACAAGCTAATTCTGAAGCAGAACTAATCAAATCTGAAACACTGATATTCAGCAATGACAACTGGAGCCACTGCCAAAAAAGGCTTTGCTCACCAAATTAATCTTATACAGGTTAGATGTTCTGGGCAGATCAAAATATGGAAAGCTTAAAGCAGCATAATTCCCCGACAAAGTATAGCAGTAACCCCACCAGTTTGAGTATGGTGAGCTTTGGTTCTGTTTCCTCACCTTCCCCCTGTCAAAGTCCTCATCCCACTCATCAATCACAGTGTCATCCTTGGCACAACGTGCATCTGCTATGGCATCACGGCTGATAGCAGAAAGCTCCCCGTCCCATGTAAGAACTGCAGAAAAACAGCCAGGGGATGAGAGCCAGGAACTTAATCACATGAATTGACTGAGTAAAAGCAACAGCTCTGAAGAAACGGTCACACAAGCCAGTAAACTTTCAAAAGGGTTCTCTCTATTAAACTTCTATTCTTAAATGCTGAAAAGTGATCCCAGAAACAGTAGCAGGATGGGCTTCAATAAGATGACCACCACAAGCATCATCTTAATTTCACTTGAATTCACTAATAGTGGTCAACAAAAGTTCTAAATTTCAGAGCCCACCGTGGGCTCCATATGCTTTGTCTGTCGAGTTCTTCAGCAGTTCCTCCACCACGCTGCTGGTCCTTTTGCCATCCCAGACCGTCGAGGTGGGCAAAGGGGTCTCTTTAAAACCCTTCTCATTGGCTTGGGGTACCTGAGAGCGCTTGTAACCGTCCTGGATATGGCTGTCCCATACAAATACTTGCGCTGCAAGACAGGACAAAAACCACAAAGGGAAGTTCCCCCCCCCCCCAACAGTCAGAATAGCTCCACCTTCAAATTTACCTAAAGCACAAACTAAAAATTAACTGCACAGATCATAATTCTGAACATCAGTACCTTTATTGCAGCCAGTTGATACCTCTGACTCCACAGAACTCATCTGAGTAGGTGGGTCTACACCAGCAGACCATTCTGGGTCACTGGTGGAATTAGTCTTCTGCTTCAGCTTCTTCTTCCTCCCCTGTTTCAAGTTTATCACATCTGTCCCAGTTGCAGCTTCTGCAATTGCTCGTCTGAAACGTAACATTTTTTTGTCAGCCTGACTGTACTGCAAATTTAAGATCAACAGATTATCTTCTGCATCTAAAGCATTGGCATACACCTCCTAAGAACCTACAAACACAGTGTACCAATAGCATCTGACTGTACAAATTGCTGCCACTGCTCTACATTTAGTGAGAATTCTAGAGTCATCCCAAAAACCTAGGTCAAACCCCTATGCAAGGAAACAAAACCTTGTCAAGTGTCACCTTGAATAATCTGAAGGACTGTTCCTTCAACCCAAACCAAAAACACGCACCTGTTTCCCAGTTTCAACAAAATGTAACCATTACTGGATCATTGAAACACACTGCAAAGAAACACCTTTTAAAAGACTTATTTAGCAAATTGGGGTACTTCAGACCTTTTTGAAGCTGAAGGAGTCGATAGGTCTTCTAGCCCATCAAAACTCTTCCTCCTCCTCTTCTTCTTCTTACTCAGAAGAACTGTCTGCTCTCCATGACAACGGGCCAGCTGCACAGAACGGAGCTGCGTCTGCTGCTGCAACAACTCCCTGTGGTCAGGGGTGACAGTCCAGGTCTTGTTTTTGCACAAGGTCTCATCCTGGGGAGACACTGGTTGAAGGTGCGACACTACACACTCCGGTGTCATCACAGGAAAGCAGTCTTCTTCCCTTCGCCTCTTTTTCTTCTTCTTCTTCCTCCTCCTCCTTTCTTCAGAGGAAGGCACAGTCTGCTCTGGGGGATTCAGCTCCATTGCTCGTGGCTGGCACTTGCTGCCTGCCTCCGAGTGACAATTCTTATGTTTGGTCTTTTTCTTCTCCCTCTTTAATCCAGGGCAAGTTGGCTCTGGGAAGATTCCCTTTTTAACCTCCACAGGGCACGTACTCAGCGACCTTGATGGACAACTGGTTTGAGTGGGACAAGAATGGAAGCCGTTGGTTTGCACTGAGGGTGTAGAGAAGGCAATGGGTGGAGAAGGTGATTTGGGCGAAATAAATGAAATAATCCTGGGCAGGGAGCAGAAGGGGGGGGAGGGGATACTGGTGAATCTTAAATACCTATCAAATTTAAAGGAAATTACACAACATGGCAACATTGTGCACATTCCATAGTGCAAACATGGATTTGTACCTGGGTTTGTGATTTGAAGGGGCAGAACTGCAGGAGGGTGGTTGATTAGGATGTGTGAAGTCACAGGGGGAGAGCAGAGCGTCACTGTTGCTCGGACTCCCACTCCACATGGCCTGCAGTTATTGACAGAAATAAAAACTTGGTGGTCTAAAGAAAAGAAAAAACCCGTTCATGTACAAGAAGAAATGAGGGAGGAAACTCAGGAAATGAGGGGGAAAAAAAGGGGGGGTGAGAAAAAAAAAAAAAGGTACAGCAGAGAAGAATTAGAAATGGTGAGAAGAAGAAAAAAGAAAAATGCAAGACTTAAACAGATTAAGAGAAAAGCACGTATACAGTTGGGTGAAGTGTTAAGTCAGTGGTTGTTCTGAACGGGATGCTTACTCGGCATCATAAATTAGAATTCAGCCCAAGGAAAAAAGAAACCAAGAAATGATTGAACTGCCTAATTGTATCGTGCTCAGCAAGAACATGTGCGTACAGAGCAACTATATGTAGCAATTAATTCCCACAATGCATTGCTGCATATCAGATGTTACAGTTAAAACTGCGCAAAGATAGGAAAGTAAATGCCTGAAGTAAAACCTCCCAGGAGTAGCCTGCTCACCTTTTTGGCAGACAGTGCCAGCTTCTTGGCAGGAGGTGGAGATGTGGCATTGGTAGGTTCACTGGCCATGTTTGAGAGGGATGGAGGTTTTAACTGGGTTGCCTTCTGTTCATCCAAGGCTCTATACTCCACAGCCTTAGCACCTTCCAGGGCATGGCTGGGTGACGCGGTCCTGTTCCCTCCACTACGGGGAGTATTTGATCCAGTCTCTGCAAGGGGTGCACTCCGAGGGCTGCCGAGGTGCTGCAAGCCAAAGCACAGAAAGTCTTGTCTACGTCAACCTGATTCGCAGTTGATCTATAGCATGCTTTGACATATCAAAACCCGTAGGGTTCCGCAGCTGGTGTCAACTGACTGGGGATTTAACTTTTCTGGATTCGACCGCGTCGTGTAGCTGTGCTTTCCACTTGCACTGTACCTTTCATGTTACAGGTCGGCTCGAGCTCGAATGATAGAGTGCAAGTGGAAAACAGAGCGGGGGCACCGCCTATGAGGACCACCTGCTACAACCTTCAACCCTGATTCTGCCCATAAATACACCCACCCTTGTCAAACGCTCCAGTTCACATCTAGCCTCTACAAGATGTGGCAACTCCCTGATGATGCTTCCAACAAGGGAAGCAAAACGTTGGAACCAGTGTCCTACATGGCACGGTCGAATCCAGAAAAGTTAAATCCCCAGTCAGCATGCTTTGACATATCAACGTATACACTATCGTGACAAAACTTTTGAAATTTGGATTGATGCACGAACGGGTTCTAAAATGTGATTTAACTAAGTGAAATAATAAGTAAAGAGTCTGATTAAACAAATGGCATACACAAATTTGTACGCTGCATCTTCAATGAAAATATTTTTTTATAAATAGAAAAAAAATTTAATTGCCATGTCAGGAGTCCTGATCTCAGGTATGAAATGCTGTGGGACAACCTGAGGTAAGTGGTTCATGCAAGGCATATCAGAAAGATAATCAAACAACTTTGTGAGGAAGAATGGGCCAAAACACATCCTAACTGCTCCACGGGTTCGATCAGCAGGCACTATCAGCATTTAATTGAGAGCAGTGCACCCGAAGGAGGTTCCAGGTATGAAATCTAATGGAACACATACGTATTCTTGAGCATGACTGTTCAACTAGTATGTTTAATAAAGATATGACAATGTTCAATTTTGTGTGAGCTATTTGTTTAATCAGACTGTCTATACCTATTCTGATATAGCTAAAGATCACACTGAATTTTAGAAGCCATTCATGCAGAAATCCAAATAATTCCAAAGGTTTCACAAACTATTTCTCATAACAAAACATACATTTTTAGGGAACCAAACCTTAGACTCTGACGAATCACTGGAGGACTCTGAGAGTGACTTCAATGAGGTAGATGCCGCAAGACCCTTCCCCTCTTGCCCCCTTCTCTTGTCTGTGTGATTTGTCCGGTCCAAGCCATTGGAGGCAGCAAGGGTTCTTCCATGCGTCTCTTGTTGCGGTAGGGCCTTCTTCACTTTTTTGAGTGGCCCTGGGATAAGTGTGGGTCCACTAAGCAGAATTGGAGATGTGCCATTGGTCAGCTTGTGGACACTTCTGGGAATGGGAGTCCCTAGCCCAGTGTCCAACAGTGAAACCTTCTGTAATTTGGATGACTCCAGCTTCTGAAAAGAGGCAGCCATTTTAAAATTTGCCAATAACTCCTGAGGTATTGCCACATACCAGCCTTCAATTACCAGGGTAAACAATCAGAATAAGTAAGTTGCATTTTTAAGAACTTCAATAAATTAAAATGAAAAAAACTGTCTAGGGTGGATAAAAATGGATTCCACTACATTAACAAAATGATTGGTTCCAGCTCTTCTGTTACCTTGGTCACCTGTGAAGAAGGCTTTGGTCCAGTGAGAGTGACCTTCTTTAGTAGCTCCGGAGTTGCACTGTTCTTCCCAGAATACAAAATGCCTTGTTTTTCAATAGGCAGGTCAACAGTCTTCTTAGTTTCACAGATTCTATGTGAGGGAGATTTTAAAAAAAAAATGAAAAGAGTGGCACATCCAATCATACTCAAAGGAATATGAAAAAAGTTCATTTTGTATTCTACCTCATATAGAAGAGGACATATGCCTGTTGATTGAGCACTACTTTGATGTTGCTACAATGTACCATAGAATCGTTCATTTGGTACCACTGACCGTTGCTGGCCTGGAATCAATAAAGAGGAAAAAAAAAAAGTTATCCCATTTGCTCTCAGCAAATAAACATTTAAATAAAATCTTTGCTTTATAGGCATTTACCTTAATGTAGCAGTAGTAATGGCCAGCATGACAGCTGTACCCAGAATGCACCAGTACAGCATACAGACCATACATGACAGGATCACCTGTGTTCTGTGACATGAAAGGCCGGATGTTTAGGAACTCTGGGTAGCTCACATCCTGGAAAGAAAAAAAATTGAAAATGGCAGCTGAAAAAAATGTTTTCAAATGACACAGTATAGTAATAACACTGTCAGAAACCTCACCTCCCATCTATTAGACCACATGTTTGTTATATTTTACAACTTGAAGGGTTTCTTCGGTCGACTCCAAAAAAAAGTGAAGATTTGAGTGAACAGGGCAGCCTTGTAAAGCTCACCTTGGTTATCTTTCCCCCTCTGAAGTTGGCAAAGCGCTTCAGTGACAGTGTCAGTATATTGGATGCCCTGTGTACTGTAAACCGTTTTGTTGCAGGCACTTTCTTCTTGCACCTGAGTCACAGTAACACATAGTTATTCAGAATCTCCTGGGGACCAAAAGTCAGCTAAGAACTGGAGTTAACGTATAAAGGAAGACAGTTTTAGAAAGAAAAGCATGCACTCAAGAAAATCAGAACTCATGGCTATTACACAAACAGTATAACTTGTTAGCAATGCTGTACCTGAGGTGAAGGTAGTATGTCTCAAAATACAGGATTACTTTCATAACAAGATAATTTACATTTATTCATTTAGCTGATGGTTTTCTCCAAAGCAACTTACAATTTTAGTCTACCTACAATTATTTACCCATTTATACAGCTGAATAATGTTACTGGAGCAATTTGTGGCTCATAAGGGTTTGTTTTACATATTTACCTTGTTTACCAAACAATGTATTCTTGAGCCACAAAAGGATCAGCAATTATATCAAACTTTTAAATAAAGAAAAAGCTATTTACAATCAAGTTCAAAATACCAGAGCTACCTTAGATGTCTTTAAAGCCAGGTTTAAGACCCACTATATTAATAGTTTGGTGGGTTTACATATCAAAGGTATGTATGTATATATACACGTAGTACACAAAAATACAAGTCAGTGGGAACAACATTTTTGGAGCAGACACTGCCTCCCCGTAAAGTCCATTTCTTTGACAACGGACTGTAAAATCATGCATCATTTCAGGAGAGCCTGGATAAATTTTTTTCCATAGAATTTATAAGAATATTCACATAAGATAGGAAACCATCAGGGTTTCACTGTCTGAACTCTGCATGCAATGTTTCTACAGCAGATGTTGCAATAAATGAAAGTTGCAGTAAAAGCACTTTTGCCCTCAAAACCCCCTCTCTGGAATTACAACTTTTTTTTTTTTTTTTATAAACACATCGCTGTTGACTAGCTGCCATGGGTACAACTCATTTATAGTTATGGCTGATTCAGAATAAACACCTCCCTCCACTCACCTTGCACACATGTATGCATTGTCTCCACTCAGCACATCTGCCTTGATGAACAGCTCAAGCGCCCGGACAATATTTGATGCTTGCTAAAAAGTAAGACAAACGAATTCTTCAATCTTAAACTAAGAGAGCTATTTTCATGTTAATAAACTGGACCAATTTATCCCACTTGATATTGAGGTGCTAATGACACTTAAGCAAAACTACAGAACTCCAGTACGTGACAACCAGGATTAACCATTTAAAATATTTACAGATTGACTACTTACAAATAGATAAAACAATGTCAGGTCCCCTATTTTAGTCAACACGTTACACTAAACGACACTGTCACCAAGGTCATCATATGCAGGACTGAAGGAGAAAAGGAAATACCTCTGCAAAAGAGCAGAACACAGACTCACCCGGATCTCGAGAGCAATGTCCAGGTAAGGGTCGTAGGTGTCTGAGACACTTTTACAAACGGAGCACTTAACTAGTTCGAAGAAAGAGGGAAAATAAAAATTTAAATACTTAAACAAGTTTAAAACTGATGCATGTTATGCATACAATGCCACTAATCTGAGTGCTCTTTGGCTGTGACTGGCTGCAGAATGAAGCTCTTCCTGTCTGAGATTTTACTTTATAAAATTGAGGCCTCTGCGACTACAAATGGCATACAAACCTCGTGACCTGAGGTAACCTCCAAATATCTGATGTACCAGTGTGGTAGCTTGAGTCTGCCTGTCCAGCCTAGGAGCAAAGAGGCACCATTTTACTTGAGAAAAAAGGTGGGGGGGACCTCACTTTATATAAAGTAAGTAATATAACCGCTGCTCATCTGACCCTTTCATTTTCTTCATATATGGAGGCAAATTTACTACAGCAATTAAGGTTAAGTACCTTCTCAATGTACTATAATGCACCACTACTCTGACAGGCAACCTACAATTTGCAGGTTTGTGTCAAAGTTCAGCTATCTTTTGGTCTAAATGCACAATCACATACTGCTGGAATTCTGATGTGCGGCACTCTTACTTGGTATAGCCATTGAGGCATGCCTTCTGCATAGCATCAATGGTGTACCGGAGAAACTCGTGGGCATCCTCCTGGTTCCCAAAACGGAAGTGATGAGCAATTTCTGGGAAAAGTACGAGAGCATGTCATTAATCTCACTCACAAACTCATTCCCTGAGGTCCCGTGATACATGTAATATGGACATTACAGACAAATGGGAGAAAGAGGGGCCTGGATTAATGCAGTCATGATCACTCATTGTGGAGAATGTAAGAAGGTGAATCACAGTTGAGCTGGGGTGGGGGGCAGGAAACATTTGCACCACACCCTGTCTGTTCAGGGACTATTGTCCTTACCAGATCAGGAGGGCAGAGAAGGAAAAGATGAAAGACACACAATCTCAACAGGAAAAAAGAAGGGGATCTCAGGGAACAGGAGTAGCTGTCTTCCATGATCAATTAATATATAAAATATTCAGTCACCCTTTCCCACAACTATTATTGTTATACGCAATGTATAACAAGTACAAATCTGTTCAGTATTTAACGTATCACACAGCTCCCAACTTCTGAATCAAACTTACTTTTTAAGTCTCGGATGAAGGAGACAGGCTTGATGGCATTTCCCGTATTGGCAAAGGCTTGGATGATGTGGTTTTGCATTACACATATCATACAGAAGTCTGTTTGGCGGCCTGTAAGACAGGAAATCTCAATAAGACTAAGAAGTAACAAAACAACAATGAATGTTAATTACATTAGTACCCCCTTCTACACACAATGTATGTTCTGGGGATCAGGCAATAAATTAAAAAAAAGTAAGTAGGGCTCAGCTGACTCACAAACACGGCTGTGTTCCTTGGAGAGCAGGTAGTTGGCCAGGGGTGGGGTGTAGGTGAGACACTGAACCGTGGAGTTCAGGAAGCAGGTATTTCCAAGATTTAAGAGGCCAGCCCCAACCCTGTAGACACGCTCCCAGCGCATGGAGAGCTTGTTCCCAGGAAACAGCATTTTCTGAGGGGCTGGTATGCCATCGTTAAGCACGCCTGGCACACTGTTCGGAGCTGAAAAATGAGCTGGGTTACTACACACACAGGCTCACCTCAAAAACACAACAGCATAGATTAGAACAGACTGTGCAGGGTAAACAGCTAATAGTCACAAATTAGCACAACCACACACAGTGAAAAGTGGCTCCTTAAGTTATAGACAGTAGCTTTACACAATTTCAGACATTAATTTCCCACTTTCTGTCACAAAAAAGAGAAGTATAGAAAAGTGTACCAGAGCACACATAACCTTTATCTATTAAGCTGATAGATGCTAATAAAGTGCACTCAAGCAAAAGATGTGGGATCCGCTTAATTCAACTTGCTTCCACAGTGTGTACAGCTCATTTCCGGTGTTTGAGAGAGTTGATGTTTCTAATAAAGGGAGTAAAACACCACATTACCAGATAGGCCAAAACTTTATTATGTCAACTTTGATCTGCACAGTAACAATGTGGCTATTAGAAGTCAAATTACTTCATTCCCACAGTCCGCTTTAGGTACACTTCACTGCCAAACTTATCAGCTCAGAAGGTAAACATGTTGAGTTGGTTCTTTTATGAGCAGAGAAACGAAAATTAAGACAATAAGTGAAGAATATGCCATCTCAAAATAGGCTAAGAACATGAGTAGAACTGAAAATTAATTTCTAATTGGAGCAGCCAGCAAAGCACCAAACAAGCAGTTCAACTAAATGTGTACAAACAAATCAAACAATCAACAGCAAAAGGAAAAAAGTAACATTACTCATAAAACCATCCTGTGCTACTGTAGTCGTACCTAGGAGTAACAAAAGATATCCTTCTCTGAGGCTCTCCGAGACATATTTGTTATAATAAAAGTCCTCAGTTCACTGCAGGACAGAGTTTACAGCAAGTTGCTGTTTACATGGGTGATAACACAAGAGTGGACAAAACCAGTCATGCAAGGAGGGGGAGAAAGGAAACGAGACTCCAATAGTTAAATTGCATTAAATTGATAGGAAATCGTAAAACTGCGAATTGACTTTCATCGGTATTATTCACACAGCTAGTTTCATCTCCTCTTAAGATTTACATTTATCAGATGCTTTTCTCCAAAGTGACTTCCAATGAACTCTATGTAGTTTTATGAACCCACACACCTTATTCAGCAAGGTGACTTACACTGCTAGATACACTACTTACAAGGGTCATTCATGCATACATCAGTGGAACACACTCTCTCTGTCACACACACACACTATGGGGGAACTTGAACAACACGTCTTTGGACTGTGGGAGGAAACAGCAGACACAGGGAGAACATGCAAACTCCACACAGACTGGGCGGGAATCAAACCCACATCCTCTCACACCACCCAGGTGCTGTGAGACAGCAGCGTTACTCGCTGTGCCACCGTGCCACTCTTAACTCTTAGACCAAAACAAAAAATCATTTTAGTGTCAGTCATCATTATGGAACACGTTCATTAGAAATTTGACACTTGTCACTTTGACAGAACCTACCTGGCTTGCGAACCTGCAAGGACTCCTGAGCCCTCTGTTCTCCTATGGCCTCCACCTTTGGGTTCACAATCACATACTTGCTCTTTAGCCCCTCAAGTTGGTACGAGAAGCTCCTGCTAGCCGGCTCAAACTCGATCTTCTGCAGTAGCACCTTTTTTGCCGAGGAGGCCAGCAACTTGCTGAGGTCACCCTCATCAGTCGAGTCCTTCCTCCCTTGTTTCAGGGCCTCTTTCAGCTTCTCAACAATAGGCATTTTGCATCACTGCAGGCAGAGCTGTAAATGACAGTGAGACTCCATTGAAAAACATCACAAACATGGAAACGACTCCTCTCCAAGCACTGCACTCAAAAGTTGCTGGGCTCCACTCAAACAGTCTAACGGCCTCATTCACCTTAATTTAGCTGACACCTTTGTAAAACACAGTATTAAGAAACTTTTTTTAAAACAATGATTTACCCATTTATAAGCACAGTTATTCTTACAGGAGAAATTCAAGGTTGGTTATTTTCTCTGGGTAGTACAGCAGGAGCTGTGATTCAAACTAGGTACTTGCCACAGTGTGGCTGAGAGGATAGCTGTAACGATATGCCTGAGTGAGCCTTGGTCAGCATCCTTCCGATTAAGCAAGAGAGGAGAAGACAGAGTAGGCTAGCATCCATCTGCATGCGCCCCAACGCCACCGAGTGTTGGGATTCAGTTTAAATGAACACACAGATATATATGCAGGGGGGGGGTTCTCCGGTGCTGTTTTGCCACCTGCCCCTTCCAGGAGAGTGTCAAGAGTTGACCCCGATATAAAATACAACCCATCACTCGCACAGGTATCAGTGTTACCCCTATACGAGTTGAGAAAAAACAAGATGTATTACACCACCTGCCTAATACACACACTGCATCAGATTACAGCTGAAATTCATTTCAGCTGTAGAAGGATGTGAACCACTAACCACCTTCTACAGAAATGCGATCGGTGGAGGTCTTTAAAAATCAATACATTAATCAGGTGTGAAACTGAAAAATGCAATGGCAGCTGATTTTTGGCTGTAAACAAGTGCAAAGAAAGTGCCCACCACAATCTGAAATCTCTCTAGGACACCCCATCAATGACCTCAGCAGCACAGAGAACTATGTTCTGGGTCAGAGCAGCATTGTTAACGGTCTCTGATATTTAAGCTTGGCTTCAGGCAGAATCAACTTCTATGTCAGTGATGTTTATGCTATAACTGGGTGCTTCTGCACAATCGCATGTAAATACGGATTGGATGCCACATGCACTACATTTCTGAATTATAGAACCGCTTCAGCAAGGACAAAACTGATCAGCCCCTAACAGGGCACATGCTTCTGAAGAGTAAAATGGTGCACACGTGTGCAGAGTGTAAAACAAAAATCCACTTTCGTTCAGCAGAAACAGAGTGGACTGGAAATGATTCTGCTGGGTTGCACAAAGGAGGGCGCAGTTTTTCCAACACGGACATAATGAACAAGGAGAACCTGACCGCCAAGTACACACGCGGCAATAAAATTAAAGCCACTATCACCTACCAGTGATATTAATGGCTGCTGTGACGCAACATAACTTTAAAAAAAAGGCTGGGGAAATCGGCTGAAATCCCAGTTTTGGGAGAGTAAGATGCTCACTGTCAAGCATGATGACTCTTCAGAAGTGAAGTATTCACAAAATGACGACATCATCAAATATAACAAACATTTAAATGTGTTCAGAAAAAAAAAAAAATTTACAAATGTGCAAGTGTGATACAGAAATTTGGTACTAAAAACCCATTTATTCATTTGAATTCTGGTACAGTCAAAATAGGAAAAATTTTGAAAGATTAACATGGCATGGTTTTTGTTGAATAGGGTTAGCATTCTGAATGATTCCAAGCAGATTCTGCGCACGCACACACAGTCTACAACCGCTTGTTCCGAGCGGGGTCGCAGCAAAACAGAGCCTAACCCAAAAGTTTCTTTACTGAATTTTATTCTTCATTAAGTTAGCTCTCAAAAGCATGCCACAAAACAGTTATATAGCTGTCATCTCACATGCCATAGGGCCCATGATAAATCTCAGCACTAATAGAGTTGCACATAATATAAAACCTCCATGGTTCTAACAACACGTATTACAGCAGAGGGACCAAAAACACACTTTGTCTTGTATTTTAGAGGCATTAACAGTTTCTGATAACATCCCTAATGAAGCGCTTTGACTTCAGCCCATAGAAGTAGAAACATAACTATAAGTGAAGCGCAATAGATTTTTGAAGCAAAGCCAACTGCCTGCAGCTATCCTCGTAACGTTACGCAGCAAAACCAGCCAGCCAGCCGGCAGATCTGCGCACATTTCCCAGCAAACCTCCACGACAATTCAGAAATAACTTCGACCTATTAAGAGCGCATCAAAGAACGGCGAGGTATTGATGTGTCACAGCTGGCTGCAGCCGTGCGTGGTGGGAATAGCAGGCCTTTGCAGTATGCTCCGGAGGACGGTTCAAAACGCGCAAACAACTTGAAGAACTCTGGGTTCCTAGCACATCCTTCACGCAGGATAGAGATGCTCTTTTCATGGCCCTGTCACAGAATGCGAGGTGGAAGCACAGGAACAGGAACACGCTACGGCGCCTTTGTTCGATCACAGCTGTTCTTGCAGTCCGAAGGTCCCGGTGCCCTTCGGCATGATACTACTGAGGGCGACAACACGCTGCTGTATAAGAAAAGAGTAAATCATTAGGCTCATTGACTCATCACCTTTCAAATCACCTTGGACAAGGAAGTCAGCTGAATAAGTGCAATAATACGAAGTAGGAGGAGCAGCATCACGTGACCCAACACACTCAGTGCCATGTCTACTGTTCACCTTACTGCGTGTAACACTGTCTAGAACTTGACCGTTCCGTGAAATGGATTTCCACAAAAAAAAAAAAAAAAAAAAAAAAAAAAAAAACGTGCACAACCAAAATGGTTTGACCAAACGTCGAGTCTCGTCAAAAAGGACACGGGAATCTATGTGCGGAGAAGCGCGCCTCAGCTGGAGTCGTCGGGTGTAACCGTTCTGAAGCGACCCGACCGCGGAGCCGGATTTAATTTAAAAGAACTTAAACCGCAGCCCGAAATACATATCAAACGTACAATATTTGCATACAGAAAGCCGTGTGTATCTTATTAGAACGAAGAACAAGAAGCTTTGAAAGTTAAGTCTCGCGAACTGCACGCAGCGCCAAGTGCTGGACGCAATACGACGAATTTAAATCCCAGCCAAAGCAACGGCGGTGCAGGAGGGACAGCGTGGCCACAGCGCAAGGCGGGAAGAGTGACGCCACGCAGCAGCCGCCGTCCGCGAGAGGCCTCCTCAGCACACACTTTCGCCACAAAACGTCGCAGGGCACGGGGTTAAACGGTCTACCTGAAGACAACGAGCCGTATTATTCGTAGGAAAAGAAGAGGAGGCACTCCAGGCCAGGCCAGGCCTGGCCGCCCCTCAGGCTGAGCAGCTAAGTAAGTGTCAACACGTGCGCTTCGATAGTGACCGGGGGCTCCTCAGCGCGCGCTCCAGCACCGCAGCGAGATTCGTTTCTTCACCATCAATCCGGACCGAACCGGTGGAAATTCGCTGCACCGCGCGCGGCTAAGGAAGCGGTGAACTGCACTGCTTTAACAAAGACGTGGCAAGCTTGCAAGCAAACCGGAGCACCACCCGCTTAAGTCACGGGCAGCAGTAGCCACGAGCTAACCACGTTTTTATTATTTTTTATTCGTTTTTTTCCTCGGAGCGAACCCCACTGATGTGACGGGACACTACATAAACTCACGTTCGTGGCCATTTCGTGACAAAGACGTCCAGCTGTGCGGCTGTGTCTGTAAAGAAATGCGTGCGTCCGGCAGCGGTGCTTCCCGTCTCGGCAGTACTGATGATGGCGGCTAACTAACTAGCACATCGAGGCATTTTTCGCTACACCATCGATTACCCCCCTCCGTATCCGCGTTTCGTTCGGTGACTCTGATTAAAAAAGACAACGCTACTAATAAGTATCGCTGAAAAAATTAACAATACGAGAATACTATTGTTATCTTCACCTTATTTCCGAAACGAGGATAACCAAAACACCTTACTGTACCTGAAATGTGCTACATTCCACCTCCATGCTGCAATATGAAGGGGCGTGGCTGACTTGAGTGACGTTGTCGCTGTGCAATCCGGATGCAAGGCAATTACGAATGACTCGTTTCAAAGGTGGTATTCATATCCAATCAGCGAGACCAATGGGACGGTCATCTGCCAATGTTCCTTAGGGTTCCATGTTTGTTTACGACTGAGTTAATGTGCCCTTTGTGATGTATGTATGTACGGCGTTTTTTGTTTTGTGACCGATGGTATTTTTCCAACAGATTAAAATAACCCTTTACATGACATACAAGATTGTATAACATCTACGAATAGTATATATGTATGTATTTACATAAAAATAAATATAAAATTCCCTTTGTCCAGTTCGTTTGAGACAAAATCACGAAATGATTGCGCACATGAACCTTGGCTCGCCCGTTACGTGGAAGGGGTTTGATGCTGTGGCGTTACGGACACCAAATCGTCACGTGACTACAGAAATTCATTAGGCGGCGCTGTACCACGAGAGGGCGCTCTTTCGAACAAAATCCCGTACCGGTTTCTCCACTGGTCCTGCTTCTGCATGACTGCGCACGTTTCTCCTTGGATTTTAGGTTCCTTTCCATCTCCTTTCTGTTTCCAAACAGGATTCCAGAAAGACCTTGATGTTGAGATCTTAACATTGTAAGTCGCTTTGGAAAAAAGCCTAAGCTAAATGATTAAATGCAAGTCTTGCGTTACAGCACCTTTGTACGATTCTTAGGGCACAAGATGCTCCAGCTTTTCACTCATGCAATTAATCATGTCCTTTCTCCTCTTGTCTGTTTTTATTAATATGTGAAATTAAATGGCATATTAGACCTTGTCTTCATAGTGTTTTTGGAAAAGCTGGTGACCTGGATTTGAGCTTCAGGGGTGTTCATCAAATAATAAAAGAACACAGAGTGTTATTCTAAAGGTTTATTTGATAATACTGTGTAATTGGTCCATTGCTCTCAATGTAAGAATTACACAAAGACATGCATAGTTTGGTTCTCATTCATCCACTCTCCTGTGATTCCAGCACAAGTCTCACACATCACCTTTCTGAAAAAAAGTATCCAGAGAAAACAAAGAATATTAATATTACCCTGGAAATAAAAAGTAATAAAATGTTTTTTTTTTTTCCCCTTAAAAAACTTAATATACAAGAAAATGGCAAAGAGAATGACTAAACAGGGATCGACCCCATTTTAATTGATTGTTTCCAATGATTATTTATCCTTGCAAATGTACCGAGTAAAAAAAGTGAATGTAAACTTTTTCCTAATTTCTTTGATTAAAACATACTTTTGTGAAGTCCAAAACCTCAGTGGGTATAAACAAAAAGAAAGGGATTGTGATAACACAAGAGTCTTGGGGGAAAATTTAAAAAAACCAAAAAAAAAAAAACCGGTATTAACGATCAAGGTTAAATTATAGCTTTTGAACCATTGTTTTACTGTCTGGCTTCCCTTTACATCTTGACTATAAACATAAAATGAGATGCCGATGAGGCAGATCAAATTATTTCTCAATTAAATTGAGGCACCAGTGTGCTCCAATGCCTCGTTTTCCACGTATTTGTGCCAGAGAGACACACGATTTCAGTATGTTTTTCTCAGAAGAAAGCACACATATTGGCCTATTCACTTCCATGAGAGTAATTTCAGTAACTAGGGTGAGTGTTGTGGTACAGCACAGTAAACTGCTGAGCCCTCGTCGGTGTGATGTCTCCAGAAGCCATATGGTGGGGGCCCTCGCAGCCCCACTGAGGCTCTGCCCTCATCTTGTCTTTGCCATCAATATTAGCACAGTTATTTCACTTTTCTAACACTGAATCAGACCAGACTGTACCAGTGCTTGAAGCACATCTTCAGCATAATTAATATTTACTAAATGTTACAGGGGCAAACAGTTGTGTTTTATTTTACAAGCTGATGCCAGATTTTGCACTGTTTATACTGAAATGTACAGCTTCTTTTAGTGTCAAACTTGAGCAACACAGTATACAGTTACGTGCCACCCTACCATCAATGGGGGAAGAAGGAATGAAAAAACACCTTACAAATGTCATTCGACTATGTGGAAAGAGAAATACAAATACAAAAGCAGTCACTGTAGAACATGAATATAAAAAAATACAGAAAAAGTAAAAAACAAAAGTCCTTGCAACGAAACATCTGTCTTCAGACAAAATGTGTCTTTTGCACCTATTCAATAGAAAATAAAATTTCTTAAAAAAGGATTTTGACATACATATACACAACACAAGTGTTTATGTCAGAACTATACACAGGGAGACAGGGTTCGGACCGGGATGTGGGGACTGACACGAAGAACGAAGCAAGCCAGCAAGCCTGATCCTATATCTGCAGGAACACACACTGCACAGAGAGAGAAACACATCAGCAATTCACTATAAAGGTGAAAGGTCCAATCTGGAGCCAAAGTGGAAATCCCCCCCCATTCGAAGTATTTTGGTTTAAGGACCACGATTGCGTTTCGTTACCCATCAGTAATCAGTGACACACTTCCAGCTGTAACGCTAACGTTAAGATACATACATTGGTGTATGAATTGTGCAGGACTGCAGGGAATTCTTTTGTATGCAAAAACCCCTAATTTGTCTGAACTCAGCCTTATGAAAGATGTTACGTTAATTTTCAGGACTGTTCTACATTAGTATCAAACCTTATATAGTGCAGAGAACAAATAATCTGCTTTTCACGTGAAACATTTTTCAAGAGCCGTCGTTGAGGCACCTCACTACTGCCATTAGCGAATGTCAAATCTGTCTCACAACTAACTCATCTGCACTGCAGAGTTTGCTTCCTAATAAGTGGGATGTGTGGCCATGTCACGTTTAACTTTTCTCAGTTAAATTCGGCTAAAGAGAGTCTCGGGTTAGGAATTATGTGTCACTGAAAACAATGTGTGGGAAGGATTCATTGAATTTCACTGGGGCTGTAAACTTGGTTATGAGTTTATTATTAATAATAAAAGAGGGGTTAAGCGCTTCTTGGGGGAGAGTGCTCTCAACACAAGACTGCCCCTCACATGGTGACACCGTTTCTCCAAGCCAACTTTCCAGAGGAAGTGGCACTCAAGTTGCATCTCACACTGCACTGAAGTTATGAATGAGCCCACCCACCCCCCCCCACCTCCGAGCATATCTGTCTTCATCCTCATCATCATGATCATTATTAGTCACATTTAGCTTCTTTGTTTTTAGTTTTGAGTAGGCATTTCTAATTGGGAGGTGCAGCCAATTTTCATGTTAAGGGTCTTCGATATCCAGGAAGTCGTTCTTGGGAGGGGCCGTGCCACGGTACCAGGCGCAGGAGCCATCGCTTCTTTTGATGCACGCGTAGTGGGAGGCTTGACTGCCACTCATGCTCTTCTCCAGCACCCAATCTGTCCACAGACACTCCTCTGGGGAGCCAATGGTGCAGGGCATAGATGTACAGCGGGTGATCTGCACAAGACGCAGGGTACAAAGACACGAAGACAAAGCGATTAGAAATATGGGTACACCAGCAGTAGGTCAGTGAATTCTGTTTGTTGGAGATGGTCGGAAAGTTGTGCTCCACTCCTCCACCTGCACGTCTCCCCTCCGCCACCCACGCTACACCACACCCTTTCGACCCCCAGCAATGCCATATGATCACCTTGACAACACCTAAACCACTGCTTTCACACCCACAGCCCCTCCTAGGTTGTACCTTGCAGTCACAGCCCATCTCATAGCGCTGAGTCAAGCTCTTCTTCTGAGTAGCAGTCAGGGAATCCCAAGGTACGATGAAGTCACAAAGGGTCACATGCATGGCTCCGTCACCCTCTGCCTTGCCTAGTGGGCGAGTTTCCGGTTGGGACATGAAAATGATTGGGTTGGTTTGCATGAACAAAATCTCAGTTTCAACTTGAAGCACTGATTCCTGCTTTTTAAGCCCACAGTCTGTGTTAAATAGTGTTATATTCATGTTCTAAGTGCAGTGATCAGCCCATGATGAAGAGCTGCACATCACCGAGCAAAAGTCCCACCTGCGCAGTCGGATTCATACCTGCAATCAGGTACTCCTTCTTGCCATTGTACTCCAGAGTGACCCCACACACCGAGGAGGACGGCGCAGTGAAAACAGACTCAATGTCCCTGTCCGGTCCTTTGAACATCTTCCAAACAACAGGATAAAGCAAATTATTAGAAGGAGAACTGTTTAGACTTACAGTCAATCATCCTCAAATCTGTCTTCTTGTGGAGTGTTTCTAGAGCACAGTCTATGAACACTAGTGTCACCCTTGCCAAAAAAGATCCAGAAAGAACAGGTCCATACACAGAGTATGCCCATCAGCTGGTGGCATCAGGGACAAATTGCAGGTGACAGCTGTACAGGGCGCATTTGGACACAAGGCAGAGCAACAGCTGCACTGTAGTTCAGACAAGTTATACTGGTTCATCTTACCTTGACCTGTTTGATCTCATACTGAGTCCTCTTGATAGGATTGCCATAGATGTCATTTCCGGAATCTACCTCTCTCCCTCCGACTACTTTTGCCCTGATTACTTGTGAAGAAACCAGAAAAAAAAAAAAAAAAAAGAAAAAAATCAGGTCAAATTGCTGTCAAATGTAGATTGGAACAAAACATTCCACAACAATGAAGATCAACAACAATAAAGAAGAGATACTTTCCATCCCTCGGTGGTGAGCGTTTCAGCCACATTACCCAGCCTTTGGCTAAACACATCTCACGATGTCCCGTTGGAATTTCAAAAGCGTTAAAGAGCTATAAGTGTAAAATCTTCATAATTTACACCTAAATTTACGGTAATTCACTGATCACCTTCCCTTGCAACGGTAAATGTAACAATCTCAATTATTCAACCCAGGGTTTATGGTGCATAAATTTCTATTCTTTGCCGATGTCTCAGACACACAGACAGCCAATGAATAGACAGCTGGACATGCTGGAACATAACAACATGCTCTCTGGCCAGTAGCTGACGCATATCCACATTCAGCGATGGAGCAGGGAATGTTAATATAACGCTGCAGTCTCGCCACACCCTCCTCATTCCAGCTCTTAGCGCATACGGAATCTGTATATATCAGAGCTTTAATTCTAACCATCTGGTCCTGGATCAGCAGAATACACAGATGCCAGGAGCTCAGGTCCGCTGGCGTTTCATTAACTGTGCTCCGACACAGAGAACAGAGAGAGTCTGCACCAGCCATCCAAGCCCAGGAGGAAACCAGTCAGCAGACTCCCCATCTGTGTCTCTCGCCTATCGGATCAGCTGACGCACTGGTGGGGCCAAGCAGCTTGGATGGAGTCGCTGACATACAGCAACCTCCTGCTCAGCAGCCCCCACTCCCCCAACTCTCCCAGTTACCAACACCCACTTTTTCCGCCCGTGGTAGAAACCCTGACTCAGGAGAGAGGAGGAGGGTCGGCTGACGAAGAAAGACAGGAAAGCCGATGGGGAAAACAACCCCCGCTGGACAGTGCCTTCAATTCCAATTGGGCATCAAAGGCCAGAGCGGTCAGTCGAGATGCTTGAATTCAACTATGTGTCCTTTGGGGGCTACTTGATGTCCACAAGGAAGCCAAACGCTCAGCCGGAGAAAAGTGGACCCCGCTGACACGACCTGGTTACTGTGCACATCAAAATTCTATGTTACCTAGCACCCTTTCTGCATCGTACTTGTGTCACCATTCCACTGTTGCCGGGGCATTTGTATGCCTGTTTCCAAGGCACCTACAGTATACCTAGCTGCTGGGAACGAGGAAGAGGTGCGGTGCTGCCAACCATACCAGCACTCAAGCCCACCGTGCAGGCACCGCCTAAAGAGCGGGCAGAAGAAGGTCCCGTTCCCAGGTTCCCGATCCCAGCATCGCAGGCAACAGCAGCGTTACTGGAGGACAAGACTTCTTGTTTTCTCACACTCATGGCAAAACAGAGGCCTGTGGCGTGCTAATAACTTCCAACCAACATATAAGGTGGAGGAGGAAACGGAGAGAGGGGAAACCAAGGATCCACATGGCTGAGGTGCTGAGATCAGGAGTACCACTTCCTGAGTCAGCAGAATGGTCTCCTCTAAATAAGACACAGACCTTCCAACCCCCCTTTTCTTCTTTAAGTAGGTCATGTGAAATGTTCCACTATCCCTTCTGTCTCTCGACCGCTTTCTTATTCACGCGCACTCACACAAACAAGCATGCGTGAAAATAGGACAAGTAAACACAGATGAGGTAAAGGCATTTATGGAAGCACATGATCAGCTCCCTGCGCCACTGATGACTAATACAGAAACCAAAAACCAATTTAATGCAAAGATTAACAGAGACGTTTGCAATGCGCAGCCTACGGGAGTTCTCCCGTCACTCCGAGGCAGAGATGCGATCACAAAGTCCCCACCGATGACACGTCGGACAGCGTGTCATATCTTCAAGCGTAGGAGCAGAGAAAGGTCAACCCCGCAAGCTGGATAAATCTCCTTTTCACGGGCTAAGCCACTCCAATGTTGCCACTTGGAGAAGTTAAGCTCAAGAGTTCCAACACTAAGTAGCTTGAATCGAGCCTTGGATTTAAATGCATACTTTTGCTCCCCCAATCCCCCAAGGTTAACGGTGTAACCTCCCACCATGCCCATGCCCACCGCTGACTCTTAATGAGCCCATTCATACTGGATCAGAGGCTTCAATCATGGTTTCCGGCGACCGATTCACAGAAAAATGGTTGGTTTTCATCCTAGGAAGCTACCGCCCTCGCTGTTTATTTATGCCATGAAATGCAAGCTTTCCGATGAAAAGGTGCAGTTAAAGGAAAAATCAAACTGGTAGCAAATGAATCAAGAAAAGCAGGACATAACGTGTGTCTAAGTCACAAGATGTACAAAACTTGAGTCCTGATTTTATAACTTGACGTAAAGGACACTTGTCTCAATACACACACGCACAAAAAAAAAAAAAAAAAAAAAAAAAAAAAAAAAAAAAAAACATATTTGCACAAACATCTCATTCGCCTCGTCTTCTGTAGCCATTTTCCAGAACTTTCCCGTAATCATGATTTCTCTGATACGTGGGCTTTGAAAGTCTGGAGGCAGTGTGGCTGCAGAGGCCAGAGGTCACTGATCCTTCCCTTGAGCGATAAACCACCGGAAAAATATTCTCCCCGTGAGTCACAATATAAAAAAATATACATGCGGTTCTGTGGGGAGGAGTGCAAATTCTCATCATGGTTTTCCTTAACCCCAACGTCCAACCTCTGAGCCGCTGTAGTAGGATGAGTGGACAGTCGACGCTAGGGACCAGCACAAGAAGGAACCTTAAAACAAACAATGACAAGGGTTCACGTGATCACCTAAGGCTGCACCATCTCGCAGCTGGCCGACCTCATCGTTCAGAGGGAGCTGGAGGTAGCCAGTGAAGACTGTTCCTTCATCTCTTCACAGCTGCACACTGAACTGGCTCTAGCTGGTTTGATTGTCTGGAAGATGAACCAGAGTCAGACCAAAGGTTTTCCAAAGAGGTTTTAAACTTGAAAAATTAAGCAGGTTGCAGGGGGGAGGAGAGCATTTAACAAAAAAAAATAAATAAATAAAAAATCTTGCGAGAACAGCCGTCTCCAGCTTAAACATGTCTGTCAAATCCACTTAAACTACTAACTTCTAACGACAACGTTGTCAAGAAGATTCTACAGGCATGAGCTGAGCAGTAATGCCTGTACATGTTTACTGCCTTGACTCGTATATCTGCAGCTCCTGTACGTTATACAGAACAAAGTAATAACCTCGGTACTCTACACACTTTGCTCTGCCCAGAAAAAACCAGTTTCCTCCACCCACCACTATTACACACTAGACTGAAAAAACCCGATGCTGCCCCATCGCTCCACCCAGGCGCCATCTCCATCATGCCCACATGGACTTCCGAGGTCTATTCCCAGGTCTCAACTTACTGCATAGCACGGGACCTTGTCTTGGCATTTCGAACAGACTGATAAGGACAGGATTTAAACAAACAAATGGATAAAATTGGGGACGGAAGTTCTTCTGCATGTTATCTTGTACATCCCACCCAACAAGAGGCTCCAGGGACAGCAGCTGAGCGCCACAAAACGCGTCCGACGCACTTCTTCGGGTTCTTGCTCCAAGGTCTGTCGCACGCTCCCTTGCCGCAGCTTGAGGCGCCAGAACACGCAAATGAGGCGGAGGTGGAGCCAACACGCGACACGCTCGGGGTAGGTCCGTTTGAGCCAGCTGGACGTGAATTATACGGTTGCCTCGCACCATGCGTCACCGCTGACAAGCACTTCTTTGCAGAGATCGTGTGCGGAGCAGGGTGAGCGGGGTAAGCTGTGCAGGAGCTCCTTCCAGTTTTGTCGTAAAGCACACACACGCACATGCACGTGCACGCAAGTTCACACGGTACCACCGCTCCGTCTGCTGTCCCCCTACCTCCGATGACCGTATAATGAAACGCAAAAGACGTACCACACACACACACCGGCTGCCTTCACGTCCAAAACCGGGTGCTCAGCCCAAATGATGGAGGATTCAATGCCAGTCTTCACGCAAGTCTGCTTCGCCTATCTCCCCTCCTCATGCTGTTCCAGAAAAATCCTCCCCAGAGTCTTCTCCATTCCTCCATGTTGCCTTTGAAAGAGCCTTCTGAGGCCAATAGCTCAAGTGGCAGCAGATGAAAGCCTATTCTGCAGATACTAAAGGATACTCACAGCCCTAGCAGACAGCTGGCACCAAAAACAAAGTGCCCTTCCTCCAAACCCCACCCAGTAAGTACTATCACATCTCAACAATAAGACTTGAAAACACAAATCAGTGCCCCAGGAATGCAGTCAGACAGGAGAGTGGTTATAGTACAGCTTTCCAATATAAAGGTCGCATCTCTGATTCACACCTACTGCTGTGGAGCCCTCGAGCAAGGTACTTACCCTAAATCGCTCCAGTAAAAATTACACAGCTGTATAAACGGGTCAACTGGTGTAAACAGCTTAATGTCGTAAGTTGCTCTGGAGAAAAGAGCCAGCTACATGAATAAATGTAATTTCCGGACGCCTAATTTATCTCGCGACTTCCTCAGAACGGGCAGCGTACAGGATGTCCCCAGAACCCCGTTTCAATCGCTGCACTCCCACGTACGGGCGGCTACACGTTTGGTTTCTTTCAGCGCCTAATCCGTTTACACGGCTCACCAGGTCTATCTCCGAGTGGCAGCCCGCAGCGTTCTGCGGCCCTTGAAACAAAAGGCACAGTTCTCACAGTCTTCATCTGATCCCGAAGACCACACGCGCGCCAAGTCACTTCCTCCTGGAAGGGCCACACAGATCGTGAACTGACCATGGAATACTCCACCCCGGACACCGGTGCTTCACATGTACCGCAGAAGGGACTCCAACACAGGCCGCTGTAGAGTACATTCAGGGGTTGGTGTCGCTGCTCCGTTCAGCCCTCAAAGCAACACGGCACAGTAGACCTCAGTTTCATCTACGCTGCGAAATGAACGAGTGAATTAATGACGAATCAACCGCTTGAGGCATTTTAGGTCAACGAGCCCTTTAGAGAATGTTATAACTTCATTCCAAGACAATTACACTCCTCTGCCAGACTTTGGCAGTATGGAATGGAACCGTACAGACACCGGTTGTTGCAAAAAAACATTATATCCGGTGATTATCATTTCATTCTTCCGATGACAAAAAGCACAAGTTTTAACAAAAAAAAAAAAAAAAAAGTGATACAGCACAGTGTTTCCCAGATCAAATTTAAACAGCGTATTTTTTTTTTCAAAGCTACAGTGGCAACAAATGTATAGCAATGGAACATGTAGTCTATGAAAATAAGGGGCCTGTTGTATGTAATACAAGCCTAAACTGAGCAAAAGAAAAAGCGGAACAGTATTTTTATTTATGGAAGAAGGAAAAAAAAAAAAAAAAAAACCCGGTGACTGCTGGCAAGCACAGGGGAATGTGTGTGTATGTGTGTTTTTTTTTTAAACCATAAACCACCAGTGTGTGAGCAGTGAAAAAAATAAGTATTTTTCCCTAACCCTGACAGCAATTTTTGTGACACAGCAGCTATTCCTTGACCTGCTCTTAAACTCTCTCCTAAACACCCTCATGCCACCCCCAAGCTGAGCTGGAGACACAGGACACTAGCTGAGGAGTGGCAAGGTGGCGCCTGTGGCACCATGACTCCAGGGATGATGTCATCAGTATGGCAGCCACTGTGCAACCTTTCATTAAAAGTTGCTCTTACCCTACGCAGTCTCTCACTCTCCTTTCGGCACTGCTGGGAAGTCACTGGCCGCCCCCCCCCTCAGTGACACCCAGCAGAGGAAAGCCCAGTGGAATGGCGGGGGTGGTGGAACAGGGGGCTACAGTTGACCAGGCATCCAGACTGAGCACACTATTGTCTCCTTCTAGGGAAAGTTATTGCGATGTGTACATAATCACCCCTTGTGCAACTTAAGATTTCTTGTATTTGTTACATCCCACACTTCCTGTGACACATCACTACAGCCTGTTTTACTTTCCCTGACGTCCAGCACCAGATGGCGGAGCCATCCGAGTACTGCTCATGTGACAGATCATCACGACCCCAGAAGCCCGGATTGTTTGAGTTTGACGAAAGCCTCAAGTTCAGCTTCACTGGTCCCTGTCGATCAGGGCTCATCCTTTACCTGCGACAGGTTTTAACCGCCGTTGTTGACAGGCCTTTGCCTCCACTTGGAACTTTCACTGCTTTTGTGCTATATTTTCTGAAAAAAGTTTCTGAGAGAACAACAAACAACACAACAAAGCCCATAGCAGCTTTCAAGGTGCTGAAGACACTCTGCAGTCTGATCTCTAACAATCTTTTAAATTAAATCTTAATGACTAATAGTTTTCTTAGCTTGTTTTCATGGCTGAAATGACTTCAACTGGTTTAGAGCTGCTACATCGGGTTCTCTCCTGGTACACAAACCAAAAATCTTCAGGTTAATGGACTGCATCCTAAAGCACCACACTACTTGCTCTCTAAAGGGCAAAAATTTCGCAAAATTAAAAAAAAAACCAAGGTTGATATTCATCTAATAATTAGTGAACCTCCTGAGCTACATATCTTCTGCTTTATCTCTTAACAAAAAGGGGCCACTTCTGCTGCATTCCCATCGCTGCTTTTCTGCCCAACATCCTTCTACAAGTGCTGACAGCAGGAGAGGCTCAGCTACGCAAGCATCCACTGCACCTCCCACTTGCTCTCTTTTAGCCTAAAATTCTCCGGAAATGTGGAGAACGCCCTGGAATGCCACAGTTTTGATGTTTTTTGAAGGCTGGAGACCCTAGGATGTGAATGCAGAGAGAGCGAATCACAGTCAATCAGGGGTGGGGCATTGTGGGGGGGACGGGACTCAAGCAAGCTCTGACTGAGCAGCTGGCATGTCTGGGACCATGCGTCAGTCACGAAGGCAACTGTCTGTGTCATGTACAATTGGGCGGAAGGGCACAGCAAAGTGGTTAACAGCAGCTTACAGTTACACTTATTTGTTTAGCAGATACTTTTCTCTGTGTACAGTGTTCAACAACCACTACATTGTATTTACCTTTGTCCACGGTGACTTACCAAACCAGACATGCTGCAGCAAACTCCCTATCTATACACTGGGGCACTGTAACACACGTTCACTCACAAACATGGATGAGGCTGGGAAACATGGGCATGCCAAAAGAATATTGCCCTGCGTCGCAAATTAAATAAATCAACTACTACTGGAAGGGGGCGCGGTGGTGCAGTGGGTTGGACCGGGTCCTGCTCTCCGGTGGGTCTGGGGTTCAAGTCCCATTTGGGGTGCCTTGCGACGGACTGGCGTCCCGTCCTGGGTGTGTCCCCTCCCCCTCCAGCCTTATGCCCTGTGTTGCCGGGTTAGGCTCCAGCTCCCCGCAACCCCGTATGGGACAGGCAGTTCAGATGGTGTGTGTGTGTGTGTGTGTGTGTGTGTGTGTGTGTGTGTGTGTGAACTACTACTGGAACTTTGTGGGCCCTTAGAATTATCACTAGTGACAGCCCTGCGCCCAACTGACCTGAAACACACGACTTCAGACACTTATTCCTTTAGTTGGCGCTTTTCTCCAAAGCGACTTACAGTGTTAAAATACTGAAAATTATTTGCCCATTTATACAGTTGGACCCTTTTACCAGAGAAATCTGGGCTAAGTATCTTGCTCAAAGGCACTAGAGCTGGAGGTGAGAATCGAACCTGAGCCCTTTGGGTCCAAAGGCAGTAGCGCTAACCACTAGCTGTCCATATGGATGTAACGGATTGTATGATGAAACCCATGCGAACACGGAGAACATGCAAACACCACAGATGGAGCTGGATTTGATCCCGGGTTCAAGCCCATCGTGGCACCATGCCACCTAATTCATGCTATTAATTTCAAGTTTCCTCGCTGTCCTTACTGTACGGCACCATTTCAGCAAAGCTGTTCAAGTACATCCTATAAATGAGTCGCACTCCTTCGATCTGGCCAAAGGGGTTCGACCTCTTTTTTAAAAAAAATAAATAAATAAATAAATAAAAAGGGCTCCACGCCACTAAGGTACAGGAACAGCTGGCGCGCGCACCCGAATGCAAGTGACGTCACCGCGCTGACAGCACGTGAACGGTGATGACGGGATGAGTGTTTCTGAACTCAGAGCTGAGAAGTTTCTAGACGGAGTCTCCAGAGCAGAGGACTTGCAGTTGCAGGAGCTCATATACAGAATGTCTCCCCAACGCCTCACCTAGTTCTCAAATCCTCGTCTCTCTGTCCCCTCACGAAATGTAAACTTAGGAAATCATAAAACACGTACAGTAAATTATAGTGCACAAGTGAAGTGTTCGCGGTCACTTCAGTTAAAGGCGAGTCGTGATTCGCTCGCTGAAAGTTGCGGAAAAAGGTGACGGGCTGCTGGTAAGAGCGCAATTCATAACACAGTTTATATATATTTATATAATATATTAAAAAATAGTTGTTATTAACAGTTCTCCATTTCACCCTCCGTGAACGGTGCGAGAGCGCGACCGCCTCCCCGCTCGTTCTTCCACCCGTTTGCACACGACTCGAACAGAAGAAGCGCGGTGCCTAAACCGCGGCGCAGCCTGCGCGCGAGCGCTCCCGCGACATCCAGCGAGCGCTGCACTGACTGAAACACACCTCCGTCATCCCCGTCAGAGCACAGCACAGCAGCCACCACAACATCGCAAGAAATCGTGTCGCCGTATTTACGTCACTGTCACCATTTTTTGGGAAGAAATATGCAATCCATCCAAATAGAATAATTCATTCTAAAAAAAGTAGAAATCATTTTCAGTGTTTACATGATGATGTACGTAACGTTTACAGCTGGCAGCAGTGAGGGAGGGGGGGGGCAAGGGGGCAGGGCGGCGCGCCTTACCGATGTCCGCGTTGCAGAACGCCTGTTGCGGGTGCACGGGCGAGCAGCTGCACGCCTCTGTCATCCTGTCCACGCGCCACAGCAGCAGCAGCACGGCGGCGGCCAACACGCCACTAACCATCGTGCTCATGGCTCCGCGCCTCGCTCTCTCTGACTTTCTATTCGGGAAAAGAAACACCAACAACGCGAGAGGTGTAAGTCGCGGCGAACGAACGGCCCCGCTCCCGACCGCTGGCGGATCAGTGTACCTGCTCGGAAGTGATGCAGAGGAAAATCCAGCAGCGGGATTGCTTGCAAGCGCCCAGGTCCGCCGTCTCCCACGACCTTCTATGGTCCTCTTCTTTTCGCTGAGATCATTTTGTATGCTTGACTCCGCCCCCCTCCGGAAAGGCACTGGCGCTCCGCTCGTGCGTTCTGACGCAGCGCTGGCCGCCAGACGTGCTTGTTACCATGGCAGCGCGGGCCTGCTGCTCTCTGCAGCGAGGGGCATTTAAAATAAAACATAAGTTTATACTGCGGCGTTTCGAAACCGCTTTCATTTTAGATCAGCAGACAGTGACTCTCAGCGTTTCCTCACCAACAATTCTTGAAGGATGGAGACGCGGAAAAGCTGCAGATGTCAAAACTGGCAGGCAGCCCACACAATTTTGCAGAGGTGGAGACACAAGTCAAGTGTGCTTTGCGTGATACATCTAGTAATATTCGTTTAGCTGACCCTTTTCTCTAAAGTGACTTACAATGTTCAGCTACTTATGATAATTTACCCAGTTGGGTAATTTTAGTAGAGCACTGCCATTAGGATTTGAAGCAGTGACCTTTGGATCTAAAAGCAGCAGCTCTAACCACAATGCTGTGCTAAGCTGGCACGGAAGTGTTTAAAACACAAGGAAGGAAGAGGGTGCAGTCACACAGAGTAAATGGAAGTACTGAACTTTCTCTTCAGGGTAATACCCTTTGATCTTAGCCAAGAAGCTTCATCTCCACATTTCTTCAGTAGGGTTGTTGGGTTAATACCTCCTGCAGGGCTGGTACCAGCATCCCGTCAATGATGCATTCATTGCATTGTCATTAACGGTTGACAACGTCCCGATGTGTACGACCAAACCACACAGGTCCTCCCAATGTGGAAATTAATATGTCAATGAATGAATAAAATTTTTTTTTAGAGCACAGTTGCTACCACCGGCTCCTTCGGGAAGCCCTAGACCAACAAAATGCCATAGTATGCCCAAGAGCAAAAGCCGTATGTGACACTTCCCCAATTTATAAAAATACATTGAATTGAATTTGTTTCAGAGAACGTTTTTTTGAAATCACGCTCAAGTGCGGAGTTTCTTCCGAGACAGGATTGCGATCAGGAATAATTGCAAGACTTGGCACCGGTAAAAAAAAAATACAAAACAAACAGTGGCAGGTGGCAGGCTCTTGGAACTTCAGCACTGGGGTCTCAGGATGAGTTCTTTAATGACCGACCAGCCTATTCTCTCTGTGAAAAGAGGGTTTCAGTATGCAATCAGGAGGCACAGTAACACACTCAGGTCTGCAGAAGGCATGGTAACTGGACACAGGTAATTTCCAGAGGTGTGATCCCTCCACCTTCTGCTGTTCCGTGCTACAAAGGAATTAAGGGAAACGTACTGATGACATATCCACCAACAGACACAGACGGCACCAAGGCCAATAAATGCATGACACCATCTGTTAAATAGTACCAGTTAAGTCTATTGTCATTTTGCCCAGGAAACAGCAACTGTAACTGGACAGCAGAATGTATCATACTCCATTTAAAATCCCTTGCCACCCCACCCTTCATAAACCAGTTGGTGTCACTGTGGTGAGAGTCAGTTCCCAGAGAAGGGCTGTGGTGTTGACCCACCCACAGACGGATATTTTTGCGAAAGTGCGCTATGTTCCTTGTTATGAGATGTAAAAAATGAGAAGAGCCTGTAAGCAGTCTTTCAGAAAGCTCTCCACTTTCTACATGCCATTGTCTCTCCACTGACATCATGCTTGGCTTAAGTTCTGCTGTGTTCTCCAGTCCTTTTTTTTTTCTGCAATTTTCCATTGGATTTAGACTTGTGGTTACGTATGACCTCAGCAGCCTTTCACAAATATTGTTGGGGGAAGTTTTCCTTTACCGTGGATGTCAAGTTCATAAAAAATTCTGAATCCTCGGCGACAGCTTTATCAACCATTCAATGAGAACAGTAGTGTTAATGTACATTTATAAGGTCAATATGCAAGTAACAGAGTGCAGCGCAGTACCTTTTTGAGAAAAGCCAGATCTTTCTCAAAAGTAATTGAGTTAAACAGTTATAAAAGTGTAAATTAATACTAACACATAACAGGAAGAAAGCCACTTGAAAAACACTGGAACATCAATTCCAGCAGTTCCAAAGGTGGTATTCTAATAAACTTTTGAGTTTTAACAATCTAATCTATAAAATTAAATCTCTGGCAATAAAGTTGAATAGTCCTAGTTCTAATTTGTGCTATACCTTCCAACTTGCAAACTCTGGCTTTAGGTGTCTGGGAATTTTTGTCACCACTGATCACAGTCACCTGCTAGATATCTGCTGTTCAACACAAGTTCAAAAGGTCAATGGATGCTAAATGAGCTTCTTTTTCCTGTTTCATTATTTGGGAAAATTAACATTCTTGGAATCAATATTTTACCCCTCCTGCATTCTCTTGCAAAATTTCCATTGTTACTTGTCTGATGAATTTAGAAGTTAACTGTCATAACTTCAAGATTCATTTGAAAGCAGTAAAAGGCCCAGAATAAAACTTTCCAAGTTTTCCCAACCAATGGGTGGGGCTTCTTTACTGAATGTGATATTTTATTGTTTGGCTGCAGGAATTAAACAAATGAGTAGCTGGTTCCAGGTTAAGTAGAATCTTGGGCTGGCATGGAGTCAGTTTCACATCAGCCAAGGCGGTTAAGATCCATATTTTATTAAAAATTCAGAATTTTTTATTCAGAATTGTATTCCAGTAAAATTGCCCACCTGTGTAAAAAGGTGTAAGGTAATTTGGAGAAAAGCAACAGCTAAATAAAGAAATGTGTTAATTCACAAAAATCTAGTTTATTTTTGATGAAGTTATACAATGTAGGGTAATTACTCAAATATTAGGCAAGAGAATGTTTTACAGTATTGCTATGGTCCCACCAGAATAGCCCTCTATAAATATGTGGTTGACCCATGGGTCTGATAATTCAAATGAATGTTTGGACACCCTTTTGGAACTTCTCAGTGCTACATAATCACCCCTGTGAAATACTGTAACCTTTTGCCCTTTTAGTACGTTACATATGTATATTTTTGCAGTCTCGTTGAGTCATAGCTGTTCTGTTCTGTTGCTAAATGATAAAAAGCAGATATTAGTAAATCAACCCAAAGTATGAAACAGTTATTTGTATTTATGCAATAATTCACCTCCTTCCTATGCTTATTACTCTCCTTTCACTGTGGTTTTTTAAGGGGAGATTGTGGATGACCAGTCATACAGGAGTGGTCCTGTCTGAATGGGCTTATGTTAGATTTAATACGCACGTGGGTGAGCTCACTTAAACACATGAAAGGAAATGAGACATCCCAAGTAAGAGGTTTTGGTCTGCTGGCTCTTTTAGTCGTCCTGTCCCACATCACACCACAGCCACTATGTTGTGACTGCAGGCATGTGGACCAGGAGTCATCCCAGGAATCCCAACAGGCCTGAGCTGGAAGCTCTCATCTCACCTTCCACAAATGTGCGTAGGATCTGCGAGCGGGAAATGTGTCGCACAGCAAAGGAAATCCTTCTCATGAGTTTGTCAGCAGCTCCTGAGGGCACCACGGGTTACACAATCTACGTCTGTTTGTCCTTTGTGTCGCAATAAAATTTTACCTTTCTCTTAAAACGGAATTTGTTTTCAGAAAGAAACATTAAACTGTTGTCTCCTTTCAGGCAGTTGTGCTCTTAAAATAAATGTTCTTGTAAAGTAAATGTGGAATTTCAAGTGGCACGTACATCTCATAGAAAATACAATGTGTTTATTACATTAGCAGAAAGAGACACTTAGATGCAGACGTGTGACTCTTAAGTACAGTTAGTTTGTTTCTTTCCACCATATGAACCAATGTCCATCACACGAGTAGCTGCATAAAACTTTATCAGAATATCCACAATTCCTGATCTCCTTCCTACACACACACACACCAATTGTCTGAACTGCTTGTCCCATACAGGGTCACGGGGAGCCAGAGCCTAAGCCAGCAGCACAGGGCGTAAGGCTGGAGGGGAAGGGGACACACCCAGGACAGGATGCCAGTCCATCGCAAGGCACCCCAAGCAGGACTCGAACCCCAGACCCACCAGAGAGCAGGACCCGGTCCAACCCACTGCGCCACCATGCCCCCTTATTGCTTTCCTTGTAATAATTAATTTTTTTTTTTGAGATACATATAAACATTTACATTACATTACAGGAGTAGCTGCGTAAAGGTTTATGCGGGTATCATCTTAAAGTTATAGTGCATGAACATTTATAGCTTACATGAACTTAAGAGATCATGGGTGAAGTGAGTCTGGAAGAGGTGAGTTTTAAGACCTTTTTTAAATCTGGACAGAAATTCAGCAGTTCCGAGTGAGAGGCGGTGGTCGTTCCACCACATCTAAGCCAAAACCGAAAACCTCCGTGCTTTAACTTTCGTGTGTGGGAACACCAAGCAGGCAGATGTGGCAGAGCATAGTGGTCTGGTTGGGATGTAGCAGATGATCAAGTCTTTTAGATATCTGGGAGCAGTTCTACTGCTGCATTTGTAGGCCATAAGGCCCATTTTTATTTACTTACAAGCTTCTGTTTACACACAAAGGAAGGGCATCTACCCCCACCTTCTCCGTTGGCTCTGTCCTGGGCAAGCAAATGTCTACTACTCAATGCTGTACAGGTCTATACTGCTCTGTTGTAGGAACACATGGACATGTGGGAAATTTTGTCTTTGGTTACGTGTCTCCGCACCTTCGTACTTGTATTCCTCTGTGTGTCTGTACCTGAATGCACTGAGAGACAGGAACAGTGTAGAGTACAGAAGTTACAAAAGTCCTGCTAAAGATTTCTTTTTGTATAGCTTAATCAGTATTATGCTTATGCAAAGAAAACTTCTACAGTTAAAATACAGAAAGTAGAAAAATTTGTGTCAGAATTCACGCCAGAGAGCAAAGCGACCTGAGGACATGGTTGTAGCCTAGGGTTGCTGGGTTCAGGCCGATCTTCTGGAAGTTTCTGTTCGAGATGCTTTGAGTCAAGGCTTCACAGCTTCATGAGGTATGTGGCTAAGAGCCATAGGCGGTCGAGGGAAGGACACAGTCACACGGGAGGAAGCCATTCACATCCCGCTATGTTTTTCCCACACATTTTGAGATGCTGAGAAGCAGCGTGTGATCACAGCTCGTCATCTAATCAGCTGTTTTCTGAGGGCTTGTACACACAAGTCTACATGCTCGCCTGTGTCACTCTCACGTCAAGTAGAATGACAAGTTGACTTCTGAGAAGCCCTTGTCGATCCATGTCCTTCTTCCCGTGACTAGAGTGCTGATCACCATGGGGGGACTTCTTACTGCTTGAGTCCTGCCTGGACCTGCCCAGGTTTGTCTGTGGGCTTTATTGCGTCTGAACGCAAGGACAGTATCTTCACTGGTCATCTGTGATGTGATGTTAATCAACAAATATAGTTCACAGTGGAACGCCCACACCTCCGAGCCGACACGGAACACCTGGGACGCAACGCAGACTGCAGCATAAAAGGCTGCGTCAGACCAACAGCTGATGCGGAACCTTGTTCAGCCTCCTCGTTTGAGACCTTCTAGCCATTTCCTGTTCCCGAACGCCTTCCCCGATCCCGTCCCTTGTACCCACTATCCTGTGCCTCTTTATGATCATCGACCTCTTGCCTGTATACCGACCTCGCATTTTGGATTCTCCCTGTTACGACGTTCGCACCTCGAATACCATTCGCCTGATCTCTGACCTCCTCTCTTGGATTTCCCCGAAGACACCACGTATACCGCTCTGCACTTGGGTCCGCCGCTTCCTTCCAGACCCAGCCATGACACACAGATACAGACAGACTCAGTACTTCATGTTTTAACATGATTTACCATGTTCCTTGAGTAGTACTGTTACCAGGCAGCACAATGCTTTAATAAGTTATTGAATTTACAGTGGGTCTGGCTGTGGTATGAATTGCCCTAGAGGAATTGGTCCAGTATACTATTCAGCTTTTGAAATGCTCAACATTGTACAATGGTTTGGGTAAGTGATGAAATAACACATTACCTTATTGCATTACACCTTGTTGGGAGTCTAAAATTATTCATATAACAATACAAGCTAAATTAATATGGTCTTAATTCTTTTCATGGTGTATTTTACACCATATATGTTTCTCCACTTCCCAGTTATTGAAACCAACCTAGTCTCCAGTGTCTATTTAATTGATCTAGCTTATATGTATTTATTTTGCAGATGCTTTTCTCCAAAGCAACTTCCAATGAACTCTATGTAATGTTATCAGCCACACACCTTGTTCACCAAGGTGACTTACACTGCTTACAATGGGTCACTCATCCATACAGCAGTGGAACACACTCTGTATGGGCAAACCTGAACAGCATGTTTTTGGACTGTGGGAGGAAACCCAAGCAGACATAGGGAGAACATCCAAACTCCACACAGACTGAGCAGGGATTGAACCCATGACCTCTTGCACAACACAGGCACTAGGAGACAGGAGCACTACTCACTGTGCCACCATGCCACACTGTAGAGTTCAATTTCATGTCCCATATAGCCTTTTTTTTGCATTTATATTATATATATATGTATATTTTTTACAGAAATCTTTTTTTAGCGTTGTGTACATTGTCTGCGTATATTAGAAATTGTATACGTTGTCATCAGACTCTGGCCTGCATACTGCACTGTCTTGCACTGTATGTTTTGTGTGGCATGGAAGTCCAAAAAGAAAGAGAATTTTGTTCTCCTGTATGTGTAACTCACATATAGGCAGAATGACAATAAAGCTGACTTTGGCTTTGAACACAATCTGTTTTTCTGTTGGAAAATGTTTTGGCTATAGGTTCACCTCACCAGAATAGGAATATATTAACTCTGTAAGTGTGGAAAAGTAGGTCAGATATCCTACTGAAATGCTGATAAATATTGTAACCTCTTGCACTTGTGCTGTTTTATTTATCCGTATGTATGTGGCATACTATTTCAGTCTCTGTGGTGTTGTGACCCGGTTCTGTTCTGTGGTTATTTAGATAAAAAAATTGCAAATTCATCCCCAAGACACACACACATTATCGGAACCGCCCATCCCATATGGGGTTGCAGGGAACCAGAGCCCACCCGGCAACACAGGGCATAAGGCCGGAGGGGGAGGGGACACACCCAGGACGGGACGCCAGTCTGTCACGAGGCACCCCAAGCGGGACTTGAACCCCAGACCCACTAGAGAGCAGGACCTGGTCCAACCCACTGCGCCACCACACCCCCCATCCCCAAGACAGTTCTTGCATTAATTTTAAGAAACATACAGTTGCATGAATATACTGTAATTGCACGAAATGACCATCCATCCATCCATATATAAATTCTTGGACAGTGCAGGGCAGGTGGAAGGGATGCCAGTCCATCACAGATGGGGAAATGTTAAAGATACAATAATTTAAAAAAACATTTAAAAGTTTTGCATTTCTGGAGACAATCTTACATACAGGCCACAATTTACCCCACCAAATGAAGTGAAACCCTATTAATATTAATTTCCCCTGCCAATGGTCACTTCTCTCCTAAGATAGAGGCATTATATCCTCCTCATACAAATTAATGAAAAGTATTTGTTTTTGACATCACAATTACATATAACACTAAGTGGAAATCTGTCATGACAATGTCATATTAAAAGCAACAGCACGACAGCATCTAAGAGAAAAACTAATTCCATTATGTCACAAAGGCAGAAGCTGGCCTTATTAAATTACTCCAAGGTAGGATATTAATGTAAAGTTTACTGTACGAACTCCAAAAACACTGGGCTAGCAGTTTCATATGACACTGATAGCATTTCTTTTTTGAGATCACAGTATAAAGTACTGGATACAGTGTAAGAAATGCTCTTGAGAGTCGTCTGCTGGAAAAAACCTCAAACTGCAATAAACTTTTTGATATGAGGTGTAGGACACAGACATTGTCAGATTGCAAAAGAAGTTTATTCATACTTCAAATTAGTAGTTTCACTGAGCTACACAATGTTATAACAATACAAACACACTAAACACACATACAATGATTTCTCCTGCTATTGGCTATTGAAAATATTCAAAAAGAAAAAAAAAACATTGCTTGATCTGCTAATAAAATTGCTAAGTATATATTTTGGATAGCTGTGGTTGATCATATGACCTTAGGCACTGAATACATGCAATTTCTGTATTTTAACTTTTGAGCAACTGCCACAGGTGGACCGTCAGATGTATTCTGGTCGCACAACAAACCGATACAGGTAGTTTTGTGAGTGGCAGGGATAGGTTTGGCCTGTTGTGCTATTGGAAGGGATCAGACCCCAGCCATTCTTGAAATCCTGGACATGGAAGACATACTCACCATCACAAACTAGGACCAACCTGTTGCTGTAGCGGATGGTCTTTTCTCTATCCTGTTTGTCCAGAAAGCTGGACCACTGGGACAGAATCACACAAAAAGCCATTGCTGAGACACTCCTGATGACTTTGAAAAATGTATGTAGACCAGCGTAAATTCTTAGACTTAAATAAAGCGCTGTTGTGGACTGGGGTATCAAAATACTTTGCCGTATTGTAGTACACATTGCTGTATCGACTGTACAGATTATATATACTTTGTCTGGAGGTGAAGTTTGTCTCCAGGCTCCATGGGCTGGATGTGTAAATCCTGGGCAAGCAGTCGTTAGTGTTGATGTCAGTGTGATTCCTCATCTTGAGGAAGGACACGGCATTGAACTGGTATCCCAGAAGCAAGCCAGCACAGTACAACTCCTTATGACTTGCGTATAGAGTTGAGTTGACCTGGATGTCATATAGCTTTTCTGGAGAAATCATAGTGAAACGGATCAAGCTCAGCAGAGTTTCCTCCTCCTCCAGCACAGCCACACCAGATGCAGCCCGCTGTGCCAGGATCCAGCTTTCCACACACCCTGTAGGAGGTAGGACTCATCTGGCACCACCACATCAGAACGGGACAACAAGGCAGAGAAAGTTCCAAAGGACAGGCCACTCCATGTTGGGGATTCTATCAATGCCTTGCAGTTCCAGGCCAGGTACTGAAAGCAGGTTTCTTGCAGGACCTTCTTCCCAGTGTGGATGGCATACTTGTAGAACTCAGCCGGAGCCTCAAATGTGGGGTCTCCTGGGAGCAGCCAGGAGAAAAAGAGACCGACCTCTGCCTGCAGCCACTTCAGTTGGTAGTCAGTGGCAAGCTGGTGCAGGCACTGGGCAGATGAGATGGTGACATCGATTTTGCTTGTGTACAGGTACCTGTACCCCAAGAGTGAGATTGAAGACATTAGTTCTGAACATAGGATATAACAATATAACACTATATAAAGATGAATATGCATTTTAACGTAACAGGTCAGAGATGTTTCTATTACTTCATTTAGCAGACACTTTTCTCCCATGAACACTATGTAGTGTTATCAGCCCACACCTTATTCACCCAAGGTGACTGACGCTTGATACACTGCTTACAATGGGTCACTCATCCATACATAAGTTAAACACACTCTCTGTGTCACTCACACACTACGGGTGACTTAGTCACCAATCTACCTGAACAGCATGTCTTTGAACTGTGGGAAGAAACCAGAGCACCCAGAGGAAACCCATGCAGACACAGCGAGAACATGCAAACTCCACGCAGACCGAGCAGGGATCAAACTCACATCCTCTCACACCACCCAGGTGTTGTGAGACAGCAGCGCTACTCGCTGTGCCACCCTCGTGAAACGAAATTATGGTAGTGCAAGCCAAAATGGGACAGGGTTGTAGGACTTGCCAGGACCAACTGTACACATGGATAGAATTGCATAGAGCCAGTGAAAAGTGTGAGTACACTTTCTGTGAGCCATTTTTTCATGAGGCATTCAACTGAAAAGTTTCAACAGGAAACTATCTAATATACTGTATGCCTTCCCAGGTCTTCTGCAGCAGTTCCCAGAGATGTAGGGCACCTGGTTACACATATAGAGGTATTGCCTGGATGTACTCAAACTTTTGACTGGTAGCGTAAATCAGTTTGAAGAAAAAATGAACGACTTGATGTCCATGAAAAAGCGTGCATTTTGTTTTGTTAGCTGAGCGCAAAAATCCCCTGACCCGAAGAGTGCAGAAACGTGAGGCCGGCAGAATTGAGTGTGGGCTCACTTTTCTCATACGCGACCCCTGCGTCCTCGCTGTGGGAACAGTCGGAGATCCCCCAGCCTTTAAAACTACAGCTGGACGGCAGTTTCTCTGTCCCTTTGCAGTTCAGGTCATCCAGCCAGATTTTCCCAGCACCTACAAGAGACGAGCAGAGTAGTGCATGGAAAGGGAACTCTGGACATCCCAGACAGACAGACAGGAGACCATTTACCTTGCAGACAGACCAGCTGGGTTGGGTTGCTTTAGCTTCACACATATACTAGGCTGTCCCTTTTATTTTATGGCTTTTGCTTTGAAACACATGGCAAAAAGAATGTACAGTACCATTCTTAGCGGTGGCTTCTGAAAAGGACTCACCTTGTCTATAGGTCCCCCCCGCAACAGCAGAGCGTGCACCAGGATAGCGGAGCTGCCGGCACACCACCTCTGCCATGTCCCAGTTGTCATCGCACACCGTCCCCCAGTGCCCAAGGCGGTACACTTCCACCCGACCCTCGGATGACAGCTTGCCCCCCACCAGCCTCACATCCCCGTCACGAGCGGCTGCAGAAGGGAGATCTCCTGTAAGAGCTACCAGTCAATGTCCCCTTCCCCACTTCCTACCCTGTTGTACCTTTTGCTGCAAACTTTCCTTCTCGTACTGACTATACTGAGGAGAATGAGGACAAAAACCTTGAAAAACAAAAACACAGAAAGTGTATGAAAAGATTAAGATTAAGATATTAAGATAAAACTGTATTCATCCCGAAGGAAATTCTTGTGCCAGAGATTGCTGAAACAGATTAACCACAACAATTAAATATAAAAGTAAAAAAAAAAAAAAAAAAGCAAAGTAGAAGGTAGAAAGTGACACAGCACATGATATTACACCTTATATTACATTTTTATTTAAAAATTTAAAACAATTGCACGTGACATTGGATGGTTATATTGCTAGTAATGTTGAAAGAAGTAATGATATTGCACATAATAATTATACAATTATACTCAATGTCTCAATGTTACCACTTTACTCCCTACAGAAAGGGGAAGAGTTATACAAATACAGTACTCAATACAGTACTCAAATCAAAGGTCATAATTATGACTCCCAGTGGATGCATTTTACAAAGGGAACTTGCTATGCCTCTATTCTTCTCTGTTCTGCAAGGTAATGTCCACCTTGGAATGCCGGACCACTTATTCAAACTCACTTTTAAAAAAATTATTTATTTAATTCTCAGGTTCAAGTCAAATTCGACCGCTTTTATAACTTTGGTCTATCATAAATGTTTTCTTTCATTTTACTGCCATAAGCCTTCATGGTACCCTCCTCTGTAATGATCGGAAGACACAATTAACGATCATCACCTTCCCTGTTGTTTTATTCACACTTTCTACATTTGTCATGTGTCTGATTAAATCTAAGAGGTGGTAGGAGGTGAACGGGGGAGATTATAAAAAACAGAATCAAATGCATTCAGGAATTCACACACGCGTGCACACACCACAGTGGTATAATTTCAAATTAATCAGAATCAGAACGAGCTTTATTGCCAAGTATGTTCACACATACCTAAATAAATGAGGTGTATTGATCACAGTATGTGGAAAACTTGTGATAATGACTGGGAAGCAAGTTGGTTAAAATGTGCAACAACAAAACATTAGATGGTTACCTATGTTTTATAATTCTTTTATAAATGAGTACAATGGGCCACCCAACTTTGAACAGGAAACGGTGTCTGGAACACAGCACAATAGAAGAATGGATTCTAGCTTGTTTGCCTTTGAGTTGTGTAAACACTTACAGTGTGGCTGCATCTCAGAGGTAGAGCAGAGCCTTGGAGACCTTCTCCCAGCAGCAGCAGTGTACAGCACATGTGTGCACCATGTAGGCAATGGTTGACATTTGTCACACTCACCCGCACAAAGCCCAAGCACCAGCAGAAGAAGCGACAAAGAAGAAGAAGCGATTCTGCACATCATCATGTTCTGAAAGCCTGTGTCAGGAACCTGTGGGCCACAATAAGAAGAAAAGAAAAGAAAACCTGCTCTTTTAGCAGAATATACCCTTTTCACTCTAGGGTGCATTTTTGGGATATGAAGGCATCTAATCTACAGCTGAAATCCACCCAACCCAGCCACTGTAATATTTTTGCTGATACATTTGCTATGTATATTCTATACAACTACCGGAAGAGGAGCATAATCTATCTATCTATCTATCTATCTATCTATCTAGGTTTATGTTTATGCTTTTGATGAGTAACAGGCCATTGTCTTTGAGGAATAAAGCTGGGAACCAAATTTCCAAGAAATATGACAATAAAGTATATAGTAATGACATATCTGTTTTATTAGTGTAGAAATAATTGGAGGGTTTTTCAATATAGTTTAACATATTGTCATACTTAACCAGACAGAACCCAGTCAAATGACTGTTACTAGTAGTAATAAACATTGATACAGAGGCAGAAGAATTACACACACACACACACATTTTCAGAACCGCTTGTCCCACACGGGGTCACGGGGAACCGGAGCCTACCCGGCAACACAGGGCGTAAGGCCGGAGGGGGAGGGGACACACCCAGGACGGGACGCCAGTCCGTCGCAAGGCACCCCAAGCGGGACTCGAACCCCAGACCCACCGGAGAGCAGGACTGTGGTCCAACGGCAGAAGAATTAACTATCATTAATTTATTTATGCTGTAATTTTTCATCCACACTAATTTAAAAACTATTACGTTAAATTCACTTATTTACTCAAAGATAACAGACAACTAATTTTTTGTAATTTATGTACACCTGTGCTTTGAACCCTATTAAAATGTCACTTATCCAAGTCCAGATGTAGCAGTACATATACTTGTGAAATAAATATGCATAATCAAAATAAACCCATAGAAGTCTTTTAACTCATAACCTAATTAAAAAAAAAAAAAAAATTGCATTTAGCACACAAAAAGTTGCCACTCAAGCCTACTTGTAAAAACCGAAGATTGTTATGAACAAGCTTCTTAAATATATTTTTAATTTCTTTTACGTTTCCTTCTGCACTTTACCTGCTGCACCGCTACAGCTACAATTTAAAGGAAAAAAAACAGGTCAACTATAAAGGCTGCAGTATTGCCATGGCAACCCATCGCACAGCGTACGCTTCTGGTTTGATAACAACAGACATTCTGACCTCGGCGAAACGTCAAGAAATGTTCATCACTGAACAAGTTTACGTTATTAAACCATAAAATGCCACTCAAAATGATGAAGCAGTTTTCACATCCATGACTGTGGATAATTACAGGTTATCTTACGCACCGCTCAGGGTGTTGCTGTTGTACTGTCTGGGCAATCTCCTTGCAGTCTCTCTCCAGTCTCCTTGCTGTCTCACTGTAGTCTCTCCACAGTCTCTCTACAGTCTCCCTGCAGCCTCTCTATGGTCTCTGCAGTGTCTCAGAACCTTTTTTATCGAGCGCGGCTCCTCTCCAGGGGTCCTGACCTCAGTGCGAGTTTCGATTCCACTGAAGTTGAGAAGAAAAGGCTTGAAAGCCAGAGAAACCAGTTTCATTTCTCCCCCCAAAAAAGAAATAGATTGAAGGTTATTTAACAATATATTCAGAGTATGGGTGTTTTTCCTTTAGAGTAACTTTTAAGTTATGCATTATTGTTCCACTTATGTTTTTAAACCCCATGATACTGCAGTGGATGGATTTTAAGAAATACACAGGCTTTGGGAGTTTTAAGATGCTGGCAGTTGTGTATTTTGGTAAATTGTGATCATTGTGTGCGCATCCTGTAGTTAATAGTATGTCAAATCCAAGTTTCTAGCTTTTACAAAGGGGATGTTTGTTTATTTAGCAGACACTTTTCTCCAAAGTGATTTCCAATGAACTCTATGTGGCGTTATGAGCCCACACACCTTATTCACCAAGGTGATTTACACTGCTAGATACACTACTTATAATGGGTCACTCATCAGTGGAACACACTCTCTCTGTCACTCACACACTATGGGTGAACCTGAACAGCATGTCTTCGGAGTGTGGGAGGAAACCAAAGCACCCATAGAACATGCAAACTCCACACAGAGTGAACAGGGATCGAACCCGCATCCTCTCACGCCACCCAGGTGCCGTGAGGACAGCACTACTCGCTGTCCCACCCATTTTTAATGAGGATGCATCTTCTGCTACCTGTTTGATATTTGTAAGTTCATGTTGTTTCTGAGTACAAATCTTTATTTTTTTAATCTGCTGATGGTGATGTGTAAGTACTCTGTGCTTTGTGTATTTTTAAAATTTAATCGGAATTAATGAAGTAAAAACTGCAGTGCGACTTTTCCCTCGGTTACTGCTCTGGTCGTATGAATACGAACAAAGAGAAAAAGTTGGTCACGTGACAGAGGTCGAGTCCTTTCGCTCGTCTTTATTCCATTAATGACACGACTTGACCACACGGTAACACGCTGTATACTGGTATTCTGTGTCTGTTCACTTTTTTCAAGCTGTATTTCAAAGAAGTGAATATGTTTCTGCTTGTAACGAAGTGTACATTCATACTTCGTGCAGCACACTTGTATGAACGTAGGGTAAATTCCCGAGATACCTTCTTCTGCACATCAGTCATACCTCATTTTGTGGCCCTACCCTGCTATTGGACACTTTCAACCTCCAGATATGCCAGTGGACAGGTGTATTTTTGTTTAAAATGTTTAGTCTTTTATGTTTATATTAGGTCTTTGGAGCAAACTGGCGTGGTGGCGTGGTGGGTTGGACCGGGTCCTGCTCTCCAGTGGGTCTGGGGTTCGAGTCCCGCTTGGGGTGCGAGTCCTGCTTGGGGTGCCTTGCGATGGACTGGTGTCCCATCCTGGGTGTGTCCCCTCCCCCTCTGGCCTTATGCCCTGTGTTACCAGGTAGGCTCTGGTTCCCCGTGACCCCGTATGGGACAAGTGGTGTGTGTGTGTGGAGCAAACTGGAGCCCTATGGGGGGCACAGTGGTGTGGTGTGGTGGGGTGGGTCTTGGGTTCAAGTGCTGCTTAGGGTGCCTTGTGACAGACTGGCATCCTGTCCTGGGTGTGTCCCTTCCCCCTCCAGCCTTGGGCCCTGTGTTGCCAGGTTCAGCTCTGGCTTGCTGTGACCTTGCTTGGTACAAGTGGTTATAGACATTGGGTGTGCAGAGCGCTGCGCATCCTTTTGACAGAAATTATGTCCCGCTGGACGAGAAGCCTATACTTTTTCCAGCGGACGCCCTAAATCGTGGATAGCACCGAACCCCATACTGTATTTTTTCCATATACTGAAGGAGAAAGAAAACTAAGGACCAATGGCCAGGTCCTCAGAAGTATAGATTTTTAAATAAAGTTTTATTTAAAAAATTTTTTTAAAAAAAAGGGTTACTTTAACACAAGCACTGCGGTACTACAACAGTCGGTCTGATAATTGAGACGCTATTACGTGACTAACGTGGGTAAGGGATAGAGCGTGGATACGCTAGAGGAAGGGATGATTCACGTCCCAGGCGGGACAACACGAGATTTCATCACGCTGCTCAGAACGGCACGCAATTTAAAATTTTTATGAGTTGTTTCTTTCTGGAATTTTTCATTTAATGGTTTCAGTCCTCCGTTGACCGTGGGTAACAAAGTGCAGGAAGCGAATCCGCAGATAAGGGGAGCTACTGTATTATTCATTCTAGTTTAGTGTGTCTGTGTTAGAAACCAACTTCTTCACCAGCTTACCTGTCACCAACCAAAGAACATAGCTGTCAGACCAAACATCTTCTGTAGAACAGAAAGTCTTTTCACATTTCAAACAGTGAAATGTCAAGTGTTGGGGTTAAAAAAAAAAAAAGAAAAAAAAAAACATTTCTAACAGCAACCACTGAGCTCATTATAAGGTTCACAATCCTTGAGGCACACAAAAAAATACCAATTATTAAAAAAAAAAAAAAAAAAAAAGACTTTGGTCCTTAAAGTTTAAAAATCAAGCACTCGTAGGAAAGACTACAGAACACAAAAAAAAATAAAAAAAAAGATTTCTCAACACTGCAGAGTTATTTCTCAACGCCATCACCAGATCTTAAACAGAAAAGACAGAGAACACATATACGGTAACCACAGAAACACACTTTTAAATTTGTATTCATGTGCATCATACCGATATTAGCTCACGTGACAGTTTCCGATAACTTGGCGTTCGCGTTGTGAAGTTTTACATTCCAGTTAAGGCAAGGACACTGCAGATGTGACATTTACCTTAGAAACATCACAATCGTTCACGGAACAGCTGCTGTCGCTCCATACCGCTAACCGGTGCCCTAACGTCAGTGCTGCAGATATTCAAAAAAAACAGCACCTTGTATTAACATACTAAAACACACAATTCCACCATTGGTGAGAGTCATAATTCCGGAAGTTCTCATTGTCTGAAAATTAATAAACACTAAAATAAGTCAAAATGTCCTTTAAAAATAGTTTGAAATAAGAATGGAAAACAATGTTTAACATGGTTGAAAAAGCAACAAGTCAAAACACTATTTTAAACAACGTCTTTATGATTTCTTATTGAACAGTATGTGACCACGTGGTGCTATATTTCACAACGCAACATCTGTTACTGTTTTCAAGCATGTAAAATGTGCAATACGGTTTTTCTACCCCACTTTTCTTTCACAAGTGGACCCGTTAACTTGTTCTTCCGGTGTTACATTCTGCAACAGACAGCAGCTTTGAAGTGTGCAAGTAACAACAGCAGGCTGTGGAGGAAGCGCTCAGCAGGGTGCTTCCTGCTCGCGGACTCGGAGGGAGCCTTCAAAGGGTACGAGGGCATGATCCTGACAGGGTGCCCCCTGCTGGAGGAGTGTGGTAACAGCCTCAGGGAAGGAAAGTGAGGCAAAGTCAAAAGGGAGGACTAGCAAGCAGTCCTCATCTGGAGATAAGTCTTTATCCAGAGCACAATCCTCCCCCCACATCCCCCCCTCTTTAGATGAACTCCAACCCCTCGTACTTGACGTCCCCAATTTTGGTCTCGGGCAGCAGGACACGGCCGTCAAGTGTGAAGGCTGTGATGTATGTGGCGATTTTGCCGGCGTCCTCCTCGGACTTGAGGGCCACCACGATCTGGTCGTCAGTGTCGGGCACAAACTTGAAAGAAGAGAAGCCGTGAGTGGGTATGAGTTGGCCCACATGGCTGGAGGTGATGTCCCGGAAGTCAGGCGAGCAGCTGAGCACCAGGTTGGTGCCCCGGCGCTCATCCGCTGCCTCATCGTAGCGCTCGGTACTGGCGCGCCGAGGCAGGAAGAACCAACGCTGCAGCGTGTCGCTCCAGGCAGCCGACTCGTGGATGAGGTACCCTGAGCAGCGGGTGGAGAGACAACGTGAGAATGAGGGTGGGCTTTAGGGCGGTCCACTACATACCACTGACATATTTCCCACCCCTTAAGCCTGTATTTTGCCCCACCGGTAAAAAAAAGGGGTTAGGGACGGTGCTTTAGACTGGATGACAGAGACAAAATCAGACAAGACAGGCCTGACAGCTGTGGTTTCTGCTATCTTGAGTGGGGGAGAGGAAAGATGAGCAGATGGTCTACTGATACAGTACTGTACATGAGAAGGAAAAGTAGCGCAAGAGTGAGGAGGGGAAAGGCATCACACAAGTTCCCAATGAACGAGAAAGACGGGGGAGCCTCGATGTGGTGACGCCGCCGAGAAAGGGCAGAAGGGTCTGCCATCTGGAGACTAAACGCGCCACAGCGTTGTTCAAACCCGTGCCTGACCTGGCGGAGTAGTCCCAGTGACGCTCCGCAAGGCGTTGTACTGAGGAACCCAGTTCTGATGTTCCACATCGCCCTGGAAGCCCACCACCTTGACCCACTCCGGGTTGTCGTTGACCACTTCGCCCGTTGTGGTGGTCCACTCCTTTCCCAAGCCGCCCACGTAGAGACGCTCATCCTTCACGGCCATCCACTCCGCCTTGAACCCTGGGAAGGAGGACGGGGGGGTCGGCGTTTGGTTGTGAAGATACACATACAGATACACAATCAGTACTTAAAGTACAGAACTGAGGAAATTTGAATTGAATACATATACAGTACAACACGAAACAAAACTGCCTCTGCAAGTACATTTCATTTAACTGATGCTTTTCCCCCATGAAGTTTACAATGTTAAGATACTTAAAATTATCTACCTATTTATACGGCTGGGCAATTTTACTGGAGCAATTTAGGGTAAGTACCTTCTCAAGGGTACTACAGCTGGAGGTGGGATTCAAACCTGAAAACTTTGGGACAAAAGGCAGCAGCTCTAACCACTACGCTATCAGCTGCCCAATAACTGATGATTTCTGCAAAAGAAAACGTGAGCAAACAATAACGGGGGCGTTTTCGCATAGCTCTACATATTTTTCCCACAAGGTTTCGTGCCGCCTTTGAAAGGTCTCGATCAATGGAAATACTACAGTCCACCGCAGAGTGAAAGTATCACTGTCGTTGTTAATGTTCAAACTTGCTGTTATTCACGAAAAGCAAACCGGTCGGTCTACAAAACAAACAGTAAGATGTGACACTTTTCATATCCAAATACGCAGGCATACAGCCGTGTAAGACGTCTGAATGCTTAAATATATTTTTCGTTATGTCGCTCACACAATATAACTGGTCCAGTGTTTTCCTCCTTTACCTGGGATGCTTTATGTAACAAGTCTGAAGAATGTGTCCGAGTTGGACGAAGGAGAAGAGAAACCATTGCCGCCACCCCACTGACCTTTGGGGACAGAGCCGTCGCCATCAGGTAGGATGACCCAGGGCACAGCCTTGTCACCGTCGATGCGGTACACCACTCCGGTGCGGTCATCCACACTGTAGAGCCTCCCGTCGAACACCACCAGCTCCGAGAGCTCCATGCCGCGACCCTTCTCTGCCAGGTGGCTCTCCAGCACCACGCGGTCCGGGTCCCACTCCACAGCCAGCCGGTCTCCGCTGTCCGACACCAGCAAGTAGCCCCGCCGCAGGTAGCTAAACCATGTCAAGGGCTTCTTGCTGCGAGAGTCTGTGTCCAGATCAGCGATGACTGCTATGCGATACCGCACCCCCTGCGGCGTGCGCTCGGGTGGGCTCAGAGGGTAGGTGTCGTTGTAGTGCCCGCCTGACACCGCCGCCCCCTTGAAGCGGCCAACCCTCCAGCCGTTGCCACGTGGGGAGTGTTTATGAGCACTGGCGCCCCCTGGTGGCCCATGCATATACAACAGGAGGACCAAGGTCAGCGCCACAGCTACTGCCACAATGGCCCTCCATTTTAAGCGGAAGCGGGAGTCTGTGGCGTTGGTCATGGTGGAGAACACGGGGAGGCCTCCCACGGAGATGCGTAGGGGGTTCATAGGTTCATCTCTACCCAGCAGGCGGGAGCCTGGGATCACAGGCATGGGGAGAACACCAGGACAGGACTCTGAGGGACACATGAGAAGGGAAAGAGCAAGAGGATGACGGAGCGCAGGGAAATGGACCAAGAGGAAGGAAAGAGAAGGGTGGAGGGATACAGCAAGGTGAAAGTAAGTAAGAGCAAATAAAGGAAAAACAAAACCCAAAATATTAGCGACAGCCACGGAGCTCACTATGTGCAAGATTTTTGTATCTTATTAAAAGTATACCTCATTATTTCGCAGTAACATAATCCCCTGTATACCCTAGAACACAGCAAGACACGACACACACGAGGTCCGAAATCGAAAAGTACGTTGTTCCGCAGTTTTGACCGATACGGTGGAATGAGCTCCCTCTTGCCCTCATGACTGCTGAATCCCTTTGAACATTCAAGAAGGGTCTCAGGACATATCTCTTTCAGACACACTTGCCTCTTGATATCCTAACAAATCCATAAATTTGCATCACAACATTGACCACGACTTTCCTGTCAGACTCCAACCTATAGCAGCTACTCCTGTGGTACCTCCACCTTACCTCTTCGCCTTACTTTCTGTAAGGTGTGCTGGCAGAAACACTGATATCGGACAAAGTACCTGCACCCAATACTCTTTGCCTGTTGTGAAAAGCACTTTTGTTTACTCCGAGCTGTATGTCGTTTTGCAGAAAAGCGTAACATAAAGGCAGTAAGCATTTGCTCAAAGGACTTTACTGTGGTAAACTCTCCTGCATCTGATGTATGCAACATGTTAACATCTGATAATTAACCACGTCTCTGCTGATAATGATGCCACCGCCCCAACTCGGGGATACGGGCAGATTTCAACACGTGTTCAACAGAGGGATAAGGGTTCAGCTCCTGCAGCTATGCTATGCTATGCGAGTCGCTGTGTGTTAGGTAATGTCTGGGGCCACACACTGTTCATCTACTGGCCATCACAAGGACATGCCACTTTCTCAAATCCCTGGACCTTCAAAGTCTGGCCAGAGCATGTAATTTCCCAGAGTGCTTTGCAGGTGTTCCCTCCTGCTGTATGAAACAAGATTTTGCTGCTGATGGCAAACCTGTTTCTCAACCCTTAGCCAGTTTTATATCACCGGTCCACAAAGGGGAAGAAAAAATGCAACATGGAGTGATTAAACAAACACACCCTAGATAACAAACAAGCCCCGGTCTTCAGTATCACTGGCCGTTAGTAATGCAGTTCACTCCGGCACCAGGGAGACCATGTGCCGTGTCCCCTAGGACACCATGACAGCGACCGTGCTCTGTTTATGGAACCTGACTCCTAGCCCGACCCGATCTCAGGGGAAGGGTTATCATACCATAAGGAGAGCAGTAACTACCAGTCTTTAGCTTCAGCAACCTAATGTAAATATTCAGCATCATAAATTTCGCTCTCACCTATATGTTTCAGTTTCTCTTGGCACCTGAGAGGATCAGACAACATAAAGGCTGCAAAGCTATGAAAAGGAAAAACAAATAATATATTAACAGCAAATACAAACAAAGAGTCATATCTCGACAATAAAGTAAACCGGGAGGGTAAGAGGTAAACGGCAATGCTGCGGCTACTCTACGTGTAATTTATCTGCATCGTTGTCATTGAAGAGTTGTCGCCGAGAAATTCCGAAAGGTCTCACCCCTCTTCGTTCACTCTTCTGTGTGAATTTATCATTATTGGACTCTACGTCAGATCCCCTCCGGCAGGCACATACCTTGGGGGAATGAAAGCGTTTGCCGGATGTGTTGCTCCAGTGCAAGACAGACAAGAACAAGTGTGCAACTGTGGACGTGGAGCCCAAAAGTGGTGTCGTCACCAATGTAGGCAGCTCAAGCAGGTAGAGCAGGAAGTGCAGAAAACCCTCAACCACTGAAATGTGGCCCCACCCAGCCATCATCCCACCCACTGCTTTGACAGACTTGTTAAGCAAGTTTGAATGTAAATGTGTAGTATAACCCCAACACCGCCTCCGAGCCTCAACATTTCTCCAGCTGTCTACAATACATTGCATCTCATACATCTCTATAATAAAAGCCTGGTGTTTTAGGCTAGGAGCAAAATATACATTCATGGAATCTTTTATAGATACTGTACATGACATGCTCAGTACTTTACCACACTTTACATTTTAGTGGAGAAAAAGCAAAAGTATGATTTCCTGATGTGTTTGTGGAAGAGCACAGTAGTCAAGTTAGGGTGTAGCAGTTGATCAAGTCTTGTATATCGCTGGGAGCAGTTCTATTGATGCATTTGTAGGCCATAACCAGGGTCTTGAATTTGATTCAGGCAGCTATAGGAAGCCAGTGCAGAGAAACGCGTAGGGGAGATACATGGGAACGCTTCGGCAAGGTCAAACACAACTCGGGCAGCAGCGTTCTGAATCAGCCGTAGAGGTTTGATGGCAGCAGCGGAAAGGCCACACAAGAGAGCACTGCAGTAGTCCAGATGGGATGTCACCATGGCCTGGACAAGTACTTGGGCAGAACGAAGCGTTCATCTAAACATCGCGCGTCTACAGCGGTTCGTGAGCCTGAAGTAGGACAAAGACTTTGTTCTTTTCAGTCAGACTGTAAACGCCCACAACCTCTCCACGAATGTCCACACCTGCCCGAAATCACAGCAGGGGGTATAAAGAAGCCATACCGGCACACCCTGGTTGCGGAAGCTCACCTGAGAAACCCGTCTCTCTTGCGCTTTTGAAAGAACCCACCACAACCTACCCGTCCTTCCAAGTCCCTCATTCTCCTCGCTCCCTTGTTCCCACTTCTGACGTCCATCTCGACTGCTCCCTTGTGTACCAACAATAAAGATCACGCGATTGGGAGTACGCGTGTGCGCATACGCATACACATACACACACACACACACACCTCAGTCTCCTGCCCACTCAGTATGACACGGACCATGTCCCTGTTAACTGCTGTCTCATGCGTTACTGTATTTGGCTTTAATTTTATTTTTGTTTTTACCCTCCTAACCATGGCACCAAAGCGTGACTGTCATGCATCAAAGAAAAGGAAAACAATCACAACTGAAACTAAAGTGGGGAAAAAAGTGATCGGAAAAAGGTGAAACGTGAACGAACGTTGGAAAAGCGAACATTCAAGTTTCTTTAATGTTTTTTTATACCCCCACCCACACACACACATTCTCTCTCTCCCTCCCCCATAATAAATACTGTAGTAACATTTATTATCTCTTTCAATGTCTTATAAATACTGTAGTTACATTTCTTATTATTATCATTACATTGTATTATTATTACTGTATTATTATTATTATCTTAAAGATGTTTTAATGTATCCGGAAGTGTTTCTATAATGTTCTTTAGTGTTTTTTATGCATCGAAAGGTACACAATATACTACATACTAAATCAAACATTTGACTAACACGTTAGATACAAACCATACCTAACTGTTCCAACTTACGTACAAGTCTGACTTAAAGACAGATTTAGGAACGGAACTCGTCTGTAATCCAGGGACTGCCTGTAGTGTATTTCTTTTTAAATTGTAACTTATCAAAGGAAGCCATGCCAATAATACCCAGCATACATACAGACTGACAAACTGTATCTTGTCCAACTTGTGTTGTATCACGACGGTGGTGAATTATTATGAATGCCGCGCCTTCACTTTATAGAAGGTTATAACTTCTACTGACGTCTTTGGTAGCTTTGCGCAACCACGGCTTAAAGCTTAGCCGTTTAAATGTTAACGCACTCTCTGACTGTAAAAATGCACCTGTACTTTTCAGTAAAACTATGTTTTGCATCTTTGCAATGTGACAGTTGCCATGGTTATTACTAGAGCTTCTAAGAGAGCGGAAAGTGGAAAGGGGCTTTGGCCGTACCGAACGGTCTAACTTTGTTTATTGGCAGTTCAGGTGGACATGAGACGAGTCTGCAGTAATGTAAAAAAAAAGCAGGCATCAGTGGACCAAAAAAAAAAAAACGGACCGAGATGGCACTGGTATGAAACCGAACAATAAGAACTGATATGAACCTGAGCATCGGGAGACCAATTCCCACCATGCTGCTGTCTTCCTCACACAGCTACTTGAAGCCACAGCACAATCTGCAGCCGGTACTCGGAACACAACAGATGGACCTTACGGAAAAGAAACCTGGCTGGTATTCAGAAACCCATTTCACAGCCCCTTTTTTTAAACAAATTATATCTCGTACAGGTTAAGATTAACCTGAGTTGATCGGAGTTGATGAGTACGGGGCACTTTAAGGAACACCCCCAGCAGTGCTTCAGCTCTAGCTTCCCAGGCCCAGGGTGTAAACAGCATGATCAAAGACACTCTTCTGTTTGAGAGCATTATAGAGGCCTGAAGCTTCTGCACCCACTGCCTTCAAACAAACACACACGCACCCCACACTCATACATACATAGATGGAGAAAGAGAGAACAAAATAAAGCTAAAGTAGCTCCTTTCCACTTCGATTTACCCCGTTTCTTCCGTCTTCTCCTCCCCAGTCGTTGGACGGATGGCATATTCCCCCCAAGAAAGGCAGCCACTCTCTTCCCCAGTGTTCACAAAATGCTCACAGCTTTCCTTGCAGGGTAAAGGTTTGGCTTTTATATCACCACTACCCAGAGTAGGACGGAGAACCTGCTGGGACTTCAGCACAGTGAGGATTATCATTGCATGATCTGGGTCCAAAGGGGCAAATTCAACAAACAACAATTGGATAGGCTTTCTCCTGCATTCATTGATGTCAGCACTGAAGAACTTTGCTCCAGCGGCCTGGAGAAGGTAACAGTCCAACGCTGTACAGAGTTCACCTGACTTGCAGAGTTGTGATAAGCAAAGTCATGCAAGTTCAGCACCTAGACCATCACAAACACCACCTCTCTCTGCCTCAAGATGCATTGTGAAGTCAAACCTTAAAAACATCCACCACAACATCCTTAAAAAAAATAAGTATAATTAGCTTCCCCAATTTATGAACACAGTCATATCCTGAGATACACCCATTTGCCTTCATTCACTCTTTATTCACGAGCATTCATTGTATGTAGGGTTTTTTTTTCCATAAGTTGGGAGAATACTGCATTGCCTGAGAGAATGTCTGGAAATAGACAAAAATACATATGGGATTACAAATACCCATGCTCTTGTCTTAAACAGTTGAATTTAAAATGCTGACCTAATTTTGTTACACTGGTTAAGTTCCCTTTGATTTACGGAAACCTGAGTCTGTTCAGAAGATGCCTGCGTGTCATCACTACATAGGAACACGTATCAATCATTCATTCATTCATTCATTCATTCAACAAAAACCACTCTGTCCTGTGCTGCAATGGGGCGGTCTAGAACCTATACTGGAAGCAAAGGGCACTAAGATAGGCATGGTATCTTAGATGGGAAGCTGGTCTATGCTAGTGTGCCTGGTTCACTGAGGATGAGGGTGAGGATGCTGGCGCAGGAGTACCTGGCCCAGTAGTACGAGAAGTGTCACAACCCCCCTGGGCAGATACATATCAGAAAATACATTTAGCCTTTACACTACATCTACCCTTTCCTACTGATCTAGCAACATCCAGATCCATAACTGCAAAGAAGAAAAAGTGACAATACCAGCAAGGTACTTACCCCAAATTGCTCCAGTAATATATTACCCAGCTGTATAAATGGGTAAATATTTGTAACCTCAACACTGTAAGTCGCTTTGGAGAAAAGCATCAGCTAAATAAATAAATGTAAATGACAATATTACATTTATTCAACACTTTCCCTCAAAACAACTTACAATTATTTACCAATTTTACTAGAGCAATTCAGGGTAAGCTCCTTGTGCAAGATTCGAACCCGCAACCTTTGCACCCAAAGACAGCAGCTCTAACCACTACACTAGCAGCCATTCCACATGATATTATTACTCAGGTTAACACAAGCAACTGGAATCAGTCTGAAGCTCATCCTGGATGCTCTGTCTGACTAATTCTGCTGCACATGTTCCCTGCGTGTATGTGCGGGAATGACTGTGTAAATCTGTGTAAACAAAGATACACTCTCATTACCCCAGCCTGGAGATGCAGATGTCGCAGCACGGAGCAGAATGCAGATCATCTGTCCACAACTCAGCGGTGACTGATTGGGGATCAACGCTCTTTCATTACATGTCGGACGGGGCGTGACAGTAAACTGTAACAACAGGCCCCTCGCGCCCCGCCACTGACAGCCACGCGGGGGAATGTCACCGATCTGGTGCAGCGATCGCCGATCGGCCCGAAGGGGGCCGCTCCAGCTCCCGATCACTACCGACTTTTCTGTAATTTCATGCGGGCGGTGGGCTTTCGGACCTTCCCCGAGCCAAACGCACAGGGCAGGCAGGTTATATATCGAACGAAACGCACGGGTTCTTGCGGGGCGATGCCGTGCGTGCAGCGAGGAAATGCCGCCGCCAATGCCAGCGAAAAATCGAATCGCTGCGTGCGTCGTCAGCTCTCAAACCTTGTAACATCGGAATGTGGAGACGTTTCCCCATTAAATGCATTCGGGTGATACTTACAGTAGACTGCAGACCTCCTGTGGAAAGGGCAGACATATTTCCGCCGCCGTTTCCTATCCCTTTTCCATGAGCCTGCAGCACTTCTTCCGCCCTCAGGAGCGCAGCGGGGATGGCGGCGGGCTGTGCGCATGCGCGGCGTTCTCGTTACGCACTTTACGTTGTAGTAGCGCTAGGCGCGCGGGGGTTCCTTGCTATACTGCTCTGAAATGGCCATCAAGTTTAACCTCTTCTGAGGCCTTTGAAAATCTAATGAAAATGGTGGACCCCTCATAGAAATATGCTTGGAATTTGGAGAAATTTTCTAACTCCACTCCAGGATACAACTCAGAGTGAAACTGAGCAGAAAATTTTATTTCACTGAAAAACAGAACATTTTTTGGTGTTATTTTCAAAGTAACATTTGTGCTTTATGGCCCCCTGGAGCAAATGGACTGCAGGTTCATAGCTCCTGTTGGACAGTTTTTCCCTCCATTATTTGTTCTTCTGTGACATTTGCAGATCAGTAATTGTAATGTGAAGCGTTGAGTTTAAAGTACAATATTTTGACATTAAGATTGAAAACTCACAGGTGGGAGAAATTATTTGACCTACAAGATCTTAATAAGCAAATAAGAATCAATAAAGAGTCAACCATCTTATTTCACTTTTTATTCCAGATTATGTAAGACAGTAAACATAATAATATTTACATGAACACTTTTGAGTAACATTTGTGTAAAATTTAGAAAGACTTGGATTATCTGCCATTACAAGAAAAATGACAGCATGCATCATTGGTAATATCTAAGTCTCTATACATAAATTCAACAATTTTCACTTTCACTGGATTTAAATGTTTCAGATACATAGGTTAATGCAGTAGATGTCATCTTCTGGACCTAAACTCTGATGTCCAAAGCCTGCTCTGGAATGCTGGTGAACAGCTTGCAGGTTCAATGGCATTATGGACAATGTGCCAGTGTACTTATTACTGCTATGAACTATTTTGTAGCACAGAAAAATTTGGTAGTAGACCACCTTGTTCAGCACTCTGTGTCACTGTGTGAGAAAATTGCTCTATGCAATAAATGGAATTGATTTGAACATTAATCTACTGCCATGCACTCTACTTATATTTTACATTTCACTGTTTTATACTGTTGGGGATTTTTCTCACTACAGAGATTCAAGTTAGGTACCTCTGTGGGATGTGACAAGTGCAGTGACAACATTTGCATAATAGGTATCCGGTTTCAGGGCAAGTCTTTAAATCTGAATGTCCAGCTCTTCTGGAAAAACATAAAATGCGTTCTTGGCATATCTACCACCACTGCAATGCTGATCACATGATAGGGATGTTACAGGGCTTTAACCCAGTGATATACATAGATTGGTCTAACGCAATAATAATATCTGTGCTGCAATAGCAATGTCCTTCACCATTTTGGAAAAAACGATTCACATAAAGAAAAGCACAAGGATTTGGATGCACTGAACTAAAAAATCCTCCTAAAAAGTCTTCTATCTTGAGCAATTCTCAGCTGATTTCCATGAAATATGGCTTTTTGATCAAACCAGACATGTAATATCAATTAGGAAAAATACTGAACTATTCCAGGAAGTTTACTGATGTATATATACGGTATTGGTACCTAGGGATTGGGCTATGGTATAGGTCACTCTCAGTACTGAAGTAAAAATATTGGAGTATTGAGTTCTCTCTGTGTCTCTTTAAACATGGCAAAGTTTAACCTATATTTTTCATTATCTGATGTGCTTCAGTTTGTTCACATGGTGCTACATGAAACCTACCAGGTTCTCCCATACTAAGAGTTTTCTATGCATAATTAGATGGGCACGGTGACGCAGTGGGCTTGGCCGGGTCTCTCTCTCTCTCTGGTGGGTATGGGGTTTGAGTTCTGTTTGGGGTGCCTTGCGACAGACTGGCATCCCGCCCTGGGTGTGCCTGCCCCAGCCTTGAGCCCTGCGTTGCTGGGTTAGGCTACGGCTCACCACAACCCTGCTCGGGACAAGCAGTTTCAGACAATGTGTGTGTATGCATAATTATCAGAGTAATCTCATCATCCCACCTTCATAGTGTCTGGTAATAAACAAGAGATTTTCCTAGGATTTGGACTTGTATAATTTACACAAAACACTATTATTATAGCATTCTGTTATTCTAGCCATATATATCATATTGTATTTGGCCACCAAAGAGACTTAAAAATTTGCTGCTCAGTGTATATAATTTTGTCATTTTGTCATATGTGAGTTTTGGTCAATAAATTTTGAATTGAACTGAATGGTGTATATTTCCAGGCCTATAATGAAATGGACAATATCACACATGTACATTTGTTGAAGCCGCTTGTCCCAAGCAGGGTCACAGCAGGCCGGAGCCTAACCCGGCAATCCAGGGCACAAGGCTGGAGAGGGAGGGGACACACCCAGGATGGGATGCCAGTCCATCGTATGGCACCCGAAGCAGGACTCGAATCCCACACCCACCAGAGAGCAGGACCCAACCAAACCCTCTGCGTCACTGTGCTCCCCAAAATGGATAACGTGTGGTGTCAAAATGTTTATTTTATTATGATACTAGTAACATCAGTTATTACTAAAGTTCCTTTTGCTGAAGTATAAGCTACAAAATTCTGTGGTTAAACCTTTCAAACTTATGCAGAATTTAAAAAACAAACTACAGAGCCTACAATGAAACTATAGAAAGATCTTTACTTTCCGGTAATTTATAGTTATCAGCAGTTATCATGGGCAAAACATATTGATATTAAGGCAAAACAGATTTCAGAAGTTGTTACTTTGAATAAAAAATAAAAAACCTTTGAAAATAAATACTTTATTGTAGATTTACAATGGCATGATAATACTGCATTTAAATTATACAGCTACAGCTTAGGGGAATTCCTCACAACTTTACTGGAAAAAGACTAATTTTCTTTCTCAGAAAAGGTCTTATGACTCGCAAACGTAACTGAATGTTACAATGTTATACAGACTATTAGCATACCATAATACAGCTGTATCAAATACCCGTAAATGCCCAGGAAAGATGAATAAAGTGGGCACAGCTCCCTCCCTTAACCAAACAATCTGTCCGGTCTGATCAAACTGATCATCAATGAAGTGCTTGCTGCAGAGCACACTACTATTTCCTGGCAGATGATCACGTCTGCAGTTTCTCATCCGTATTTCCTTATCTTTTTCTTTGTCGGGTATCTGACAAATACTTCTTAATATTTTATAAAATTAACAATAAATATTAATACATACATAATATTATTTAAATATTAATAATTAAATAATTAATAATAAATCCACAAAATAATGAAGCTAATGGAATCTCTAGATTTTACACCCAAGACAGCGAACACATGTATACTCATCATCATTCTTAGTCATAGCATTGGTGTTTTATTGGGAATCAAGGCCAGTGGTCAGATAAAAGTTCTGTTGAAATTTGGGTATGTTTGAAAGGCAGTAAAACTACAACACCAATTCCAAAAAAAAGCTGGGACAGGATGGAAAATGTTATTTCAGAATAAATGTCTATCTTCATTCAACAATTCAGTTGATTAGGTAAAACATTAAATACCTTGTCTTTATACTGTTTTGTTTGAATACAAGTCAATTTACAAATCACTCCTTTTAGTTTTTACTAGCATTTTCCATACTGTTCCAACTTTTTTGAATTGGGATGGTAAGCTACAAAACTGTACTACACAATTTTCCTTCTTGAAGATTAGCTTACCTAAATATTTTAACATTTCTTTGCTGATCCAGATTTAACGTATACCAGACACTGCACAAAGCTGTGACATAAACAGTGGCTGGACTTGAATTCTTCTTGTGTGTACTCACTTAAAATTTATTCATTTAGCTGAGACTTTTCTCTAAAGTAACTTACAATGTTAAGGTTACAATTATTTACCCATTTATACAGCTGGGTAATGCTACTGGAGCCATTTAGGGTAAATACACTGCTCAAAAAAATTAAAGGAACACTTTGAAAACACATCAGATCTCAATGGGGAAAAAAATCATGCTGGATATCTATAATGATGGGGGGTGTGGTGGCGCAGTGGGTTGGCCCACAGTCCTGCTGTCCGGTGGGTCTGGGGTTCGAGTCCCGCTTGGTGTGTGTGTATCTATAATGATATGGACGGGGTAGTGTGTTAGGAACGAAAGGATGCCACATTGTTTGATGGAAATGAAAACTATCAACCTACAGAGGGTTGAATTCAAAGACACCCCAAAAATCAAAGTGAAAAAATGATGTGGCAGGCTAGTCCATTTTGCTGAAATTTCATTGCAGCAACTCAAAATGGTACTCAGTAGTTTGTATGGCCCCCACGTGCTTGTATGCATGCCTGACAACGTCGGGGCATGCTCCCAATGAGACGACGGATGGTGTCCTGGGGTATTCCCTCCCAGATCTGGACCAGGGCATCACTGAGCTCCTGGACAGTCTGAGGTGCAACCTGGTGGCGTCGGATGGACCGAAACATAATGTCCCAGAGGTGTTCTATTGGATTTAGGTCAGGTGCGCGTGGGGGCCATTCAATGGTATCAATTCCTTCATCCTCCAGGAACTGCCTGCATACCCTTGCCACATAAGGCCAGGCACTGTTGTGCACCAGGGGGAACCCAGGACCCACTGCACCAGTGTAGGGTCTGACAATGGGTCCAAGGATTTCATACTGATACCTAATGGCAGTCAGGGTGCCATTGTCTAGCCTGTAGAGGTCTGTGTGTCCCTCCATGGATATGCCTCCCCAGACCATCACTGACCCACCACCAAACCGGTTATGCTGAACGATGTTACAGGCAGCATAACGTTCTCCACGGCTTCTCCGGACCCTTTCACGTCTGTCACATGTGGTCAGGGTGAACCTGCTCTCATCTGTGAAAAACACAGGGCACCAGTGGCGGACCTGCCAATTCTGGTGTTCTATGGCAAATGCCAATCGAGTTCCACGGTGCCCGGCAGTGAGCACAGGGCCCACTAGAGGACGTTGGGCCCTCAGGCCACCTTCATGAGGTCTGTTTCTGATTGTTTGGTCAGAGACATTCACACCAGTGGCCTGCTGGAGGTCATTTTGTAGGGCTCTGGCAGTGCTCATCCTGTTCCTTGCACAAAGGAGCAGATACCGGTCCTGCTGATGGGTGAAGGACCTTCTATGGCCCTGTCCAGCTCTCTGAGAGTAACTGCCTGTCTCCTGGAATCTCCTCCATGCTCTTGAGACTGTGCTGGGAGACAGAGCAAACCTTTTGGCAATGGCACGTATTGATGTGCCATCCTGGAGGAGTTGGACTGCCTGTGCAACCTCTGTAGGGTCCAGGTATCGCCTCATGCTACCAGTAGTGACACTGACCCTAGCCAAATGCAAAACTAGTGAAAAACAGTCAGAAAAGATGAGGAGGGAAAAAAATGTCAGTGGGGTCCACCTGTAAAACCATTCCTGTTTTGGGGGTCATCTCATTGTTGCCCCTCTAGTGCACCTGTTGTTAATTTCATTAACACCAAAGCAGCTGAAACTGATTAACAACCCCCTCTGCTACTTAACTGACCAGATCAATATCCCAGGAGTTTAATTGACTTGATGCTGTACTCTGATTAAAAAGTGTTCCTTTAATTTTTTTGAGCAGTGTACATTGCTCATAGGTACTACAGCCGGAAGTGGGGATCAAACCTGTGACTTTTGGCTCTAAAGGCACTAGGGCTAACCAGTATTGCTATCAGCTGTCCCTACCTGGGCTAGGAACATACATTTCCCTCTTAAGACTTTTTCACACCAGGAGAAACTGAAGAACTTGTGAAACAACATCCTTTCTCCTTGCCTTACTAGTTTCTGTCATTAGTACAGCTAAACACATAGCTGTGTGTGCCTCTTGATGAGTGCACTTTTCCAATATGGCAGTCTGGAGGAGCCTTCCGTCATGATGCCATGGCCTGTCTACGTACATCTAGGGCTTTGAACAAACTGGAATGGTAGTGCTTTTTAACTTCATGATAGCCAAATTAATTGTTTAGTTGCACAGTCTATTACATAGAGTCAGTCAGTGAAGACGACAGCTGAACTCATGTGTTGTCTTCCTTATGAGCTGCATGGCTCTGATGCAAAACTGGAGTTGAGCCAGCAACAAAAATGAAAATGGTTTGACTGTTTTACACTACTGCACTATATTAAGCCATGTAAAACACTTGTGAAGGACAAATAAGATGTTAAATTCTTATGGAGGTGTCACGAGACCTGACACTGAAGCCCAACCCACCGCACCTGATTCCAATCATGAAGACTAGGGATAACAGAGACAAAGGTACCACAGGAAAGCTGTGGAATCTCGAAGAGAAACTACGCACATTCCTTGCGTATTTACATTTATTCATTTAGCAGATGCTTTTCTCCAAAGTAATGTACATCTCAGAGAATACAATTTGTGCATTACCTCATAAGAAAGAGACATGGTTGCAGACATGTCATTCTTAAGTTAGTTTCTTTCCACTACATGCGCCAATGTTCATCACACGAGTAGCTGCATAAAACTCAATGGATGATTCCTGATAACTTTAAAACAATTTTTTTTTTTTTATGAGATACACAAATATTTACGTTCATTACAGGAGTAGCAGCTGCGTAAAGGCTTATCCGGGCATAATCATGGAAGTTATGGTGCAGGAACATTTATACCTTACACGAGCTTAAGTGATCATGGGTGAAATGAGTCCGGAAGAGGTGAGTTTTCAGACCCTTTTTAAATGTTGACAGAGATTCAGCAGTTCAGAGTGAGAGGGGAAGGTCAGTTCCACCACAACAGAGCCAGAACCGAGAATCTTGGTGTTATTTCAGAGTTTAGGTATCCAAACAAAGAAAACAACCTCGCTTCAAACTTGAACACGTCCTTCAACCATGCCCCCTTGAATGCTCTTGACCTTGACTACTCCCTAGGTTATAACCCCTGGAATACAGATTTGACCCCTGCTTTCATTTATTCCCAAGATTTCACCTCTAACCCTGTTTTCATTCTTTAACTTGCTTGTGTCTTCACCTCCTCGTGTTATTGTTCATCTGTCATTTTTAAAGAAAACAGATTTCTGCTTAGGTGCAAACCATAAACTATCAGTCAAAGTTTAGCTTGGCAATATGGCCAACACTCAAGGAGATATAGGAAGGTCTTCTGTGCATAACAAATTTAATGCAAGTTTATTAAACTTTCACCAAAACTATATAATATAGACTACATATATAATATCTTAATAAAATAAATATTAAATAAATTTCTTCGCTTAGATTTTTAGTTATGCTTAAAACGGTTTCACATCCTTCGGAATTTTTCATATTTTTAGCTTATGTCATGAAATTTAAATTTTTTATTAATTTATTCTTCGTTGAAAAACCACAAAGAACAGAAAAGCCAAAGCAAACAATTGCATTTTGTCTTCACTTCTGATTTATTGAATGGAGTGAATTTGCATTTTTTTTTTAAAACACTTGGTTAAAAGAAACCAGTACAGAAGTATCACTTCTTTCTTTTGTGTTAAAATTTTACTGAAAACTGTCACTGAAAGATTGTATAGATTTACAAATGCAGATTCATAGCTCAGTAAGTATGTAGGTTTCATTTACCATGGAAATTTGAACAAGCAGTTGATTACACACATGGAAGACTGTTAAAAGCAGCTTTAAGAAATCTGCCTTTAACTTGCTGTGATCATCTTATTTCCTAGACTTTGGCATAAAATCATTATTAGCGGTTACATCATTTGAAAAAGAGTTGAGCAGCAGACCAAGACAAAGAATAATGGACCTCTTCCAATATTATCCTTCAGAAACACTGGGTGTGGTCCTCAGCATGAGTCTCCTGCCAAAACTACAAGTCATAGAAACAAGTAACTTTTAACAGTAGAAGTGGAACTGAATACCCAAACATCTAAGGGTGCAAAAAGACGGGGTTGCAGTCAGGATCAAATGTAAAAATGTTGATTGTCAGAGTTTTTTTTCTGCTTGATGTCCCAGAGGTGATGTTTTTGCAATTTGCATACCGAATGAAGAACTCTTGTACGGAAATCTTTCAGTGCGGTGCAGCATATGTTTCTGGGCCCCTGTAAACATTTAATTAACAGCTACAAACTTACAGTATATTGAAGATGGTACTGATAATATGTGAGTAACATCTAAGACCTATGGCCGAAGAAGTTATGTTCACGCAAGAATGTATGAATGACCTTGTTCCGTCAAATGTGTGGAATATGTTGGTTACAGCAGAATAAAAAGAGCATTTAAAGAGACATCCATGGATACATACATTCAAACACACCCAACAAACATGTAAATTAGACTGTAAAAGAATGAACTGCGAGCGTGATCTAACCTGTGGACTTCTACTGTTTAGTTGTATTTACAGCTTGATATAAACAACAAAAAAATTTAAGGCACATTTTATCCAGTGCACATCATTTGTGAAGATTCCCAAGGCAAAAGGCCACGATATACTCAACGCAGGGATTATTGGCTTCTTCTGGAGCCTACATTACAGCAGTGTGATGTGACCAGTGCTGCAATAATGTAAGTCTATTGCATTGATTGGGATATATTAATTCTGTTATTGCAACACCATTGGAATATTCAATTAAAGCAACACTCCTATAAAACTGTACGCCTTAGTAAAATATTAAATTGGGCCGAAGTATCACTATACAAAGTTAGTGCCAGGTCCGGTTATACAGATGAGCAAATATAGGACCCTTCTTAATGAAACCATGTGGTCTTTTTTCTTCCAGAATTACAATGAAAAACATAAAATACTGATGAATGCCATTAAAAATAATGCACAGCCATATTTAAACCTTAAAACATTTTAATGTAATTGTCACAATACTTAAGTTTTCATTGGTCCAGATATTACAGAACCTAATGAATTGCAGTTAACTCTGGAAAGCTGTTTAATTTCAGGAAGAAACTGAAAATCACTTACTCTGGCAACCCTGTAAGCCTGTGTTTATGCTTGGATTGCACCCCTCAGGATATGGTCTAAAAAATTGTTTAGCCTGCTAAATTGGCTGTTGCTTTACTGACAGTATGGCTGGACCTGGTGAGTGGACATGCAGCAGAAAAAAAAAGTGGCAAGTCTAGTTATGGCAGCACCCATCCCAACCAAACGTGGATTTTTGCTGTATGTATGTAAGGATGCAACAGCAAATAAATACACTTTTAACAAAACAAAACAAAACACACACACACACACACACACACACACACACACAAACCCATTGGAGTGAGGGGACTCATGCTGGTTGTTAAAACTTAATTGGCTGCTTTAAAAAAATAACTCCATGAGCCCACCTAACCCCAAGGCCACACCCATGACCCTCATGTGCTCCAAACTGAACACCTTCATTAGTAGGCTGGAGGCTGGTAGCCTCCATCTCCCTGCTGCTCTGTGTTGGAAGAGAAGGGGGACTGCTGGTAGCCTTGTGGGACAGTGGTGGCGTATGGAGGGTAGGGGGTGGTGTGGTCATTTGCTGGATCTGTGTAGTTCTGACTAAATTCAGTCACTCCTTCACGGTATCTTCGCACAGCAAAAAAGACCAGCAGCCCCTGTTAATGAACAGAGGTCATAAAATTAAGGTCAACTCTTCCCTTTTGTTTTAGTATTATCACACTGTCATAAACATTTTTTTATGTATTAGAATTCAGTCACACTGGATTTTGTTTTCTTTATCTCCATCTTCTTTTTAACCCCTTTTTCCCTTCCTGCATCATGTTGCCATTAGATCTGCTGTATTAACAGAGGCATAACGTGAGTGTTGCTCGGTATTTTGCGTTAACAATGTGCTCTGTGACCATTTTCAAAACCGCTGGAAACGATCACAGGAGAAATCTCATTTGCATGGTTGGCGAATTCAAATATGCAGACACACACATCGGAAAGGGTGCGGAAAGAACAAAGTGCCTTACCCAAGTGATTATGGAGAAGAAAGAGAAGGCCACCACAGCCCGTGCAGCATCCACAATGACGTTATCAGTTTTGTTGGTGTGTGACCACTGGTTGGCCAAGTAGCAGAAACAGATGAACCACAGGAATGTCCACAGGCCTTGGGAAAGCAGGGACAATGAGGAAAGTAAGAACATGGACGAGATGTGACATTTATGTTGGGGAAGCACGTAGTATAGCGGTTAAAAGCATACACTTTTAACCTGGTGGTCACAAGATCAAATCCCTGACATATCCTTCCTTGCTTTGGTTAAATATGTAAAGTAATAAATGAAGTTCTAAGTCCCTTACAGCTAGAAGTGCACATTCCTATGGGAGACCCCAAGGCATTCAGTTTTCTCCACTGTATGTCATCCAGGGGGTTCATTGTCTGCAAAGGCCATGTCTCAATGATAAGCCCCATACCTGAGAAGCCCAGATCGGCAGTGACTATGTATTTCCTTTCCTTGGCATTGCTGATCTGGGGGAAGTAGGCGTCCAGCACCAGGAAGAAAACGCAGGACAGGAAGGCCACCACTCCAACAAACACTGCATAGCTACAGGCACCGTCGTTCTCGTTAAACATGCACTTGGCATTTTCAGCACTTGTGTTGATGTAGCCTTCTCCTGTGATGGTCGCAAAAACCACAATGGCAAACACCTGAAATGGAACGACAGCTGTAAACACCTTTTACTGTCCTCTCATAACATTCTAAATAAGGAGATACAAAGCAAATACACATTATCTGACAAAATTGTGAAATAAATGGATATTTCATAAATAAATGAGCCAGCACACCTACAGAAGCAATATTCCTGTAGCCCATTTTCAAACTGAATACTACAATAAAAAAAAAAAATCATTCAAGTGCACTTCATTTTCATATGCATACATTATTTTCATGATAAATTAATGAGATGATAGCTGATATATGGGGGTGTGGTGGCGCACCAGGTTTGGCCCAGGCCTGCTGTCTGGTGGGTCTGGGGTTTGAGTCCTGCTTAAGGTACCCTGCGACGGACTGGCATCCCATCCTGGGTGTGTCCCCTCCTCCTCCAGCCTTGTGCCCTGTGTTGCTGGGTTAGGCTCTGGCTTGCCACGACCCCGCTCGGGACAAGCGGTTTCAGACAACGTGTGTGTGATGATAGCTGATATAGGCTGGCTGGAAAAAACATTCATGCATCCAATTTCAATAGCTCCTCATCCTGAGCAGGTTCATGATGAACTGGAGCCTATTCTGGAAACGCTGGGTGCAAGGCTGAGGGGGGTACACCCTAGACTGGATGCCAGTCCATCACTGGGTAGTCATACACCCATTCACACTACAGGCAATTTAGAGTCACCAATTCGGCCTAAACTGTATGTCTTTGGCCTGTGGGAGGAAACCAGAGCACCTGAAGAAAACCCACGCAGACATGGGTAGAACATGCAAACTTCACCCGTGCCGAGCAGCAATCAAACACACATTCTCTCGCACTACACAGGTGCTGTGAGGCAGCACTGCTACTTGCTACACCATCATGCCACCCCAAAACACAAAAGAAATATCATTTATTTATTGCGTACTTCCCAAACAGCAGTTCTGGATAGCTGACACTTTTTATCTTCACTAAATTCAGACAGTTTCTGTTGTTGTTGTTTCTGTGTAGCCATTACCGCAATACTAAGTTTGAAAAAGTAAAAAGAAACAGTTGATAACAGCGTCATTTACCCAAGAAAATTTCCCAACAGCATCTGTTCCTGTTTCCATTGTTTTAAATTTTGTGATCATGACACTTAGGGGAATAGCGATGTGCACAACTTTAAACCACGGCTAACCTCAACAAAACCATAGCATTTATCGAAAACCACTAATTTGGATGACAAGCCCTATGAAGTGTAATTAAATTAATCTTAAAATGTCCCAAAATGTTACTGCACGGGTATTTTAACTCATCCAACGTATATTTCTTCGCAAAAAATCTGCCAGTATTACTGCTGGTTTTAATAACCAAAAATCATGATGAGGCTTGATTCAGATTGGAGGCAATGGACAGTTTGTCCTATAGCACTATGTATGTGTACAAGCCCTGTGTTCATAATACAAACTATAAAATAAAATAAATTAAGATGCAGAGGGAAGAACGATCAATGTCCACTTCTTGAGAAATTTAGAAATTGGTGCCACCTAGTTAATGACGCTGAACCACATATTAACACTGGAGTAAAACGGAAGAATGCTCAACGTCTATGTATTTCAAAGGTGGTGTAACTATAGCTCAAGATGAAAAAACAAACAATCAGGGTCCACAGGGTAAGAACAAAGTGATCAGTGTTTCCAGTATGGCACGTGGTCTTGAGTAAAGTTGTTTTGTTGCGATCAGTCGATTAATTTCAGCTTCCAAAGAGTTTGTGTGAAAATTATAGTAAAGATGGAGAATTCTGATGGACAAACAAGTTTGAAGAAAGCTAAAGACATCAACACCATGGACGAAGAGGATTAAGTTGTAAGACAGTCAGACACAAATTTCTAGAGCTTTGCCATAGAATTTTTACATGAACGTGACTCATCGAGCCTTAAAAAATTAACACTTATTTTTCTTGGAATCGGTGTTCATAGACTGGATTGTTCTTCCTTCTGCATCTTCAAATGTCAACGTCAACCCAGGATCACACACTTCTTGCACGCTGCTGCACAAGAGTCCACCGGCAGCAAACACCACTCATCACATGGCGGGTGACAACTCCAGGTCCACCAAATCTTCGTTCTCACTGAAAACACAGCACTTTACATGTCTCTGCCCTGAAATTTATAACCAAGGGTGGCAATGAGGAGAGGAACCCGTAGAGAAAAAGGAGACCAAAAGTGACCCGAGTCTGAAAGTCCTGCTCATAAATGCAGAACTGCCCCTCACTGATGCATGAACAAGTCATGGTTTGTGAGGTGCTTCTGCCTTGTGAGAACAAGGCCAGACACAGAGGGGAATTTGCGACAAAGGAAAACAGATCCTCTTTTTTAGTTTCACTTTGCCCGCCGGGTGGAGAAGAGGTGGGCTGAAGGACTGGGGGCGGAGTTTTAATTTGTCAGAAAGACAGGCACACACATTTCTTTTTGTGTGAGCACTGGCCACCTGGAGTTTTGGGGTATTTCCAAAAAAGGGCTGAAAGCCACATTTTCAGTACCCGTCCAGAAAACACCCGACGACTCATTTTGGGGGGACATCTATCTAACAGTTAATTAAACGTACTATTACAATAATCTGAGAACACCTCACTTGTTGCTAACTAAACTTTGTCGCTGGGTGTATCCACCTCCTCCGCAGCATCCAGAAGTGACAACCGGTCCTTTGTATGAGATAATAAATGTCTTTTCAGTAGAAACCATTCCACGTATCCAGCAAAATCCATACTGAGCAAAGCACAATGTTCAGCAAGACTCTTACAATAACAATCAATCACACATATGCCAAGAGCCAAGTATAAATATTTGAAGGGAGGAGTGCACTAGGGTAAAGTTTCAAACGTTACAGAACCTGAGGCACAGTTTTGTGACTGTTCTAGAAGTAAGGGATCATCTGGGCAAGAGCGATTTCGGCAAAAAAGGGTTTTCTGATAGCACACTCAGGATGAGTTATATCATATCTGGAATATATTGCATTTATTATTATTTTTTTTTTTTTTGTTTGTTTGTTTTATATTTCCAACATGAATGCTTTGGACATTTAAGGTAAATGAATGATACCAAAAAAAAAAAAAAAAAAAAAACACGTCATATCCATACACACACACACACACACACACACAAGCATATATAAAATACACACCGACCGGTTTTTCCCTGCTGGGTTATCTCTTTTTATTTAAATAGTAACCAGTTCTGTTGTGCGTGACAGGATGTGCTGCCTGTGTGGTTAAAGAAATGAAACAGGGCTGCCCGAACGAACCCACTACTCATGATTTCTCACCGCTGGCAGCCGGATTCAAACACAAAGTTTAGCGCGGTAACCCAAGTTCTCTTGACTTATTTTTACCTGGCTGGAGGTGCTGTAACAACACGCTGCTTGCAGTAACTGAATGAAAGTGCTATATAATATATGTATATGTATGAGAGCAGAGCAGGTAGCTCGGTTTGCTGGCAGAGAGAGGGGGGCACCGCCAAAATGCGGCATTTCGTTTTTTTGTGCAGCGCAACAGGCTACGCGTACTTGCGCGGCTGTTCCCTTTTCCAGCCGTATGGTAAACAAAAAATAAGTTAAGGTGTCTTTGTTGTGGCGAGCTACCGGCGTATCTTTGGCGCTTTCTCCTGAAAACGGACACCGGCGTTTTCGCAAGGTAAAGCTCAAAGAAAGGTTACGTGGAAAACGCGGCGCGGTGCTTTGAGTTTGCTCGGGGCCGCGCGTTACTCACCCAGCTGAGGACGCGCACGATCGTTTGCGGCTGTTTGAGGAACGCGACGCAGTCGAAGGAGCCCCCCGCCAGCGAAGCCCCGTACGCGCCCGACTCCATTGCCCAAGAGCTCGCGAGTCTTGATCACGCAGAGAAGAGAAGTGTTATTTCAGCTCAGCTTTTTGTCTCGTTACACCTCGCAGCAGATTGCTTTCGCTGCCGTTTCCTGAAAGTGAAAGATCCGCCCAGTACGGAAACATACGTTGCACGTCAGTCCAGCGTACAGCCAGGCTGCCAGGCGGTCGGAGAAGTACGGCGTAGTAAGTAGTAACACAGTCACAGTGCGGTGCAGTACGGAGTAACGTGTAACGCTGTGTAACACTGTGTAGTATAGCGCAGTACCGCACAGTGCAGCACCGAGTAATAGTCGGAGTCTAGTACAGGGCAGTACCGTGCAGTACAGAGTAACAGTCTAGTACAGTGTTGTTGTGCAGTGCAGTACCATATGATATAGTGCAGTGCAGTAGAGTAGCAGTGTAGTACAGTGCAGTAGAGAGTAACAGTGTAACACAGTGGAGTATGGTGCAGTACAGAGTATGTATAGTACAGTGTAGTACCATGCAAGACTGTAGTACTGTGCAGTACAGAGTAACAGTGTAAAACAGTGTATGTAGTACGGCACATTACCGTGCAGTACAGTACAGAGTAACAGTGTAACACAGTGCAGTATAGAGTAACAGTCTAGTTCAGTGCAGTACATGCAGTACAGGGCAGTACAGAGTAACAGTGTAGTGTAGTGCAGTGCAGAGTAACGGTATAGATAGTACAGCTTAGTACCATACAGTACAGGGCAGAGTAACACTCTAGTACAGTGTAGTACCATGCAGTGCAGTACAGAGTAATCGTGTAACACAGTGTAGTATAGCGCAATACCGCACAGTGCAGCACAGAGTAACAGTCTAGTACAGTGTAGTATACACAGTACAGTGCAGTAAAGAGTTACAGTGTAGTATAGTGGAGTACCATGGAGTACAGAGTAACAGCCTAGTATAGTGTAGTACTATACAGTGCAGCACAGTAGAGTAGCAGTATAGTACAGTGTAGTACAGTACGGTGCAGCACAGAGTAACAGTGTAACACAGTGTAGTATAGCGCAATACCGCACAGTGCAGTACAGAGTAGCATGGCGCAGTACCATGCAGTACAGTACAAAGTAACAGTCTAGTACAGCATAGTATCATGCAGTGTAGTACAGAGTAATAGTCTAGTACAGTGCAGTGCAGCACAGAACAATAATCTAGTACAGTGTAGTAGTATGCAGTGCAGAGTAACAGTGTAGTGCTGTGCAATACAGTGCAGTACAGAGTAACAGTCTAATACAGTGTAGTATAGAGCTGTACCACACAGTGCAGTACAGAGTAAGTCTAGTACACTGTGGTACAATACAGTACACTGCAGTACCATGCAGTGCAGTTCAAAGTAAAGTCTAGTGCAGTACAGTACAAAGTAACAGTGTAGTACAACACAGTGCAGAGTAACAGTGTAACACAGTCTAGTACAGCGAAGTGCAGTAGAGAGTAATGCAGTGTATTACAACCCCGATTCCAAAAAAAGTAAGACAGGAGACAGTAAGGAAAATGCTAATAAAAACAAAAAGAAAATGATTTGTAAATTGACTTGTATTCAGACAAGAACTGTATAAAGACCATGTTTTACCTAAGCAACTGCATTGTTTTTTGAAGACATACGTTTATTAAATTGGTGTCTGCGACACGTTCTAAAAAAGTTGGGGCAGGGGTAGTTTAGGATACTGCTGTTTTTATGCAAGCGGTGTGGAGAAGTTTGCGCTGGACACAAGAGGGCGTAGTAGTCTAGGATCTTCTAGGGTAACATTCATTACCCTGAAATGTTACTGTAAAATCCCCTGCTCAATAAATGGGTCAATTATAGAATGCTTATCTGGTGTTCTAAGCTAGTTTGGATCATAAGAGTTCCTGAAATAAATGCTAATAATAATAATAATAGAGTCTAGGAATAATGAGAGTCAGTGACACCAGGTCACATGCAATAAAACTGAAGGACAGGACAATACTTTATTAATCCCTGCAGGGGAATTCACACAGAGCAGCTCAATGTGGCACATAACAACAAAGTGCAGTTATAGTGCCATCAAAGACAATAAATAACAAAATAAATAATAAAATGGCAAATCAACATTGAAAAGTTCCAGAAACACTAGAACTAAAGTGAGAAAGACTAAAGCAGTGCACTGACCCTCAGCACAATCACACCAATAAGAGCCTGATTCGCAAACTGCAGGGGGTCCAGGTGGTCTCACAAGAGGTTTGATGTGATCCAGCACCAGCCGCTCAAGGGTTTTTATGATATGCCATGTGAGAGTCCCTGAAATGGGCGGTGTGGTGGCGCAGTGGGTTGGACCGGGTCCTGCTCTCTGGTGGGTCTGAGGTTCGAGTCCCGCTTGGGGTGCCTTGCGACGGACTAGCGTCCCGTCCTGGGTGTGTCCCCTCTCCCTCCGGCCTTCTGCCCTGTGTTGCCGGGTTAGGCTCCGCGACCCCGTATGGGACAAGCTGTTTCAGATAATGTGTGTGTGTGTGTGAGTCTCTGGATCCCGAAGACGTGTTCATTATACTGTAAGTGGTGGTAGATTAAATAGCTGGATAAACAACTTGTTCTCCATTGTAAGAAGGTGGATAGTAGATGGGCAAACACCAAGGTTGAACATTAACCGCTTTCCTTGCCTTGTGCGTGTAATATTGGTGAGTTGCACTTATAGGGAACCTATATGTACTGTAGCCTATGTGTTGGCCCTCATTCATTGCCATTGGCCGCACCTGTAGGGGCAATAGGTGGTGTGATTGTTATAGCCACTGCCTTTGGACTTGGAGGTGGTGGGTTTGAATCCCACCCCTGTTGTAGTACTCCTGAGCAAGGTACATACCCTGAACTGCTCCATGAAGTGAAAAAGAAGCTTACCCAGCTGTATAAATGGGTAAAGCATTGTAAGTACATGAACACTGGAGAAACAAGTTAGTTAAAATACATATTTCTACATTTGTGAAGCATCACCATGATGTTCATAAGTAATATACTGCAGAACAGATATAGCACAGGCTAACATCTTGCACCCCAAAGTATGTATTACACGTTGTTCACATTAGACACGGTACTGCGCTGTAGTAGAGTGTTACTCGGTACTGTGTTACTCTGTACTACACTGTATTGTACAGTGCAACTCCAATTCCAAAAAGTTGGGACAATCGAGTGTTTAGCACTGTCTTTTAACAACACTTACTAAGCATTTGGGCACTGAAGACACCAGTTGGTTAAATTTAGCAAGTAGAAATTTCCTCCATTCATCCATTATACAGGTATGCAGCTGTGCAGTTGTAAAGGACCTTCGTTGCCATATTTTGCACTTCATAAGAGGCCACACATTCTCAGCTGGAGACAGGTCAGGACTGCAGGCAAGCCAGTCTAGTACCGGCACACTCTGCTTACGCAACCATGAACTCGTAATCCGGGCTGAATGCGGTTTGGCGTCATCCTGCTGGAAAATGCAGGGACGTCCCTGGAAAAGACAGCGTCAGGACAGCAGCATATGTTGCTCCAAAATTTCTACGTATCTTTCTACACTGATGGTGCCCTCACGGAAGTGCAAGATACCCCTCCCATGGGCACTGACACACCCCCATACCATGACAGACACTGATTTTTGGACCTGAACCTGATTACAGCTTGGATGATCCTTTTCCTCTTTGGCCCGGAGAACACTACAGCTGTTTCTTTCCAAAAACTACTTGACTTGTTAACTCATTGGACCACAAAACACGATTGCACGATTGTCCATCTCAGATGAGACCGAGCTCAGAGAAGTCAGCAGCTCTTCTAGACCGTGTTGATGTATAGCTTCAGCAGCAAATGGTTGTGACTGACAAAGGTTTACCGCAGTATTCCCGAGCCCATGTCATGATATCCATTACAGACACAGAAGTCGTTTTCGGCCTTACCCTTTACGCACAGGGATTTGACCGGATTCCTTGAATCTTTTCATTATATTGTGCACTGTAGAGAGTGAAATGCCCCAGATCCCTAATTTGTCTTTGGGGAAAGTTGTTCTCAAAGTGCTGGATTATTTGCTGATGCAGCTGTTGGCAAATCGATGCTCTTTGACCCATCCTTGCTCTTGAAAAACGAAGCCTTTTTTTGGAGGCTCCTTATATACTGCAACATGATTGTCTCACATATTTAACATCACGTTTCACATCACCTCATAATTTCAACTTGTCACATTGTTATTAGTGAAGAATGAAAATGTCTTTAAGAATAGAGAAAATAGTTCTCTTTACCCTTAACGTTTTATGTTTTAAACATCGACCATATTTCACTTTTGACAAGACAAACACACCAGTAATGCGACAAACCAGAAAAGCCAGTTTATGGTGTAGAAGAAATTATATTTATTCAACATTTAACTCTGTTGCTTCTTTACATGCTGAGCTTTGGAAACAAATAGTTATGTACTTCAATATATTTGTGACTCGTGTCAAATATTTCAAAACGTTAATTTTTTTCTCAGAAATTCCACCACAAAACAAAAGGAAACGGAATAAAATGGAAGAAATGTGACACGTGAAAGTCAGACAAGGACGGAGGACAGTCTTGTTTTTTCATGCCCTCCTAAAAATGTATAAATGAGACACGTAGATTTTTGTTGGAAATTTTGAGACTTTTTTTTGGCAGCAAAACATATTTATACAGAGTTCTAACTGTAAAAATGGACCACTGACCACAGATAAACTAATGGAAAACTATGCACTAATCTGCACTTTACAATTCATAATTTTAGTACCTTGACACAAAAAGCTACAGATCCTGCTCATCATTAAACTTCTGGCTCTTACAGCGACTGCTCTTGGGCTTCAGTTTTTCAGTGTAAAAGAGTTGTTAAGAATTCTTATGAAGGAAATACAATTTTTCTATAAAAAAATTCCCTTCCCTCAGACAGAAAGACTGATGTATAGGGTTACAATCCACATCTCTATTCTATTGCTGCTGAACCAAAGTGTACTTTACTTTACACTAAAGCTATAGGGTGGCAGTGTTGTCAAAGAAACACTTCTCTGTGACACTTTTGTCACCGTGATGATTGCAGAAGTGACCTTTGTCAGCACAAGACACACAATTCGTAACTCACAGCACATTAACCTTGTTTGTTCACATTCACCTCTATGTGCTGGTCACAGCTGTTTTACAGTCCTATATTCATATCCCATATTCCAGCATGCCAGATTTTCCAGTTTATGGTGCAGCTGAGCTCTTTGGTTGTGATTATGATGGAATGTATTGTGTGATAAATGTGACATTGCATGGAATGCTCTCTGTTGGGAGCTTTTTGTCATTCTTTCATTATCTCTGTGGGTGCAAACACTGCCATCTGGATGAACGCATTGAAACTGGAAATTCTTCAATGTACTACAAGACATTGTTCTCAAGCATCATTTAGGAAAATGTTAATTTCGTGCCCCTGGCTTAAAAAGATGAAAACATCTCTATGTATCAAAATATTTTGTTTTCCTCTCAGCAAAATAACGTTAGGGTGGATTATCCGGTGGAGAAAAAAATAGATGAGCAGTTCAGACAGTGTGGCATTCTACACTACACAACTTACTACAACGGTATTCTTAAATTGTTGTTCATTAACACTTCTGAATCGCATTTCCGGCAATTTCCTTCGCTGGCCTATGTAAAACATAGGTAATACGTATTCTGTGGTGAGCCAAGTGAAATTATACCTTCACAAAAGGATACAGTACAGATACCCCTCTACTTACGTAAATTTGACTTACGTAAATCCGGATTTACGTAAAAAATTCCCAGCACACACATTATTTACGGATAGCACTTTTATTTTACGCAAAACATCTGAAATGTGTTAAACGCAAGTCGGCGTAGCCAGACAGGGAAGGAAGATACATCTTTTCAGTTCTCGCATTTTGAGCCGTGAACGCATCTCCTCTCGTTAGTGTAGTGCTTTACTCGCATATTTTTTACCCATTTCATTATTCACAGGGCTCCAGTGGTAAATGTGCACTTGAAGGAAAATGAGAACCGTCTCGCAAGGGTACAGCGATTGCTTTAGAAATTAAATTAAAAATACTAAGGAAGTATGAAGGTGGACAGAGATTATCGTCTATCAGGAACCAGTTTTATTGACCATAAGTACAATAGTGAAGGAGCACGTGAAAGGAACACCTAGAGTGAAACAACACTAATAATGAATAAAAGTCAAGGTGCAATAACTGAGATCCATCCATCCAGCGTCAATAACCGCTTGTCCCGGTCAGGGTCGCGACAAACTGGAGCCCAACCCGGCAACGCAGGGCACAAGGCCAAAGGGGGAAGAGACACACCGCGGACCAGACGCTAGTCCATCGTAAGGCACCCCAAGCGGGACGTGAACCTCAGACACACTACACACAGCTAGCTGAACCTGTTGTGCCACCATGTGCCCAATAATTGAGATGTAAAAATTATTAATATTATGTTGAATGGTAGAGGGGGTGCGGTGGCGCAGTGGGTTGGACCGCAGTCCTGCTCTCCGGTGGGTCTGGGGTTCGAGTCCCACTTGGGGTGCCTTGCGATGGACTGGCGTCCCGTCCTGGGTGTGTCCCCTCCCCCTCCGGCCTTACGCCCTGTGTTACCGGGTAGGCTCCGGTTCCCCGCGACCCCGTATGGGACAAGCGGTTCTGAAAATGTATGTGTGTGTGTGATGTTGAATGGTGGGGGAGGAGGGGGACTCTGAGATACGTAACTTTTGACTTACGTAAGGGGTCTATTTGCGTAAGTCGAGGGGTGTGACGTTTACCGTTTTAATAAACATATACTATATGATACAGCTTCCAAAATGAAATAAACCTTCCAACTGAGCACAAAGTAAAAACTAGTGTATAACTTCCTCCGGTCCAACCATCCGTAAATCAATAGAGAAAACAGAGAGAACACAAGAAGCATTACCCAGGTAAAGAAAAAACATACCCGTAAATAAACCGTGCAGTTGAGCTGCACGGTGACACAGCGCGTTTTTTTTTTCACGCCTGTTTTTGGTGGCAAACCCTTAGTCAGGACGGGCAGTGGCCACTCTCCGCTCGGCTACATCCGTTTTTCAGTAGAAGGCACCAGAGCAGCTCAGAAGGACATTAAGTCCTTATAAAAAATTGCTCTTATTACTCGGTAAGTGTTTCTTTTTTTCCGAGCGTTTTTACTATGACGCAGACGTGTACTGGAGGCGCTCATACAGACTAAATTATAAAGAAGATATATATCTCTAATTAATATGAGGCTCTGTGATTGTAGCAGTGCTTATCAATTACTTGTGAAGATGATTAATCAAATATGTGAGCATTTGCAGTGTATGATAACGTAAAAATATCCGAGACGCAGTGAGTGAAAAAAAAAGGACAGTGTGACAGTGTCACTTAAGCGGCGCACTTGGTTCTCACTGACTGTTTCAGAGAATGGTTAATTTGCGGTGATGTGATTATGTAACAGTCTTGTTTTGTAATTGATTGCAGGACTGTTTTTTTTGTGAGATATGAGCTGGTTTATTATATATATTAATGAAGTAAAGTGTGGTAATTTCAGCAAACGAAAAATCAGAGTATCCTGGCGCAGAATAGGGGGCTGTGGGTGCCCCTATAATTACTTTACTGTAGGATTTCACCTCAGGTCACTTCCACTGGACCCTGTGAATTATAGAAGTAATCCTTACTAATAGACTCTAAGTGGAGATTTACACTCTACTGCTTTGTCTCAGGATGCGGGTGAACACTCTCTCCAAAGATTTTAGAGCATCTCAAATGGTTTCTAACACCAAGAACGTGTATAGACAGCGAAATGAGTGGAGATCAACTCCTTCTCGACTGCTGTTGGACTCCTGTCACTGTCAGTGTCATTCGGAACTCCAGTCTCACATGGGCAGCTGGTAGTACTGTAGGTATAGCAGTTAGAACTACTGCCTGTGGACCTAAAGGTTGCAGGTTTGACTCCCACCTCCAGCTGTAGTACCCTTCAGGAGTGTAGTCACCCTAAATTGTTTCAGTTAAAGTTGCCCAGCTGTACAAATGGGTGAATAATTGTAGGTTGGAAAATGAAAAATGTCAGCTAAATGAGTACATGTAAGTGCCTGTGAGATCAGTGACACTGCATGGACAAATGGTCTTTCGTAGATCTTACGAATCTATTATTAATAGTAGACTAAGTGATCATCTGACTCATAAACTAAGGCGTTTAGTCTTGTTTAAGAGATTTTGATGCTCTTCCCAGGCCTGTGGTTGTTCTTTCATTGACAAATTTTACACATTGTGCTCCTTTATTGAGGTCATGGACATTTACGAAAGAATTTCTCGACCTGGCTCCATTTTGGAAGTCGGGTTCTTGAAGAAATATGCACTTGGTCCTTGTTTTCGACTTACAGATTTTCAAGGCGATGAACATTTTTCCGGTTATTTTCCGGATTTTTAAAGGCATTTTCTTCACTTATTTTTAAAAATACATTTGTTGTGGGGGGGCGCAGTGGGTTGGACCGGGTCCTGCTCTCCAGTGGGTCTGGGGTTCAAGTCCCGCTTGGGGTGCCTTGTGATGGACTGCCGTCCCGTCCTGGGTGTGTCCCCTCCCTCTCCAGCCTTATGCCCTCAGTTGTGGGGTTAGGCTCCGGTTCCCCGCGACCCCGTATGGGACAAGCGGTTCAGAAAGTGTGTGTTTGTTGTGGAGCAAGTGTTAACTGTGTTACTGCGTTCAGATATAGTTGGTAGCGAAATGTGTCCAAAGAGAGTAGGATTGTGGGACCAGATTCATTCCACTGGCTTCCCCAGAGTTTACAGCTCCTGGCTGATGTTCCTGACTCTTAAAATGAGGAGGATTGCATATGTTAATGGGATGATTCAGTCAAAAAAAAAAACATTAAGTGGGGAATTGTGAAGACAGTTTATTTTTAGTCATTTTAAGTCACTTGAAGTTAAGAAGATATTAGAATAAAAGCCTTTCAGCATATTTTTTTTTTTTTTTTATTAATTGTGAAGGTCCAGGTAAAATTATTATTATTATTATCCAACATTTTTACAGTACCCTCCCAGCAAATAAATTGAGATACGCCTCTATTTTTATGCTTTAATATATTGTATAGATAATAAAGGAAACTGAAAGCAACCAGATGCTAACTAATGTTGCAAAATGTTGTTTTGGTTTAAGAAAATCATTAATTAAAAGTCCTATGACGGACTGGTGTCCTCTGCTCACAGTCTCCTCTGTGTCACCCTTTTTGTCTTCAAGACTCTGGTACATAGCGTGAGACTAGCGGGTGAAGAACATAGAATAAATAAATAAGTAAATGTCCTGTAGGAAATTTTTTATTATTTATAGCATTATCTGAGGATTCTACAGAATCTACCCCATATAAATAATTCTAGGGAGAGCTGTAATATGCAGCTTCTGTTGATTGTGTTGTGGAACGTGTCTAGAAATGAATCGAGATGTGAGCAGACTAGTTGTCTTCGTAATCTGATGACCTGGTCTACTACCTGCTGTCTCTGGCCTGTCCAGTCTGTTCAATAAATCACACTCAGATTTTGACAAGCACAGGAAATGATCCATAGTCCTTTTAGAATGAATGTTTAAAATACATAAGATACCGTCATAACCATTTTATGGGTAAGGCTAAACTTACAATATCTCAAAGATGAAACAGTGTACTTTATAGCTGTTAGGTTCTGGGTCCTGATGTGGGTTAGAATCTGTCTCTATTTGTGAGGAATTTGCATGTTTGCATGGATTTCCCTGGTACCCTAGTTTCCTCCCACAGTTCAAAGACGTGTCAGGTGAATTGATGACTCCGAATTACTGGTTGTGCGTGTGCGTGTGTGTGTGTGCGGCTCTGCACCTCCATGATCCAGAGCTGGGCTAAAGGGTTACTGTGTGTGAGTGAGTGTCACAGCACTTGACCCAGTTGTAAAACCACAGGAGCTCAGAATGGGCTTCGAAGTACTAGCCCTCAGGGTACAAGGCACATTAACCTTAACTGTTACAGAACCTGTACCAGTTTTGTCTGTTCTGCGTGCAGATGTGTGTGCATTTTATATGCCAAATGCTACTTAGACAGCTGCACCTACAGGTGTGTTATTGAAGAGTGCAATAATGGGAACATTGTGCTCCATAATTTAAAAAATGATTTGGTGTTGGCCCCACTGTTGTGCGAGGTGCATGGCACCGAAACACTGTAAGTCTTATCTAGAATGATCGCATAGAAAAACTTCCTCTTTTCTGTGAGCGCTTACTCCCAGATGAGGCCTTTTAGTATCTCACGATTCATGCTGCACCGGACATCCTGACCACTTTTGTTCTTTTCTACTCCCTGTCTCTCCGCAAAGTCAGAATTCAAGTTCAGATGTACTTCACTGGTGTAATTGTGTTAGAGGCAGTCTGTTGCGAAACTCAACATTAACAGATGCTTAAATGTACTTTGAAAAACTTGTTGCTCAAGGACTAACACCCTTGAGCAAGGTACCTAACCTATAGACAATAGAGCTGGATGAAGCGGTATGTTTAGAAGTAGCGAACTACATTGGGGTCAGTTAAGGAAAAAAATGAAAATATAAATAAACAAAAATCAAGTCTGACACAAAATGATTGAAAATATCAATAATATGTCAATGAAAATGTATACAATATAAGTCGATTGCATTTCCCTTTGCTTTCTAGTTGTGTTCATATTTGCATCCCTTTTTGTTTAAACTTATTGCATAGTAACACAAAGTTTGCATAGCAAGTGCAACTTCGCCCCATCCTGTTGTTTTAAACTTAGCCTCGGGTTTTACTTTTGTCTACAATTTTTTTTTTATACCATCATTTTTAAGTGTCTTGGCAGGAGCAACAGAGCTAGGAATTCTAACCCCTCTGAAAGAATATTGTTCAGCCCACCCCCTTCTTTATAAATAAAATAAATTTGTCTAAACATGTCAGTGCTGAAAAACTGATTTTGAGAAGCAATGGGAAAACCTTGAGGACCTCTCCTTGGTCATCATCACCTTATTAACCAAATTATCTTGTTGCGTTTTTGTCAAGGGACCCCCTGAATCACTTTCTGCTTTTGCTCACTGTTTCTGATGCTGAAGTTCTAATTTCTCTCATCCTGTGATGGGGAAGTAAGGCACCCTGGGAGATATAGAAAAGCAACTTGGATCAGTGGTTTTCATGTCCTCTAGTCCTCTGCCAGTGATGATTTTTGTGTAAAGGTGTATGATCAGCCAGACAGCGAGGAGTACCTGAGACCAGGGAAGATGCATCGCAATGTGTGCTTTGACCTGGATCTTCACAGCGCTGAGGCCGCAGCAGGGTGAGTCGACTTCTCACTTCTCTCACTGAGTACCCTTTGGGTGTGTGAGCTGAGTTTTTCTCCAAACACCCCTATCATGAAGTTATGAAAACTATATATGGAGTCATACCGCATCTAGAGAAACTAAACAAATTTGTGGAAAATTTTTTAATGTTTCAAAAAAAGGAGGCTTAGGTGCCATGCCCTGAAAAATTAATGTCTGAGAACCTTCCAGAACATAGCAAAAGCTAAATTTCCAGAAAGACTTTATCAGACATTCCCCACCTGACTGTTGCAAAGTATTTGCAGGAGTGGCATTGTTTAAAGGTGTTTTAACTGTAAGAACTGTTGTTGACTGAGTGACAGAAGTCCCGTGGATGAGGGTGTGGTCGACCATTTGTTACTGTCCCCAATGGAAGACCAAAGCAGCAGTCAGAAGACCAGCTTGGAGGCCCTTGAAATGGAGGGCCTTTCAACAGGTGGCAGAGGTACAGTGCAAGCCAGAGTTGTCCACATAATTTTAAGTATGATCGAGAATTAAGACAGGATTTTCTTGTCACGTTTCCTCCTTGTGCCGTTAATATCTGACACAATACTGTGATAGCCTAAACAGTACTACACATTGACACCTTCCAGGCTGAACTTGTGTCTTCACAGCAGGGGACCCAAAGGACATGAGGAAAAAGCCAAGCAGTCAAGGCTGTCAAAGTGGGCAGGGCAGGCATGGCAAGAGGCAGAATGAGAGTGGTTGGTCCAGGGCCACCCTGCAAGTGCTCTCCTCCATGCCCAGCCACACCATCAGTGAGTGTACTGTACCCTCAAGCCTATCAGGAGTTCCTCTTTAACAGTTTAAATACACCCTTGATAGACACCCATCTCAGAAGGGTGTACTTAAAGTCAGCAGTTAATGTTTCTTGGCGAACCAAAGGTTTGTTAAAACTCTACCAGTATCTTGAAGTGAATTAGAAACTCTCATTTTGCATATTGCTTTGTCTCCATTCCTAATTCTGGCAAAATATTTGAGAAATTGAGTCGCAAGAAACAGCAATAATTTTAGCAGTAATATAAAATTTCCTTAAAGATAGTTGCGCCTTCACGATCATGGTGTGTTTTCAGTTCTACAGTTTATTTGCTTTTACACAGTAGTTTGTTTTGAGAAGTGCATTGTAGATGACGAGCTGAGATGGGTAGAAGGGTAGACAGCCTACATGTTCAGGCAGACAAATATAGTATTTTGTGTGGTGAATTAGTTTCAGTGTGTGCGCTGGACTGAGACCGGAATGTGTGCATTTGTCTCTCTGCTTGTTTCTATCTTTGTTCTTTCCTCTTTGCCTCCTATTTTTCAGTTTATTTCCTGTTCAGAACATTTTAAATCAAAATTAAGGTTATACGATCTGTGGCAGCACTGACATCATCATTTACGATGATTATGATTTGTTGTATCCATTGGAAAACTGGGTGTTAAAAGAAGCAGTTCTCAGTTCTGTGCTGAGAAGCATTTGGTTTGCAAAAATGACTTTGATACGCAACTTCCTGTGAATAGAGGAATGTAGTGTACTCCGTTCACAGCAGCTGTAGCAGTTCTGCACATAATTCGTGTGCATAACTCATATATGATGAAGTCTCAGAGGCTAATAATACAACCGTAAGAAACAGAGAAGCACAAGATAATTAAAAACAAAACCATTTGCACACTATTAGGTCAGATGGAGAGCTCATTGCCAAGTGTTGTATTCTTAGTAAGAGACCACCAGTTTGCATCATGTATCTCTTCAATCACATCTTTTCCCTAATAACTCAGGCCGCAGCCAAAGTGCGATCTTTTCATTTTACTTCAACCGCCTGCATATCCGCCGCCATCGCCAAAGTCTGTCCACCACACGAAACCTCTCCTGCTCCTTCCAGATCAACCGGAATGCCGGGCCTGATTCAGAGCAAGGTGAGTATTTATCTCCAAGGGATCCCCTGCATTTCCCTGTACCTCGGAGAGGAGCCTTGGACAAGGTCCATGTTTGGCAGTGACTAAAGCAGAAGTGACACTTGCCAGATCTGAATAATCTGTCACATTGGCATAAGAGCCCAGTGCATTCAGAATACAGACTGTCTGAAGTGTGCATGGACAAGGAAGGACTTTGGGGACCTTGAACAATATTGGTCATGTGTACCGTGAAAGTAGATTGCAAACCTTTCCCTGACTGAAACTGTGATTTTATTATCTGTGGGAGGCTTCAATGGATGGCTTCATTCACTGCAGGGAGGTGGAATTATGCAGTACATAACTGACCAGGAGCTTTGGCAGAGTTTCAGCTAAAACATACAGGAAAAAGACATTTAAAATATCATTTTGTGATTGTTTGCCATCATGTGTCAAGTTTGCTTTCCCAGGCTCCATTCGTATATTGCTAGAAGTTGACAAAAAAACAAATTTTATGTAAGAAAGCTTCAAAAATTAAAAAAAAAATAGAAAAGGAGCAGATATTCTTTTACAGCACTAAATAGAGAAGAGGAAACTTATTTTACAAATAGGCACTATAAAGCCAATGAGAGCCGAGTTTCTAAGGGTGTGTTCCTCTGATCTCACTAGGATTGCTCAGCTGTGTTGTATAGCTGGGGAAGATAAATTGTACTGTGAAATGTTATAACGGTTCAATTCAATTCAATTTATTTCTTCTCACGCAGTGACACAGAGCGCTTTAACACAGGCATAAGGCAAGAAAAACAAATACATCAAACAAAGAAGACAGTTGATTAATAACTACCATGATATAGCATTTTTATAGAGCTATAAGTATGCCTACTGGCCACGGAGGAAAGGAACAAAACTCCCAACTGAAAATCGAGGGAGAAAAAAACCTCTGGGGGTCCAAGGGTCAGTGGTTGCCCACCCCTCATGCGCAATTCTAGATTAAGTAACAATTCTAAACGAGTGTACAAGTAATAATGATATTGTTCCTATATGGTAGCTTGAATTCCCAGCTCAGCATGGTAGGAAAGAGATGTTGGAGTCAGTGACTATATCCATGTACAGTATGCAAACTGTATAATGCCCTGCTGCATATACCGCTTTCAGAGGAGAGGGAAAGGCTGGCAATAAACCTACAGAGACTGTCCACTGGTGACCGCGTGCGTCTGCTGCGGAAAATGCCCCTCAGCTTGGCTGAGAAGTGTAAGCTCAGGTATGGCCTGCCCTACTCTGATCATCCTTCCCAAGCTTGTATAAGTTCTCTCGAGCTGTCCGGGACAGCACTCTTCTGTCCAGTAATTAAGAGCTCTCAGAATGTTCTACCTTTATAAAAATGAGGTATAATTAAGATTTAATTTACATTTCTTTATTTAGCAGTCACTTTTGTCCAAAGCGACTTCCCATGGACTGTATGTAGTATTATCAGCCCACACATCTTGTTCAGAAACGTGACTTACACTGCTAGATACACTACTTACAAGGGGTCACTCATCCATACATCAGTGGAACACACTCTCTCTGTCACTCACACACTATGGGTGAACCTGAACAGCATGTCTTTGGACTGTGGGAGGAAACCAGAGCACTCAGAGGAAACCCATGCAGACAAGGGGAGAACATGCAAACTCTACACAGATGCTATAGCATACAGATGCTATACCACACATATGCGTTATGGTAAAGATGCTATACTAATATATACTACAGGCATCCCTTGATTTCCATCTTTGTATCTGAAATTTCAGTATAACGCTGCTTGAGACTCTTTTTTTTTTGCTTTATGCAAAAAGCAGTATATTGAAATTTATTCAAAGCATGTCCAAAAAAAACTGAAAATTGGATGTCGCGCAAGTGAAGCAGAAGCACAGTAGTGTTCTGTAACTGGAGTGTCTGCATTCAGATCTCTGTCAGTTGGTGTTAGGAATGTGAGAGTGTTGCTTTAAGAGAGTGGAGCATTATGGGAAGTGTGTGAAATTTCATAGCAGCATCTGTTGAGTGTGTCATTTAACTGAATGATTGTGCAGGTATCAGAGCAATTAGGAGGAAAAGTTTAATCTATGGGTTTTTTTGTATATATGTGTAACAGAGTGAGTAAACTGACTGAAACAGAAGCCAAAGTTTTACCTTTGCAACTACAGACGGACCTATTTGTGGGGAAACAGGAAGTTACCAGTTTGTATCTGTGATGGTGTTTAGTTTCCTTTTTTTTGTGTGTGTTGTCACATCAAATAGCTTTTCTTCATTCAGCTGTTTGATTACACAGTTTTACCCTAATTTTCTGGGATGCTTCCCCCATTTCTATTTATGGTATCCCCACTCTGTGTTCTGGTGGTTGAGAGGGACTTATGTGAAAGTGACCAGTGTGTGGTGTGTTTCCATTTCTTCACAGCTCCAATAAACTCAAGAGAGCAAAGATTGGTATTGTCTTTTAGTTCTTTCCTGGGGTGTGAGAAGACATCTGCTATATTTGTACATTTAGGCAACAGTTTTAGAAAGTTGTTCACAGCATGCTCAGGGGATCCCTGCTTGATCCTCCTGTGGCAAACTGATCAGTTAAAAAGAAAAGTGGGAATTACCCCAGAGTAGTAAGTGTGTAAATGTGTTTTGTATGATGTTGAAATCATGTGTTGATAGTTATGTAAGCATTTTAGTGTTCTCGTGTTTTTTTTTTTTTTTTTTTTCTTAAAAAAAAAAATAAAAAAATTGTTTGGGGTCTTTGGATGGGCTGGGAACACATTTTTCCACATTTAAAGAAATGGGAAATAGGCTTTTGGTATCCGAAGTTTTGATATCCGCACCACTTTCAGGTTTAATTTAGTAAATTGAGGAATGCCTGTATTTTACAATTGAACTGTAAGATATATTTCTGCTGGTTTTAGAAAAGTTAAAATCCTCTGCACTGGCATAAAAATAATTGAGTGTTCTCGGAAATATTTTGCCAGGAAAGGGACAGGTAACCAGAGATGCACCCAGTCCATTTCTGTTAGCAACATGTCTCTGTGCAGCAGCATCAAGTATTACAGTGTCATGGTGGGTATTATTTTATCCCTGCCCTATTCCCTTTTGTTTATTCACATGCCAGTAGGAAAGTTGTGGTGAGCACCTTGACTGGAGTAAAAGTTCCATGTAACACTTGACCTCTGCAGGCCGTGCAGGTAATCTGGTACAGCTGGCTGTCTTTTTTGAAGTCCCTCCACCTATGGCAGGGAGTACAGAAGAATGTGAGTGGGCGCTTTGGAACAGGTGTTCTCTCCTACTTCATCTTTCTCAAGACCCTCCTGCTCTACAATACCGTCCTCGTCCTCATCAGCGGCATCTTCCTTGCTGGCCCCCAGACGGTCCTTGCTCCTATGCGCACAAGCACTAGTGCCAGGTTCACAGGCAAGGAGCTGCTCACAGGGATGGTAAGGGCAGGCCTGGAGTTCCTTTTTGGGTCCTCAGCACCTGTTCTGCCTCCACGGCAGTGAACAATTTATTTTGTCATAGGACAGTTAAAAATGTTGGTGCCAAAAATACATCTTTGTTGTTCCAAAACTATGTTCCTTAACTTCCTCAAAAACGGTTACTCTTTTGTGGGCCATAATGTATGAAGAGTAAAGTTAAATTGTAACTTGTCCTAATACATTCCTGAAAACAGATTTGATATTGAAAAACTATATAATACAGGCAGTCCCTGAGTTACGAACATCCGACTTACATACAACCGTACTTATGAACCACCCCCTAACTGACCGGAAGTTGATTTTTAAGTCACCTTTTAAGTAACAACCAAATGAAAACTTCATAATTAAGCCTATTATATTAAAAATTCAAATTACTGTACATACAGCTTGTAATAACAAACAGGCACTACTTTGCGAAACATCAAAGAACAGTGGAAAAGCCATTATTAAAGTTTCTTTAATGTTTTGCACACACACTCTTTCTCTTTCTCTGAGAGCACTGGACTATAAAAGACACTTCTTCCCAGTTGCGGAGTTTCACTCCAGACAACCCTTGTTCACTTTGCTTTTCCAAGTCCTGTTCCATGTCTCTTTGATAATGAAAGACCGCCTAGTCCCTCAAACCACAATTTCGGATCCTTGCCTCCATTCAGTTCACCGATCGACTGATCGTTTGCCCGTCCTTGACCACGAGAATACATCTAGTCCTTTGAATAATTGATCCTGCACTTGGGACTAGCCTCCTCCTCCATGTCTTCTGTTCATCATGATAGTAGTAACATTCATTATTATCTCTTTCTATGTTTCTCTCTATTATAAATGCTGTAGTTACATTTATTGTTATCATTACATTGTATTATTACAATTATTATTATATTATTATTATTATTATTATTATTACTGTATTGTTATATTAGAGGGGGCGTGGTGGCGCAGTGGGTTGGACCGGGTCCTGCTCTCCGCTGGGTCTGGGGTTCAAGTCTCGCTTGGGGTGCCTTGCGACGGACTGGCGTCCCATTCTGGGTGTGTCCCCTCCCCCTCCAGCCTTGCGCCCTGAGTTGCCGGGTCAGGCTCCGGTTCCCCGCAACCCCGTATGGGACAAGCGGTTCAGAAAGTGTGTGTGTGTGTGTGTGTGTGTGTTATATTACAGATGTTTTAGTGTATCTGGAAGTGTTTCTTTAATGTTTTTTTATGCATAGAAAGCTACACGATATACTAAGACAAACATCTGACAAACTGATATCAGATACCCACCATACCTAACTGTTCCGACTTACGTCAAAATCCGACTTAAAGACAGAGGACACAGAACTCGTTCATAATTCGGGGACTGCTTGTAAAATGATCTATTCCATTATTATTTTAAAATTCCAGTTCTTCACAAGCCCATCTCATGTTCACCCCAAGATCATCGTAAATGATGCCTAGTATCATAATGGAAAAAGTTGTTGCAACACATTAAATCAAAATGAATAACAACGGAAAAATTATTCAATTTTTTAATGAAATCTTGTCTGCAAAGCTTTTTGAGTTGTGTGCATGTCCACTGAGATTTTTGTGAATTGCACGCATGTCCTTTTCAACCCATCCCCCACCCCCCTTTAGGGCTATTTTACAGACTCAGTGATGTTTTATGGCTACTACACCAACTCTGTGCTGAGCTGTCAATCAACATTCGGTGGCTGTGGTTCGGGTGGTAGTTATCTGGCTTCATCCTACAACATCCCTCTGGCTTATTTCACGACCACTGGCATAGCCTTTTTTGTCACCTGTCTTTTTCTGGTGTATAGGTTGGTACCCATATCCCCTTATTCAGTCAGTGTTTTGCGTGTGTGCCTAGAATGGGGTGTCGAGGTCAACTAGAGGGCTGGCATGCACTGTATGCAATGTATATTTACATTAGTGTTTAGCAAATTCTTAAAAAATCTTTGGTGCTAAATGTAAGTAGAATTAGAATAAAAGAACTGAATTATTAATAAAAATCTCCTTAACGAATTGCTAGTGTCTCAGAAAACGTAGGCACACTTCAGTGTACAAAAATGCTCCTTTCATTATTTATTGCAGGATGAAATTAGTTTTACGAAGAAAGATTTGTGATGAATGTTGAATTTTCCAGGTGTTTGAAATGTTCTTCTTTAATAACTAGGCACTTCCTCAGTGAAAATGTCCACAGGTATCTTCTACTGAAATATACATATATATTTATTTAATAATATAAGAAATGTATATATTATAATTTATATATTTCTGAGATACTTAGTATGTAATAGTATTTTGTGGCATTTCCACATATAACATTTCATTGGATGTCTATGGGCTTAGGCTGAGATTTTAAAAGTAATTCACCTTAATTTGTTGTGAGATTTCCTGGTCTAGATGTATAAGTAGAATTGAGACAAGGTGTAAAAGGAGCTCTATGTTTCCTTGGAAGCGTGTCCAGATCCTCTTGTTGGAATTCTGCCACATGCAAATCCCAACACAGTGTGGCTGCAAAGGTGTTCTGCTGCTGGGACTTCAAGATCTTCAAGAAGACATCGGTAAGACTGCAATCGGAGAGCATCTGCATGCAGCTGAAGGTAATTCGCCTGGTTCAGGTCCCACAAAAGTCACTGCTGTTGTACCATTGGCAAAGGTTAATCCAGTAAAGTACTCAACTCATTATAAAGTTGCTTTGAATGTTCTGCTACAATCTGATGTAGGCATTATACAAAATTGGCTTTAAAAATAACAGGGCTTAAGGGAAAAATGGAATTAGGAGCAGTCCTCTGAAAAGCTAAACTGTTTGACTGTAACCAGAGAACTAACAAAACAATAACAATTATTCAAAAAGTACTAGCACAGTTAAAAAAAAAAATGTTTGGCACAAATTGCAATCCTGCTGCATTCTGCATCGCAAGTGTTACCTTCCACCCACTGCAGCTGTTCCTCAGTCCCACAGTCAGAGTGAAAGGAGAAGTGAGGGAAGTTTGTTTCACGTTTTCTCCATCTTCAACTTGCCTCTCAGCAACAAGTTCTCTCAGATCTTCTGTAGAAAGGTCCTCAGCACATGGTTGCAGCAGCACCTCAGCATCCTCACCCTTAGCTTTTTCAAATCCCACCTCCTTTTCAAGAGCAACGCAACTTGCTTTGGTTTTGTTTTTCTTCTTTCTGAATGCGCTGGGAAAAATTGTTCACAAGCCAACATGACTTCCATGTTTTACTGAAACAATTCCCCTGTTCACTAAGCACACGTGAGCTGCAAAATGCATTATAAAAGAACTACCTGTATATACAAAATAACACTATGTCTGAGCTTCACTTGCTCTCATAAATTGATTCATCTCCTTATGTTTTGAGGAAAATTCTTAGAATAACCCTGATGGTGCCTGCAGGAGCTGCAGCCCAAAGACACCTGCAATAACACTGGTGCAGGTGTGCTGAAGACGTTGCTACGGAAAGGACTGCATATGCTGGTGTGGGTTATGTTCATGGGCAGCGCAGTGGCCTGCTTAGTCTTCGTCCACAATTTCTCAGAGCCTACGATGGTGATTCATAAGGTGAGACATGGTTTCTGTCTTAACTTGATGCAGCCAATCGCATATTTGCATCATCTTCACATTTGCATGTGTTTCAATGAGTCCCAGGATGAGGATTTGCCAAAGGAGTGGGCCACTTTGATGGTTGTGCCCATCACTGTGTCTGTCGTAAGCATGCTGCTGCCCATCTTCTTCAGCATTCTGGCCTATTTGGAGTGGTACGACTCTCCCAGTTGGTGTACGTATGTCACCATCTTTAGGTGAGTTCCAGAAATGTGGAAAGGACTCATTTCTGCCTGTTTTCTTGGTCTCTTAAGGTTACATTTCCCTTTGAAAGATCATTTTGAAGTTTATTTTCCAGCTAAATTTATTTATTTATTTTTATTGCTTTTATGAACATCATAGAGTCACAGCAACATACAGGTAGAAACAGTGCACAGAGAAATTGCAAATATGTCCACATACAGAAAATTTGACAATTGATGTGTACAACAATTCTAATGGAATGTCTGGGCACTCTTCTGAAAGTTATTAGAAAACGGTGACTGATCATACCTGTGATATATTGTCACCTTTTGACCTTGAGCCCTCACTCTTTTTCATTTAAATTGAATGAAAAATTCTCATTGAACATATTTGAGTTCTTAAATGGCAATAACAAAAACTGTTTAGCGGTGCACTTTTCCAGTTTAAAATATACTCATTCTATCATTCTGCCTTCAGAATGTATCCTTTCTAAAATCTATTAAAAAGAAATTGGGGCCAACTGTGGTCTCTGTTCCAAACACTGTAGCCGGTGACATTCTTTTTTGACAGGAATTTGCTCCTGAAAGTGATGATGCTGGGACTGCTGTGCTACTACTGGCTGGGAAAAATAGCCAAATCCCCAAAGAGCCTCGGGTTACAGGTCAGAGAAATAGTCCTCAGATATTATAGCTTCTATGAGCCCAGGGCAGCTTGTAGTCTAGCGGTTAGAGTTGGTGCCTTTAAACCTAAACCTTGCAGGTTTACACCCTTGAGCAAAATATTTATTCTCAATTACCCCAGTAACATTGCCCAGTTACATATATGAGTAGATCAGGGTGAGTATCTCAGCTTTGGAAGTTGCTTCAGAGACAAGAGTCAGTTAGATGTAAAATATGCAACTGATTACTTTGATTCTGAAAAAGCACTTTACTGTTGGAAAATAAGAATGCTGTGTATCACTAGTTTTCTACAAAACTGAGCTTAATTCTGTTATGTGCACTAAAGTGTTTTGTGTCCAGCATTTATGTACAGTAAAATACCAAACTTTCTGGTTATTATCAAAAAGTTGGGAAATCTCTGAACCAGAAGTAAGCCCCACATGATGTTACATCGCCCTTTACTTGTGTGCAGTGTTGGGAGAGCTTCGTTGGCCAGGAGTTGTATCGCTTGCTGATGATGGACTTCCTGCTCACTGTAGTGAAAACGCTGTTTGGCGAATTCCTCTGGAGGCAAGGAAACCAATCAGTTAACTATGTGGATATTTTTTTTAGTTTTCCTGTAGTTCTGTCTGAGACAACACTGATGCATTTTATGGAACGCTGAGCTCTGTGAGGATCTCCGTTACAGACCATTTTTGGCAAAGGGTTGCTGTGAGAGCTCCTCCTGCTTATCATCCTCTTCTTAGTCAAATGTATCTAACGGTATCTTTTCTCCACTGCTGATTGTCCTTTTTCCCCTAGGCTGATAACACAGGGGCTGCTGAGGAGAAAGCCAGAATTTGACATCCCCCAGAACATGCTGGAGCTCATATACGGGCAAACTCTCATCTGGTAAATTCACCTCCTCGGTGCTGGCATTTTGCTCAGTGTCAGGTTGGGGTCCAGAAACAATGACTGACACAAGTTTGGGTTTGTTGTTTTATTACTAGGGTTAGGCACAACAATAGTTGTGGGATGGTCTGAGGTCAGGTGATCAGCAAACAGGGTACAGAGGAATAGACAATACTCAGAATCCAAGAACAAGCGAAAGGTCAAAAACAGGAAAAGACAAACAGGAATGAACGAGGGGAACGCGCTGCGGTTTCTCATAGAGGTTCCACATCGAGGTGCTTCCAGGGCTCCCTTTCATGCAGAGTCTCCTGGGTTAGTGGCAGGTGTCGCTTTCGGCCCCTGAGTGGAGGCCTGACGCTCAGGAGTCTATCCATAGAAGGTCCATGTGTACGCTGGTGTTTGCTTCCACTATCATGCTTAATGATGTCAGAACCACTTCCTCTGAGCCTGAATGACCTGATTGTTATTGTTATTGTTACAGAATATAAGGAGTAAGGACACTTAAATGATAGGAAATGTATAGTTTAGTTAGTAGTCAGTTACTGGTTCATTTATCTGATAATTTTATTAGAATCGGCTTAGGCTGTTTACTTTTTTACTGAGACAATGTAGGGTAAATGGTAGCAAGGGTGCTACAGTTGAACCTGAGTCCTTTAAATGTAAGGCTGTGGATCTAATCACTACCCTACCTGCAGTGTAGAACAAACATGCATATTTTAAAAACAAATTACTCATTGAACAGATTCATTTCAGTAAATTATTTGAATTTAAAACCAAAGTAGTTATTGAAATGTCATCGATTGCATCTGAGGTTGGGATCATAAATAAGAGGAAATAACAACTTGCAGAACCTCTCCCGCTTTCAGGCTGGGTCTTCTGTTCTCACCATTACTTCCTGCAGCCCAAATCGTCAAGCTGCTCATGATTTTCTACATTAAAAAGGTACGAAAGTCCACCGGCTGCGTGCTGTGAGACAGCTCTGACAATCTTTTCATAATCGAATTTTTAACACAGTCCTAGTATACTGTTATGCTGACGTCTGTCTTTGTTGTTCAGACCATTTTACAGCAAGGAGCTTTTTCTTCACCAAAAAATAATAATGGCTTTGGATTCTGACAGCGGAAGTGTTGAAAAAAATTGCCAAATGGAGAAGTGAAGAGTTTTTTTTTTTTTTATTATTATTATTAATTTTAACAACTCCAATGTAAATTTTAAATACTGTCTGTCTAGTTCAGTCCTTCCTGAGGACCGCATGGGCCTGTGGAAAGGTTGAGGAACTGGCTGTCATCTGCAGCACTTGTCCTTTCCAGCAGATGTCCTTCTAAACCCGTCTCGTGCCTCAACTCCAAGGCATCAGCCCAGTTTTTGTTGTCTTAGTCCTGCTACTTTGGTGAACAACAACCTGCTGATCCCAAAACTAGTAACACCACATCCCTCTTCAAAATTCTCGTAGAAAGATCATTTTAATGAGCTATACATTTTGTGGAGGTGCCTTTCATAAGGGAAGTTCTTTGACTGGCTCCATGTGCCTTGTCACTTATAGACTCTGTGTCTTGCTCTTAGGCCAGCTTGATGAGGAACTACCAAGTTTCCCAGACACCCTGGAAGGACAAGAAGATGACTTCTTTCTTTCTCTCAGTGCTGTGTTTCCCCTTCTTCTCGGGGGCTCTTGTATATGTCATCTATGCCATGTCGACGTGAGTGTGTGACTCTAATCCTTGAGCTCTGCTCTTTATTCAGTGCACTCACATTCAAACACTTTCTCAAGTCTTCATATGTTGTACGTGTGTGAATTTGAACCCCCAGCCTGAAGCCTTCAGGAGCCTGTGGGCCATTTAGGAACCTGGTCACCATGTCTCAGTCATTAAACCAATGGATCGAAAGGCTGAAGATCACCAACCCTGGGCTCAGTTGGGCCTACATGTACCTGGTGAAAAAACCCCTCTTCCTCTTCAGCAGCATTTTCTTGTAAGTCAGTCCTCAAAGACACAGAGCAGCTGACGTGGTGTATCAACCCTACACCATGAGTGGAATGGAATCCTTTTTTGAAAGTCAAACTGAGTGTCATGCTTGCTGCTTATAGGGAAAATAACTAACATTTAAAAATTTTCTTCTCTTCTTACACTTTTAGAGTTATAATTTACTTTCACACACAAGTAGTAGATGGTCAAAGGAAGATTATCAGCCTTTTAGAGGAGCAGATTGAAAATGTGAGTACTCCTGGGGAAGTTGTTTAGTATTGGGTTTATCATCCCCTTATAGACTCAGTCACGGCCAAATGAGTTTTTGTTCTGTGCTGTTCTGTAGCTTGAATTTGTGTCCATCTGCAGGAGGGGAAGGACAAAAAGTTCCTCATCTGTAAGATACAAGCCTTACACAAACAGACACGGCCACATCCTGCCTGCAGTGGGAGATGCAGAAGCGGCAAGGTGAGTGTGGGTAGTTAGTGCTGCTCTTCAAGAACTGCAAAGCATGCTGATCCACCTCTTGCCCAGGTCTTTACTGCTCCGTTTGTGTAGAGCAGGTGACCTTACTGTGGGTCCTCTGTGTTCACTGTGGCTTTCAAGAAAGACGGCTGACCCAAGTATCTTGTCCTGTCCCCCAGACCAGAATATATCCTCCCTTGTTCAATTCAGTTCAAGTGAAAGATACTCCTGCCTTTTGTCCATGCTGAATGTGCAGGTCAGTAAACAAATGACACAGTACTTTCGTGATAACATGAAACACTCCTTTCATTTTAGGATGCAGTGGATGACATCTAAGGCAGACAAGCTTGAGAGAGAAGCTGGAAGACAAATCTTATAAGGGCCTCTTTTGGACACAGTAGTGCTCCATTGTACAGTGTTGCTACGCCATGAGATTGCTGGACATTTTACCCTGAGCCTCAGTGGACAAGTAAAGAAAGAACAGCCCTTTACCCAGAAGAGGAAACACCCTGTTTACAGAGGAAGTTTATAGCTTTTCTCCCAGTTAGGTCTTGCTGTTCTACTGTTTTTCTCAGGAAGAAGAAAAGATGACTGGTTCATAACTGAACTTTAAGCTCTGTTACCTGGGAGTGTACCTGTTTCTCTTATTATTTTATACATTAAGCTACTTTCATTAAATAATGGTTTATGTTTGAATATTTATGTTTACATCTCTTTTACGATTCATTATATGGTTTTTATGTCTATGCATTTCATCTGTGTCTGTGAAATCATCTGCTGGGTTTCTGCTACTGGCAAAGTTCCACTCGACAGAAATTGAATGAAGAACACCTTGGAGGTCTTTGTGTCTCGTACAAGGATATAAGACAGTTTGAGTGGTCTAAAAGACACAGGAAAAGCCCTGCAGCCGCTCCTGCTTATGATGGAGAACTGATGGTGAAAACTTTAACAAACCAACTTTAAATTTTAAGTTTGTCATAGCTTGTTATTGAAGACAAAAACCTCTAAAGAACCTCAATGAAAAAAATATCTGGGTATCTGATCTGGCAGCTCGGTGGCACAGTGAGTAGCGCTGCTGTCTCCCAGCACCTGGATGGTGCGAGAGGACATGCGTTAGATCCCTGCACAGTCTGTCGAGTTTGCATGTTCTCCCCTTGTCTCCGTGGGTGTATTCCAGGTGCTCCTGTTTCCTCCCACCATTCAAAGACATACTGTTCAGGTTCACCCATAGTGTGTGAGTGACAGAGAGAGTATGTTCCACTGATGTATGGATGAGTGACCATAGTAAGTAGTGTATCTAGAAGTGTAAGTCACCTTTGGCAAATAAGGTGTGTGGGCTGATAACACTACAGAGAGTTCACTGGAAGTTACTTTTGAGAAAGGCATCTGCCAAATAAATAAATGTAAATGTATTTTTCTTATTTTTTTTCAACATGTTTTTGCAAAACCCAACCTGTGTGTTTATTTTTCATTTTTCATTGATTGTAGTTTAATGGGAAAAGTGACTTAAAAGTTACCAACATTTCTGGTCTCAGTGGTTTGCAAATTGGGGGCCCAATATAAAATGCTTTAAAGGAGTTTTACTATTGATTAATGCGGTTAGTATTCTGTACTGTCCAGTTACCATTTTAACGTGAATATTAATTGTATTTACATAAATTTGTGTAATTTACATAAAATTTACATACAATGTAAACATACCATTGTTCAGCAGGCAACTCAGGAGAGTTTTGAAAGGCTTTTCGTGACTGGAGGAGGGCAGGGTGCTTTTTCGGAGTCCAAGAAAATAGAGACTTGATGTGCTTTGAGTATGGAAAAGGGAGCAAAACAGGTAAATATCTGTCAAATTTAGCGGCTTTGGTCAATATAAAGAAATAGCGAGTATCTAGCTGTTGTTCAGAACGGATGTCGTTATATTAAGTTGTGATGTCTGCCATTTTGTGTGATGCATTTTAAATAAAGCAACATGTAAGGCCTGTTTAAAAACATCACATTTAATTGTTTTCTGTTTATTTTTTAAAACATGCTGGTTACTGACTTGTACAAAATACTTCTCTGTTAAGGCAGAATTGTAGTAAAGTTTGGAGATTGTAGTTGTCTTTATTTTACCAGAAGCTGTAATTAAGATCACAACAAGAATCTATCCATCCATCCATTTTCTTGCCCGATGGTCCTTCTAAGGTCGTGCTGGCAACAGGGAGAACAGAGAGGCTCAGATGTCCCTGTCCCCCCGCAACTTCCTCCAGCTCAGCCCAGGGGATCCCCAGCCATTCCCTAGCCAACTGGGAGATATAATCCCTCCAGCGGGTCCTGGGCCGACTTCAGGGCCTTGTCACAGTTGGCTGTGCCTGGTATACCTCCAAAGGGAGGCGCCCAAGGGGGATCCTTATCAGATGCCCGAACCACCTCAACTGGTTCCTCTCGAGGCCCGGTTCACGCTGGACCTCCCTGCGAAGCTATCCTCTCCAACTTCAAGCCACTCTCCGGATCTGAAGTCGCTGACCCCCTGATATTGCGAGAACCACCACCTGCTCGCTTGATCCGATCCCATCATCACTCCTTCAGAACATTTCCCCGCAACTCTCCTCTTTCGTTTCTCTATCATTAACTCCTCACTCTCCTCTGGCTGTTTCCCAGCTGTCTTCTAAACCGCTCTAATTTCACCTCAGTTAAAAAAATCCTCCCTAGACCCCAGTCTGGTTGAAAATTACAGAGCGGTCTCTCTCCTCTCTTTCCTGTCCAAAACCCTTGAGTTGGGACAGCCTGTGATCAACTGTCTGATTTCCTCACCCGGAACCATCTCCTTGATGGTTATCAGTCTAGTTTCAAAGCTGGTCACTCCACTGAGACCGCCCTTCTGGCGGTATCTGACGCTCTCCAAGCTGCTAGAGCTGCCTCCCTCTCCTCGGTCCTCATCCTCCTCAGTCTGTCTGCAGCGTTCGACACTGTCAATCACCGGATTCTACTCTCCTCTCTTAACCAGCTTGGGATCAAAGGTGCAGCACTAAGATGGTTTGAGTCCTACCTCTCTGACCGATCCTATCAAGTGGTCTGGCGGAGCTCTCGTTCTTCTCCTCTGCCTTTCTCAACCAGTGTTCCGCAGGGCTCGGTATTGGGTTCTCTTCTTTTCTCCATCTACACCTCCTCCCTCGGTCTGGTCATAGCCTCCCATGGATTTAAATACCACTGCTATGCTGATGATACCCAGCTCTTCCTCTCATTTCCACCTGGTGCGTCAGACATCTCCGCACGCATCGCTGCCTGCCTGTCGGACATCTCTTCATGGATGTATGACCACCACCTCCAACTCAACCTCTCCAAAACAGAGATTCTTTACCTCCCAGCTGGCCTGTCCTACTGTCACGACCTCTTGATCAAACTGGACAACTCACTCATTTCGCTTATCTCCTTTGCTAAGAGTCTGGGAGTAACGACTGATTCGAGTCTGTCATTCTCTCAACATATCGAAGCCACAACCCAGTCCTGCAGATGCATCCTGCATAATATTCATAGGATCCGTCCCTACCTCACTACTGACTCTGCCCAACTACTTGTCCAGGCCATGGTGACTTCCCATCTGGACTACTGCAACTTTCTCCTATGTGGCCTTCCTGCTAATGCCATCAAACCTCTGCAGCTTCTACAGAATGCTGCTGCAGGAGTTGTTTGATTTGCCAAAGTGCTCCCATGTATCTCCTCTACTCATTTCTCTACACTGGCTTCCTATAGTTACCACAGTCAAATTCAAAACCCTGGTTACTGTGTACAAATACATCAATAGAACTGCTCCAAGCTATTTACAAGACAATCAACCGGTACACCCCAGCCAGACCCCTTTGCTTGTCTACTTCTGCTCACTTGGTGGTCCCGCGCATGAAAGGCAAAGCTCAGAGGTTCTCGGTTCTGGGTCCGTTGTGGTGGAATGACCTTCCCATGTCACTCAGAACTGCGGAAACTCTGTCTATTTTCAAAAATGGTCTGAAAACTCACCTTTTCCAGATCCACTTCACCCAAGATCTCTCCAGCTCATTTATGGTATAACTGTTCACGCATCGTAACTTCATAAACATCCCCAGATACAACCTTTATTCAGCCATTACTTTGGCATTATACTTGCTCATTTGTGTACCTTATAATTTAAATTAAAAAAACAAAAAAAAAAAAGAATTGGTGGGAGGGTATTGGGATTTGTCTATCCTGTGTCTTATGCACCTACTCGAACGATGAACCTTGGTGCAGCAAGTGGTAGGGAACAAACTAGGTTTGCTTGAGACTTTCATGTCTGCAGCTATTTCCTTCTCTTAACATAATGCATAAATTGTACTTTTGCTGAGATGTACATCACTCTGGACAAAAGTGTCTGCTAAATGAATAAATGTAAATGTAAATGACTATTGAGGCGCTTTCAGTTCGTGGCAGTACTCATTTTGATACATTGTACGGAGTTGTCATAGAAACATCGGTTGTGGGAGGGGTTAGGCGGCATGAGCTTTTCACCTTAGACCAAATGCCTGACATTTCAATAGCAGTTTACTCAAGCAGGTCTGATTCTGGATTTAAGTACTTATTACACACACATTAAAGAAATCTGAAAAAAGCATGAAATATGGTAAACATTTGAAAATCATATTGCTTTAAAACATTTACATTGATGATACCCTTCGAATTATACAAACTAAATTTACTTAAATTATCCAAGCAATGATTGTAATCAAACATGCTACCATTATTATGGTAAATCGGGTGGTGCCCATTTAAAATAAAACTATAATTACCAAAAACCATACAGATCTCAAAAGAACACTCTCAAAAAAACTACTGGAGAAGCATAAAGGGCCCTTAACCCTTGTGTGGTGTTCCGATCTGTGAGACCCATTTTCTTTGAAGAACATGTTAAGGGACAAATTTTTATTGAGGACATACTGTGACATCCCCTAACACATTTATATTTCATTGGTGGGAGCAGTTAAGGTGTGGAAACTAAAAAACAACAACACCACTTCAGAGGCATAGTTTCCAACTACTCCAAACCTAATCCCGTCAGACCAATCACTTAGATAAACATCAAACCATGAACACCCCATTCAAGTCCTCCATACCTATCCAACCTCCAACACCTTTCTCTTTCACACACAATAACTAATCCCATTAGACCAATCATTTTTATTTCTTTTCAAAATGGAATTGAGTAGGAACACAAAAAATGAATAGCTCTACATATGTGGCTCCTTTCCAACAAGTATGGCAAAGGAAATCTGTTCAGATGGCCTTATAAGTTATGTTAGAAGAAGCAAACGTGGAAAGAGCACCCACTTTGCATGATGACAATGGAAGGAACAATAAGAAAAAACAAGCAGGAGGAAAGACAGGAGGAGTAGATAACTTGGATAAGTTGGTGAGTGGCTACAGCTGTAAAAGAAGAACCCTACTTGTAATATTTTTCATTATCTTGGACGTCTCCGCTTACAATGCATTTGTCATCTGGATGGCACTGAATCCAAATTCAGGAATGCTCCAGAGGAGAGGACTCTTTCAATTTAATGTAGCGCCTTTCGCAGCGAGATGCCTCAAGGCACTTTACAGGTTACAGGTGTTATCAGTGGAACAAAAGCTACTGAATACATGTTGGAAATTTGCCACCAGATATTTGGACCAAAGACATTGAAGAGGTGTTCTATAAATACGGAGAAATCCGGGACATCAACCTGAAAAATCGCCAAGGGGGACCTCCGTTCGCCTTTGTGGAGTTTGATGACCCAAGAGATGCCGAGGACATGGTGTATGGAAGGAACAGCTATGACTATGATGGTTACCGCCTTCGTGTGGCGTTCCCCAGAAGTGGAAGGGGGACTGGAAAAGGTGGCATTGCCCAGGGGCTGATACGGACCCCCATCCAGACAATCTGAGCACCGTGTAATCGTTTCAGGGCTTCCTCCAAGCGGCAGGATCTAAAGGATCAGATGCGTAAAGCGGGTGATTTATGTTACCCTGATGTCTTCCGAGATGGAACTGGAGTTGTAGAGTTTGTTCGCGAAGACTCTTTCTTCAAGAGCTGGACAAAAAATTGGTAACACTTCAAAACAAAAACACAGACAACAAATCGCAACGACCCCTGCCTCTGCAGCCATTGTGAAGAGGGTTCAGGAGGAGGATGTTGGAGCCACAGGACCACCAACTGCAGAACCTAAAGTAAATGTGAGTAATGTTGCCTGAATATATATCTGTATATATATACATTAGAATAGAGACACTTTAAGATGTGTTAGTAGACTTTTAGAACTAACCAGCATTTTCATCATTCTAGGTCGCTGTTAGTAGCAGCAAGACGAAATGCAATGCTTGTAGACCCAAAAAAGGCAGGAAGACACAATTTGGATGCCTCAAGTGCAAAAAATAATATTAGATAGATAGATAGATATACTTTATTGATCCCACAAGGAAAATTATTATGTTACAGCAGCAGAACACAAGTCAGATAAATACTTGCAATATATATTAAAAAAAAAAACAAAAAAACATATAACAAGTGGAAAAATACAAGTTAAAAATATAAGTATGTACAATTATGTATACAGTTGGAAGAATAAAAGAATAAAAAGTATATTAAATAAATAAATTAAAACAGTATGTAGTGCAACAGTAAAGTACAAGTTGTACAAAACGGTAATATAATCATTATGAAGTAGTAACAAAATGAACTAACAATAGTGCTGAATAGTTCATCTGTCACACAGAGGTGAGCTGTTGTACAAAGTTACTGCGAACGGTAGGAATGATTTCCTGAACCGTTCTTTACGGCAGCGGAGCTGAATGAGTCTTTTAGAAAATGAGCTTCGCTGTCTCTGCAGTGTGCTGTGAAGTGGGTGGGATGGAGTGTCTATAATGGAGAGCAGTTTGTTCAGTGACCTCCTATTCCTCACCGACTCAAACGTCTCCATGCTCTGTCCAATGATGATACCGGCCTTACAGATGAGTTTGTTCACCCTGCCTGCATCTCTGGCATTGATGCTGCTCCCCCAGCAGACCACGGCAAAGTAGATAATATTGCCATAGACTCACTGTAAAACTGTCCTCCATGTGGTGTGTAGATGTTATGAATTTGTGTTCAACTTGGACTCATTATATCATTTCAATATAGCACTGTAAGTCAGCTTTGTTCTTTCAGTTCGTTCAGTTCAATACAATAAACATCAATAACTCTGGAAACATTGTCTTATTCCTATTGGTTCAAGATTAATATGATATATTCCACCTCTGTCTTGATTATTATTGATTTCTACACAGAAATCACATTTTATGACTCAAACAGCACTTTCATTGAAAAATGTAATCTATCAGAGGTAAATAGTAAACAAACATATCTGCTGCTGTCTATATTATTTATAAGTAAGATAAAGTCAACATCTGTTAAGTAGTTTGACATAAAATCTTATATTTTTATTGTTTTTAAAACCCACTAATGTTGTGGGTCTGAAAGACCCATGAACACCAACTGAGTAACAAAAATACGAACAGGACACAAGGGTAACTGACGGCACCTCTCAAATTGATACAATGTATGGCCGTTGCCTAACAAACAGGGTTGAGCATGGAGCCAGGGTAGAAGTAAATGTGAGGAACTTGACTAAACGTGCATGTTTGCTGTTAAGGCCAGAAACTTCAGAACTTTATCAAAAACTTTGGCAGGTAAGCTTTTACATTTTACTTTGCCTTATGAACTAAATGTGTTCATGTGTGCTAGCCAGATTAATGTAACATATTTATAAAAATTCCCTTCTCACCCCTATGGTGAGATGTGTCTTCGTCAATCTCGGGTCCTCTACCAGAGAGCTGGGAGTTTAAGGTCAAAAGATGAATATGAGACGGAAGTTCAGAATTTCAGATTTTATTTCCAGGTATTTTACATTATTTTAAACGTGTTTTCATATCAGTAATTGAGTTATTTTAGAGGGGGCGTGGTGGTGCAGTGGGTTGGTCCTGGTCCTGCTCTCCAGTGGGTCTGGGGTTCGAGTCCCGCTTGGGGTGCCTTGCGGCGGACTAGTGTTCCGTCCTGGGTGTGTCCCCTCCCCCTCCGGCCTTACGCCCTGTGTTACCGGGTAGGCTCCGGTTCCCCGCGACCCCGTATGGGACAAGCGGTTCCGAAAATGTGTGTGTGTGTGTGTGTGTGTGTGTGTGTGAGTTATTTTAGAAATTCCTGTTTTGATATCAAAATTTTACATTCTTGATACTTGTCAGTAAGCCAGATGATAAAAAAAAAAAATTTGTTTTAAAACCTGTTAAATGTCTGTCCCTTATATATGTATTCATTAGTAGTCCAAATGCTTACAGATGTGTTTGTTACTTTAGGTCAATGTCAGAAAAAAATCTGAATCTGAATCAGAAAAAATCAGCATCTGAAATGGAATGTGGAGTTGCTAATAATTTAGATGAAGACTCACATGAAAATTCATCAGAGCAGAGAGACATCAGAGCACGGTACAATGATAATTTTGCGGAAGAATTTGAAGTCAGTCTCTAGCAGATCAGAATATCAACCATCCAACAGTAAGTCTGACTCCACATCAGAATGTTTTGATTGTGACCAAACTACCCTGAATTCTCAGCCTCCTACAGTTGGACACTTTAGTAAAAAATCAATAACTGTAAAACAAACTAGCAAGACATTGGAAGGTAAGCGGAAATGGGATAAAAAACACTATTGTGTTTGTTGTCACAAACCAAACACAAAAATGGCTTGTCACCTCGAACAATGGCACTCAACAAAGGTAGAAGTGGCACATGTTTTTAGCTTTAACAAAGGTTCAAACCCTAGAAAGAAACTGCTTGCACAACTTCGCATCAAGGGGGACTACTATCATAACCTTAAAGTTCTCAAAGAGGGTTGTGGTGAACTTGTCACTTGGAAACAGCCTTCAACCAGTACATCTGCAAGTGATTATATTCCGTCAGCACTGTTTTGGTTTTTTCTTGAAGAAGGACCTTTAGAGGCATGAAGGCTCTTGCAGACTTAAGGTAGAGTCTAAGTCTTCTATAAGAAAGCGAGTACAAGCAGCATCCATGCATCTTGTTCCTTTACCTGATGAGGATGTTGGAGAGTGCAAAGTAATATAACTGAAGATGCAATCTGATGAAATTTCTATGCATGTCAAAAGTGATAAATTAATATATAAATATGGGAATATGCTTTAAGTAAAGCATGGTCATGACAACACACAGCATGCATACATTGCTCAAAAAATGCGAGAACTTGGAAGGTTAGTCATTGCAGTAAGTCAACTTGATACTAGTGTGAAAACACTTCAGGACTTATGACTATGAGGGCGGTGCCCTGGGTTCTGTTCTAAAGACTGAAATATTATAACCCAAAACAGTGTTGTAACAGGATGAACATCCAATTATCTCAAACTCTGTAAACAGAAAAAAACCAAATAAACTTTTGCCCTGAAGAATTGTGTTGTTCAATACACAAATGTTTACCCAAAGTCCCTTCAGCAGATTACTGAAATAAATGCAAACAACTAAAACATTAATAAAATAAAAGCCTCCACAGCAAGTATTACAAACAGCAAGTACACCACAGTTATACCCTCATGTAAAACATAGTCTAGAAGTTTCTTTGAAAACCATCTCACTCTCAAACACAATAACACTAGTATCTGGGATACTCCGGAATATTTGAACTTTATGAAAAACACCCTTACGTTGCAGGCCTGATCGCAACTTGAGCACGTTGAGACCAAAAATATAATGGCCGATTCACTCTCAAGAGCAAGGGGGGGAAAACCCACAGTTTACCTCGTCTGCTGTCCATGCAAAAATCAAGAAGTCAGGCTCATCCATTCGCGTTTCAGGAGCGAATGAGAACTCCAGCGAGGCCCGAGGAACTTGGTGCGTTGTCAGTAGCACGAAGCGCTATCGGGTTCTCCTTCTCCGTGGCCGCTCCACGCGACGGGCTGAAGACCCTCAGTTTTCTAAAACAACTGGACTCGTTGGACACAAAAGAGTACAAAACGGAGACGTAGCTTCATCAACTCTCCAAACAGAACACACTGCCTGTCTTTACAGAATCAAAATAAAACAATATTTTCTTTCTTTGGTTTGTTCTGAGCGACCAGAAACTATAAACTCCCTAGCGTTCTTCCCATGTTTTTTCTTTTTGTTCTGTATTCTCTCGCTCTTGTTTGTGCTTAACTTTGCAGTCCCAAATTGGGTCATAACAGTTTTTTTTGCCATTAACCACATGCAGGCTACGCACAAAACTCACTCCCTTCACCTCACATCTTGGAGATTACGAGAACACGCCATTCTTCCAGAAGCATCTCAAAGCTTCCGCCCCACTCCTTGTTCCATCCCTTCTATCTCTAATTGGTTTCCCTCAAACCAAACCCAATCAGCTTGCAATAAATTCAAGACTGACAATATCACACATTGGTTGTAACCGTTCCAGAACGTGCTGGAATGGCTTCAAACAATGTGTTGAAATTGTGTAACTTTATTTAAACCCTCAAAAAAAATAAATAAATAAAAATAAACAAAGTAGTGGGGAGTGCAGTGGCGCAGTGGGTTGGACCGCAGTCCTGCTCTCCGGTGGGTCTGGGGTTCAAGTCCCGCTTGGGGTGCCTTGCGGCGGACTGGCGTCCCGTCCTGGGTGTGTCCCCTTCCCCCTCTGGCCTTACGCCCTGTGTTGCCGGGTAGGCTCCGGTTCCCCGTGACCCCGTAAGGGACAAGCGGTTCTGAAAATGTGTGTGTGTGTGTGTAAACAAAGTAGTAGCACTACATGACTACATATACTTTGAACTTATATTTTTGTATACCGCATGTTTCCTGTAATTCATATGTTCCAACATTCCTTAAATGATTTCTTTTTCTATGGACCAAATGCCAAAATCATAATAAAATGACTTTAAATAAAATACTATAGGTATTGTTTTTGTATGTAAAAAGGTATTTTTAATGCATCATGTTTTTTTTTTAGAAGCATGCATTCCATCCATCCTATCTCTAACTGGTTTCCCTAAAACCAAAACCAAAACAGCTTGCAATAAATGTAAGACTGACAAGATCACACAGATTACAGCATATGTTGGCACAGCTTAAAACAAACTCTCCAAAAACTTATACAGGGTTCTAGCATTGAATTCACTGATGCAATATTATTTAAACTGACAAAAGCCACCCTTGATGAGTTTAAACAGCGCCCCTTTAACTCTAAAAGTATCAAGCTACAAGACTGGAATCCTCAACTTATTATATTTAGTTCATTTTTGCATACTTATTTAATTTTGATTGTATTGTAGTACATTTGTTGCCAACTATAGGTTAGGTGAGTTTTTTTGTGGGGGGTTGGGACAAAATGCCAATCCAATTTCCACAGTATAATTTAAAAATATACCAATAAATAAACAAAACATTTTACCTGACTACTGACTTGCACTGAAATTGAATACATGTTGTACATTTTTCCTTATCATACTAAACAAGACATTGTGCATTATATTTTGCGTTGGAGGTCCGTCTCTGCTGTTCGTAGTGTTTCAGGTAAGTGTAGTTGTTTTGCTACTGCTTTTTCCCGATGCGCATTCGTGTTGTGTAGCTGTGTAGATATAATAGTATGTATAATAGTATGTAGTGGTTTGTTAGGGTGCACGTTCTCCGGTTCATTTCTGTGTCCCGTAGTGGGGAGTGGGCTTGACTCCGTGGTTCGATTAATCGCGTCTGTTTGGTTGTTTGTTATGGTCACCATTGTTGCAGTAGTTTCAGTAACGATTAAGAATCTCAGCTGATAGGCATTAGCCCAGTTTTTTAAATAGTGGCTGGTGAACAATAGCGGCAGCAGTTGCGGCAGCCTCTTGGTGCAAAGACTGGGGGTGCAAAGATGAGGAAGTCTACTGAGAAAGGCCGCCGGTACCGTGTTCCGTAAGGGAACATGCGTCCAACATGTCGACCATCAAAGTATTCTGCGGTAAGCAAGCCATGCGACTTCGCCACCACCGGAGACCTGGGCGCTCTTGCTGCTACAGTAACCTGGTCTATCCTCACCTGTCAAACCTTCCATCTTGCTCTACTTTCTCAATGGGACTCTGGAACTGCCAGTCTGCTGTGAGAAAGGCTGACTTCATACCAGCCTACACCTCCCATCTCTCACTGGACCTCATGGCCCTAAATGAAACCTGGATCACCCCAGACAACATTACATTTAAGGAACTTGAAAAGAGGTGTGCTGTTACAATGAGTTATTAGTTAATTGATTATAGTTCTTTTTGGGCTTGAAGTTTGAGCAAGTGTTGAACATAAGTTGTTTTTCAGTTCTTAATAGTCGAAGTGTGAGTTGGTGCCATCTACTGGTGGATTCTTGTATATTTCACGTAATACTGAGACTTTTACGCTTCCTCTCTGAAAGGAAGCAGGAAGTAGGAAGTAGTTCTGTTACTATCGTCAATGCACATGGTGAACTCTTCTCCTAATCTCTTTGAATTGTTTCCATCCTCAGCCCTGCAACAGCATCGCCTGTATGTTTCAATTCAGTTTTACTTTATTAATGTTGTAGTCTTTATTTTGTCGCGAGATGTTATAATTGCAGACAAATTGCAATGTTTTGTGGTTCACTTGGTTGGTGGTTCACTTGGATATGGGTTATTGATACACTTGGATATGGGTTATTGATATATTCATATTGTGTTCACTTCTTTGTCTCTAGTTTCACCCTTGCCTAAAACCATTAAACCTGTGGACAAAAGAAACACTTGTCTTCAGAGTCGTGTGAAGGCTAGGAGTCTAGCTGACTGTCAAACCACTAACGCAGCGTAGAGGACAGTACAGTGAAAAGGCAGCTGCAAGGTAAGAGGAGCTCAGAGTGACACAAAGTACGTTTGTTGAAGACACTGGAGTCTGCACCGTCACTGAAAACTAGATCATGTGCATCTTGCTCATCCAAGCAGTCAAGTGGTTTATCTACACACACAGCAGCTGCTGTCGCCAGAGCAGAAGCAGCCAAGGCACGCTTAGCGTATGTAGTTCAAGAAATGAGAATAAAGCTGGAAAAAGCCGAACTGGAGGCGAAACTGGACAGAATGGCATTAGAAAAGAGAAACTGTCGCAGCAGTAGCCGAAGCTGAAGTACTAGAGGCAGCTCTTGACATGAGTGAGCAACGCAGCCATGAGCTTCACCTGGAAGCAACCCCTCTCGCTCCTATGAGGCGGACAAGAGAGTACGTTGACCACTCTAATGCTTACGACATCACACGATCAGCACCAGACATAGATCCATCTACTTTAGATGAGACTATACAGCTTCACACAGAGCTACAAGCATCGAGCCCTGTTCCTGCTTCACGTCTCAAAACAGAGAATGGTCCAGACGATGCTGATCTTCACACTAATAGATCATCCCAACCACCACAGTTCACTTCCGATGTGCCTCAGCCCGCAAGTAATGAGCAAAAGGACCACTGTAAACATTAGACACGATTTAAGCAATGTAGCCCTCCTCCTCCTTTTCCAATGCCCCGATCTCAGTTTCTCCAGTACGATAATTCTAACATTACAGACTTCGTCAGATACCTTGCCTGCCGTGAGATAGTCAACACTGGCCTGATCCAGTTCAATGACCAACCAGAAAGCTACAGAGCCTGGCAACGCTCTTTTTGCAATGCAGCCAGCAGCTTGAACTTGACACCTAGTGAAGAAATGGATCTGCAAGTCAAATGGCTGGGGAAGGAGTCAACCGAACATGCTAAATGCATGAGGTCAGTACATATTAACCAACCTCATAAGGGTCTCAAAATGATATGGGACAGACTGGAAGAGTGTTATAGTGCTCCAGAAGTAATAGAAAGTGCACTGTTTAGACGTGTCAATAGTTTTCCTAAAATTTCGAGCAGGGATTACTCTAAGCTCCATGAATTGGGAGACCTCCTTATGGAAGTGGAGTCAGCTAAAGCAGATGGGGACCTTCCAGGGCTGTCATACCTTGATACAGCCTGGGGCATCAACCCTATAGTCCAAAAAGTACCATTCAATTTACAAGAGGAGTGGCTATCATATGGTTCCAGCTATAAAGAGACATATCGTGTCCCTTTCCCCCCTTTTTCAGCTTTAGTTGGCTTCATCTGTCAGCAAGCTAGAATAAGAAATGACCCAGGACAAGGAGAGCCACCTCCTAAAGCAGACAAAGGCATTTGGAAAACAAGTAGACAGAAAGAAATCTCAGTTTACAAGACTGACTTGTCTCCTGCTCCCAGCAGCAAAGAAAGACAAGAAAAGAAAACTGAAGATGCTCAAAGACTATGTCCTATTCACAAGAGGCCCCACTTGCTCCGAAAATGCCGTGCCTTGAAGGAAAAGGGCATCTGTTTCAAATGCTGCTTAGGCACATCACACACAGCTAAGATCTGTAAATATAATGTCACATGCTCAGAGCATGGAAGTGAGAAACATATTTCTGCACTACATCCAGGCCCACCACCAAAAGCTCAGGAACCTAACCCTTCACCAAAGTATGGTGGGGAGGAAGACCCCATGCTAACATCAGAAGTGGCAGCTCATTACACTGAAGTTTGTGGAGGTGATCTTAGCAGCAGATCTTGCTCAAAGATCTGTTCAGTTAACATCTTTCCCAATGGCCATCGTGACAAAGCACTCAAGGTCTATGTGGTCCCTGACGAGCAAAGCAACAAGTCATTAGCTCGCTCTGAGTTTTTTGACACATTCAAGGAAAAAGGCCGAGTTTCTTCATATACCCTCAAAACCTGTTCTGGAGTAACAGAGATACTTGGAAGAAAAGCTTTTGGCTACCAAATTGAGTCAATAGATGGGAAAGTGAGAATCCCCTTACCAAGTCTACTAGAGTGCAACAACATCCTTAACAACAGAGCAGAAATTCCCACACCTACTGCTGCTCGCTAGTACTGTCAGCTCAGACCTTCAGCAGACTTCATCCCGGAGTTAGTGCCAGAGACACCCATCGTGATTCTTCTGGGTCGTGACATTATCCGAGTGTATAAGATCCGCAAGCAGGTGAATGGTCCTCATGACGCCCCTTATGCCCAAAAGATTGACCTAGGATGAGTGATAGTCGGCGATATCTGTTTGAACAGCATTTACAAGTCCACGACAGTGAGTATGTTCTGCACCAACGTCCTAGAACAGCGACGGCCTTCCGTCTTTCAACCCTATCCTTATGTCTTTCATGTTAAAGAAAAACCTAGACTCTGTCAGTACAGTACGCTTCTCCAAATTTTTCAGTTGGAAATCACTGACGCAGGCCATTGCATGCCTTGTCCATATATCTCGTCAGCTTTCCAAAACCCAAACAACACCAGCACCAGGTTGCAGAGGTTGGCATTACTGCTCCCTAGCATTATCAGTTGAAGAGCTTTTCCATGCTGAAAAGATCATCATTCAAGCTGTTCAAAGACAAGAATATGCCCAAGAATTCCTGTGTCTGAAGAGAATAGAGAAGCTCCCTAAAACCAGCCCTCTTAAGGGCTTAGACCCCTTCGTAGATGAAGATACCCTTCTGAGTGTTGGTGGTCGCCTTCCCGAAGCAGACCACCAATTAAGTGGAAAAAAAAAAAAAACCACTTCTTATTCCTGGTAAACACCACATTGCAACCATATTAGTCAGATACAATCATGAGAAAATACAGCACCAGGGACGACTATTCACTGCCATACGTGCTGCTGGCTTTTGGAAAGTTGGTGGCAAAAGGTGTGTCTGTAAGGTCATTCACGAGTGTGTCACATGCCGTAAACTTTGTGGGAAGCTACAAACCCAAAAGATGGCTGACCTCCCACCAGATCATGTCTCCACTGACCCCCTATTCACGAATGTCGGCTTAGACGTTTTCGGCCCATGGACAGTGTTAGCACAATGTACTAGAGGCAGCCACGCACATAGTAAGAGGTGGGCTTTGATGTTTACCTGCATGAGTGCGAAAGCTGTGCACATTGAGCTTATTGAGTCCTTAGACACGTCCAGCTTCATTAATGCTCTCGGACGTTTCCTGACCATCAGATCCCCTGTAAAGCTCATCTGTTCGGACTGAGGGACGAATTTTGTCAGCACTTGTAAAGAGCTCAACATTCCGTCCAACACTGACAATAATTCTGTCAAGAAATTCCTCTCAGACCAAAGGTGCATCTGGCAGTTTAACCCTCCCCATGCCTCTCACATGGGTGGTTCATGGAAAAGGATGATTGGCATTGCTAGAAGGATCCTATACACAATGTTTAGACAGGTTGGACCTTCAGAGCTGACACATGAGGCACTCTCCACTCTGATGGCAGAGGTAGCTGCAATAATTGATGCTCGACCTCTTATCCCTGTGTCCACTGACCCAGATGACCCATTCATACTTACACCCAACACCCTTCTCACAGAGAAAGTGACAACTCCTACAGCTCCAGTTGAGGATTGGATCAGAAACCTCCACAAACAACAGTGGCGTCAGGTTCAACACCTAGCCCAAATCTTCTGGGACAAATGGAAAAAACAATACTTGACCCTTTTACAGCCTAGGAGGAAGTGGCCATCCTCTGAGCCTGATCTTCAACAAGAAAGTATTGTGCTGCTCAAGGATGACCAACAAAAACGTAATGAGTGGCCAATAGGTGTGGTTACTCAAATCCTTCGTGAACAGCCAACAGACGAACTGCCTCCGGCTGGTACAGACCCTCAAGGGAGTCTACACGCTTACAATAGGACCCCTTACTACTTACGACCCCGTCCTCCAGCAGATACACGATCCAATCACACCCCTCGCTGACTACAGCCCTGCCCACCAACCACTATAAATACCCGAACTCCTCAATCAACCTAACAGACTACATCAATGATCCATGAAGACAACGTCTAATGGTTTACGATGCAGAACCCTGAGGATGTTTCCAACATAGGAAACGAAATGTTGGGATTAGTCTCTATGACAACACGGTCTACTCCGGAAGATGCTAAATTCCAGTCTAAATCTTTCCTGATAAAGATAAAGTCCGGAAAGTGGAGATCAAGGTCTTCAAGAAAGAAGGGCCTAGGGTCTTTATGCGACTTGTCACCGACAGTGTTCTCCTTCTTGCTCCCGGACAATGCTAGAACCATGTCATTGGGTAGTGACATGTTTTCCACATCAGGTGGGGAGTGTGCTGTTACAGTGAGTTATTAGTTAACTGATTATAGTTCTTTTTGGGCTTGAAGCTTGAGCAAGTGTTGAACGTAAGTTGTTTTTTAGTTCTTAATAGTCGAAATGTGAGTTGGTGTCATCTACTGGCGGGTTCTTGTATATTTTACATAATACTGAGACTTTTACGCTTCCTCTCTGAAAGAAAGCAGGAAGTAGTTCTGTTATTATCGTCAGTGCACATGGTGAACTCTTCTCCTAATCTCTTTGAATCTTTTCCATCCTCAGCCCTGCAACAGCATCGCCTGTATGTTTCAATTCAGTTTCACTTTATTAATGTTGTAGTCTATTTTGTCACGAGATGTTATAATTTGGGTAGTTATGTTAATAACTTATTGATGGTGTTATCTTCTGGCAATACTGTATAAAAATTCTTTGAGAATGTTTCATAAATCAGAGCAAATCTGTAAGGATTCATTTGAGTAATGCATATTTACTTTTGTAGAGCAGACAAATTGCAATGTTTTATGGTTGTATACTCATTCGGATATGGGTTATTGATATATTGTGTGTTCATTTCTTCGTCTCTAGTTTCACCCTTGCCTAAAACCATTAAACCTGTGGACAAAAGAAACACTTGTCTTCAGAGTCGTGTGAAGGCTAGGAGTTTAGCTAACTGTCAAACCCCTAACGCAGTATAGAGGACAGTACAAGAGGTTTGAAATGAGAACACACAGCACAAAAACATGCAAGAGGCAGAGATCATTCAATGTTTCTTGGTGTCATGATTCATGGCCAGACAACATCCACACTTTTGGAGAAAATGAAACTGAGACTGCTGAAATGGTATCAAGGCATCTTGCTGAAAAATGGATGTGACAGCAGTGCTGTACAGGCAGAATGGAGGTTGCTGAAAACTCTTGTAAAAAAGGACAGTTTTCAGATAAATCCTATTGCAGCCTGTGGGAAGTCCTACTGACAAAAGAGCCCTACTGCACAGATTTTCAGAATGTTTTGCGTCTAGTTGAGATATTGCTTGTCCTACCAATTTCGGCTACTCAGTGTGAATGTGGTATTTCAGCTCAAAACAGGATAAAATCTATTTCACTCCATGTTTCAACCTTGGAAGACTTGATCAGGATCAGCACAGAAGGCCCATCACTTGAAGAGTTTGATCCTGAATCATGTGTCAAATGCTGGCTTTCTGCAAAGAGGAGGAGGAAGCCAAACTACACTCAATGGTCAAGTGATGCTGACATAATTATGGTCAGTGACACTGGCTCAGATTCTGCGTAAAGGAAAATTCTTTGTGACCGTATATAGTTCTCAAGTTGGAAAAGACGTTCAATTCCTAGGACATTCACAAGATAGATGAAAATGCTGAAACTGTAAAAAGAGGGCAGACATACACATGACAGGATGACTGAAAGTGTTTTAAAAATGTAAAAGTTAATTCTTAAGTAGCACTAAAAAAAAATTAAAATTATTTGGTGCCTGTTTTTTTCCCCTCATAGGAGCTTGAGCTGTGAGGGTCCAGGTGGGTTTGGTTTAAAGTTGGCTCAGACATATTATTTACAGTAATGCTGTTTAATTCTTTATTCATTAGGGAGAGGTGTATTCAGCTGTCCTGAGTTTGATAAGGGGGATTTCCTGCTGGAGTACAGAGGTGAACTCATAAGCAAAAAAGAATGTGAGCAGAGGCAAAGAATATATCATAATGCACTCAAAGTATTCATGTTTGAATTCCATTACAATAAAAGCTCCTTTGGTATGTACAAATATTTGATATGTACTTGTTTGTGTTTGTAATTATAGCCTATTTAATTAGGCAGTGACAATTTAGTGGCTTGCACTGGAAATTATTAATTACATAATCTCTAAAACAGACAGTGGGTGACCATTAATGAAATGCAAAGAATAATTTATTTGAAGGTCCTCACTGCTGGTCTGAGGTATTCTGTTTTTTTTCTGTTTTTAGGAGTGAGTAAGAATCCATTATTAAAAGTTACACTCTTACGTGTTTAGTGTTGATGCAGCTCAAGATAACGGTTCCCCTGGAAGACTTGTGAATGATAATCATATTAATCCCAACAGCAAAATGAAGACAATCCATGTGGATGGAAAACCTCATCTGTGTTTGTATGCGATAAGGAGCATCTGTCCTGGAAAGGAGATAACTTACAACTATGATGATTCAGAGTGGCCATGGCAATGCACAGTATTTAAACCTCTACAATAAGAAAAGACAAATGATAGAGTTATTTCAAAGGTTTATGCTTTAATGTAGTTCCCCCTATGTGTTTCATAAGGTAATGTTCATTGCTTTTATGATGTCTGTATGTCTTATTGTGTGTGGCTTAGACCTGTTTTGTGAGAACATTGCTTTGTCAGGATGTCCTAAGAATGTGTTTTTGTTTGCCTTGGCTGAAGAATGTCAGTGTGTTAGTTTAGCAAAAGTCTTGTCTATGAGGACACTAGTGATTACTAGGACTGTGTTCAGCAATTTGTTTTTATTAAGTTGTCTATGACCCAGATGTGTTTTGTGAGGACACTGCTTTGTAAGGACATCTTAAGAACATGTTCTCAATGTGTGACCTGGCTGAAGAATGTCAGTGTGTTGTTAGTTTGGCAAAAATCTTGTCTATGAGGACACTAGTGATTACTGGCACAGGGTTCTGTAATTGTGTGTGTCAACTTGCATGTGGCCCAAGCCTCCTTTGGGAGTGTATCATTCGGGATATTATTCAGGGAGTTTTTTGGAGAGACCGGAGTGTTTGGTAGACATATTCTTGGTGTTGAAGGATTTTAATATCTAGTTGGCCTTTGACGATTGTTGTTAATTGCACAGTGTTTCAGTATAACAATAGCAAGCATACAATCAATCACTTGTTGATTTTTTTTTTTTTTTTTTGTGTTTGGATTTTCAAAGATTAAGATTATATAATTATTGTGTTTGCTCACGTCTGTAACTTGCTTTACACATTCACATTACATGAACTTGCTTCCTCAGATGATAACTGAGAAGAATCAGCTGCAACCAGAAAAACAAGCTACTTCTGCAGCAACTCAGAAGATATCCAAGAAGGTAAAACAATTGTTTGTCCTTAAAAAGTGACCTGTAGAACAAAGTTCTTCTGCCAGACTTCTTGTTCCTACATGTCAGATGTTTTGTGACTGTAGGTTTTCTCTGATTATAACTGGTCTCATAAGCTAGTCTTTTTAATGATATGACCATAACTTACTTTCCACCAAAAAGAACTGAAACTGTTTATTGATTGGGAAATCTAATTAATTAATTTACTTGGTTGGTAGAAAAATGTTAGTCTAAACCTTTATCACACACGTTCATACTTTTTTCTTTGCAGGTGTGCAAGCATGATGTGGTCAGTGCACCGATATCAAGCATGAACAAATGAGCAGCATGTCTGGGACCTGTTGCAGCTCTGAAGTGGATTTGTCTGAGATGTAAATGTTAGGTGGGTGGCGCAATGGCGCAGTGGGTTGGACCACAGTCCTGCTCTTCGGTGGGTCTGGGGTTCGAGTCCTGCTTGGGGTGCCTTGCGACGGACTAGCGTCCCGTTCTGGGTGTGTCTCCTCCCCCTCTAGCCTTACGCCCTGAGTTGCCGGGTTAGGCTCCGGTTCCCTGTGACCCCGTATGGGACAAGCGGTTCTGAAAATGTGTGTGTGTGTAAATGTTAGTATGTTTTGTTACCGTAAGTTTGGCAGCATGACAAACAGGTTTTGTATCACTTACGAAGTTATTTTTAATTCAGCACTTTTAATATGCAACCCCTTTGTTACTTGAAGTTAGGTTATAATTTGAATACATATATATATGAATATAATTTAATTAGAAAAGTTGGTGAGGATCAAACTTATTATAATAGCCTGATATGTAAATCCAGGTCATCAGAAACTGGGTGAAATTTTATTTTCACATGATTGCATGCTTAGGCATAGAACTTTGTGGTTACACGTGAAAATGTCCTGATACATTGATGATTTCTCTCATAGTGTGCTCCAATTTTGGCATAACACCTGCTATGCAAAATTTCAAGAAAATAAGAGAACACGGCCATCACGGGTGAGGATGTATTTTATTGTGTATATTTGCTCTCTAGTTTTATGAATTGCAAGTGCTTTAAAGTAATTCTAAATATGTTGATATTAGGAAACAAGTTCAGAGGAAGATGAGGTGTTGTCAGATGAGGAATACATACCGGAGTCAAGAGTCAGACAGTGAAACAGACAGTTCAACTGAACTGGCAAAAAAACCAGCAACCACTGACCAAGCTAAACACCACTCATATACTGTATACAGGAAGTTACATCCATTAAGTGTAATGAACTTAACAGCTCAGATGTATCCCCATTAACGTTACCCAAAGGCAAAGGAAAAAGAACCTTACAGTCCAGGGAAGCAGCTTGCATGTATGAAGAATCTGAGTTACTTTGCCATGAGGAATCGTCAGATGTTGAGACAGATAGTGAGACTGACAGTTCTGGTGGATGGCACCTTTTCAGAAAGGTTAATGCAAAGCAAGGCACAGAGGTAGTTGCATCAGGCAGATCACTGAGTGAAGAGGCTAATAGTGAAAAAGTTTTAACAGCAAGTAAGCTTCAAGAGGAAGGGAGTGCAACTAGCATGGCTGAAGCAGACCAGTGTGTGCAGTCATCAAAAATTTCCTGTTCAGCAAATAAGAACTACTGTTACATCTGTGGGAAACCCCAGTCCAAAATAGCACAACATTTAGAAACCTATATGACTGAGGTTCAAGTTGGACAGGCATTGTCACTCCCCCTACACTCAAAAGAACGTAAAGCAATGCTGCAAAAACTCAGGAACAAGTGTAACTATGAGCATAACACATCTGTTTTAGAGTGGAGAAGGGGCACTCAAAGTAAAACGGGTACCAAAAAGAGAATGTGATTCAAAACAGTTTGTGCATTGCACGTACTGCAAAGGGATGTTTGTTCGGAAAGATCTATGGCGTCATGTTCGAAGGTGCCCATCAAAACCTGAGGCTGCCAGTAAAGAGGGAGGGAGGACTAGGGTTTTGGGTCTGGCAACTGTAGCAGAGTCTGCATTCAGTCAGCAGATATCTCAAGGAGTCTGGAAGCTCTTACGTGTGATGAAGCAAGATGACACTTCATCAGTTGCAAGAAATTACTTTTGTATTCTTCAGTTGGCACAGTCTTTCTTTAACAAGCATGGACATGACCCTACTAAATTTGAGTATATACGACAGAAACTCAGGGAAACTGGAAGATTGTTGTTGATATAGCCGAGAGAGTTTTCCATTTAAAGTCTGGAAGAGGCTATAATACCTGCCAATTTTCACAGAGTTGTTCAAGCGGGTGTCAGCCTATAATGAAGAGAGACACTGCTACCAAAGTCCAAGCCTTGCACTAAAACTGGGTCATTCATTGAAGAAAGTCTGTGAGATCATTCACTGCAGAGCACTGATGTCTGAGGACAGTAGGGCTATGCTCAGAATATCGATACAGCGATACATCGTCATGAACTCCTGACGATGCGCGCACCGATACAGCTGCTGCCGTATTGATTCTTCCGCGCCTTTTGAATTATCACGTGACATCGAGTGGCTGGCATTTTAGCAACGTGAGCAGCAGTGCATGGATAAGAGGATTTTGCCAGCGCTGACAAAAGTAAAATCAAAAATATGGGACAATTTTGGGTTTTACACTAAAACAGAAAGTCAGACATTACACATGAGTCATGCGATATACAAGAACTGCAAAGCAAAAGTACTGCGGCAACATGACAAAACTCTCTCTGCATATGACAAGACATCATCCAGACCAGCCAGCCCTGGTCGCAGCAGGTAGCAGCACACACCTGTCATCTCAGAAGCAGCCAACGTTGCCCGATGTTTTATCTCGAAACTCCCATCCATGTCTCAGCGCTCTCAAAAGCTAAATGCATTAATGCGCTTCATATGTCAGGATTTACGGCCATACAGCGTTGTCGAGGATAACGGCTTCAGACAATTGCTTCACGAGTGTGAACCGCGCTACACAATACCAACACATCAGTTTTTAACAGAAACGGCAATTCCCGGTTGTATGATGAAGTTAAACGAGACGTTCTGCTGTCACTCTCTTCTGCAGAGAGTTTCCATTTCCTGTGATGCTTGGACTTTGAGAGCAACCCAGTCGCATGTTACGATAACCTGCCACTATGTTAAATAGCTGTTTAAAAATGTGAAGTGTGTGAGAAAACTAAGTTTGTTACAGTTTTTGCTTTTATGGAATATGTTTTAAGTTTTGTTTAGTCCTTGAGCCTTGTTGACATGCTTCAGCATTTGACACTGTGTCATTTAAGTTATTGAAGCAGAGACTTTAAAAGCAGAAGGAAGAGCTATTCTAAGTTTTTTTTGTGACATTTTCATTTAACTTATATTGTTTTTTTTTAATGACAAAAACAAAAATGTTTTTCAGTTATCACAGCTGTTATAACACTGGCTATTCAATGCACAATAAACTGATATTACCGTTAATAAATTCTGCTCAAAAGGAATTTAAATTCCAAATTGACCCATATCGCAATACGTATCGTATCGTGACATTGTTGGTGATACACAGCCCTAGAGGACAGTGCAGTAATCAGCTCAACAGCTTCAAAAAGCTCTACTCCTCAAAGTGGTCTGAACTGATCTCACACACTGCTTTGGTCACAGTGAATGAGGCAAAATTTAACAAGCCCTCAACACTACCATTTACCCAGGATGTAGTGTCTTCATCAGTTCTTTGAGAAGACTGCACATATGGCATGTCAGAAACTAAGAGAGACTGCATCAGCTCAAAGCTATGCAGAACTAGGTAAAACCACACTTGAGAGAATCATTGTTTTCAATGGTAGACGTGCTGGAGAGGTCTCAAAAATGCATATTAAAAGTTTCAATGAAAGGGGCAGCACTTCTCTCCATGATGATGCTGCCGTTGGCCTAAGCAAGTTTGAACATAAGCTCTGCAGCCATTTTAGTCGAGTTGAGATCAGGGGTAAAAGGGAAAGAAAGGTTGCCATTCTTCTCTCGCCAGATATGGTTGAGGCACTGACACTGCTTGTACACAAGAGAAATAAATGTGGAGTGCCGGATAGCAATGGCTTCCTGTTTGCCAGACCCAACTGTCAAAGTCATTACAGAGGCCAAGACTGTCTTAGGGTCTATGCAAGTGAGTGTGGTGTTAAAAATCCAGAATACCTTCGATCCACACACCTGCGCAAACACGTGGCTGCTCTCACAAATTCTCATCTTGAAAAACAATGATCTCGACCAAGTTGCTGATTTCCAGCTGTATAAATGGGTAAATGATTGTAAGCATGTAATAATTGTGGCCTTAACATTGTAAGTCAGCTAAATGAATAAATGTAAAATTGGTTTTGAAAAAAATGTCTTCTTTGTGGCATTGGATAATCTCCGCATTGGATACCCGCTTCCAAACCACTGTGAAGATATGCTGCAGTCTTAAAGATAAAAGACTTATGAGATCAAACGCACCCAGCCGGCCACCCATCAGTGAGCAAATATACACAGGATCTTACAGCAGGCTTTGCGAATGAAGTGAGACATCTTAAGTCTGTGTAAAATGCTACATTTGCAGATTGTCAGACTCCCCTCGACCTGCCTAATTTTATCTACAGGATGCAGCTCCAGAACATTTTTGGAGAAGCGTGTGTCGCAATCCACATCTTCTGCACTCTACCTGTCACAGTTTCTGCTGGGAAAAGGGCTTTCAGCAAGTTGATGCTTGTCAAAAACTCTCAGGTCCACAATAACCCAAGAGAGGTTTAATAGCCTTGCCTTCTTTCAATTGAAAGCCAGCTAAGCAGACAGCTGGACTTCAAAGACATTATAGGTGACTTTGCCAACAAAAAGGTCTGACATTGGGATTTTGGTTCAGCTTAGGTGTAGTGATGGGAAAGGTCACCACAGGTTAAAGATCAATCAAACCAATATCCATGTGTATGTATAACCTATCAAATCACGTTTATAGTTATCTGTTCAGTATGTTCATTAGTAATGAAAATTTGTTTTAGTTAAGATCTTTTGCTATGTTTTTTAATTTATATTTCTGTGTTTTGCTTTTGATGATGTTCAGTAAAAACCTTTATTTGCATTTATGTTATCTATTTTGTTATTTTGTAAGAAATCCGTATGGCACCATAGATGTGGGCCTCCATGCCCATATCTTATACCATATATCTTATACCGAGGATCCTGTTCGTGGACTTCAGCTTGGCCTTCAACACCATCATCCCACACCTCCTATTTGTCCAAATTAACCCAACTCTCTGTGCCCACCTCCATCTGTCGGTGGATCACCAACTTCCTGACAGACAGGCAGCAGCTAGTGAGGCTGGGAAAATGTTCATCCAATACCCGCACGATCAGTACTGGCGCCCCCCAGGGATGTGTGCTCTCCCCACTGCTCTTCTCCCTGTACACCAACGACTGCACTGCAAAAGACCCCTCTGTCAAACTCCTGAAGTTTGCAGACGACACCACACTCATTGGCCTCATCCGGAATGGTGACAAGTCTGCTTACAGACAGGAGGTCCAAGAGCTGGCTGTCTGGTGCAGTCATAACAACCTGGAGCTGAACATGCTCAAAACAATGGAGATGATTGCAGACTTTAAGAGAAACACCTCAGCATTATCCCCACTTACCATCATGAACAGCACTGTGGCAACAGTGGAGTCATTCAGGTTCCTGGGCACCACCATCTCACAGGACCTGAAGTGGGAGCCCCACATAGACTCCATTGTGAAGAAGGCCCAGCAGAGGTTGTACTTCCTTCGCCAGCTGAGGAAGTTCAAGCTGCCACAGGAGCTACTGATGCAATTCTATTCCACAGTCATCGAGTCTGTCCTCTGCACCGCTATAACTGTCTGGTTCGGCTCAGCTACGAAGTCAGACATCAGAAGACTACAGCAGATAGTTCGGACTGCTGGAAGAATCATCAGCACATCCCCTCAGCTCTCAGAGAATTGCACTCGTCCAGAGGCAGTAAAAGGGCTAGCAAAATCATTCTAGACCCCTCACATCCAGGCTACTTCCTCTTCAAACCTTTGCCATCTGGCCAGCACTACAGAGCACTGAGCACCAGGACAGCCAGACACAAGAAAAATTTCTTTCCTCAGGCCATCTACCTCATGAACAGCTACCCTAGAGAGTAAACCAGTGCAATACACAACACTATTTATATTTATATTTATTTATCACATCATATCTCTTACTCACACTCCCTTGCATTTGTATAGAACATATCTGTACATACACACAATGTCTAGTGACTATTTTTGTATATTGGGTAATTAATATTTTTATATATTTTTTATGCTTCATTCACATATTCTATCTTCTCATCTGTCTTGTCACTGTCATTCTGTCTGTGCTGTGGAAGTTTCTGTCACCAAGACAAATTCCTTGCACACTCAAAAAATTATTTTTGCTATTTGTTTAATTTCATTAATTAAAATGAGCACATACAACACAACTCTTGATAAAAATGGTCCCAGCTTAATTTCATTAAATGTACTCAATGTAATTTTTCAAAAAATTAGGTTTACCTAATTTTTTTAAATTGAGTCTACATGAATATTTTTTGTTCGTCTTAACTGGATGTACGTCATCAACGGAAACTTTGATGCAGATGGACTGTTAAGCGGCGGACGTGTGTGATAGGTAAGTAGTAATTTTTAATCAATCACCATCCATGTACTTAATGTAAATTAACTAATTAAAACATGCTTATTAACATCTTGTTGCATATCAGAAAATAAATGTTCTATAAGCATTGTATGAAAAATAGCTGTTTGGAGTGTCATTTGTAGCTGACATTAGGTTTCAGGTCTCAGCTACATGTGGTGCAGTCATTAATATGTTCAATCATTCATTTTTACTAAAACTATCAAATCGCATGATGAATCTCGAGGTGTAATAGGAACAGAGAGGACAGAAAATCCTGTCAATATATTCAGTACCATGAATTAATGTACATGATTATTTTTGCAAAATATTAAAGTTCATTTAAATGTTATAGAATTTGTGTACTACTTCCACAACCTGAGCGTTATCTACAAATTACTCAACTTGCATGTTAGCGAGATTATTGATTTATTTTATATTGACAATCCTGGTTATGACTTGGTTCCTGTTCTGTTTTTCTATTTTAGATTTGAGTACACTGTCATCATCACAAACCATTGTAACTACTTGTAACTGACTAGAGGGAAGTGCAAATTCATTATGCTCCAAATGGTCCAAAGCTACATTTTTTTTTTTTTTTTTTTTTTTTTTAATTTTTCTCTTTCTTCTTTTTCAGTGCATGTGGAAGTGTAGAGAGTGTGCTGTTGTAGAATCCAGTAGGTCTGGGTTGCTTAAACATTACAGACTAAAGCATAGGCATTTTTATTGTAGCAGGCGTTATCCATGTCCATATTTGACTTGCCCTAGAACCTTCAAAACATGGAATAGCCTTTGTATACATTTAAGTAGAGTCCACAAAAAACACACAAGAACAAATCCCTTTGTCAACATTTAGTTGCCCTGTATGTGCATGTAGTGATCTTGCATTTGAGAGGGCATTTTTTCTGCATTTTAATACCCATTTACAGAGTAATTAGACAGTCCAGTGTGTATTTATTGGTTGTAGCTTTCACACAAATATATATGCAACTTATCAGTCGCACAAGAACAGAAAGCATAATCTGCATTCAGTCAAAGATTTCAAGCCTGGTGTAGCTAAACCTGCAGGGGAATCTGAGGACTTGCAAGGTCACATTTTGGAGAATGACGATGTGTGTACTGTAGCTGTAACAGTCAATGTTTATCAAAACAGTGATTCTGTAGTATTAGACTTGTCAAAAATAATTGACTAATTTTGCTGCAGCGCCGTTAAAATTAGAGCATGTTAGTCATGTGCCAGCTACTGTAGTCAGATTTTTAGAGGAATTGCATTTTTTGCATACATCTGCATCGGCGCCCCTCTCGAAAAAAATATTCAGGACGTGTTGCAGAGCCATAACATTATTGTTGATAAAGCAGTTGTACAGGAAATTGCTTCAGCAGCCTCCGCATCTACCCCTTTTTTCAAAGCTATTGGCAAGGGTGGTCCTCTTAGCTCTGATTACCAGCGCAGGAGGTATTACAAAGACAATTTTCATGTTGTAGAGCCAATTTAATATATTTTTGATTTTAAGGAAAACAAAACTTATCAGTATATCCCCATATTATAATCTTTACAGCAGATCTTGAAAAGAACAGATGTAGTGGACAGCATTGTTCAGAACCACAGAGTTCAGCAGCACAGTGATTGTAAAGAGTACAAAACTTTTCAGAATGGCAAAGTTTACAAAGAACATTTTTTTCTCAGGGGAGGAGTTGAGACTAAGTTTATATGTGGATCATTTAGAAATCTGCAATCCCCTTGGTACCTCTTGGAAAATACACAAACTCTGTGCTATTTATTGGATTTTAAACAATCGACCTCCTGGATCACATTCAGCTTTGTCTAATATTTACTTAGCACTGCTTTGTAAAACTGATGTGAAGAAATTCGGGTACCATAGAGTTCTGGAACCTCTCATTCAAGATTTGCGTACTCTTGAGCAACATGGAGTCTTTGTCTCTCAATTGGGTAAATTCCTCAAAAGTGCTCTTCAGTTTGGAGTAGCATATAACCTTGCAGCGCATGGGATAGCAGGCTTTACTGAAAACTTTTCTGGAGAAAATTTGTCGACCCCTCCGTGAACCGCCACCTTACCGTGGTGGAAGGGTTTGAGTGCCTGAATGACTCCAGGAGCTATGTTGCCTGGGGCTATATGCCCCTGGTAGGGTCTCCCATAGCAAACAGGTCCTGGATGACAGACGAGAGAAAGTGCGGTTCAAAAGCCCCTTATGAAGAAAATAAAACCAAGGCTTTTGCTTACCCCGCCCGGTATGGGGTCACCGGGGCCCCACGCTGGAGCCAGGCCTGGGGGGGGGCTCGCATGCGAGCGCCTGGTGGCCAGGTCTATGCCCACGGGGCCTGGCCGGGCTCAGCCCGAAGCCATGACGTGGAGCCGCTCTTCGGTGGGCTCACCACCTGCCGGAAAAACCGTAAGGGGCCGGTGCATTGTGATTTGGGCGGTGGTGGGGGCCGAGTGCCCGGCCGACCCAAACCTCGGGCGCCAACTCTGGTTTTTGGGACTTGGAATGTCACCTCACTGGCGGGGAAAGAGCCTGAGCTGGTGCGGGAAGTTGAGAGATACCATCTAGATATAGTCGGGCTCACTTCCACTCACGGCTTGGGTTCTGGAACCACTCTTCTCGACCAAGGATGGACTCTCCACTATTCTGGCGTTGCCCAGGGTAAGAGGCGGCGGGCGGGTGTGGGCTTATTAGTAGCCGCCCGGTTTAGCCGCCATGTGTTGGAGTCTACCCCAGTGAATGAGAGGGTCATCTCCCTGCGCCTTCGGGTCAGGGAACGGTCTCTCACTGTCGTTTGTGCTTATGCGCCTAGCGACAGTGTAGAGTACCCGGCCTTTTTGGAGTCCCTGGGGGGCGTGCTGGAAAGTGCTCCAACTGGGGACTCTCATTCTACTAGGGGACTTTAACGCCCATGTGGGCAGCAACAGTGACACCTAGAGGAGCGTGATTGGGAGGAACGGCCTCCCTGATCTGAACCTGAGCGGTGTGTTGTTATTGGATTTCTGTGCTAGTCACGGTTTGTCCATAACAAACACCATGTTCATGCATAAGGGTGTCCATCAGTGCACTTGGCACCAGGACACCCTAGGTCGGAGGTCGATCGACTTTGTAGTCGTTTCTTCCGATCTTTGGCCATATGTCTTGGACGCTCGGTTGAAGAGAGGGGCTGAGCTGTCAACTGATCACTACCTGGTGGTGAGTTGGATTCGATGGCGGGGGAAAAAGCTGGACAGACCTGGCAGGCCCAAACGCATAGTAAGGGTCTATTGGGAACGTTTGGCGGAGGCCCCTGTCAGAGAGGTCTTCAACTCCCACCTCCGACAGAGCTTCAACCAGGTCCCGAGGGAGACTGGGGACACTGAGTCTGAATGGACTATGTTCCACACCTCCATTGTCGGGGCGGCGGTTGCGAGCTGCAGCCATAAAGTCTCCAGCGCCTGTCGCGGCGGCAATCCCCGAACACGGTGGTGGACACCGGAGGTAAGGGATGCCGTCAAGCTGAAGAAGGAGTTCTATCAGGCCTGGCTGGCTCACGGTACCGACGGGCCAAATGGAACGCAGCTCTGGCAGTTGCCGCGGCAAAAACTCGGGCTTGGGAAGAGTTCGGTGAGGCCATGGAGGAAGACTTTCGGTCGGCCTCAAAGAGATTCTGACAAACCATCCGGCGACTCAGAAGGGGGAAGCGGTGTTCCACAAACACTGTTTACAGTGGAAGTGGTGCGTTGCTGAGCTGAGTATGTCCTCGGGCGGTGGAAAGAGTACTTTGAGGATCTCCTCAATCCCTCCGACACGCCTTCCGTAGAGGAAGCTGAGGCTGGGAACTCGGAGGGGGACTCGTACATTACCCTGGCTGAAGTTGCTGAGGTAGTCAACAAACTCCTCGGTGGCAAGGCTCCGGGGGTGGATGAGATCCGCCCCGAGTTTCTCAAGTCTCTGGATGTTGGGGGGCTGTCTTGGCTGACACGTCTCTGCAGCATTGCGTGGAACTCGGGAACGCTGCCTCTGGACTGGCAGACCGGGGTGGTCGTCCCTATTTTTAAGAAAGGGGACCGGAGATTGTGTTCCAACTCTAGGTGGATCACACCCCTTAGCCTCCCTGGGAAAGTCTATGCCGGGGTACTGGAAAGGAGAATCCGACCGATAGTCGAACCTTGGATTCAGGAGGAGCAATGCGGTTTTCGCCCTAGCCGTGGAACACTGGACCAGCTCTATACCCTCACTAGGGTGTTGGAGGGTTCATGGGAGTTTGCCCAACCAGTCCATATGTGTTTTGTGGACCTGGAGAAGGCATTCGACCGTGTCCCTCATGGCATCCTGTGGGAGGTACTTCGGGATTATGGGGTTCGGGGCTTGCTGTTACGGGCTGTTCGTTCCCTGTATGACCGGAGCAGGAGCTTGGTTCGCATTGCTGGCAGTAAGTCAGACCTGTTTCCGGTGCATGTTGGACTCCGCCAGGGCTGCCCTTTGTCACCGATTCTGTTCATTATCTTCATGGACAGAATTTCTAGGCGCAGCCAGGGAACGGAGGGTGTCTGTTTTGGTGAGTGCGGGATCTCGTCTCTGTTTTTTTGCAGACGATGTGGTCCTGTTGGCTTCATCAAATCAAGACTTGCAGCGTGCACTGGGGAGGTTTGTAGCCAAGTGCGAAGTGGCAGGGATGAGAATCAGCACCTCCAAATCCAAGGCCATGGTTCTCAGTCGGAAAAAGGTGGATTGCCCCCTCTGGGTTAGGGGGGAGCCGCTCCCTCAAGTGGAGGAATTTAAGTATCTCAGGGTCTTGTTCACGAGTGAGGGAAAAATGGAGCGGCAGGTTGACGGATGGAACGGTGCGGCGTCCGCAGTAATGCGGTCATTGTACCGGTCTGTTGTGGTGAAGAGGGAGCTGAGTCGTAAAGCGAAGCTCTCAATTTACCGGTCAATCTACGTTCCTACCCTCACCTATTGGCATTGAGTTCTGAATCATGACCGAAAGATCGCGGACACAAGCGGCAGAAATGAGTTTCCTCCGCAGAGTGGCTGGGCGCACCCTTAGGGATAGGGTGAGGAGCTCAGTCACCCTGGAGGAGCTCGGAGTAGAGCCGCTGCTCCTCCGCATCGAGAGGAGCCAGTTGAGGTGGCTCGGGCATCTGTTCCGGATGCCTCCTGGACGCCTCCCTGGTGAGGTGTTCCAGGCATGTCCCACTGGGAGGAGGCCTCGGGGCAGACCCAGGACATGTTGGAGAGACTATGTCTCCCGCCTGGCCTGGGAATGCCTTGGGGTTTCCCCAGAGGAACTGGAGGAGGTGTGCGGGGAGAGGGAAATCTGGGGGACTCTGCCTGGACTGCTGCCCCCGCGACCCGGCCCCGGATAGCGGAGAAAGATGGTATGGTATGGTATTTCTGTCAATTTTACTTAGCGAAACGCTCAGATATTCAGACAAATGAGGTCCGCTCTGGTTCTTTTGTACGAAGGTCAAAAGAAGTTCATGAATCTCATGTGAAGCTGGCTTAGCAGACAAATGCTTCCTCCTTCGGTGTTAAAAAAGAATGTGTGTTCACAAAGCATCTCGAACACTTTTGTATTACCTCTGGGTATCCACCAGATATTTTGCATGATCTATTGGAGGGAATCGTACCAGTTGAGCTTGCACAGTACCTTTCTGTTCTTGTATGCAAAAAATATTTCACTGTAGAAAATCAACAAAAGCATTGTTAAATTTCCTTATACAGGAACAGATATGACAAACAAACCACAAGTGATACCACGTAACTTTTCAAGCATAAACACCATAGGAGGCAATGGACATGAAAATTGGACATTGTTAAGGTTGCTTCCATTGATGTTAGGTCATTTGATTCCAGAGGGTGAATTGGCATGGCATGTTCTTTTAGATTTGAAGGACATTATGGAACTTGCTGTTGCTAGGTTTCACACAGATGACACAATTGAATACCTTGAATGCAAAATTACTGAACATAGAGAGAAGTACACATAGCTTTTTGCAGGAATTCTGTTGCGACCAAAACGTCATTTTGTGGAGCACTATCCTGAGCTCATAAAGTTATATGATCCACTTGCAGGGCAGTGGACCATGCGTTTTGAAGCTAAGCACAGCTTCTTCAAGCAGGTCTCACAGCATACAAAATGCTTTAAGAATGTGCCACTGTCATTAGCAGTGAAACACCAGCTGATGATTTCTTACTATGTGAGGCCTTGTAGCCTACAGAAGCCTGACTTTGAAGCCCATGATGTATCAACAGTTTCAGTTAATGTTTTGAATCAAGCAGCTGCTGACAAAATTAAGTTGAAGTATCCAAGTACAACTGAAGTACACCTGACCAAAAGTGTGATCAGTAGGGGTGAAATGGAATGATAGTTGCACAAGGCTCTACAAGTGGGCTGCCAGACTTTTGTGAGATCCTTCAAATCTGCTTGGTTCAGGAAAGGTTGTGCTTCATTGTGAAGAGGCTGTCATCATGGTACAGAGAACACTACTGTGCCTTTGAAATAAATGCTACAAGTGACATCACCTTGCTTGAAGTTGCTGATTTACCAGATCCATACCCTTTGGCAGCTTACTCCATTGAATCTATGAGGATGGTTACTTCGAAACGATTCCTGACCGTGACAGGTTTGTGGTCCAGCAGTCATGCTTTTCCCTTGTAGTACAACATGTACGTTCTGCCCAAGCAATGCTAATGTGCGATTTCCCTTTTTGCTGGGTTCAACTTTACAGGCTGTTTTACATAATCATTGTGTAAAAATGTCTATGGCTCTGCAAAACATTTGCTTTTTTGTGGCCTGTGCGTACTGGGCGTGTAATGATGTTATGTCAAACATTGTAAACATCTATGTATTGTTCATATTTAAATAGTTATGTTAATAAATTGGCTTCATATATCTGATTGACACTAAAACATGGTCTTGTCTTTTACAGATTAGGAAAGATAAGAAATGGCATCATTCAAACTCCGGATAGTATGGGGCAATGACAATTCACAGAGGCTCACTTTCAGTGATGGCATGCCAGCATCTCTGAATGTACTCTCCAAAAAGATTGAAAATGAATGTGGCCTTCAAGGGCAGCAATTTCAACTTCAATATATGGATAAAGACTTCAATGAGTTTATGAATTTGACATCAGTCTCTGACCTCAATGACAAAGACACGGTCAGGGTTGTTTTTTTGACCTCAAGCTCCACTTCCTTCAGCCATATGCCCGATGAGTTCAATCCCCTTGCCCATTCTCATTCTTCTGACTCCCATGATGCTGATAATGAGAACTCATCTGCTGAGACTTCAGACACTGACATTTTGTCTTCTTCTGAGTCCACATCAGCAAGGTCATCATTATGGCCAACACCTTTCATTCTGACTCGTTTCCCTTATGATGTGCAAATGAAACTGGATCAGGGCAACTCAGCATTCAGGACCAATGGCAAATTTTTGATTCCTGACCCCAAACTCAAGTCAGGAATCCTAGATGCTTTGGCAGAGAAAATTATTTGCTACAAGGCATATCCATCTGACTCCAAGTTCAGTGATGTGGCTGAAGCACTGGTTCTGTCAGCAGCTACAGTGGATGGAAGATGAGTTTAAAGTTTAAACTTGCAAACTACAGGAGCAAATTGAGAAGACTGGGATGCCCTGAAGTTACAGTTAATGCCCTTAAGCACAAACCAGAAGGAAAGCACAGCCTGCCTATGGGATTAAAAACATAAGAAGGCAGAAGTGAACTACCGTCCAGTATTTCCTGCAGGTGAAACAGCAGAAAGCCAGAAAAAGATGAGGGTGGAGCTCCTTTCTGAACTGAAGAAAAGAAACAATGATGAAACTGAGAAAGATGATGAACACGACTTTCGCATACAGAAGGCATGAGGTTGTCCATGATTCCCCTTTAGTCGCAGACTTTAAAAGCAGACGGCCTGCTCTTTTTCAAGTGCGTGAGGTAAGTAATTGGCTGTTTCCTTTCTTGTATGATATCAGAGCTGACCTGTATGTGTCTATGCTGAATTGCCCATGAACAAGACCTCTCTAACTTATGTCTTTAGATAAATGCTGAATTTCGTCGGATCACAACCCTTCCTTTACAGTCCAAGTTCCTGTCCCAACTGGATCGGTTCTCTGATGATCTGGTAAAAGTGTTTACCAAAAGGGGTGGAGTAGTCAGAAAAAGGATTCAGGATGTGATGGTGCCAATGTCTCAGGTTGTATTGTTTCTTTTTTTTTTTTTTTTAAATTGCATTTTAATACAAGCTATTTTTATAGCGCCCCATAGTGCATAAAAGCTCAGAGATGTGTATTGGAGGGTGTTATGTCAATTATATGAACATCAACACAAATCTTTTATAAAACGTATCATTGTGTCTGTATTCTCAGAATGACACCATAAAGACCAAGCAAGAGTTCATTCTCAAGAGGCTATGCATCTACCTGAATGAAGATCCACAGGATCTGGTGAAGGAGTATCTGGTGAGTGTAGAGCTCTCTTTCATTAAAAGCAAAGAACCAGTACTCCCTCACTCTCTTTTTGCTATGTTCTGAGGCTTTGTTTTGGGCTTTTTATGCCTTTATGTAGATAAGACAGTAGAGAACCGAGTTGGATCAGCAAAAGACCTTGAGTCAGGAATCGAACTCAGGTCGCAGTGAGCACAGTTGTGCTATATGTCAGTGTGCTAACCATGAAGCTATTGGCACCAACATTCACAATTGTAATTAGTAAGGAATATGCAAGTCTTCATTTTTTTTATATGCAATAGAATTTAATTGCATTTATTTTTTTATTCCCGAAGGATGTTGACTTTGAGAGCAAAGAGGCGGACATCAAGAAGACTGTTTTGGGCATCTATGTTGTAAAGCATCAATTTGCAGATGCGACAGAAGACCCTGAAGATATCGGCATTGTGCTGGAAGATGTGAAGGTTCTCTCTGGTTTAGGTAATGTAGCATTGGCTACAGCCATGCTACTTCGACTAATATACTCTTTGAATCTTACCTATCCACAAGAGCTCCGTTACACTTTTGAAGTGCTCCAGAAAGTGATCCTGGAGCTAGACTCAAAAAAGCTGTCTGCCAAAGCACAGGCGCTGAAGACAAAACTCTTCACTTAGAAGGTGTGAGCAGTGCTTATGTAAGTGTTTAAGAACCCCTTTGTGTTCATGTTTAAGTTGTATGGGAATTCTCATGTTTGCACTTTTTTGAGCAGAAGTCATTTTATTTTTCAAAATTTTTGATTGCTCATGTTTAATTGAACATTTTATGTTTACTGTACTGTTCTGTGAGATATTTCTATTTGTTTTGGGTTTCTGCCACCTAGTGGTCATTTAGGAGAAAAACGTTATTCACGTTATTTCTTACTATTACGTTATTGGATGGATAGGCCACATGACGCAAGCATAGATATAGTTTAAGAATCAGGAAGTGTTTTCAGTCGATGTGTGCCATGCGGTCAGCTTGCAACTCCAGTGCCTTTCCTCCTTGTTTGTGCCTTGGAAAGCATCGCTTGCAAGTTGCGTTTACATTTTTAGTAAATCATAGCAGCATGAATGCAATATTTACGTTAATGTCAACAGTGTAGACATTTATGTATATTTATGGATATTTGTATTTAAAGATGTGTAATTAACGTTTAGTAAGTAGTGTTGCTTTTGTATTGTTTTAGTTTTACAAAAAAGACTACTTTCATGAGAAAGAAGACAACAGTAAAGGCATTCAACTTGACTCTGACTTTCTCTGGAAGCTTGTTAGCTATCTATCAATTTGCGTTTAGATGCGCACTGAGGACAGAACAGTAAAAAAGCATCTTCACGGCGGGCACTACAGTAAAGGGAAAGCAAGGGAAACGCAGCAGATGATGTCGCACACCCCAGTAGCCGAACTGGAATGATTGTCCATTGCCGATGAGGGTGTTTCACAACAGCACAATGTGCATGAAACAAAATCACAACATTCTACTTCATCTGAATCTTCCTCAGCCAGCTTAGCTGCAGTCAGAGCACGTGCCAAAGTTGAAGCTGCACACACTCGTGCAGCTTTCATTCAGCGAGAGGCTGAGTTGAAAGTCCGAGAAGCACGCACAGCTGCCGAGCTGTCAGCACTGGCGCAGGAGAAAGAAGTTGCAGTAGCTGTAGCAGAAGCTAAAGTCTTTGAGGCAGCAGCAGAGATGGAGGGTCGAGAGGACAGTGGGAGTTACCATGCAACGGCTCGTGTCGCCATGCAGCGTACCCGCGACTATGTCAAACAACATTCCCAGCTATCTGTTAGTGATATAGAACCCCCAACGCTTAAACCATCTCTTCTGCTCCACACCAAACCCGAAGCCACATCAGGTGCACAGAAGCAGACTCCCGATCACAGCGGAGCTCCTCACACATTACCTAGACATGCAGCAAGGCAGCCTGAAAGGTCAACACATCACGAGGGACAACGACAACCACAGGGTACAGCTACCTGAAGGACCAATGCCTGCAGTTTATTACCATCACAATAGTCAGCTCCCCTCTGCTTATTTGCAGCCTCCCTCTTTCAACAGAACCTCATTCCAGCTGCAGGACGACAGGACTGGTGTGAGTGACATCGCAACTTACCTGGTACGCCGAGAGCTTGTGAATTCTGGTCTCATCAAGTTCAATGATCGACCGGAAAATTATTAGGCATGGAGGTCCTCATTCTGCAACAGCATTGGAGGGCTAAACTTAACTGCTAGCGAGGAGCTCAACCTCTTAGCAAAATGGTTAGGCCCACAGTCTTCAGAGCATGTAATGCAAATCCGTCCTGTGCATGTTGCCAGCTCTTCTACAGGATTGAAGATGGCCTGGGAACACCCTGGAGGAGTGCTATGGTTCCCCCGAAGTAACTGAAAGAGCTCTTTTCGACAGGATAGAAAGTTTTCCTGAAGTCAGTCACAAGGATCCCTTAAAGCTCAGGGAATTAGGAGACCTGCTTAGGGAACTAGAGTCTGCTAAGTCTGAAGGCTATTTGCCTGGGCTCTCCTACCTAGACACCGCCAAGGGCGTCAACCCCATAGTGGAAAAGTTGCCACCTAGTCTTCGAGAGAGGTGGTTAGTTCAAGGCTCTTTATACAAAAAAGAGTACGGTGTCTCATTTCCTCCATTTTCATTCTTCATGAACTTTGTATGTAGTGAAGTACGCAGAAGGAATGATCCTAGCTTTACTCTCTCAACAGTCTCTACCACTCTGCCAGATAGTTCCTACAGGTTTTCATCAGGATCACCAAAACCTGAACGAGGGGAGAGGAGATCAGAATATTTCAAGACTCAGGTTTCTGCTCACAAGAGTGAAGTCGCATCACATCAACAGGCTTCTCAGCAAGATGACTCAAGTGGGAAGCTGAGTAACATCGACAGATGTTATCCACAAGAAACCTCATCCTCTAAAAAAGTGCAGAGGTTTTCGGAGCAAACCACTTGAAGAGAGCACGACCTTCCTCAAGGAACACTATCTGTTCCAGATGCTGTTGTTCTACTACTCACCTGGCTAAAAACTGTAAGGCAGCTTTAAAGTGTAAAGAATGTGACAGTGACGCTCACATTTCTGCGTTTCACCCTGGACCGCCTCCGTGGAATGTAGCAGACCCCTCCTCAGAGCATGGCAGGGAGGGTGAACAAGAGTCTTCTCAGTCCGTGGTCACCTCGACGTGCACAGAAGTCTGTGATGAAGGTAAAGGGCCTAGATCTTGCTCTAAAATCTGTTTGCTGAAGATCTATTCCATTGGACGCCAAGGAAAGGCCAATAAAGTCTATGTTATTCTGGACAACCAGAGTAATAGATCATTGGCAAAATCTGAATTCTTTCACACTCGCCATATACTCTCCGCACATCCTCAGGAATCACCGAGACATTTGGGAGGAGAGCCACAGGATTCATGGCGGAATCACTGGATGGAAAGACAAGTGTGGTGCTCCCCACACTCATTGAGTGCAATCACATGCCAGACAATCGGGCAGAGATTCCGACTCCAGTAGTCACACAGCACCACAGTCATCTTAAGCCCATTGCTCACAGAATAACACAGCTAGATCCAGAAGCCCGGATACTGTTGCTTCTAGGGTGTGACATCCTTTAGGTTCACAAAGTCAGAGAGCAACGCAATGGTCCAAACAACGCGCCCTATGTTCAGAGATTAGACTTCGGTTGGGTAGTTATAGGCAATGTTTGCCTGGGCTCAGCACACAAGCCAGGTCCTGTAACTTCTTTCTGGACCAACATTCTGGAAAACGGACATCCAACTTTTTTTTTACTCCATGTCCCAATCACCTCCAGGTCAAGGAGAGGTTTGACGTTGAGGCCCAGCACTGCAACCCTTTGCATGGACTTGCACACGACACTGCAACACTTGAGGACTGCAACCTTGGTAGTATGATCTTTCAGAGAACCAAGGACGATAACAAAGTTGGTCTCTCCATTGAAGATAGACTCTTTTTACAGGTCATGGCGAAAGAGATGTTTATGGACGATACCAATAGCTGGGTGGCACCACTTCCTTTTCGATCCCCTCGGCAGCGGCTCCCGAACAATCGGGACCAAGCTTTTACTCGCCTCAAATCTCTTTGTCGTATCTTAGAGAAAAAACCTAAGATGAAAACTCACTTTGTGAACTTCATGCAAAAGATCTTCAATCACGATCAAGCCGAGCTAGCTCCACCACCGCTTGAGGGAAAGGAACGACGGTACTTGCCCATCTTTGGCGTGTACCATCCTCGCAAGCCAAGTCAGATCAGAGTCGTCTTCAACTCCAGTGCACAGCATTGTGGTGTCTGTCTGACGTGCTGCTTACTGGGCCAGATCTCAACAACAGCCTACTTGGAGTCTTGCTGCGCTTCCAAAAAGAGGCAGTGGCTGGGATAGGGGACATCGAGCAGATGTTTCACAGTTTTATCGTCAGGGAAGATCACACAGACTCTCTACGGTTTTTGTGGTTCAAGGACAACGACCTCAACGAAGAGATTGTCGAGTACCAAATGAAAGTTCATGTATTCGGCAACAGCCCATCTCCAGCCGTAGCCATCTATGGTCTTCGTCGAGCAGCTCAGCATGGAGCAAATGAGTATGCTATGGAAGTCAAAGATTTTGTGGAACGTAACTTCTACGTCGACGATGGTCTCAAGTCACTCCCAGAGGCTGAAGCTACTGACCTCCTGAAAAGAGCACAGGACATGCTTGCTATCTCCAATTTGCAGCTTCATAAGATAGCATCAAACCACCCTGATGTCCTGAAGGCCTTCCATCCAGAAGACCATGCAAAGAACCTGCAGAATGTAGACTTTGATGACAACTCATCTCTCATCCAACACAGCTTAGGGTTAAGCCGGGATCTCAAACAGGATGTTTTCACCTTCAGACTGGTACCGGCAGAGAAACCTTTCACCTGTAGGGGTGTCTTAGCCACAGTTAACAGGCTGTTTGACCCTCTCGGATTTGTCGCACCAGTCATCATCTGAGGGAAGTTCCTGCTGCGAGAGCTCACCAACAGCAAAGCTCTTGACTGGGATAGCCCTCTGCCAGAGGACAAGGAAGCAGAATGGAGAATATGGACAGACTCCTTGCAAGACCTGAGTAAGTTCAAGATACCAAGACGCTACACCAATGCAACGTTTGCCACTGTTCAAAGAAAAGAGCTGCGTGTTTTCTCAGATGCCTCTGTGAAGGTCATTGCCGCTGTGGCTTACACCTCAAAGTGATTGGCCGCGATGGAAAGTGCCACGTGGGATTTGTCTTGGGAAAAACGAAACTTGCACCTCTGTCCGTGCACATCATCCCACAACTGGAGCCTGGAACTGCTGTGTTGGCAGTGGAAATGGCAGAGCTGATTCAGAATGAGTTGGACATTAGCCTCGATACCTTGCAGTTCTACACAGACAGCAAGGTTGTTTTGGGATACATATATAACAGGACCAGACGGTTCTATGTGTATGTTTGCAACGGAGTACAACGCATCCTGAGGTTCACCAAGCCCGATCAGTGGCACTACGTCTGTAGCACTCAGAACCCAGCAGACCAGGCAACTCGATCTGTGTCCACAGCTGAGATAGCTACCACAACATGGTTCACAGGACCCCCATTCCTGTCTCTTCCTGCAGGAGTATCCACCTTAAGGGAGGAGTCATATGAACTAGTTAACCCAGATTCTGACATTGAGGTTCATTCTCATGTCACAAGTGTTTCTCCACCTGATCTAGGATCCCATCGCTTTGAGCGGTTTTCTTCCTGGAAGTCTCTGGTAAGAGCCTTCTTGTCACACATCATTCAGTCCAAAAGAAATGCAGGAGAACCTAAGCATGCGACATGTAATGGTTGGCATCAGTGTAAAAGACCTCCCACAGCCGAAGACCTGGCAAAGCCAGGAACTCTGATCATCAGGTGTGTGCAAAAAGAGACGTATAATAACAAGTTCACCTGCCTGGTTGAGGGAAAGCACATCCCAAAAGACAGCCCATTGAGGAAGTTGAACCCTTGTGTGGATGAAGAAAGTCTTCTAAGACTTGGGGGTAGGCTCAGCCAATTAGCATTTGACAGGAGAGAAACTCCCTCTCATCATTCCTGGCCACAGTCACATTGCCAGACTGCTTGTGAGGCATTACCATGAGAAGGTTAAGCACCAAGGTCGTGTCTTCACAGAAAGATCTGTGTGCGCAGCAGGATTTCCGATTATCGGAGCCAGGAAGTGCATCAATAGTATCATACATAAATGTGTCATGTGTAACAAGCTTCGTGGAAGAATGACGGTACAGAAGATGTCAGACTTACCGCCTGATCGCCTGAGCACAGAGCTACCATTCACCTATGTGGGTGTTGACATGTTTGGCCCATGGACTGTTATCACAAGGCGAACTTGTGGACAGGCCAATAGCAAGCACTGGGGAGTACTCTTTACCTGTATGAGCATCCGTGCGGTGCACATAGAGCTCATTGAGGCGATGGATACTTCAAGTTTCATCAACGCCTTGCGACGATTCTATGCCTTACGGGGACCTGCTAAACAAATCCGTTCTGACTGTGGCACTAACTTTACAGGCGCCTGCAAGGAGTTGCAGATACTTCTTACTGATCCTAATCAGCCCAACATCAGGAGGTACTTGGGAGAAGAAGATTGTTCCGGGGTCTTTAACCCCCTCATTCCTCCCACATGGGAGGAGTCTGGGAGCGGATGATTGGTATCACCAGACGCATACTTGACTCTATGCTCAAGCAGACAAGTCTTTCTCGCCTCACGCATGAGGCGTTGTCTACTTTGATGGCAGAGATCACTGCAATCATTAATGCTAGGCCCCTATCACCTATCTCTTCAGATGCAGAGTCGCCTTTTCTTTTGACTCCTGCTTCTCTCCTAACACAAAAGTTGTGTACGTACCCTCCACCTCCAGGAAACTTTGACACCAAGGATCTCCACCGTCAACAGTGGAGGCAGGTGCAACATTTAGCTAACACCTTTTGGAACAGATGGAGACGCAAGTACCTTCCGGCTCTGCAAAGCCGGGCCAAGTGGCAGGATGCACAGCCTAATCTTAAAGACGGTGACTTGGTCCTGCTTAAGGATAGCCAGGCGAAGCGGAGTGAGTGGCCTATAACCTTGGTAACAAGAACATTCCTTGACCAGGATGGGAAGGTCAGGAAGGTGGAACTCAAGGTCACAAGATCTGGGTCAGCAAAGACTTTTTTGAGGCCTGTCTCTGAGACAGTCCTACTCAGGAATGCTGAAGCAATAGACTGACCTTTATTCCCCCTGTTCTAGATAGTAGTATTTATTCAATACCAGGCGGGGAGTGTACTGTTCTGTGAGATATTCCTAGATTTGTTTTGGGTTTTTGCCACCTAGTGGTCATTTAGGAGAAAACCGTTATTCTTCACGCTATTTCTTACTATTACGTTATTGGATGGATAGGCCACGTGACGCAAGCATAGATATAGTTCAGGGGTCGGCAACCCGCGGCTCCGGAGCCGCAAGTGGCTCTTTCATCCCTCTGCTGCGGCTCCCTGCAGATTTGGAAAATAAATAATAAATATTTAATTCTAAATTCTAAGATTATGATGCTCTTGTAACATTAAAATAAACCGTGTTTAATTTTTTTGTCGCTCAAAATATGCGTCATAACTGCCGACTTGCGAAATCCGCCGGCGCGAAATTGAAAATTCCATTCAATTCAGATCAAGCTTTTCAACCCCAGGTAGGCAAACATGGATAAACGCAAGAAAAGAAAAGTTTCTGAAGAAAACAGAACATTTAATGAGATGTGGACAGATTCATTTGCTTTTACTGCTGGCGAGAGTGGCTTCCCAGTATGCCAAATATGTGGTGAAAATTCACAAACAACAAAAAGTCAAATGTTGCTAGACATTTCCACAATAAACACACAGCCTTTGCTGAAAAATATCCGGATGGAGATCAGAGAAAAAAAAGCCGTTCCGGAACTGTTGCGGAAGGTTGATATGAGCAAAAATTATTTCAAGAAGTGGATGCAGTCTGGAAGTTCAACTACATATGCTAGTTTTGTGGCTGTTCAGGAAATAGTCAGGCACGGGAAGCCGTTCACAGATGGAAAATATATAAAAGAATCATTCATTAAGATTTCAGAACATCTATTCACGGACTTCAAAAACAAGAGTGAAATTGTGCAGAAAATCAGAGATATGCCTCTCTCTGCTAAGACTGTCAAAGACAGAACCATAAAAATGGCAGAAAACATCACCAGGAAGCAAATTAAAGACATCAATTCAGCTGTGGCGTACTCAATCGCCTGTGATGAGTCCAAAGACAAAAGTGATATTGAACAAATAGCGCTGTTCTGCCGATATGTGAACTCCGCTGGGCCACAGGAAGAAATGATTGAGTTGATACCACTAAAAGGCCAGACACGGGGGGAGGACATATGTGAGGCTGTCTTGGATTGTTTAAGAGTCAAAGAAATAAACACCACCCACCTGGTGTCAGTGGCTACTGATGGGGCACCGAACATGACAGGAGCGCAGAAGGGCTTTGTGGCTTTACTGCAGAAGTCGCTGGATAGAAAGTTGCTGACATTTCACTGCATCCTGCACCAAGAGGCCTTGTGCGCTCAAACATTTCCTCCGGAATGTACAGAAGTAATGAATGTTGTCATTCAGATTGTCAATAAAATATTGGCAAAAGGTTTAAATCACCGTCAGTTCCGTCAGTTACTGGACGAAGCGGAAAGCACGTACTCTGATCTCCTGCTGCATAACAAAGTCCGGTGGCTGTCCAGAGGGGAGGTGCTGAAACGCTTTGTTGCATGTCTGGAAGAGGTGAAAACCTTCCTGGGCAGCAAAGGGCTCACTTTTCCTGAGCTGGAACAGCCCGAGTGGCTGGAAAAGCTACACTTCATGGTAGACATGACGGCGCACCTAAACACGCTGAACACAACTCTTCAGGGGAAAGGAGGCACAGCTCTACACATGCTGGAGGAGGTTTTGGCATTTGAGCGCAAGTTGAGAGTGTTTGCCAGAGATTTACAGAGAGGTACACTGTCTCACTTCCCCTCTTTGAGAGTATTGAAACAAGCTCACAATATGATCAATTCGGAGTATTTGCAGTCTACAATCATCGCAATGCAAACATCATTTGGGAAACGATTGTGAGTTCAGAGAGGGGGGAAAAAAAAAAAAAAAAAAAAAAAAAAACACACTGTCCTTCCCTGTCATTCCCCTCACCATCGATCCATCCCTACTCAACATGACTGCATTTGCAGGTGTAAGTCAACCCGATCTTGAGATGGAACTGGCCGACATAGCCGACAAAGATATATGGGTGTCCAAGTTCAATCTCCTGACAGCTGAACTTGAAGATGTTGCCCGTCAGAAGGCCATTCTTGCTCAGAATCACAAATGGAGTGATACTGAAAACCTTCCCAAGCCGGACAAACTTGTGTTTGAAATGTGGAATGCCATCCCCGACACTTACACAAACATGAAAAAGTACGCATTTGGAGTCTTGTCGATCTTCGGATCCACATACATATGTGAGCAGGTCTTCTCCAACATGAACTACATTAAAAACAAACACCGTTCACGCCTTACAGACGAAACCTTACAGTCCTGTGTGAAGATGAAGGTGACGTCATACAGCCCTGATGTGGAGACGCTGTGCGCTGAGGTTCAGGAGCAAGAGTCACATTAAGCAAGTAAATTTAATATTTTAATTGGCTATTATTTTGCAAATATATATTTTACATTGTTCAGTGAAATAGTGTTTTTTTTATTCAGGTTGACAGCTGACTGCACGCTCCAGTACGCGATTAAATGATGACGACACACAGAAGCAGACGGCATTTTTGGTTTGCTGCAGCCGGCAAGTTAAAATTTTGATGTCATGAATACGAAGAGGACTCAATTAGACATTGAACATTTTATTTGAAAGTAACCTTCAACCCAGCATCTTTTCTGTTAAGGTTAGTTCAAACTGTTCAAAATATTTTTGTTTGCCTGCAGAAATAAAATTTCGTTTTCTCAGTAGCAGTTCATTGATTTCATAAATGCAACACACTACAGTTTTTTCTATACTTTCCATAAAGGTAAAAAATGATATATGCAGTGTTATCTTCATTTTAAATGTCAAAAGGGTTTTGTGGCTCCCTGTGTTTTTTTTCTGTGGGAAATGGGTCCAAATGGCTCTTTGAGTGTTTAAGGTTGCCGACCCCTGATATAGTTTAAGAATCAGGAAGTGTTTTCAGTCGATGTGTGCCATGCGGTCAGCTTGCAGCTCCAGTGCCTTCCCCCCTTGTTTGTGCCTTGGAAAGCATCGCTTGCAAGTTGGGTTTACATTTTTAGTAAATCATAGCAGCGTGAATGCAATATTTACGTTAATGTCAACAATGTAGACATCATTTAGGTGCATTTATGGATATTTGTATTTAAAGATGTGTAATTAACATTTAGTAATTAGTGTTGCTTTTATATTGTTTTAGTTTTACAAAAAAGACTGTACTTTCATGAGAAAGAAGACAACAGTAAAGGCATTCAACTTTACTCCAGCCTCTGACTTTCTCTGGAAGCTTGTTAGCTATCTGTCGATTTGTGTTTAGACGCGCACTGAGGACAGAATATTTACAGTTATGAAGAAAATGGGCATACAATTTATAAAGTGTATGCCCCTTTCTGAGAAGACGTGGTTTTATGAACAAAAGGAAATGCTGGGTTATATTCTCTTGTATGGTCGTGTTCTTGTATTGGCATTGGCAGTTTTGCACCGTGAGCAGAGGTGATTAAGTCTCTCAGTCACTCATTTAATTGGCTATGTCATGTTTACAGTTATAAAAAAAAAAAGGAAATGCTGTTATATTCGTGTGCTCATGTTTTATTTGCATTGTCATTTTTGAACTTAGTGAGCATCTTTAATTGTCATGTTTGCAATTGTAAGCAAGAAGACATGGGTTATATTTTCCTGCGTGCTTTTTAAATACAGATTGTTACAAAACGTATTGACTTGAACATATTGACTTTTTCTTCACAGTAGACTACAGGTATACACTTTGTTACTATGTAAAAAGAGGTTTTAATTTAATTGAACACAAGTATTTCACTTTCATCTGGAAGTAACTGTGTCAAGTTGTAGAAGTATAATGTTGGCAATTTTATCTAGTAGACAGGACAAAAATTTATGTAGTTAACATGGCAGTTATATATAGTAGACATGACAAAACTGAATGTAGATAACATGGCATTATTTTATGTAGTAGGCATGGCAAAACTATCTAGTAGGAATGAACAATTTTTTTTTAGTAGTCTTGACTAAATGAATTTAAGTTCATACAAGATTACAACAAATCATTTCAAACAAGTTAGATTTTGTTGGAAAAGTGTAATTCAATTTCGTGGAAAAGTTTTCCTTAATTTAAATTAAGTTCGTTCAACAACTTTTTTTTTTTTTTTTTTTTTTTGAGTGTATGTGTGAACATACTTGGCAATAAAGCTCATTCTGATTCTGTATATGACATGGGTGGAGGGCAGTAGGGGCCCTCATCAATATTTTTTCAGTGGGCCCAGAACTCCCTAGCTACAGCCCTGATTGCTGAAACTGAACAGAAAAAGAGAGGCTCTATTAAAAAAAAAAGTATATAGCAATTGTGTGTCATTTACATTTAATTTAGTATATAGTTTAACACTATCAGTTAATGAAATATATATGAATGACAGAATTAATGATAAATATAATTCATAATGTTATGCAGATGACATAGGGATGCATGTTTTTTCTTTCTTGTTTTCTCAAAAAAAAGGGGAAAACCCTCAAGCTTTTTTTCAAAATAATAAAAACAAAACCGAAAATGTTGGCTTCCATATGTTCTGAGTCTTAATTGCTGGCGAATGCGTGTTTCTATTTAAGGAATATCACAGCTTCATTTCCAAGGGAAACAATTAGATGGACATCTGTTGAAATGCTGCCCATGATATTTCTTGAATACAAGCTAAATACAAGTTTTTTTTCCCTCACATATTTTTGTGTCTGCCTTCTCAGTTTTTTTTTTTTTTTCCACCCCTCTTCGCTTGCGTGGGAGCAACTTCTAAGTCAGTGACATCACGTGCGCATTGCCAGCAAGTCCTCTCAGGTGTTGCTCTCCAGCAATGTTCGGATGAAAGAAATAATCGCAATAAAAACCTGATGTTATATTTTGAAAATAGCTGTCCACCTAACAAATACAGGAGAGTGTTAAGAAAACCCCAGATGTTTTTAAATCATGTCAACCGTTAACAAATAAGGCCTATATTTAATTTCACCGAGTGTCGTCACCTGACTTATCCAGCTCGCTATGTAATACTTTATTGAAAACGCGGGAATATTGATGAGATAAATATTACATTGTACAAATCGTGGTTTATTCAAATATTCAAAGCGAATCTAAAAATTTAAGAGATGAGTTTTAAGATTATGTTCTGGGGAAATGTCACAAGCTCTTTGATATTGAAGACCACCGCTGCTCATAAAATTCTTTTTATTGGCCTTTAAAGGCTACCAAACCAGCAAGTGGTTTATTTATTTTATCATATGTAGGTAATGACATGGGTACAGCTCATTTATAATTGCTATGCATTTTCACATAAATCTCTGTCAGTAATGAGTACGAGACCTTATGTAATGAGCTTCAACCAGACTGAGTGAGCAGAAGACACTGAACAAGTGCTTACAAGAGAGGAAAGGTCTCAGCCTAAGGAGGAACTCCCATCTGCCCCCCAAAAAAGGGCCTCATCTTTGCATGCGAGTCTGCTTGGCCATGCATTCTCTGATGGTCAAGTACAGCCCAGGACATCCTATGATAGGGGAAAAAGATGAAAAGGTACTGTAGTGCACCATCCCTGTCTCTCACTGAGGACCCTCTGAACTGGTGGCATGTTCATGAGGCTATTTTCCCCTCTCTAGCCAAGCTAGCACGGAAATGTTTCCCAGGAGTCCTCTCAGTATCCCAGGAACCAGCAACTCTGCAGAGAGTTCTCTACAGCAAGGGATGTAGTTAGAGGAAAAAGAAGCAGCCTGAAACTTGAACATGTGGATCACCATGTGTTTTGGAGTAAGAACTTAGAAATTCCAAAGTTCAGCAACTGAGCACTACCATTTGATACATCCTACTAAAAAGTGAAAAGGGCTTTACTTTCATAGAATTTTGTTCTTCCATATACAATGTTATACTACCTTGTGGTACAGATTATTTCATTTGCATAAAAGGCAGCCTTTTAAGTCATTTTTATATATGACAGTGAATTTTCTTGTAATAGAGCTGCTACAGAATTGTATGTTTATAATGTCAAAAACAGTTTTTGTTGATTATATTTAGTACACTACAAGAAGTATTTTGTGTTTACACATTCTGCTGTTTAACTTGAAAAACAGACATTGTCATGTAATTTGACATTCTTTTGTTTGAAAACAGCTGGTTAATAAAAATGCTGAAGGAGAAAACATTTCAAGTGTGTGTATTATTAATAAAAGAACTGAAGGACAAGATGCATCGTGATACATTGAGAATTGGTTTATAACCTAATCGAATCGTGAGGTAAGTGAAGATACACACCTCTATTTAGCAGAGGCTCAGACATTGGGTATGGGGGTTGGAAAACCAGTTGCAAGTACAAATGAGCTAATTCACACGCACATCTCAGAGAACCTGGATATCCTAAAGTGACTAAATGCTTTAAAGTAGGGGTCCCCAACCCCCGGGCCGGTACTGTTAGGAACCGGGCTGCACAGCAGGAGGTGAGTGGTGGACGAGCGAGCAAAGCTTCATCTGTATTTACAGCTGCTCCCCACCACTCGCATTACCGCCTGAGCTCCGCCTCCTGTCAGATCAGCAGCGTCATTAGATTCTAATAGGAGCGCGAACCCTACTGTGAACTGCACATGGGAGGGATCTAGGTTGCGCGCTCCTTATGAGAATCTACGGCCTGATTATCTGAGGCGGTGATGCTAGTGCTGGGGAGCGGCTACAAATACAGATTAACATTAGCAGAGAGGTTTGACTGCACAGAGACCATAAATCAATTGCTTGCAGACTCATATCAAAACCCCATCAGTGAGTGGCAAGTGACAATTAAGCTGCATCTGGTGGCAGGCTTTATAGTGGCAAGTGAGTTGATGTACTTCAATTGTACAGCTGCGTCTGGTGGCAGGCTTTAAGTCAGAATCCGACACTTATTTTAGTCCGCGCGTGGTCCACCCATTATTTTACTTACCACTTCCATCCGCGCCTCTTTCCCGCACTGCGCGCTTGTCTCAATCACAGTTTTGGTAAGCCCACAAGCTAACCCTAGTCAAAATGAGTAAAAAACAAATGTCGCTGGAGAGCTTCTTTAAAAAGGGGGAAAGACCCAATGATGAGACAGCAGAAGACAGACTGCCAACAAAAAGAAAGCTGTATTTAAAAGAAAATACCAAGAGTCCTACTTAAATTATGGGTTCATTGCAACAGGTGATTCACCTTCTGGGACTGTCTAGTTGCAGGAAAACAAGCTCAGGGCTCCCACTGATTCTGCATTATGGTGAGTTGTATAATTATTTCATTATATATTACAACGTAATAATAGAAATAAAGTGCACAATAAATGTAATGCGCTTGAATCATCCTGAAACCATCCCACCCCCCAGTCCGTGGAAAAATTCTCTTCCATGAAACCGGTCCCTGGTGCCAAAAAGGTTGGGGACCACTGCTTTAAATCATAAACCAGATGGAAAACAAAGTACTGCCTATGATGTAAAAAAAAAACCTAAGTGAGGTGAAATAGACTACCGCCCCTCCTATCCCATTGGAGAGAATGACCAGACCATAGAGACTGCAAGAGTAGAGCTCCTTTCGGATGTTAAGAAAAATAACAAAGACATTATTAAAACTGAACTGCAGAGAACATTTGCACTTAGAAGACATGAAGTTCTTCGTTGTGCTCCTACGATGAGTGAGTAGGAGGACATCAACATTGTCTTAGATGGTGCCCAAGTAGTGAGTGGTCTAGGAAGCAGCTCAGGTATACATTTGAGGCGTCTCAGAAGCTGATCTCGAGTTGGACACTTGTAAAAGTTTTCATCCAAAATGCAGTCTCTTCAGAATAAGCTGCTTGCTTAGGTATATATTTATGCAAAACAATTTACTGGCTGAACAGTGTTAAAACAACCATGAATACAAAACAAGTTACACCATAAGTTTAGATTGAAGTTTTTGCGATGCAATGTGTAATTCAACTTCTTTAAATATTTCATAATTGAAATCGTGTACATTTGTTTATATATCAGATTGAGATTTGTTTGTATCTATGCCTTTAAACATGCCATAATTTTGACTATAAAACCTGTCCTATACAAATGCTACAAAATACTGAACTACCTGTACCTGAGTGTACATTTCCAGAATCATCTTTATTGGCCAAGTATACCTGAGCATACAAGGAATTTGTTTCCGGTTTAGAGCAAACCTACAGTGCACATTCACACATACAGGCTACATACACACATACTGAACTAGACAGACTAATACAAGCATGATTACAGATAATGCAGCAGACAACATAGTACGATGCAGACAGAACACAACAAATGACAATACCATGCAAACATAACTAAATGACCAAGCATAGAAAAATACGCATTGACCTGTAAAATAAAGTGCCATAGTGCAGTGATTGCCAGTTAGAGAACATACTGCACATGAGTATGATTTATGGAACCTTTAAGTCTCACAAGAGACACTACCAGACACCTTACACACTAACTGATTTTATACCTGGTATTGTGATAACTCATGTAATGATGGCGATGCTAATGTAGTTATCTGCTGACTGCCAGCACGAGGAGTGTGTGGAAGAGGAAGTTTCCGATACATCCCTAGATTGGAAAGGTCAACACAGGGCACTGCCAAGTTTAATTGAGACGCAGCTTGCAGCAGCCTTGTTGAAGTTGGAATATTTAGTGCAGTGCCAGGTACAGCTATTAATGTTTTTACATGAACTTCATCAGTCCCACTAAATAGAGGTTTTGTAAATGATATCCTTGAGCATCACAATCTTGAAGTTGATGACTCTGTAGTTACTGAAGTTTATTGTGTTGGTAAAAATTGCTTCAGAGTAACCGAACATTACATAGGTTGTACATATTGCTATATGATCTCACAGACTATTCAGGTTTAGGTCTGTTGCGTTAATTCAAGATTTGTACTATTTTTATAAATTACTTTGACTTCCTTTATTGTCTTAGACCTAAGACACAACATGGACCCTGAAGCACTAAAAGTTCTTATTGAAGAGCAAATCAAAAAGCTACTCATTCCCTTAGGGATCCCAAATACTGTGGATGAACTGAAACTAGCTGTAAAAGGAAGCATCTGTTATAACTGAGGAGTTCAGCCTCCAGTATATGGACTCTGATTTTCAGGACTTCACACTTCTACCAACCAGATTCAACACAAGGTTACAAGCAAAGTTGTGTTCCTTCTCCTGTAGTGCTGACATTCTGTACTCAACGTGATGCTATGAGAGACCGAGACCTCGAGTATAATTGTATAATTATGTGCAATATCATTACTTTTCAACATTACTAGCAATATAACCACTTAATATCATGTGCAATTGTTTTAAATTGTTTTTAAATTTTAAGAAAATAATGTAATATAAGGTGTAATATGTGTTGTGTCACTTTCTACCTTTCACTTTGCTTTCTTACGTTGTGTACTTTTTTTTTACTTTTATATTTAATTGTTCTGGTTAATTTGTTTGAGCAATCTCTGGCACAAGAATTTCCTTTAGAATGAATAAAGTTTTATCTCATCTATTCCTACCACCAGCACATTACAGTTAGAAGAGGAATCATCTGCCCTTGCATTTATACACAGTGGGACAGATGTATCTATAGACCAGTCAAATGAGGCACTTTCCTCATCTTCTTGATACAAACTCATCCTTTCTCCACAGAGTAGCCCAGACAGATTGCTATGGCCTCAAGAATTTCCAATGTTTCTCTCCAGAAGTACAGATGGTGCTTGAAAAGGCAATGGAGGACTACACAAGAGATGACACTATTATAACTGTCCAAATGCAAAGAGAAATATAACTGAAAAGCTGACTCGGGCTATTCATGCTTATACAGCATATCCTTCAGGCATGCAGATCATCAGTGTGGCAGAAGCACTTGTTCGGAAATATCCATGTCAAAGAACCTGGTTCCTTAAGTGCCTATCAAGACTGGTAGATGAGTCTTAAGTAGAAAATGGCTCATTACAGAAGGTGACTCAGCAAGTTTTGTTGTCCTGAGGTCACATAACATGCTGAAAAACAAGAGTCCTGAGAACAGGAAACCTGCAAAGAATGTCAAAAAGCCACAGAAAGCAGAAGTAAATTACCTGCCACTACACCCAACAGGTCAGGATGGAGTTTGGAGCAAGAAAGAGTAGAGCTGCTTAATGAAGTAAAAAAGAGGGACAATACTATAGTGATCAAAGAAAAAAAGTGGCAAAAACTTTTTGAACTCATAAGACATGAGGTTGTCAACCTGTCCCACAGAGCTATAGATTTTAAAGACAGACAGCCTGCTCTGTTTTACACCCAGAAGTGAGTCATTAAATGACAACCTTTTATCCTTATAGCAGCCCTCTAATATGAGCTTAAGTATTGCAAAAAAAACCTTGGGAAATTTATTGCTTTAGAGAAGTTAAACATTAAGACATCAGGTAGCAACTGTAAAAGTGATTTAGTAATAATGATGTGTCTTTGTGAGAAACAAAGCCATTACAGTGAGATGCAGTAGCCTTTACTGCAGTCTGTCATTTATCACCCATTAGGGGAATCATGAAACCCTATATGTTTATTGTTGAAACAGTTCCTTGATATGTGATTGTGATTTACTGCTAAAGATGTAATTTTATATATTGATTGAATTACATTACTTTTAACAGTAATTTCATGTTTTGGTTAAAATATGGGGACAGCCAGTAGCATAGTGGTTAGATCTGCTGCTTTTGAAGCCAAAGGACACAGGTTCAATCCCCACCTCTGGCTGCAGTACCCTTGAGCAAGGTACTTCCTTAATCCTTACCTAAATCACTCCAGTGAAATTACTCAATTGTATAAACGGGTAAAAAATTGTAACATTAACAGTAAGTCACTTTGAAGAAAAGCATCAGCTAATGAATAAATATAACTAGATATGCAAGGTTATGCATTGCTTATAAGAACCAAAATATTAACTTAAATAAAGCCAATATAGTGAGGTGCCATATAAATACAGTACATGTGTATATAGCATTCAGATTTATTTCCTTTTAGATAAATGAAGAATTTAGGAGAATTACCACTTTGGTTCTAGAGCCAAAACAGATGTTGGACCAGTATACCCCAAAGCTATTGAGCATATTCTGTGCCAAAGGAGGAGCAACTGGAGAAAATGGTTGCCATTCATCAGGTATTTTAAGAAAACAATCTAATCAGTTTGGTTGGATATACAGTACTATGCAAAGGCTTTAGGCAGGTGTGGAAAAAGTTCTCTCTTTACAGCAGTTTTGAAAGCAAAGTTTATCAATAAAAACTAAAGCAAATTAACAGAAGAAAAATCTAAATCAAATCAATACTTGTGTGACAACCCTTTGCCTTCAAAGCAGCATCAGTTCCTCTTGGTACATTTGCACAAAATCAGGGATTTGTAGGCATAAAGCCAGGTGTATGAATAACCAATTATACCAAACATGAGCTAATCATCAACACGTAAAATGAAACAATCATTAACTGGACCAGAAGCAGCTATGTAGGAGGGTTAAAACTGGGTGAAGAACAACCAAACTACTACCAGCGTGAGGTTGCTGAAGACAGTTTAATGTCAAGACACATACCATGGCAAGACTGAGCAGACAGAAATTAAGGCAGACAGGGGTTTCCAGATATGCTGTCCAAGCTCTTTTGAAGCAGCAAATGAAACGGGCAACGCTGAGGACCGTAGATGCTGTGATCTGCTAAGGAAACTTACTGTAGCAGATAAAACGCATCATGCTTACTTCCCGTCACAATCTGAAGATGTCCAGCACTGTAATCAACTCGGAACTGGCAGAAACCAGTGGGACTCTGGTACATACATCTGTCTAGAGAAGTCTGGTCAAAAGTGGTCTTCATGGAAGAATTGTGGCCAAAAAGCCACACCTTTGACATGGAAACAAGGCCAAGTGACTCAACTATGCATGAAAACACAGGAACTGGAGTGCAGAAAAATGGCAGAAAGTTCTCTGGACTGATGAGTCAATTTCAAACATTTGGTGGCAACAGAAGGCTGTTTGTTTGCAGAAGGGCAGTACAAAAATGAATGTCTGCAGGCAACAGTGAAGCATGGTGGAGGTTCCATGCAAGTTTGGGGCTGCCTCTCTACAGAGTTGGGGATTAGGTCAGAATGAATGGTTTCCCTCAATGGTGAGAAGTAGTATCTCTCATGCAATACCATCAGGCACCTACACCACACGCTGCCTCAGAAAGACAATGCGCATCATGAAGAATCATAATCACTCCACATAGGCACTCTTCTCTGTCATCTGCAAAGAAGCTCGCGTCTATTTGAACCCGCACCGCTAGGTACAGGAACAGCTTTTACCCCATTGCTGTAAGAGTATACACTCACCAACATGCCACCTTCAGTAACTAGAATTGGACGGCTCCACTCAAGCCCACTGGTAAATTACACTGTCAATTTAAGCATGCTCCTGTTCTGAGCTCTCTGGCTGACTGCTGGTATTGTTACCATTGTTATCGCATTACTCATTGTTTTGTGCAGTATTTCTATTGTTTTGTCCTTGTCTGTAGAGAAGCATTCAAAAAGAATTTCATGATACTTGTACACAGGGCTTGTACCTATGACATACTTGAAACTTGCCTCCAAGACAAAGAGCCATGATTGTCAATCCACATGCCCAACCAGGTGTGGGAAGAAAGTATCTGAACGAGAAGTTCTCCACATACAGCCAATTTTCCGCGATCGCGGAAAACAAACAGAATTCGCAAACTTAACATTTTGAAACGAAATTTAGGTTTTCATACGCAAAATTTCGTATTTTGCACATAAATCTAGCAAAGTGTCTAATTATTGAAATTTTATTAAATATAAGTTCTGAAGTCTCTTCACTAAATATTGTTGCTATTGGTAATATTGCCATGACACGGCGTAAAGTAAGCAATGTACCAAACTTGCGGAAATCTCCCAGAAGCCCTTGTTTCTATGGCGATCATCTGCTGTTCAATTTGAGTGCGCATATTGTGTACATTATAATTGCTCAACTGCGCATTACCACGTGACGTGATAGAAATATTTGGCAAATAGAAATTTGTTTTACCACATGATGCAAACATGCGCAAACATTTCAATGAAATTAGTCGCTTACTGTGCAGTCTAACGTGAAGGTCAAATATTGTTAGCGCGAAAGCAATTGTCAAATTAGCTTTCGGCAACGCTCGTTCATTTACGACAACCAACCAAATAGTCGAAAAACTGCCCATAGTAAATTAAAGTAGGTAAATAAAAAACAGCTGATTGATAAAATTACACTGGCGCAAATTCGACAAATTTCACAGCAATGGTCCCTATGACTTAATTACAGCAAATAGCGGTAAGTATTAATATGCATAAATCTATTTTAGGCAGGGAAACAGTCTATATAAAGAAATTTGCTGTCCCTCAGTCTTAAAAGCCAAAATTTTATTGGGAAGTTCTGCTCTTTTGACACTAGTAATACTATATGTAATTAAAAATGTCACAATTCAATAAACAGAATAATAATTCTATAGAAAATACTGTTTTAAGTATTCAACTGAAGAATATTCTAAAATATTTTGTATCAAAATAACATTTTTAGTTAAATGGTTTTTGACACATCAATTGCATGAATTATATCTGAAACGGAATTTGCCTCAATGCGAAATGTAAAATTAGAAATTTTGAAACGGAAAATCATTGGCCCTATCCACACTTCTTTCTACTCGCAGCGACATGAAAAAAAAAAAAAAAAAAAGACGTACTACAGGTGTACACCTCTGAAGCAAGAAAAAGTAATTGAGACGGACTGTTAAAAACATTTTTCATTTGAGGGTTGGTCTTTCTATAAATTCCCTGACTACAGATGTTAAAAGGATTGTAGCAAATACATAGAAAAGGCTTATGAAACTCACAGACCCACAAGAATCTGGAAGATTCTCAACAATATGCGATGAGCAGTTTCACCTCTTTCAGGCTGTTGATCCAGAGTTAACGGCTCCAGTGGCCCAACTGCCAGTTCCACAAGTTCCTCCTGTTTCACCCAGCACAAAGGAAACATTAACTGCGGAAACATTCTGCCACAATGACCAGCACTCCAGACAGCCACCATGAAGTTCATTCAGAGCCAGGGTCCTCCGCCAGTTCAATGAGTCATCGCGGTGACCCGCTCACTCCGTGGAAGGCAAAGATGAGGCAATGATTGGACTTTGTCTCAACAAACTACAAAACAATGAAGAAGCAATACAAAGAAAAAGTGGGAGAATTAAAAGGACAGCTTCAGACCCCAAGAAGGTGTGTAAACCAAGCTATTCAGAGAAAGAGTTGGAAAAAAGATCAAAAAGCTTAAGGATATGTTATATGGGAATGCCCTCTACAATGAGTCACAGAAAAAAAGTCGCAACAGAAGACTGAAGCATTCGCACAGCAAACTTCAAGAAAAAGCACCAAGTGTTTCAGCAGCAAAGTATAAGGAAAATGGAGAAAGACAACTTGATATCACAACTTCAAACATGAAAACCTGCTTCTTCAGAAATAAGTTGAAGACCTCACTTCAGCCACAGAACAGAGGGGGCAAAGGTTGATGGGGAGAAGAGGGGAGGGGAAGAAAAAAAAAAAAAAAAAAACCCTCTTCATCCATGACAATCAAAGTGTCTGACTGCATAACTAATAAAGTGCCCACCGCAGGTCCAAGAGCTGGCTGTCTGGTGCAGTCATAACAACCTGGAGCTGAACATGCTCAAAACAGTGGAGATGACTGTGGACTTTAGGAGAAACACCTCAGCATTATCCCCACTCACCATCATGAACAGCACTGTGGCAACAGTGGAGTCATTCAGGTTCCTGGGCACCACCATCTCACAGGACCTGAAGTGGGAGCCCCACATAGACTCCATTGTGAAGAAGGCCCAGCAGAGGTTCTACTTCCTTCGCCAGCTGAAGTAGTTCAACCTGCCACAGGAGCTACTGATGCAATTCTACTCCGCAGTGATCCAGTCTGTCCTCTACACCTCTATAACTGTCTGGTTTGGCTCAGCTACGAAGTCAGACATCAGAAGACTACAGCAGAGAGTTCGGACTGCTGGAAGAATCATCGGCAAACCCCCCCCCCAGCTCTCCAAGAACTGCACTCGTCCAGAGTCAGCAAAAGGGCTAGCAAAATCATTCTAGACCCCTCACATTCAGGCCACTTCCTCTTCGAACCCTTGCCATCTGGCCGGCGCTACAGAGCACTGAGCACCAGGACAGCCAGGCATAAGAAAAGTTTCTTTCCTCAGGCCATCTATCTCATGAACAGCTAAATCCCCCCCCCCAGGGAGTAAACCAGTGCAATACACAACACTATTTATAACCATGTATCACATCATATCTCTTACTCACACTCCCTTGCATTTGTATAGAACATACCTGTACATACATACAATGTCCAGTGACTATTTTTGTACATTGGGTACTTTATATTTTTATCCTTCATTCACATATTCTATCTTCTCATCTGTCTTGTCACTGTCTGTGCTGTGGAAGTTTCTGTCACCAAGTCAAATTCCTTGTATGTGTGAACATACTTGGCAATAAAGCTCGTTCCGATTCTGATTCAAATGTGCCAATTATCATAGAGAACAGTGTAATGTGACAGAATAAAACTCAGCAGTGAACCCCAGAGGAATACTGTTGAGTTGATGGCCCAGGATGTAGGAGTAATTTCTCCGCTGCAGACTACTCAAATCATATTGGCTAATAGAAATATAACTCATGGATTTGATGCAACTACCCAGGAAGGGCCCCACATAGATGAAACCAGTTTCACTTTCAGTAGTGAAATGATCTGCTGCAGTGGAGTTGTCAGGACGAACAGCTAACGATTACTGCAACCATATTCACCAAACTGTAGACAGTTTGGCCCACACTTACATTTTCTTCACTGAAGGGACAAACTTAAAGGATACAAAGGCAAAACTAATGGATAAAACATCATATACAATGACAGACTGATGTGCAGCCAATCACGCAACCATCCGTCTTGTAAGCAGCCAGTGGGGAAAAACACTAAATGAAACGAACTGCCACTTGCACCCTCTGGATTCAATAGCAACAGCATGTAGGTCTGCATTGAAGAAACTGCCAGTTTTGTTTATGGGAAGGACTGTACGGCAGCAAATGTCATACGGTCCTTTAATAAACTTCGTTTCAAGGACAGAAAGGGAGATCCACATGGTTTTGTGACTTTCCTCGATCAGAAGAAACTCCCGAGAGGCATTCTACCTCGTTACGGAGGCAGACTTCACATACTTTTTCCACAATGCAGCTGTACTTAATGAGCACCACAAGGCTTTTTTCAGCATTCTTGAAAGACTGCACATCCCTAAGTGGCTTGAGAGGAAGCCTTCCAAAGGATTTCTCAAACGACATGACTAGTTCAACTGCAGGTGCTAGGAATCATTGGGAAACACTTAAGTTCCCTGGTTGACTAGACTGCACACTGCGGTGGATTCCAAGATTAGTCACATTGATGCCACTGAACTGGTCAAGTAGGTCACTGGCAGACTGAAGGACATGCAGGAGGACCCAAGTCAGATTCTATCAATCAGTGAGAATTTTTTCTGTCACGAGACTGTGTTGAGCAGTACATTAGCAAAGTTGAGGGCTATTGCTCATCGTCCGTTTGCTACAATGATATTGTCCTGTCTTCAGTCGACTACTGCTGTCCTTGAGCGGCAGTATGAGAAGCACTTCACACTGGAACTAACTGTAAAGCTTTGTGAAGAAACCGCCTCAATAAGATGTCACAATATGGATGCAGAAGAATTAATGGTAATGTTCAGTGCTTTGCAGAGAAAGGCGCTTAACGCCACGGTCAGTTTCCTCTCAGCCGGGATGAGAGCCTGCAAAAACAAGTCTGTGGATTACCTGGAAGGACTAGAAGGAAAGATGCGGTAGAAAAGGCAGTAAGATTGGGATGACTGCATAGGGACAAGACAAGGGTGACTGAAAAAGAACTTCGACAGGAGTTGAAGCAGCAGAGAGACAGAACAGAAATGACACCAGATAGACTATCAGAGAAATTCATAACTTCGTCACTTCTTAACCGATTAACTAGACAATCGGTGTAATTCTGTTCCTTTCTTCAAGCAACTCCATCCATTAAAATAAAAAAAACTCCATCTCTTTAGTCATTCCAGGTAAACGCTTCTTAGCAAAAACTAACGTTTTCAGGGAGTCAGAAGTTGGGGTTTTCGACTGCCGGCGCCCTAACCCCCGCGTTGCTCAAGGTTCAACTAGAAGGGCAAACCTGCATTCTAGCCTAAGATATAGCAGTTGTGTGAAATGTGAGAGGCTACAGTAAACTGCTGAATGCACAGACCCCACAGATTTTTTTGTGAGAGAATGAACTGAACATCCACGCAATTCCCACCAACAGAAAAAACCAATAAAGTATTAATTCACCTTAGGCTTAACAGACTGAAATAAATGCAAAGAACTAAAACAGTAAAGGCTCCACAAGAACAAGTTTACAAAAGTAACACCACAGCACAGGGAGGCTCACGCAAACCAGTCTAGAAGTTTCTTAAACGCAATTGTGCGACAATAAAATAACAAATCTACTCCGGAGTATTTTGAACTTAACCCCTACGTTGCAGGCCTAATCGGAGCTTGAGCACGACGGTTGACACCAAAAATAATCGCCGCTTCACTCTAGGAGCAAGGGGGGAAAAAAAACCCAGTTTACCTCGTCTGCTGTCCATGCAACAACCAGGAAGAGTCGGGATCGTCTCACTCGCGTTTCGGGAGCGCATCATCATGAGAAGTCCAGCGAGGTCCGGGGAACTTGTGCGTTGCCGGGTAGCACGAAGCGCTCTCGGGTTCTCCTTCTTCGTGGCCGCTCGACTCGACGACGTGACGGGCTGAAAACCCTCCTCCGTTTTCTAAAACAATTTGACTCGGACAGAAACGACTACAAAACGGAGACCTACAATATCTTCAAATCAATTCTCCAAACAGAACACTACAGTACCTGTCTTTTAATCAAAATAAAACGATATTTTCTTTGCTTCCGAGCAACCAAAAAGTATTAACTCCCCAGCCTTCTTCCAACTTTTTTTCTTTTCGTCACGGAGTTTCCCCACTCTCCTTCTACTGAACTTCACAGCCCCAAATTGCGTAGTAACGGATTTCTTTTGCCGCGAACCACCTACAGGCTGAGTACAAAACTCACTGACTAACTCCATTCGCCTCACACCTTCGGACGCTACGAAACCACACCCTTCTTCCAGAAGCATCTCGAAGCTTGCGCCCCGCCCCGCCCCGCCCCGCCCCGCCCGCCTGAGTCCGACTGTAATTGGGCGTTGCTACGTTGTTCAATCACTCGCCTGATGCAGAACTGAACTGTCCGCTCTCAGCTCCTTTTTGATCAGTCTTACGAGAAGTGAGAAGTACTCACATAACGTAACTTTTTCATAAAATTTAAGCAACCAAATCTAAAACCTAAGAGGTGTATGTTATTATTTTGTATCTAACTTATGATTCTGTACGAGGTTTATATTTATTCATTTAACAGACACTTTTTTTGCTTTTTTTTCCCCTCCAGTGCAACTTCCAGTGGACACAGCCCACGTCTCATTCACCCATGGTGACTTACACTGCAAGATACACTACTTACAATGAGTGACTCAGCTCTGACATTGCTTAAATACAATTACTGAAGCATTTGTAAACTGGAATTTAACCTTCATTCAACTCAAAACTCTCCTGAGTTGCCTGCAGAGCAATGGTAAATCACATAAATTTTCTGTAAATTAAATTTACATTCACATTACAATGGTACTGCGATTTTGATGGTACAGAATGCTAACCACACTAGTACAAAGTAAAACTACTTTAAAGCATTTTAAATTAGGACCTCAATTTGCAAACCACTGAGACCAGAAGCATTGGTTGCTGTAATGTTGCTTTTTCCCTTAAGCTACAATCAATGAAAAATAAGCACACAGGTTGTCATTGTCAACAATTGCTTGCCCCAAGCAGGGTCACAGCAAGCCAGAGTCTGACCCTGGAACACAGTGCAGAGGGGACACACCTCACACAAGATGTCAGTCTATCGCAGGGCATCCCAAGAAGGGCTCGCACCCCAGACCCACCACACAGTGAACATTAGACAAACCTGTTGCATCACCACAGCACCACACCCTGCACACCTTGGTTGGGTTCTGCAAAAACACATTAGGAAAAAAGCTAGAAATACCCAGATCTTTTTTCATTGAGGTTATTTGAAGTGTACTGACAGAAATTTTTGAACATAGAATTAAAATAAAAAATAAACAGGAAAATGTTTGAATATTTGCTAAAAAAGATGCTAAAAATTATTCAAATATTTGTAACACACAGATAAGGGAAAATGGGGGAAAAAATTTTTACTTAAGGGAAAAATGGAATTAGAAGCAGTCCTCTGAAAAGCTAAACTGTTCAACTGACTGACTGAGGACAAACAAAACAATAAGATTTCTGATAAAAGTACTACCACAGTTAAAAGAAAAACTGCTAAATTCCAAGCAAATGAAAAAATACTAAAGAGTACTTAATGGTGAAGGTTACTTGATGGAAGTGGGTGTAAAGAAGGGTTGAGGCTGTTGTGGAGGAGTTACGGAAACAAGGGCAGAGGGACATCTTCATCTCGAACTGCAGGTGCAGCTTCCTTCCTAATCTGGCCTGTTTGGAGTGGTATGACTCTGCCAGTTTGTGTACCTACAGTATGCCACCATCTTTAGGTGAGGTCCAGAAATGTGGTCTAGTGCTGAATCTTGCACTATGCGATTGGTGCTGAAGAGGGTGTGAAAGTGTTTGCTTCAGTGACTGAATATATATTTCTTGTCTATCAGCAACTCTTTCCCTTCAGCACTCTGCAGCGGACTCTGTATCTGATAGGATGGTCTTTAGACCACTTTCAAGGCCTCGTAGAAGCCACTGTAGTCACAAGTCTCAGTGCAAAGCTGGGTTTTGGCTGCGAGGTTTGTCCACCACACATTTTGAATGTCTCTAAGCTTTCGTTTAAGGATGCTGCATGCGAGACAGAAGGCCATCTTTTTCTCAGGGTAGGATGGATTTGAAAGATGGGCCTGATATGCTGACCTCTTCTTTGCCAACAGTGCTTGAATCTCTTAGTCATTTTCATCAAACAAATCTGTTTTTGTTCGTGCGGAAGCCTAGTAATTCCTCTGAAGTCTGCAAAATGGCAGACTTGATGTGGTTCCAAAAAGTTTCTGGAGATGAGTCATCCGTGCAGCTTGAGTCTTTGAGTCTTAATTGTAGGCTCTCCTGAAACTGTGCCTCGACTTCAGCAGTCTTGAGGCAGTTTACTTTCAGTTTTTTCCTTTGAATGCAGCCTTTTTTCCTTTGAATGCTGCCTTTCCTTAGCTTCGGCTTAAAATGAAAGCCATCACTCTGGTGTGTTGGACATCTTTCAGGTCGTGTTGGCACGCTAGGATATAGTCTATTAAGGGCCAATTTTTTGACCGAGCATGGATCCACGTAGTCTTCAGTCTGTCCTGCTGCTGGAAAACAGTGTTAGTGACGGTGAACTGTTGTTCAGCACAGAATTCAGGAAGTAGGCGCCCATTGTCATTACAGTTCTCTACACCACGTTTACCAAGCACGCCTTTCCAGGCTTCAGAGTGACAGCCCACACTGGCATTGAAGTCACCAAAGATGACAATTTTATCACTGGCAGGGACTTTCTGTAGCAGACTACGCAAGTCGTCATAGAACCTGTATTTTTCTGTAGGGAATGCCTGAAGAGTTAGTGTGTATATACTGAAGATACCGACATGCTACTGGTTTTCAAGTGGAAGTCTCATGGAAATGAGACATTCTGAGTGACCAGATGGCAGGTTTGTAAGCTTTGTGGTAATGCAGTTCCTGACCATGAAGGCAATGTGAGATAGATGTTTTTCCGCTTCCACTTTTCCTGTCCAGTATAATGTGTATCCTGCGCCATGCTCTTGTAGACTACCTTCCTCGGAGAGGCCGACTTCGCTGACAGGAGCTATGTCTACATCCAGCCTGGCAAGTTCGAGTGCAACTAAGGCGGAACAATGTTCAGCGCGATTGCTGTCTTTCGAGTCCAGCATGGTTCTGATGTTCCAACAAGCAAGCCTGAGGCCCTTTTCACCTCTGAGTAGGATATTATTTTTCTTTGATGTATTTTGACTGGGCGCAGTGGGTTGGACCGGGTCCTGCTCTCCAGTGGGTCTGGGGTTTGAGTCCCGCTTGGGGTGCCTTGCGGCGGACTGGCATCCCGTCCTGGGTGTGTTCCCTCCCCCTCCGGCCTTACGCCCTGAGTTGCCGGGTAGGTTCCGACTCCCCGTGACACCGTATTGGACAAGCGGTTAAGAAAATGTGTGTGTGTGTGTGTGTGTGTGTATGTGTGTGTGTGTGTGTGTGTGTGTGTGTATTTTGACTGCAGTTTAAGATGCCCGTTGACTGCGGTAAGCCAATTGGGTGTTTAGGAGATGAACTTTGTTTGGGCCACCTTTTCTAGGCCCGTCTCTATGTGAAGCAAGCAGTGCTGCCCCTGAAGAGGTCTGTTTGGTTGCTTAGGGTGCTGCCGAGTGATGATATCATCTTTGGGTCAACATCAGATGACCCATACACCTGAGTCGCCTGTATGCAGGGTTGGGACTGCGGCTTCCAGTGACATCTTCCACCTGCTGTTTTTCAGATAAGATAAGATAAGATGACACTTTATTGTCTGTTTGCACAGAAATTTGTCTTGCTTCACCAGCTCAGCAATAAATTTACCTCAGACATCACACAAAACAATAAAAAGCCATTACATAAAAACAAATCCACAGAAACAGCATGAATAAATATGCATTTGCATTTAGTGCAGGTACATCATTTTGCCCCTTTTCAATCGCTACAGGACTTGCAGGAATAAATGGAGCTCGTGGACATATCCCAAAGCCTGCGCAAGGGAGCTTTTAGGTGGAATGCAGTGTGCGCGGAACTGATCCCACCCTTTAAACCCAAGGTTCATCTGAAAAGGGACTAGCTTACCGGGACGCAGATGATGCGGTCCTCAAGCTGTAGGTTTTATGTTGGAGTTTCTGTCTCCTAGACAGACTGCTTACCAAAGCTAAAGAAGTCTGCCTCCCCCGCTATTTCAACCATAGCTGATAAGCCACAGTTGCAGTCCACAGTTAACTGGTGGCGTGCCCTGGTTGCGATCACTTGGCCATTGCGATCTCCATGGGTCCCTTCCGCCCTGGTCGGTGACTTCATTGTGGAAGTTCATGTGCCCAGTGATACAGTGTTAGCCAAGATGCAACCGTCAATGAACAAAGGTATTATCTCTATCCTGAACCCCCTACATAGTGAAAGGTCATTGTAAGAGACGAGGCAGGAGACAGGAGATGCAGTTGCCCGTTGCAGTGGGCTTTCATTTGCCCTTAGACTGGGGAGAAGGAAGGAGATGGGAAAGGGGGACCAGGGAACAGGTAGGGAGAGGCTTTGTGCTGGTCAGGGGGGCTGGGAGAGTCGGGTCGGTCGGGAAACGGGCGTCATCTCAGGGATCGGGTTCGGGTTCACCTCTGTCTCGTTCTCCTCCTCGGTCTCTTCTCTCTACTGCTGGGCACCGGGGAAGAAATAGGGAGTGAAATCAGCCCCTGCTGTGGCTGCTTTGCCCCTGTCTCTGTCCCCTCCCCGGGCCGCCTCGGCGTGCTACGGTCATCTGGGGAGGGGGGGAACCAATCCACATGCACGCTGTCCATAAAGAGTGTATACACACACACACACATTTTCAGAACCGCTTGTCCCATACAGGGTCGCGGGGAACCGGAGCCAAACCCGGCAACTCAGGGCATAAGGCTGGAGGGGGAGGGGACACACCCAGGACGGGACGCCAGTCCGTCGCAAGGCACCCCAACCGGGACTCGAACCTCAGACCCACCAGAGAGCAGGACTGCGGTCCAACCCACTGCGCCACCGCACCCCCTCCATAAAGAGTATTCCCCTGAAACCTTGACTCCTGACCCTGTTGCCAGTAGCCCCATGAGGGGGCACTACATTGGTGTAAGAAATGGGAAGGAGCAGGGTTCCTGCGGGCAGACCGGAGCGCGCATCGGAGGAGGGAACGCGTGCTGGAGATGGAAGATCTGCAGTAGAGGACCACAGACCTGCTCGATGCCCTGGAGCAGCTTGCGGACCACTGCTGGCAAACCAGCAAGCAGCTCCTCCTGCAGCGCCACAGGAGAAAACCGGCACGCCCCAGCCAGACCCCAGGATGACAGCTCTGGAGGAATCACTGCAGCAACCTACACTCCAGCTGCCACAATATTCAAGGGCAGAGCCATGGGAGACCTATGAGGCTCAGCTTCGGCTAGCAGTACTGCACAAGGACTGGAGTGACCACAGCAGCACAGCTGGGATTAGCCTTGGAAGGGAAGAAGCTGGCTGTCCTGCTGGACGTAAGAGTGGACCAGCATCATGAGCTGTCTGTGGTCATGGCTGCCCTGAGGCGTCACTTTGGCTGGCAGGAAACAGCGGACCATTACCGTGGACAGCTCGCAGCCTGACGTCACAGCAAAGGAAAAGCTTTAGGGGCACTGGCTGCTGACATCCAATTCCTGGTGCAGCGTGCATACCCCGAATACTCCTCAGCCATCAAGGCAGACCTAGCACTACAAGCGTTCCTTCTGACACTCACCCCAGATCGCCTGCAGCAGCACATCAAGCTCGCCGCCCCAACTAACCTGTATGCAGCGCAGCACGAAGCGGAGCGCGTGGAAGCCATCTTGAGGGATGCTGCGGAGCCCACATGCACTTGCCGTGCCCTGGAGGATGTCACTGATGACAAGAAAGAGGGAAAAGTTTCCTGCCAAGTGCCGCTCCCTCAACGTTGGCCGTCCGTCATCTGCTGGCGTTGCTGAAAGTGAGTGCACCAGGCGCGTCACTAAAGGGAGCCCGTCCCCATCTTACTTCAGGGAAACGCCAGAGGGGTGGTGCCTTGAGGGAGGCTTCACCCTGTGACAGTACGCCCTGAGAAGGGGGCACAGCCTGGAGCACGAGTTTTGGCTCGTGGAGGTCCATGATCCGTGCATTGTGGGGTACTTAAATTGTTGCATTGGCTCCCGGTCACATTTAGAGCTGATTATAAAATCCTACTTTTGACCTATAAGGCAGTACATGGCATTGCTCCAGCTTACCTTTGTGAGGTTATTGATTCTTATATTCCAGGCCGTTATCTTCATTCATAGGATGCAGGTTACCTTAAAGTACCTGTAATCAATAAAGCCTCAGTAGGAGGTCGCACCTTTAGTTATAGAGCATCTAAACTGTAGAATACTCTACCAGTTACTGTCAGAAATGTCCTGTCTTTTTCTGTCTTCAAATCCAGACTAAAGACTTACATGTTTACTCAGGCATTCCACCTCGAAATCTAATTCCACTTGCCTGTGTTTGTTTTTCCCATCTCTATACCAATGCAAATTAAATTTACTTTGTTTAAGTTACAAATTACTATTATTATTTCTTCTTGTTGAGCATTATCTCCCTACATAAAATCTGAGGAGGCCAGCCAGCAGTCACAGGTGCACCCCATTGCTGACTGAAGATGATTTCCAATTGCCATGATGGATGAGACGTACCATGCTGAGCTGGGAACTCAAGCTACAATACAGCAAAAATATACTGTAATTATTACTTGTAAACTGGCTTATTGGTTATTAATGGCTTACTGGTTATTTTATCAAGAATGCACATGAGGGGTGGGCAGCCACTGATGATGTGCTGGACTGCATCACAGGATCGCAGTGTTTCAGCTCCCTGGACCTGTGGAGCGGCTACTGGGACGTTGCTTTGGTAGCGGAGGCCCGTAAGAAGACAGCCTTCACCCTGGGGCAGGGCCTCTGGCATCTTAGAGTCATGCCTTTTGGTGTCTGTAACATGGTCGCAACCTTCGAGATGCTGACTGAGCGGATCCTGTCAGATGTGCCCAAAACTTGGTGAATCATTTATCTGGATGACCTGCTGGTCCACGCCTCCTCCTTTGAGTCCACCCTGGCAAACTTACAGGTGATGTTTGCTGCTATCCGTGCAGCTGGGCTGAGGCTGCACCCTGTAAAGTGCAACCTCCTCCAGCGGCAGGTGAAGTTCCTGGTCCATGTCATAGACACGAATAGAGTGTCCACGGACCCCGACCAAGTACAGTAGGTGCGAGGCCGGCCCACCCCACAGGACATGTTAGAGTTGCAAAGCTTCCTGGGGCTGGAGTCCTACTACCGCCACTTTATACGTGGTTTTGCTGACATCGTTGCACCTCCTCACCGCTAAGGGGACCCTGTTCGAGTGGATTTCTGAGTGTGCTGTTGTCTTTCACCCCCTGAGGGAAATATTGGCATCTGCCCCTGTCCTGGCCTTGCCGATGCCGGGGAAGCCCTTCATCAGACACCGGTGATCGGGGGTTCGGAGACATGCTGTCACAGGCAGGAGGTAAGGGCGAGAAAATGGTCACATTTTACAGTTACTGGCTGCGCCACCTGGTGTGGAATTACTGCTTCACCTGGCGGGAACTCCTAGCCGTGGTCACATGTATTAAACATTTTCGCCCCACCTCAACTAGACCAGGTTTCTGCTGCAGACCGACCACACCTCACTCACGTGGTTCCTGAACTTCAAGGAGCAAGAGGGACCGATAGCTTGGTGGCTGGAACTGTTACAGGCTGGAGGAGTGGCGGGGGATCACAGCTGAGACCTGTGCAAGTTCAAGTTCAAGGTTCAAGTTTATTGTCTTAGGTACAAGTACTGTGTACAAGTATCGTGAGATTCTTCTTGAATGCTTCTCCACAGACTATGGACAAGACAGAGACAATACAAATACTGCACAAACAAAACAATGACAGTGAGTAATGCTAACAGCAATAACAATAAATAACAGTAACAGTAATACCAGTAATACCAGTAGACAGCCAGAGAACTCAGAACATGAGCGTGAGAATGCAAATGCTTCAAGTGACAGTGTAATTACCAATGTGCTTGGGTGGAGCAGTCCAACTCTAGTTACTAAAGGTGGCACATTGGTGATTGTTGTATACTCTTACAGCACTGGGGTAAAAGCTGCTCCTGTAGCTAGCAGTGTGGGTTCGAATAGACCTGAGCCGCTTTCCAGATGGCAGAAAAGAGAAAAGTGCCCGTGCGGGGTGACTATGATCTTGCATGATATGCATTGTCTTTCTGAGGCAGCGTGTGGTGTAGGTATCCTGGACTGCTGGTAGCTGTGTGCCAATGATTTCCTGAGCTGTTTTGACCACCCTCTGCAGGGCTTTCTTGTCCTGTATGGAGCAGCTGCCACACCAGAATGTAATACACCCTGTGAGGACGGACTCCACAGCACACCTGTAGAAAGTGGTGAGGACTGTAGTGGACACCCTGGCTTCCTTCAGACACCTGAGGAAGAGGAGACATTGATGGGCCTTTTCGATGGTTGATGCTGTGTGCTTAGTCCATGTGAGTTTAGCAGTGAGGGTGAGCCCTAGGAATCTGAAGCTGTTGACCCTCTTTACAATGTCCCCTCCTATGTAGATGGGTGCATGAACTGTATCCTGTTTCCTGAAGTCAATCACCAGCTCCTTAGTTTTACTGATATTGAGAGACAGGTTGCTGTCCTGACAACACTCTGCCAGGAACCTCACCTCCTCTCTGTAGGCTCTCATCATTGTGCGATCAGACCCACAGTGGTGGTATTAGCAAACTTTATGATGGTGTTGGAGCTGTGCCTGGCCACAGTCATGTGTGAACAAGGAATAGAGCACCGGGCTCAGGACGCTTCCTTGTGGAGTGCCAGTGTTGAGGATCAGTGGGGAGGAGGTATTACTGCCAATTTGCACATGCTGGGGTCTGTTGGTGAAGAAATCCAGGATCCAGTTGCACGATGTGGCACCCGGTCCTAGTAGTTTGTGAATCAGCTTGGTTGGGATGACACGCATTTTGAGTAAATGAAATGTTAAATGTCAGTAGGTGCAACTAAGCAATACATATTGCACACACACACACTTTTAGAACCGCATGTCCCATACGGGGTCACGGGGAACCGGAGCCTACCCGGTAACACAGGGCGTAAGGCCGGAGGGGGAGGGGACACACCCAGGACGGGACACCAGTCCGTCACAAGGCACCCCAAGTGGGACTCAAACCCCAGACCCACCGGAGAGCAGGACTGCGGTCCAACCCACTGCGCCACCGCACCCCCTACGCAATACATATTACATAACAAATAATTGTGCCATCAGACTATACGTTCAGGATGGAACTTGCGTTGAACAGGGACTCCATTTCTTGTAAGATGCTGTCTCAGCCACCGGTGTTTGACTTCTCACTCTCTTTTTGAGACATTTGCAGGAATGTGTTCAGTGGCTTGCACAGTTCCCATGCGGTACTACAAATTTAGCTGTACGGGCATTTTGTGGCACTTTTACACTACAAAAAAGTTTGTATAACTAAACGGGTTTGTAGCAAGAGGGGCCGGCACAACAGGTAAGATGCGGTGAAGGGGTTTTATTTTCTAGTGGGCGGTACACAGGGATCAGTTAGGGGAGGAAACGGAGGTGTAGGGAATAGGTGCAGGTCAGGGTTGCAGGGGGAAGGGTGCGGAGAACAGGGCTGTAGACTCTCTCGACTGGGGTCAGCAGCAGAGGTTGTCAGCCCCAGGATGTCCGTAGGCTCTCTTCACTGTTGAAGAAATAGGGTAGGTGATTATTTCCAGCTCTGCTCCCCCTTCGGACTGCCCCGGCGTGCTACAGGGTTCTGTCAGCGAATGTTTTAAATTGGTATTTTACATTCATGAACATTGTATGTCTATTAAATGGCATATTATAATGTAGGGCTGCAACATTACATCCTGCTGAGGTCTTATTGATCACAGGTACTTTAAGGTAACCTGCATCTAATGAACAGATATCGTCCTGGGATATAAAAATTAATGCTCTCGCACGGTTAGCCGGAGCAATGCCATGTATTGCCTTACAGGTCAAAAGTCAGATTTTATAATCAACTCTGTAAGAGACCGGGAGCCAGTGTGAGGATTTAAGTACCGGTGTTATATGGTCGTACTTCCTAGTTCTAGTAACAATTCTCGCAGCAGCATTTTGTACCAACTGTAGCCTGGATAGTCTGGTACAGACAACCCCGACAAAGCATTACAGTAATCCAGCCTGCTTTAAACAAAAGCATGAACCAGTTTCTCAGAATCCTGTCTACAAAGGAATTGCCACATTTTAGCTATGCTTCTTAACTGAAGGAAGCACGACTTAGTGAAAGCATTTGCATGCGATACAAATGACAGCTTTCCATCCAGCAGGACACTCAAATCCTTGACACATCCGGACACTTGAAGGTAATACCATTAGTTGTAAAGATTTGTGATTATGTCGAGAGTTTTAGTATCACCACCCACCACAAGTTCCTCCATAATTTTATACTGGTAAAACAATTAGCTAGTGACACCACATGTAATGGATCATCAGGCTTGAACGATACATAAAGTTGTGTGTCATCGGCATACGAACGGGAATTAACATTGTGCTTGAAAAAAATATCACCCAGGATTACGCAAAGTGAGAACAGTAATGGACCCAACACAGAGCCCTGTGGAACACCATACTGAACCGTATTAGAGATGGATAGGGTGCTGTCAGTTTTCAATACAAATTGTTCACAGTTAGCTAAATACGATTCAAACCACTTCAGAACAGTACCTCTTAGTCCAACCAGGTTTCCAAGTCTACTCAGTAAGATACTATGGTCAACGGTATCAAACGCAGCACTCAAGTTAAGTAACATAAGGATAGAGATCATCCATAGTGCAATTCTGTACTCTTACGGGTCATTGCAATATCGTTTATAGTCATTCTGTCAATAAGTGACAACTGTTTTTGGTCTCAAAAAATTGACCACGAATTAATTTGTTAATGCATCGTAATGCATTATAGCTTAACTTTAGCCCGACTTTAGTCTTGACTACATCTTTTACAACTTATTTGTACCATGGTGGGCCGGAGGGTTTTGTCCCTCCAATATTTTTATAACTCCTGCCTTAAATTGCCAGTATTTTTGAGCCCCAACATGAGACAAGTGGTCTCTCTACCAATCTAATATTCGCTCTTCTGTTGCTGTTTTTCATACCAAACTGGTGTGTACATATTGTTGATAACCTCTTCTTCCACAATCACAATTTTTTTATTTTATATTATTGCAGTTTGAGCAACATTTAGTTACAATATGCAAAATCCGGTACGTAAAAACCCTGCTGTAGCATACAGAATCAGAATCTGATTTATTTGGCCAAGTATGCACGCACATACAAAGAATTTGGCTTCGGTTCCTAATGTCTCATAGTGTGGAGTAGATAAACACAACACACTTATACAGACATACGTACATACATACATACATACATACAGGGATTAATTTTTTGGGGGGGAGGAATAAATAATGGGGGCGGGAATTAATAATGAAGGAAGGAATAAGTGAGAGGAGAAAGCGTATTGAGCAAAATTGCAATACTGTGGTAAAACAATGGTTGTCATGACCCCGGGAACAAGCAGAGCAGAGACACCTATGGTCATTTAAGAAGATCCGGGATAAAAGAAGTCCCGTGCCCTTGCAGTCTCAGTGGCTTTGCTTTTGTGCCTTGCCCGTTCTCCTGTTTTGACCCTTGCCTGTTCTGTATGACTACCGAGTTTGGATTGCCTGCTTTGTGACGTTCGCGCCCAGAAAGACCTTAGCCTGTTCCTGACCTTGATCTCATCTTGTCCTTAAATCCCAGTTGCTTGAATAAAACCAACCCACAATTGGGTCCTCTACTCACCTGTCTCCCATGCCTGACAATGGTATTCAGAGCTTTCAGCCTTCATAAAAAACACTTTAGTGGCCATTTTAATATTTAGAACTATTCAGTAAGTGTTATATTTAACATTGCTATTTATTTTCAGTTCTGCCCCTATGTGCACTGCAGCAGCATTAAGGTGAAGTACCACATTCAGCATCAGGACCCTTTGTCCAACATGTACCTTAAGTCTTATGTCTGTGTCCTTAATTACATGTTCATATCTGTCCTGAGATGGAACAGCTAGGTTTGCTGTTCTTATTTAAGGTTATTTTTATTGGTGAAAAAAAAACATTGCTAATTAAAAAGAGGCAATACTACTACATCAGAATAGGTGTCACGCCCCCCACGGCTGCGCAACAGGGAACACCTGCTTCGAATTAGCAAGCACAAGCTTAAAAAGGGGCTGCAGAACACAGCCCAATGCGGAACCTTGTTCAGCCTTATTGATCACTTGCGCTCCTAGTCTTGCTCCTCAATCCTCGTTCCTCGCCCTGCTTCTCGATCCTCGTTCCTCACCCTGCTCCTTGCTCCTCATCCTCGCCCTGCTCCACGCTCCTCGCGCTGCTCCTTGCCTCCGACTCACTGGTTTGCCTGATCACTTGCCTGTTTCTTGGATTACGCTTCTTGGATTTGTCCCTTTGGATTTTGTTTGTACATCGGTGACCCTTTGCCTGTTCCCTGACAATGTCTGCTGAACCGCCCCTTGACCAAGCTTCTTGTGCCCCGCACTTGGGTCCGATGCAACTATGCCGGGGGAATAGCATGACAATAGGTTTTAATGTGGTTGACGTTATGAGTCAGTCACCCTCTTAAATTTTTATTTGTATTTGTTTTAACCATATTAATTACTCTGGTAAAAAAAATTTAAACTTTTGTGTCCCACAAACTGAAGTAGGTGTACTTTATAGTACTTTTTATGCTGAATTTAGATCTGTTCCTAGAATTTTTTCTGTCAGGCAGGGTTTGAAAGTTACAAAGCAATTAAGTTTTAAAAAATGTATATTACTTATTCATTAATAAGGCTGTTGTTATACCTAAAATATGTGCAAATTTACGTGTGAAACATACGATTGTATGCTTTTCAGCTGTATTTGGCCTTGGGAGCATCCCTGTTCAGTGTTCAGTAATAGTCTGCCAACATATGTGGACTCCACTTGCCTTGATACCATTTTTCCATATCCAAAATGTCTTGGTGAAATCTTTCACCATGCTGATCACTGACGTGCTCAAGACTGTCTGGGAAAAAGTCCAAGTGTGAGTTCAAAAAGTAGATTTTCAGAGTCATATTGCACCCTATAGCTTTGTATGAAGTCAAGAGGTCGTTCACAACTTCTATTGGACCTGTCCATATTGTCGTCTACTTGCTCCACGTTCTCATCAACAGACTCATCGTCACTCAGTGTCATGTTTTTTTGGAGACTCTGGCATGGGTAACTCCTGACTGTGAGGTACTGGCATCAAAGCAGATGGTAAATTGGGATATTAAACAGTATGTTTGGATTTTGATGTTATACCAGTTACATTTGTCAGGCAGGAGTAGCAATATGAAGCGTGGTCTTTCGGTTCTCTCCGAATCATAGGAATGGCAAAAGGGATATGGCATGAACCTTTTGCCCATGCTGTGAGACATCTGACACATGTCACACAAGAAGCATGTAGGGACCAACTTTTATCCTGGTCACCCACTTTACAGCCAAAATACACCGATCAGCCAAAGCATTAAAACCACTAACAGATGATATGAATAACATATTGATAACTGATATTCTGGAATCAGCCTACATTTTACTGTCACACACAGCACTGAGCCAGTATTGTGAGTTTAAATTTTACTGATCATCATACCAAACTTGCATTCTGAATTTGGATTATTACTTTGGTAATTCCTTTCATGGTCTAAGTGCTCCATGGCTGCTGTTTGCTCATGAAAAATGGAAAGGTAGCTATAAAATCTTTCCTACTTCTTCAACTGAAAAAATCCACTGAGTTCCCATAGGCTGTCTGGCACTGCATTCATGCAATAAAAATCATGAAAAAGAAGCAACAATGCTATAAGAATGGAAGCCCAGGTGTAGCAATGGGGGGCTGTCCCACACAACTCAAGGAAGCCTCTGTAGGGGTTTGCACCCAAGTGCGGGTACGTTTATTTTGGTGTAGTCACGGGATGAGACAGAGAACAAAGGTTGGGGACAGGCGTGGGTCTTCTGAGGCGCAGACGTCGATATCCAGGGTGAAGCAGATCTCAGTAACTGGGTGTGACAGAGGAGGCAGAAAAGGTGAGGTGCTCGCCTCTCGGCGTTTTTATTTAGGGTCGTGCAGGGGAAGATAACAACGGGGGAAAGGGGGGAACAGGGAATTGGTAGAACAGGGTGGTGCTTCGGGGTTGTGGTTGGGACCGGGGTGGTGGCTGTCTCAGGCCGTTCTCCTTCTCTCTCTCTCTCTCTCTCTTTCTTTCTCCTCTGTCTCTCTCGTCTCTTCACTGGCGGGTCCGGGGTGGGATAAATAGAGGTTGCAAGTAGCCCCAGCTGTGGCTGGCTTACCCTGGATTCCCCCCCCCCCCGCCCCCCTCGGCATATTAACACCCCTCCACCGCCACTGACATGTCCCCCGCCCGCCCCACTGCCCCTCCCCATCATGAAAGGAAGTCAGGGACCACCATTCCTCGATGATCCCCAGCTGCAGCATTTTGTCGAGTTCATCCTGTATCACTTTTTGATTGTGTACAGGAACGCGGTATGGGCGGCTCCGCACCGGTCCCCCCGAGGGGCTGTATTCGGTGCTGGACAAGGGACGTCCAGCCCGGCAGAGGGGAGAACACATCAGCATACTCCTGTTGCACCTGTTCGACCTCCCTTTGTTGGGCCTCTGTAAGGCCTGGGCCCACAGTGACAGAAAGAGGCTTCTTGTTTAGGGCGGGCAGCTCTGGACCCAACTCATCCCGTAGGGGGACTATGGTGGCCAGGGAGGCGATCGGAGGCTCCTGCCAAAGCTTCAGGAGGTTAAGGTGGTATATCTGCCCCCTCAGTTGGGTTGGAAAACTTTGTAGTCGATCTCCCCGATACGCCGTGTGACCACAAAGGGTCTTTGCTACTTGGCAAGTAATTTCGACTGCAAGGTGGGAAGAGGACAAGAACCTTCTCACCAGGGGTGAAGTGCCGTAGCCGCGCCCCCCTGTTGCATGCGGGCACTTGTCTCTCCTGGGCCTGTTGGAGGTGTGCCTGTGACAGATGTCCGAGGGCGTTTAACTGCTCTTGCAGTCATATTCCGCAAGGGGACCACCTCGGGGTACCGCGTAGCATAATCGACCACCACTATCACAAACTGGGAGCCCCCGCGCGCTCCGCTCTAAAGGAGCAGATACAGCAGTGCGCGCAGCACTGCAGGGGGGTTTTCTTTTTGGCATTCCGGGCATGCAGCACACCACCAACGGACATCCCCACGGATACCTGGCCAATAGAACTGCGCCAAGGGCCGGCAGCACCCCAGTCCTCACCTGCCGGCTGTTGGGAGGATCCCTAGGGGCGAGGAAAAAGACGGGGCTAGGGGGACTGAAGGGCGGACATGTCAGGGGGCCAGGTTTTCGACTGGGGAGGGGCGACTCAAGGAAGCTGAACGTCCCAGATGCCCGCGAAGGGGCCGGGGTTGAAGTGGGAGGCCCTGGGGAGGCGCCGGAGTTTGCGGTGAGGTGGTTCTCGGCCAGGCAGATGTTGTCCGTAAGGGTCTCAGGTCGGTGGCACTGGAGCCAGTTGGCCGTAGGAGCCAACATGGCCGCCATGAACTGCTCCAAGGCCACCTACTCCATGATCCGCTCCGATTGTTGACGCTCTGGCTGCAGTCAATGCCTGGCGGCATCTAAGACCTGCTGAGCAAACAGAAAGGGTAGGGCCGACTCCTCCCAGCATAAGTGGCGGAGCCATTGATGATGGCCCTCCATGGTCAGCCCCACCCACTCCAGGATGGCTTCGCGGAGGGTGCCGTAATTAAGAGTAAAGTTCTGTTAAAAATGATTTAGCTAAATTAAAAATGCTTTGTAACCCTATTTAAGAGTTGAATTAACTTTTTATTATGGTGGAGCTCATGGTGGTCAAGGTGGATTCAAGTGCAAGTGCTTTTTTTGTGGGGAATCCAGGAAGAATGGTCAGGGACAGGTGAGGGTCAGGCGATTCATATTCATCATTACAGGGCTAGACAAGAGACAGTCGAAGTTCAAGCAAGAAGTCAGGGAGCCAGGGGGATCGCAAATAGGGAACTAGGAGTAAGGGAAAAAAGGGAAAACCAGGAGCAGGCCAGGAGCAGGCCAGGAGCAGGCTACACAGCATAGGGTAGCAATTGCTCATGGAGGTTCTGCGGTTTGCTCTGGCTCAGCTGGGTCCTTTTACACCGGGCTGCCCGGATTGCCCGCAGGTGTGGAAGTGAGCTAAGTGGCTGTGGGCGTGACACTTTGTGCTGCTTTAAAATTAAAACTATTTTAAAAATCTGGAAATAAAAATGCATATTCTCCACAAATCCTTATTAAATCAGTGACACTCAGGAACACCAGACAGCTGCTGTAAACCATGTAAAAATTGCAGAAGCAGGGGGGTTCCGGTTTGCACGCGATGGAGTAGGGTGGAAGTGAGGAGCTCTGCTGATACATTACATTAACATGGTCATCTGAACCTTCAAAAGTTAATTAAGTAGGGACTAAGTGTAATATAACTACCTTAACATCAATATTCTGATATGAAGAAAAACCTACGGAAGGGGAACACGAAACAAATTCAAAAAACGCTAACTCCTTTCGCAGTCGGCAGCTCAAAGATGGCGGATACCTCTCAGGATACCACTCTGGAGAATACACTCTCTCTTCGGACTTTAAGAGAGGAATTACAGGTATCTAGGGAAGCGGTGCTGGCGCATTAAAAGCCGAAATGGCAATATCGTTTGTTTATATTAAGGCAAACATCTCTTCTCTGCGTGAGGAAACGAAAGCAGACATTCGTGCTATACGTGATGAACTAGCCGGTGAGCTAGCACATCTTCGCTCGGCACACCCAGAGATAGTTAGTAATGTCGAAGAAATGGGAAACAGTTAGTGAAACGATGGATAGAGTAACGGCGCTGGAACAAGCACAACAATCGATCGCTAAAGAATGTAAGAAGTTACAGGATAAATGCCTGGATCTAGAAAACAGAAGCCGGAGACAAAACTTCCATCTTGTGCGTATTAAAGAGGGAGTTGAAGGTGGAAACATGATCAGATTCCTGACTGATTTCTTCCCTGAGGTGCTTGGTGCTGAGAACTTTGACTCTCCGGTGATAATAGAGAGAGCGCATCGCACTCTAGCTCCGAGGCCGACCGGGGGAGGGGAGGCCCCGTACTATACTTGCTCGCCTGCATTACTACGCGGACAAACTCTAGATACTGGATCTCGGAAAGTCGAGAGGCAAACTCACGTACAGAGGAGCCCAGGTACATATTTTCCCTGACATGAGCCCAGAAGTCAGTAAGATGCGCATGGCTTTTAATCCGGTAAAAAGGAAACTCCGCGATGTCAATGTCACTTACAGCCTATTCTACCCAGCTAGACTTGCCATCACTGTGGACGGCATTAGGCACTCCTTTGATTCTCTGCGAGCTGCCGAAGAGTTCTTCAACCAGAAGTTTACTAAAACGAGCTGAATTCGATGCAAGTAACATGAATGTCACTCATATTTATAGTCTGATAGATTTGGGTATATTTTGATACGAAGTGTTTGTTGATGTAAGGTATTATTACGTATCGAGAACTGAACGAATACAAGTGAACACTACTAAACTGCAGGAGCTGAGGTTTATGATTATGTTAAACTGACACGGATGAAAAATATTATTTTTAGTTTCCTTTGTGGTTACTTGCTCTTGCTTTATGGCTAAATTTAATAGCTGACTGAGGTTCAGATGTCTAAAATTGATAAATATCAAAGAGGAGCGCAGAGAATTTTAGTTGGCTGTTGTTTAGTTTACTCTCTCTCCTTAAGATGTAGAGAACAGCAATGTGTTTTTTGGTAACACGTTATTCCCCTGCTACTTGTTTGGGAGGTGGCAGGGGGTAGGGTGGGTTAATGTTAAAAAGTTTAGAGTTCTTATAGGGTTGAATGTTATTGTCTGTGTATGTATTTATCAGGTTTTTTTTTTTTTTGCACTTCTCTTTTGGGAGGACACAAGGATATTCATTCGTTTATTCTACCCTCTACCATTATAGAATGTTGTTAGAAACATGAGGGGATCAGGAACTTTGAAGACACTCGATAAGACGAATGTGCAGTTCGTCACCTGGAATTGTAAAGGCCTGAACGGGGCTGTGAAGAGAGGCAATATACTGGCTCATCTCGGGAAGCTGGGGGCGGATGTTGCCTTTTTGCAAGAGACACACCTTAAAAACCAAGCACATAAACAACTATATAGAAATTGGGTTGGCCAAGTGTTTCATTCAAACTTTAATTCCAAGTCACGTGGAGTAGCTGTCATAATAAAAAAAAATATCCCTTTTACCACTTCAGATATAATTTTGGACCCGAATGGTAGATACATTATCGCAACTGGAAAACTTTATAATACTCCTGTAACTCTGGCAAATATTTATGCCCCCAACTACGATGATGAGAACTTTATAAGGTCAATATTAGCAATCCTTCCTAACCTTCATAACCATAACCTAATTCTAGCAGGAGATTTTAATTTGGTGATGGACCCAGTATTGAACAGATCATCGAGCAGGCAACAACATGTGTCTAAGTCAGCCAAATTGATCAAGAACTTTTTGAAATCTGCAAATATAATAGATATTTGGAGACATTCACACCCAATTCAGAAAAAATATTCCTTCTTCTCACATTCACACAATTCTTATTCTAGGATTGATTATTTTTTTTTGGATTCTAAATTGCTTTCGTCAGTGAATTATATTGATTATGATGCTTTTGTTGTATTGAATCATGCCCCATTAAAATTATAACTAACCTTCTCTTATAGATATACTTCCAGAACCTGGCGAATGGATAATAGCATATTATCAAATGAAACACATGTTGAGTTTATAAGGTACCAAATAGAGTCATACTTGCAAATTAATAGAACTCCACGAGTCTCTAAAAGCACGTTGTGGGAAGCTCTGAAAGCTTACTTACGTGGTCAAATTATTTCTCTTCTTGCTTATCGGACTAAGATATAGAAAGAGGAAAGACAAAAATTATTAGAACGAATTTCAGAAATCGATCACCAGTACGCAATGTTCCCTACTACTGAACTTCTGACAAAAAGGATAACATTGCAAACGGAATTTAATCTTTTATCATCGGCCGAGACTGTTAAACTAATAAATCGCTCCAGACATAAATATTATGAATATGGGGACAAAATAGGAAAATATTTGGCCCATCAGATAAGAATTTCTGAGACATCAAAATTAATAAGGGAAATCCGCACTGATTCTGGTTGTATAACAAAAGACCAATTAGAAATTAATCAAGTATTTAAGCAATTTTATGTTAAACTGTATTCAACTGAGTCAACAAAAGATGTCAAACTCTTGGACGACTTCTTTAATAATTTAGATATCCCTTCCATTTGTGAAGGAGATAGGAAGTTATTGGAGGAACCTATTACTCTGGACGAGGTTAAATTTGCTATAGGTAGTTTACAATCCTCAAAGGCACCTGGTCCAGATGTGTATACACCTGAATTTTACAAGATGTTTCTTGCAGATATTGCCTCTCTCCTTCTAGATGTGTTTAATGAATCTTCAGAGAAGAGTCTTCTTCCAGCTACATTCTACCAGGCGTCAATTTCTTTATTACATAAACAAGGAAAGGACCCACTTGATCCAGCTTCATACAGACCGGTAAGTCTGCTAAACGTAGACAACAAAATATTACCTAAAATAATGGCTATTAGGTTAGAAAATGTGCTCCCAACAATAATTCATGAAGATCAGACGGGCTTCATTAAAAATCGACAAATGGCTCATAATATCCTTAGATTTTTGATATAATCCCGTCCTGGGTGTGTCCCCTCCCCCTTCGGCCTTACGCCCCGTGTTGCCGGGTAGGCTCCGGTTCCCCGTGACTCCGTATGGGACAAGCGGTTCTGAAAGTGTGTGTGTGTGTGTGTGTGTGTGTGTGTGTGTGTGTGTGTGTGTGTGTGTGTATTTGATATAATGTACTCCTCTCATTCAAGATGTCATTCTGAGATACTTATCTCTTTGGACGCAGAAAAGGCCTTTGACAGGCTCGAGTGGGATTATCTCTTCTCGGCCCTGTCAAGGTTTGGCTTTGGCCCAACATTTATTTCATGGATAAAGCTTCTGTATGTATCACCTATGTTGTCAGTACAGACAAATAATCTCAGGTCAGATTACTTTGTGTTAACTTGCTCTACTAGACAAGGTTGCCCATTATCTCCGATGCTTTTCGCGTTAGCAATTGAGCCTCTGGCAATCTGTCTGCGAAGCTCCACTGTTTATAGTGGGGTCTCTTGAGGTGGGGGGGAGCACAAGGTATCTTTATACGCGGATGACTTATTGTTATATATTTCTGACCCGTCCAAGTCTATTCCTGGGATAGTCTTTGCTTTAAAAACATTTGGACGAATATCAGGGTACAAATTTAACATGGGAAAAAGTGTACTATTTCCAATTAACAACCTGGCTGACCAAAATTCTTTTGAAACCTTCCCCTTTAAAACTTCAACTCAGTTTAAATACTTAGGGATCAATGTCACTAAGGTCTTTGCAGATTTCTACAAAGAAAATTTTTCGAAATTACTGGATCAAACAATACGGGATTTGCAAAGATGGTCTCACATTCCCATCTCGTTAGTAGGAAGAATTAATATAATAAAAATGACCATCCTTCCTAAGTTTTTATTTTTATTTCAATGTATACCAATATATTTAAAGAAATGTTTTTTTAATGACCTAGATAAAATCATTTCAGAATTTATTTGGAATAGAAAGATTCCTAGAATAAGGAAGGCTTTCTTGCAGAGGCCCAAATCAAAAGGAGGAATGGGATTGCCAAATTTTCAGTTTTATTACTGGGCGAGTAATATAAGAATGATGGCCTACTGGCTGCAAAAACAACCCCAATTATGGGTAAACTTAGAAGGAGCATGCTGTTATCCTTCTTCACTTTCAGCTCTACTGTTTTCACCTTTACCTATTATGTGCCTTGATCCATTGGATAATCCAGTGGTTTTGCACACACTCAGGATTTGGTCTCAGATTCGAGGATTTTTCGGTTGGCAAGCTGGTTCTCTCCAAAGCCCTATTACTAAAAATCATTTATTTGTTCCCTCATTTAGAAATACTATATTTGATGATTGGGTTGGAAAAGGAATTTATAGCTTTTCAGACATGTTTATTGACAAAGTATTTCCATCATTTGAACAGCTACAAAGCAAACATACCTCGGTCAAACTTTTTTAAATATTTACAGGTACGAAATTTTATTATACAAAATAATCCATTATACCCCAACTTGCCAAATCAATCTGTAATGGAATCGATACTGACACGTGATCCTCACAAGAAAGGGGGTATTTCATATATATATGAAACACTATTCCAGTTGACAAGTATATCAACTTTAGAACACTTAAAGTCTTCCTGGGAGGAAGATTTGGGTGTAGAAATTGCAGAAGAGCAGTGGGAGGCAGCCCTTAAACAGATTCATAGCTCATCGGTGTGTGCTAGACACGGTCTCTTACAATTCAAAATAATACATCGTTTACACTGGTCTAAACAAAAACTGAACAGGATATTTCCAGATATAGACCCTTCATGTGACCGTTGTGGGCTTGCGCCAGCTTCTGATCTGATGAGGGAGGTAATGAAGCATTTGGAGTTAGAGAAAATCAGGTTCTCCTTGAAAAAGAAAGAAGAAAAATTTTATAGAATTTGGCAGTCCTTCATAGATTATTTCAAGGAGATTAATTCTACAGGTGACAGCTAAACAATACAACCCCTTAATACACAGTGATCAAACTAAGAAGTGGAATTAATGAATATATGAGGTATTTAATAGCCTAATGCCCCCCATCATTCATTACTATTATTTTTATTATTATGATTATTTTTTATTTATTTACTTGTTTATTTTTTAAGGTTTTTTTTTTTCCCTTGAATATTTTTTAACCTGTAAAGGGGACTAATGTCAGGAAAGTTTACGAATCTGCAATGTAAATTGCTTTTTGATAGATTGTCAATTATGCAGGCTACTCTGATAAATTTAGCCCTTTCTGTTGAATAAAGAATAGGTTCAGGGAGAAGGGATGCTGACACTACTATGTACAAGGAGAGGTTTTTTTTTTTTTTTGTGAGATTATTTTGTACATAGTTGTGGATGTGTTGGTTTATGTGTTGTGATGTTTTGATATATTTGATAAAAAATCAATAAATAAAGTTTCAAAAAAAAGAATTGCAGAAGCATGTGGAATGAAGATGGCCCCATACTCCTGTTGTTTATATTCTGTCTGGGTGTGCTTTGCCACCAGTTAAAAGTAGCATTCAGAAATTTCATACTGCAACAGACATTAATTAAAAAAGATGGAAGAGTGGATTAAATTTAGTGAAAAATAACCAAAAAAGTTAACATCTTTGAAAATTTTTTAACTTAAATGTTCATAACCCCGGTCGGGGAGTGCGGTGGCGCAGTGGGTTGGACCACAGTCCTGCTCTCCAGTGGGTCTGGGGTTCGAATCCCGCTTGGGGTGCCTTGCGGCGGACTGGCGTCCCGTCCTGGGTGTGTCCCCTCCCCCTCCGGCCTTACGCCCTGTGTTACCGGGTTAGGCTCCGGTTCCCCATGACCCCGTATGGGACAAGCGGTTCTAAAGATGTGTGTGTGTGTGTGTGTGTGTGTGTGTGTGTGTGTGTTCATAACCCAGGCAAACAGCTCATCTATTAGAACAAACAAGGACAGGGAAGAAACCAGACAATACTTGAATCACCATAGTCCTGGCTGTGAGAATCCACCATGTCCCTTTCCATCAGCCTTATATAAAGCTGCTATTCATGGGCTCACCATTGTGCATGGAGGCCGACTGTCCTGGCATCAGGGCACAACGGGTTACAATCCTCTAGCTCAGGGGTCGGCAACCTTCTGCATTAAAAGAGCCATTTGGGCCTGTTTCCCACCAAATAAAACTCATCTGAAGCCGCAAACCCAATTTGATCCCTAAAATGAAGAAAACACAGCACATATAGTTTCACTACACTTATGCTATGTATATAAAGACTATGATTTGTTACATTTATGAAATAAAGGAACTACAAAGAGAAAACGACTGACATTTTATTTCTAAATTATTTGTAACAACCAAAACAACAAATTCTTTTGAACTCTACAAGAAAAGACACTGGCACCTATAAGTTTATTTATCCCTTATTTGTGGATTTTTTAAAAGAAATCAAAAGAGCAAACAAAAAAATGCCAGTTTATTTTAAAGGTTGCCGTCATCGGTTGATTTCCTCAGTCGCGTAGCTACAGCAGTCAACCGCCAACCTGAATATAAAACATAACTACATCAGTTCAGGGTCCAATATAAAAATATATATTTGCAAAATAATAACTCATTAAATGATTTCATTCACTTGGTTAATGTGACTTCTGCTCCTGAACCTCACTGCACAGCTGATTAATATCAGGGCTGTAAGACGTCACTTTGATCTTCACGCAGGATTGCAAGCTGTCATCCGTGAGGGGGTCAAAAGTTTAAGACGAGTCGCTTCCCGGGTGGCGACAGGTGACGCATACAATGGTATCAACCAATACAGAGCTGGGATGCAAATTTTGATGGACAAAATATTACGTTTTATTTTAATGCTACAAGATCACCTTAATCCCCAAAATAAAAACTATTACATTAATAAAACTAACTAAATAACAAAATAATTTAAATAAAATAGCCATTTATTCACATTATTTTTTCAAAGCTGCGGGGAGCCACGGCAGAGGGATGAAAGAGCCGCAGGTTGCCGACCCCTGCTCTAGCTATTCATCCTCCATAAGCTGCAACTTAGGCTATATTAAAAGTGAAAACTACAAAAATAACACCGGTGCCCAGTGAGATCAGATGTATGCAGCACCATGTTACTGACACAGGCCAGCTTTTTTTGTGTACAGGAGTAAAGCTGTAACTTACTGTCACACCCCCAGGAACGAGCAGCGCAGCAACACCTGCGGCTAATTGTTGACACACTGGATAAAAGGAGTTCTGAAGCACACCACGACGTGGGTTCTTGCAAACGCCCTCTTGGCTTTGCAGTTTCAGCAGGTTCTTGCCTTGTGCTTACAACTTCTGTTCCCGTTTCCTGACCATCGTTTGTTTCCCCACCACTGAGTTTGTCTTTCCCCTGTTGTGACGTTCGGGCCTCGAAGACCTTCGCCTGTCCCTGACTGTGATCTTGCCTTGCCCTTCAAGCCTTGTGTAAGAATAGAAACCAATCCACAACTGGGTCCTCAATTTACATGTCTGTCTCCTGTCAGCCCGTCACTGTGACAGAAGAATCCGTCTCTATCATGGACCCAGCGGAGTTGGAGTGGCTGCACGCTACGGTGTCCGTGCAGGGAGCCCTGCTCGGCTCCCATGATCAGACCCTGTGGCAGATCCTGGAGGTGCTGGAAAAACTGGTACGTAAACCACCGGTCTCCCGACCTGCAACGGCGCCCAAATCAAGAGCCGTGAACGTGTCGGCGACCTCTTCCGCTGTTCCGCCCGCATCATCAGATGTCGCCTCGTGCCAGCCAACAAAAGGTTCCCGGTTGGCCATGCCCGAAAGGTATGACGGCTCACCTGAGAGATTCCAGTGTTTTATTATGAAATGCGAGCTGGTGTTTGCTAGTCAACCCCATGTTTATAGCTCAGATGCCAGTAAAATCACCTAGCTAATTGTGCTGTTATCCAGACCTGCACTGGACTGGGCTACGGTGGTCTGGCACAAGTGGGAACTCACCACCTATGAGCGCTTTCTTAAGCAGTTTCAGGCGCTGTTCGACCACTCGCTGTCGGCGTGTTCGGCCAGCGACCGCCTGATGGTGATCCAGCGGGGGAATCGGACCGTGGCAGCCTACCCCCTTGAATTCTGGATCCTGGTGGAAAAGAGTGGCTGGAACGAGGCAGCCCTCTTGGCCTCCTTCTGCCGTGGGCTGCACCTTCGGGTCCAAGCGGAATTGGTATTCTGAGGGAGGATTGGACCCTGGACCAGTTTATAGAGAACGCTATCATGATGGATACTCTTGCATGGGAGCATTTGCCCTGTCCCTGGCTACCCCCACAGGAGGCACTGATGCTCCCTGAGGCTCCGGAACTGAGGCATCGGGGAGCAGAGGTGAGTGCGCTGACGGTCCCCTTAGAGGCCTCCTGGGGAGGTTCTCAGGTACAGGCCCATGCTTTGGTAGATTCAGGGGCCACCAGCTCCTTTATGGACACGTCCTTTGCCGAGTACCACAACATTGTGGTACACCCATGCGTAACCACACACCAGATCTGTGCCCTGGATGGCCAGCCACTGGGCACGGGAGTGGTGGATAAGCAGACTGTGCAGCTACAAGCCCGGGTCGGGGCATGTCACACTGAGGACCTAGAATTCTATCTTTTCCGGTGCCTGGAGTCCCCTGTGATTTTGGGATTCACATGGCTGGAGAAGCACGACCCGGTCTTTTCCTGGAGCCGGGGGGAATTAGTGGTGTGGGGACCACAGTGCTCCGCCTCTTGCCTAAACCTCCCCTGTTGAGCCACCACCGTAGAGAGCCCGGAGACGGCCGAGGAGTTCATCATACCACCTGAGTATCGGGACCTAACCGAGGTGTTCAGTAGGAGTAAGGCGGCTACCTTACCCCAGCACAGGCCATGGGATTGTGCCATTGATCTGCTGCCAGGCACGACTCCCCCTAGGAGTCGGATTTACCCGCTGTCCTGCCCGAGCAGAAGGCCCTCCAGGAGTACATGAAGGAGGGTTTAGCCTCTGGCATCATTAGACCATCCACCTCTCCAGCAGCCACCAGGTTCTTCTTTATTATGAAAAGGGACGAGGGGCTGCGACCTTACATTGACTATCGGGGGCTGAACGTGGTCACGGTCAAATACCTGCATCCATTGCTACTCATCACCGCGGTGCTGGAGCAGCTCCACGGGGCTCGAGTTTTTACTAAATTGGACCTACGCAGTGCGTACAACCTCATCCGAATCCGAGAGGGTAATAAGTGGAAGACTGCGTTCCGAACCTCCTTGGGACAATACGAGTACCTGGTCATGCCGTTTGGCCTAGTTAATACACCATCCGTGTTCCAGGTATTTGCCAATCATGTGTTGGGAGACCTGATGAACAAGGGGGTGCTCGTCTACCTTGACAACATTCTCATACACTCCCAGACCATGGACCAGCATTTCTGCCTGGTGAGGCAGGTGCCACAGAGGCTGCTGGAAGATTGGCTGTACGTTAAGGGAGATAAGTATGTTTTCCATCAAAATCAGGTCTCCTTCCTCGGGTTTGTCCTCAAGGCCGATGGCGTGGCCATGGATCCGAACAAGGTCCAGGCAGTGCTGGACTGGCCCCGGCCTACATTGATCAAGGCCCTACAGCGTTTTTTGGATTTTACTAACTTTTATCGCCGCTTCATCCAGGGATTCAGCTCAGTGGCAGCCCTGCTGACAGCACTGACACGGGGAAAAGGGACGAAGCTGGCATGGACCAACGAGTCCCAGACCACCTTTCAGACCCTTAAAGAGCGGTTGATGATGGCACTGATCCTCAGCACCTGGATCCCTTGCTTCTATTCGTGGTGGAGGTGGACGCCTCGGAGGTATGAGTCGGTGCTGTCCTCTCCCAGAGACAAGATAGTCCCCTGAAACTTCACCCATGTGCCTTCTTCTCGGGGAAGCTGATTCCAGCCGAGAGTAATTATGATATTGGGGACCGGGAGCTATTAGCCATCAAATTGGCATTAGAAGAATGGCGACACTGGCTGGAGGCCAGTAACTACCCATTCCTGATGCTCACAGACCACACAAACCTAGAGTATCTGCAAAAGGCACGGCGGCTGAACCCCCGGCAGGCACGCCGGGCCTTGTTCTTTACCCGTTTTCAGTTCATGGTGTCTTACAGGCTGGGGTCCAAGAACGTCAAGGCAGATGCCCTCTCCCGCATCCATGGCTGGGACCCGGACAGGGTGTTGCCCGCTTCCATCTTGGCGGAACATTGCGTCGTGGCTCTGGTGAGGTGGCAGTTCCAGCAAGAGCTGCAGGCAGCACAAGAAGAGGACCCAGGACCTGCGGGAGGGCCAGAAGGGAAAGAGTATGTACCCGTCCGACTCCGACCGTCCCTTCTGCACTGGGTTCACGACTCTCTGGCGGCTGGACACCCAAACCACCGGACACCCAGGCCACCGAAAGGCCCTGTCCCTACTCCAAGACTATTACTGGTGGCCGTCCATGAGGGAGGATGTGCAGGAGTACATTGAGGCTTGTGATGTCAAACATGTGCCCAAGCCCAGACTCCCACTCAAAAGCCTGCAGGTCTGCTGCAGTTGCTCCCTGTCCTAACGCGGTCCTGGTCACACGTGTCCATAGATTTCCTGGTGGACCTCCCACCTTCCGAAGGTAACGCCATCATTCTCACAGTCCTCGATCAGTTCTCAAAGTCCTGTCGCTTGATACCCTTGCCGCAGCTCCCCTCAGCTTTGGAAACTGTAGAAGTCCTGTCTCACCAGGTCTTTCGCCTGTATGACCTTCCGGAGGACATAGTCTCCGACCATGGCCCACAGTTCACCTCACCGCTCTGGAAGGCCTTCTGGTGGAAGCTGGGAGCTGCGGTAAGTTTTAACATCTGGGTATCATCCACAGGCTAATGGACAGGTCAAGAGACTCCATCAGGACCTGAGATGGTTTTTGAGGTCTTATTGCAGCTGGATTCAGCAGCATTGGGCCAGGTATTTGCCGTGGGCTGAGTATGCCCACAACTCCCTGCCTCATTCCCCCACCAGAATCACACCTTTTCAGTGTGTTCTAGGGTACCAGCCTACCCTATTCCCCTGGCATCCGGAGTGCACTGAGATTCCCGCTGTTGACGCCTGGTATCAGAGGGGTGAGGAAACCTGGAGAGCGGTCACAGCCTGGCTACACCACAGCATGCAACAGTACAAGCATCAGGCGGCTCGCCACCGGAGGGTCATCTCTTTTCGTCCTGGCCAGTGGGTATGGCTGTCCACGAAGGACCTGAAGATGTGGCTCCCGTCTCGGAAACTCAGCCCCTGCTTCATAGGCCCATATCAGATCATCCGGCAAGTGAATCCAGTCACTTATCACTTGCGTCTACTCTTGTCTCTCCGGGTCCATCCCTCCTTTCATGTCTCCCTCCTGAAGCCATATCGAGTGTCGCACCTCCAGGTCCCGCAGGCTTCAGAGCCGCCCCCGCCGGTACAGGTGGATTGAGCCCCGGCGTATCAGGTTGAGAAACTCCTGGACTGCCGAAGGCGTTGCGGCCGGCTACAGTACTTGCTTGACTGGGAGGGTTAAGGCCTGGAGGAGCGCAGCTGGGTGCCAGCAAGAGACATCCTAAATCCTGACCTGATCGGGGAGTTTCACGGAGACCACCTGGATCGCCTGGCGCCCCGGCCCCGGGGACATCCGCCTCAGCGGGCAGCAGGGGCCCCCCGTAAAGGGGGGGTACTGTCACGCCTCCGGGAACAAGCGGCTCGGGAACACCTGTAGCTAATTGACACACGGGATAAAAAGAATTCCGAACCACACCACGGAGCGGATTATTACAAATGCCCTCTTGGTTTTGGAGTTTCAGCGGTTTCTTGCCTTGTGTTTACGACTCCTGTTCCAGTTTCCTCACCATTGCCTGTTTCTCGACCACTGAGTTTATCTTTCCCTTGTTGTAATGCTCGTGCCCCGAAGGCCTTCGCCTGTCCCTGACTGTGATCTTGCTTTGCCCTTCGAGCCTCGTGTAAGAATAAAAACCAACCCACAACTGGGTCCTCAACTTGCATGTCTGTCTCCTGTCAGCCCACCGCCATGACACTTCCTCATTCGAATCATACTTTGTAAGTGTATTGTTTCCAGGATGCTGCGGTAATTGGCGAGCATAGGTTTGCTTACCATTGGGCATTCCACTAATTGATGTGATTATGGAAGGTTCTGATTACTCTCTGCAACAAAAGTAATGTGTTATAGAATATTAACCATTTTTTTTCCCCCAAAATGGCAACAATGAATATGAAGGTTTGGATAAATAAATTATAATATGTGATTGAAAACAGTGGATCAAAATTCCTGTGGGACTTCAAGTTCTAGACTGACAAGCAGGTGCTGGCCAACAAGCCAGACATAGTGGTGGTTAACAAGGAGAGGATTGTGATAGATGTAGCAATCCCAGCTGATAGCAATATCAGAAAGAAGGAGCATGAGAAGACTGAGAAGTACCAAGGGCTGAAGGAAGAAATGTAACACATGTTGAAGGTGAAGTCTAGAGTGGTCCCAGTGGTAATAGGAGCACTTGGGGCAGTGCCCCAAACTGGGAGAGTGGCTCCAGCAGATTCCGGAAACAGCATCTGAAATCTCTGTCCAGAAGAGTACAGTCCTAGGAACAGCTAAGATACTGTGCAGACCCCTCAAACTCCAAGCCCTCTAGTAGAGGACCCGAGCCTGAGGAAGACACACGCTCATCACCCCATGTCAGGGTGAGAGGGAGATTTTTATTCCTGAATTCCCTTCTATTAGCCTTATTTATCTTTTGGTGTCAATATCTGAGTCACTCCCACCCCACAGCACTCTGTCCCTTATACCTGCTCCCCTTAACCAAAATATAGTTCAGTTGATCAGTCTTCAAAGTGGTTGGATGGGGTATCATGTGATCCTGGCACTTGTCATTGTCAAACAGGCTTGACTTCCCCAGGTTGCCCCCAGCCCCCTGCTCCTGATCCACCTCCTTTAATATAATTACTTCTAAATGCTCCAGGAGCCTTTGATGGGGGTGAGGGGTGCCATGCTGGCCGCACCTGATGGCAATAGGGGCCACAGGTGGGAGAGGTTAAAGACAAGGGAGAGTAAGACCAATGCTGTTCAAAGCCTCATCACTTTCATTGTGGGATCTGTTTACTTGCATTACTCATTATATACTTTAAATAAAAAACTGATCCCATAAGCACAATGACTGGTGACTGTGAAGACTCTGGGTTGTAGATTTGTTGCGCCTGTGAATTCACAGTCCCGTCTGTGTCGATGGCTCTTTGAAAGACTGGGTTTTTAATTGCTTTGTTTTTCCATCTAAATCTAACTAGGTGCAAGAGGTGGCCTTGGTAAGAGTAGGATGAGCAAGGGGTCAACTGTTGCAGTGGTGGGTGTACAGGGTATTAATAAGAATGAGTCATGATTCACACACACATTTTCAGAACCGCTTGTCCCTTACGGGGTCACGGGGAACCGGAGCCTACCCGGCAACACAGGGCGTAAGGCCAGAGGGGGAAGGGGACACACCCAGGACGGGACGCCAGTCCGCCGCAAGGCACCCCAAGCGGGACTTGAACCCCAGACCCACCGGAGAGCAGGACTGCGGTCCAACCCACTGCGCCACTGCACCCCCTGAATCATGATTCCTAGGAAGAAAAACTAGTAGTGCAAACAAATGGATTCCAAAGGTTGTAGGAATGAATCATACAGCAATGCTTCAAAATATTTTCCTTCTCTTTCATCAGGATTTCCTTGAATTTAACACACATACCTAATCCCTGCTCACTCTCACATACGGCAGTGTCTGCTCAGGACCGTTGCCACAGATGAGCCATGTCTTGGATGCAGGGGTTGCTGGTTTGAATCCCACCTCCTACTGTAACATGTTTAGGACCAAGTAGTATAGTGGTATCTGATTTGTTAATATATTATGTCTCTGCTGATTTCAAGGAGATGGCTCTAACCACCACACTACCTGGTTCCAAAGGTTTCATTAATAAATTACTACTGATTTTCAGAAAACATTATACTGCACTGATAGAAACAGAATCATAGTTGTTGAGTTGTTCTTGTAGCCATCTTAGTTTTATATCTTTATTTTATACTTGTACATTCACTAAGTGGGGGATGCAGTGGTGCAGCAGGTTGGGCTGGGTCCTGCTCTCCAGCAGGTCTGGTGTTCAAGTCCTGCTTGGGGTGCCCTCCAACAGACTAGCATCCCATCCTGGGTGTGTCCCTTCCCTCTCCAACTTTGTGCCCTGTGTTGCCGGCTTAGGCTCCGGTTTGCCACAACCCTGTTTGGGACAAGTGGTTTCAAATTGTGTGTATATTCACTAAGCCATCTTAGTTTTATATTGTAACGACACACCTTTAGGCGGGAAGATTTCCTTAACGTAAATAGTTGCATTGTGGGTAACTTATAAATAACGTGTGCAACCATTGGGGGCACTTTTGGGGAAACTGATGGGGTGACTGTGTTTGCCAGGTGGGGGTAGAGAGAGCCTAGGGATACTAACCAAGCTGGGAAGGCTGACTGGAGATACAGGTTCTGGAGGAAACAGGGTCTTTGGACCAAGAGCATTATTTTCCTGCGTGCTGGTGTTCAATAAAACTTTCGAGATGAACACTACCTCTAACGTCCTTTTTCACCCCGTTCAAACCCACAGTGCTGTATGCCACATATGTACGTACTTTCATTTTTAGGTTTTTATCGCCTCCAAGTGGTTCAAATTGGCAACAATTTAGCAAAAATTATTGGCATATTTGAGCACTGTAGCATGATTTTTAAAAACAATTTAATAATTCAGATACATCATCACAGCCTCTCAGCAGCTTAAATCAATAAATAGTCTTAATATATGACCCTATGTTAAAACAAAACCTCAGTCACTTCTCCACTATTCCTGTTAATTGAATTAAGATGAAAGACTTCTAGATCATTCTGTTTCTGTACATGCTTATTATAAAGATAATATTGACAAATCACCTCAATAGGAGAGCTGCATTTCTTTAATTTCTTTTAATGGATATTTTATGATGATGCAACTTGGGAAAATTATTAATTTCACCTGTTCCTTCCCAGTTCAGCAACCAGTCCTGACATGGGTTTGATTCCCTACTCAGTCTGTGTGTAGTTTGCATGTTCAGCCCATGTGTGTGTGGGTTTCCTTCCGCAGTCCAGATGTGTATTTTAGGTAATGTATGAGCGTTTGTTATTGCTCTGTTGTGTGAAGGGCTGGACTCATGTTAGTACCTCAGTACATTGTATCAAGCCTTCTAAGTCACTGACAGCAAAGGGGCACAATGAGTCCCACAGCACCTGGCTGGTACAAGAGGACATGGGTTTGATCCCTGCTCAGTCTGTGTGGAGTTTGCACGTTTGTCTATCTCTGTGGGTTTCTTTCCACAATTCAAAGACATGCTGTTCAGGCAGAATGGGGATTCTGAAGCCACCTGTAGTGTGTGTGTAAGTGTGTTTCACTGGTATGTGAATTAGTGACCCATTCATTGTAAGTAGTGTACATAGCAGTGTAAGTCATTGTTTAAATGTTATCAAAAATATATCACAAGTTTATTAAAAGTTATGTGTGAAAAAGCCTTTTTTTACATAGAAAGACAATGGCTATAGAACTTTATTTAAAGTAATTTTATTATTACTTTGACATTCAGTCCATAAGAAAGGAAATCATTTCAGGCACATCAAACATAGGAATTACAGGAAACATGCAACACACCAAAATACATAGAGTTCAAAATGTATAAAAAACACAATAATTTAAGAAACAGTCTTGGAATTATTTATTATTTTGTCCAAGGCAACAAAGAGTGTTAGATTTGTACGATACAAAAGTTCATAATAGGTTATAAGATAAAGGTAGTTTTCCTATTCATATTTAATTAAATTCTAAGAAATTGCTGTACTAAACTCATTCTGACTTCAGTCATAAAGTATGCACTGTACAGTTTCTTTACAAACTTTTTAGCCATGTCTTTGTGTTTGTTCTGAATTTGTATATCAACTGACTGATGTACTGACTGATGTACTATTCACATATTTAGTATATAATTTAACAACACCTGCTAAAGAAGAGTAAAATGCCTAATGTAGAAACATTTTATTGACAATTATCAATGCATTATTTACACGTATTCTTAAATGGACAACAAGTAAGTAACCCATACCAGAATCAAATAAATGAAAATTGAAGGTTCCTTGTAAATTCCAGCAGTTTGTTTTGCATTACAGTACCAATACACAGTTAAAATAATGCAGTAAAGACGAATGAAGTGCTAAAATATTCATTATATCATTCAGAATGAAACTGCTGTTCAAGAATCCCCATTAAACCTCAAATGGGGTTTTCCGCAGATTCTGATACAGTCTTTCCTTTCTTTCATGTAGTAATTCCTCAAGAGTTGGTACAGTGGGGTCAAACTCTACTCTGTCATTCACCCAGCTCTCTGCATTCAACAGTTTACTGATGGCCTCACATTCTGCACAATTGCCAGACATCCAGTATGCAGGTGTGTCATTGTTTTCGGGTGGAGGTAAGAATACTACATTTGGAAATATTTTTAAGCATTTCAAACAAGGAGGTTTTGAGTAGTACCGCTGGGTGGGTGTATTAGAGTTATTAGCGGTTCCCTGTGGTAGGTTATTGAGCATATGAAATGCTTCAGAAAACACAGACTTTGGAAGTTGTATTGACTTATTTTCGCTGTCGGCCAAACACACAGCAAATGCCACGTTCCGATTCCATGTCGTAATACAAGCCTGATCAATAAGGATACTTCTTTGGAATCTTCCCTTGCAGGCTACAGACACACCAAAATAGTTCATGGTTGTTTGCTGTGAGTCTGAGAAGTAGCGGTAGCTCACAACAGTTGATGCTAAAGTGAAATCATTTCCACACACTGCGGAAATGACCAGAACATACTAAAAACAGTATATAATACATACGTATATGTGATTTACATTTCATCATTTTTGTTTTGCATGTTTTGTATTTGTTTTTAAAATAGTTCAACATGTTGAAGATGAGCATTCTTTTACCACATCTAGCAGAATTGAGTATGGTGGTCTTGAGGGTAGTTTAGTTCTGTATATCTGAAATGCATCTGGAAATTTCTGTCTTAACTTTAAGGCAAGTTCTTCATTCAGAACATCTTCAGGGTTTATCCTTGGTCTGTTAATTAGGCCAAGGAAGAAAATGCTGTGCAGAATCTGCTCATAAAAGAAAACATGTCACATTTCATGATGGATGATACTTTTTTCTTTTAATACCTGATCTTCTGTAAGGAGTAAGATTTTTGTCATAAATGACAGACAAACCTCTTGCATGTAGCTTGTCCCTGCTGAGATGCAAGCTTTTTATTTTTCATAAGTGACGAAATGAAGTGTAAAGATTTTTCAATGAAAATTTTGCTGCTCTTCACCAGGATGGCTCTGTTCTTTTTCTCTAGAGCCATGAACATTTCCATCTTCTAATGAGAAAAAATACATCATAATTAATGAACTATTCTGTACGCAAAACTCCTATTCACTTCAATTTTAAGGCAACAGCAATATGTTATTTACACCAATAGAAAGAATGAATGATGTGTTTAAAAGAAAACCGTTGCACAGGAGAAGTATTCTTGTAGGAGACTGTACTGCATGTACACAACACCTACTCACCAGTTTATTACATTCATCCTGATTTAAGATTACCAATCTTTGACTAGTCAGGTGAGTAATGCTGTTTTAGTGATTTGAAAAGCTACGTGAAGTTGCCCCCCGACAAACAGCACAAATGAAGAAACCTTATGATCCGTAAGTGCTATGCTTGTGCTGTTTTGTGCCATAAGAATTAGAATTTGTGCCATTGCAATTGTTTATTTATTTTTTCCAGGATTCACATCACTCCAGCCCCCCTACAATGCTGCAGAAACTCAAATTCAGACTTATTCGTTTGTGCTACATTTGTGCCGTTCAAACCGCGGTTCTATCTCTGTTACTTTTGGAGATAATGGAGGTTGTTTACATGGCACATGACTTCACCAGCCCCCCTATAATGCCGCAGACGCTCGAATTCGGACTCATTCGTTGGTGCTAGGTGCATAATGTTAAGCTGAATACCGGTTATCAATATTTCCATTTTCAGGAGCTCTGGCAATCAAAAATATGTAAATTTCTAAACCAGTGTACAGTAGCTAATGGAGGTTTAAACTGACCAAATAATGACTGCCACAACTGCTGATGTACCGGTCAACAAAATAATACATGGTGAGAGACAGAGACAGATACACAGTGACACTTAACAGAATAGAAACTTTAAATGCATTAATGAGTGCCCCATTGAAAATAGTGTATCTAGCAGTGTAAGTCACCTTGGTGAATAAGGTGAATAAGAGTGATAACACTGCGTAGAGTTCATTGGAAGTCGCTTTGGAGAAAAGTATCTGCTAAATAAATAAATGTAAATGTAAATAATTAAATGAATTAATAAATCTTGTAAAATTACAATAAAATTGAATGAATTCCTACCATAACCTTTCTAGTTACCAATCTAAATATCATTGAGCCTTAAGCATAGGCTATGGAGTAAATTTTCACCTCTTTCAATTTATAAACTGGGAACTGGTCTTGAGTAATGCTCAAGTATCCCACAACATGCAGTCTAAAAGTTGTATGACAACATTCTGTGGCTCAAAAGGATCTAAAGCACTTGTCATATTATCATGTGACCATTTTCCAAAATGTCCACTTACAGTTTTGCTCCACTCTTACATTGTCCCACATTGATTCTAAGTTATTTCATTTAACAGAATTTGACATCCTGTTGCAAGCATTATCCAATTTTTTTCTTTCAACGCGCTCTCTGAAAGGGAAGGTTAAATAAACAGAGCCCCAAAAGAAAACCAACAATGAGCATGCATTCAAAGATGATTGTCAGGAATGCATCTAAATCTATTCTGTCTGCCTGATCTGTTGCTAGCCATACCAGGTCAGCTTCACAGACAGTCTTGCTAGCTTGGATGAGAGGGATGAGAGGCAAGACAAGAAATTAACAGCCACATCCTATCTGGTTAGAAGAATATGCAAGCTAAGCAAAGCTGTGTGAATATGAAATTTGCAAAGTTGTATGATCTCAGTTTCGAGCTAATAAAACACTCCTTCTCTGTTGCGGCCATGTAAATAAAATTCTTAGATTTAAATAATCTTGTGCACAGTTTTTAAAATTACATTGCCGCACTGCATTAGAGAAGATGGACAAAGCACAAGCTACATCAGTAGATGATCTGGAGTGAAGCTGAGTTGGACCAAACTAAACAAAGTATTGCATTATGGGTGACATGGTGGCACAGTGAGTGGTGTTGGCATCTTACAGCCCCTGGGTGATGCGAGAGGACATGGGTTTGATCCCCGCTCAGTCTGTGCGGAGTTTGCATGTTCTCCCCATGTCGGCGTGGGTTTCCTCCCACGGTCCAAAGACATGTTGTTCAAGTGGATTGGTGACCCATAGTGTGAGTGACAGAGAAAGTGTGTTCCACTGATGTATGGATGAGTGACCCATTGTAAGTAGTGTATCTAGCAGTGTAAGTCACCTTAGTGAATAATGTGTGTGGGCTGATAATACTACATCGAGTGCATTGGAAGTTGCTTTGGAGAAAAGTGTCTGCTAAATAAATAAATGTATAAAACTGTAATATTTGACAATTGTGGCCTGCCTGAGAATGCTAAACAGGAAATTTTTCTTAAGCAATATTTTCAAGATGAACTGCATTCCTGGGTGAGACTGCTGGCTGATTCATCTGCTGTTGAGATACATTTTGTCTACCCACTCCTTTGCCATGCTCCCTGCCCATCCAAGGAGTATTCTAGTATGATTCTTAGGTCTATCTGACAAAGAAAACATCAAAAAAGCTGCAGTGAAGATTCTTTCCTGTTTCTTCTTCATTCTTTAAAGATTCTTTTCTGTGATTTTATCCCAATCTGCCAGCTAAAATCAGGCAGAGAAGACGTGAATTCTGAGACCACCAGAGCTTTTAAGGAACCCAACTGGGGTGTCTACACGAAGGGAAGACCCCCCAGTTTGATGACCTGCTGTCTGCCAATGTGTTCCTGGCTATCTGAAGGACTGAGATTGGATCATTCAAATACTTGAAAGAACCATTTTTTTCTGTTCTGTTCTTATTTTGGCTTTTGTTTCTTCTCTGGTTTCTTGTTTTAAACCCATGTTGGTCCAGTAAGTAGCGCTGCCACCTCACAGCACCTTGGTGGTACAAGAGAATTGGGTTTAATCCCTGCTCAGTCTATGTGGAGTTGGCATGTTTCCTCATGTTTCTGTGGGTTTTTTCTGTGTATTCCAGTTTCCTCCCATAGTCCAAAGACATGCATTTCAGGTGAATTGGTGACTTCAAATTGCCCCCAGTTCCAGCGACCGGTTAGACAGTGTTGCTCCCAAGCCTGGGTAAATGATGAGGGTTGATGTCAGGACAGAAAATCTCTGCACCAATCATACCTCCAAATACTGTGGCATTTGGAGGTAAAATGACCAAAACGGTTCTCTTGGACAAGGGTGCTGTAAAACTGAATAGTAATAGTTTCTGATTTCTAGTTTTATATTGTTCTTTTAACGGGTTTGGGGAATTTACTCTTTGTATTTTACCTGTAGTGGGCTCTTGGAGGTGGAGGTGCATGAGTTAAGGAGGTTCTCTTCCTGTGTGGCACTCGTAAATAAGGCGTTGGTTGACAGATTGCGAAAGAAAGGGTGAGGAGGCTGACACACTCTGTCACATTTATGTTCACGCTCATTCTGATTTTGGCCTCTCTTTCGCCATCACTGGGTTACTTGTTTTGATAATAGAACAGACTATTACTGGGATTATATTTTGTTTCAGTGTTTTATGATTAAATTATTCCAGTTTCCTTTTAAGATCACTATCTCAGATGTTAACATAATTAAAAGTAGGAGGGTTTCAACATGATCGAATACTCTTAAATGGAGCAAGTCTTCTCAGTGAAAGATCTAAAACTTGTTGGGAATTGTTATTCTCTTTACTTTTATTCATTTAGTAATAATGTTCTGTGTTGTGATCTACTGAATATTCTCCTGTAAAACAGTACTGTATTTGCATGACGCAAGGGATGAATTTTCTTCTACTGGGATAATTAACAAATAATTTCCATTATGATTTAAACTAAGGCCGGACTCCTTTGGATAGCACAGTTTTTGTCCTTGTGTTATGTAGGCCTATGCTATGTTGCTTTTGTAAAGTTTTTTTTTTTAAAAAAAAAAGGTCTAAAGATCCTCCTTCTTCTGTACTGGCCGCTTAGAATAATGGCTGTCCACCTCTCAAAAGAAAAACATCACATTCAATTTTTTTGTTACACCCCTGCCTGCTGTAACGATCCGGCTAAGCTAATGAGTTAGCCCAGATCCTCACGTGGATTCCAGAAAGGCGTAAAATTATATAAATCCAGATGGACACGGACAAAAGGAAGCTCTTCTTTTTAATATCTTGTGGGCAACTATGGATGACATATTTCACACAGCTGTCCTTACAATAAAATAAACAACATTAAAGTAATCTCCAACACGTGCGAGGCATAAAAGGTGTACACGGCCAAGTATATCAGCCTGCGCGCCCGGGAGCGAGCATCGAGGGGGCGGAGCAACCCCTTAGTCTCCACCATGATACGTCATCATTACACTGCGCTCAATTTTAGATATGAATTCACATGGGTGGATATACTAACTGAGGAGCAAGCAATAACATGTTGAACTGTAAATTAGTTATTAGTATGTTGCTAAACCGCCATAAAAACACAGCAACGAAGACAAGCACACACATTATTATATATAATTTATGATATTTCAAAAAGGGTTTAAGAAAACTGACCAAATCACGAGAGTCGAGCGATAGTCTAGTTTATTAACGTGGCACGAAAATGTTGGTTTTCAGAAAATATTTTAAAAATAAATGTACCTTCACAGATGGGCGTACCCATCCTCGGTGCTGCGCGCTCATGGTAGTTCCTTCTTCCGCGCTTCAGTCTTTGCTGGTTTTCTTCACGGAAGCTGAACTTCAGCTGAAACGAAACTGAAAGGCGTGAAGAGCGCGGCCAGCGGGCCGTCCGTATCTCTCCACATCGTCCCGCCTGTCACATGTTTCACCGCCACTGATACAGGAACATTATAAAAAGTACACAAAATTCAAATGCATTAAAAGTCTTATGAAAACTTTTAATAATAGTTAATAGTTAATAAAACTTAGAACTTAACTTAAAAACTTAAATAGTTGATAGTAGTTAATAAAACTTTAATAAAACTTTTTATTGTTTAATAAAAGAATGAAAAGGCAAGGGGGATCTTTTTGTTTATAGCTCGAGTGGATTTCATATTACACTCTGCTTTTTATTTCACTGGGTCGCGGGTTCTACTTCTTTTGATAATATAGTGCAATAATGGGGTTAGATTCTTGTTTAATTGTAAAATTAGTTTTCGTTTCCATTTAAAATTACGACACGAAATGTTGATATAATTAAAAGTAAGAGGAGTTTAATATGTTAAAATATTCCTAAAACAAACATCAGACTGCTTAAAGATACATTTAAAAATTATAACAAGCATTATTTTTATTTCCATTAACTTAGTTTGTTAATGCAGAACTAATATTTTGTTGCGGGCCATACCTATTAAAAAGAAAGAAAGGCGAATAGTGAATATACTCCCTCTTGGATGTGAAATAAACTATTAATTGAATGCATCATAAGGGAAAGGAAATAATAACTACAGTTACGGCCTAAAAGGTCATTAAAAAAACTCATAAATGACATATAATCCATGGGGACCGTCTATTTCTGGTTACAGCAAACGGAGAAAAAAAAAACAATTTTAAAGATATATGTGATTAGATAGTGAAATAATGGCATAGAATTTAATAGAGCACAAAAATAAAATTATTAAAAATGTACAGCATGAATAGGGGGTGCGGTGGCGCAGTGGGTTGGACCACAGTCCTGCTCTCTGGTGGGTCTGGGGTTCAAGTCCTGCTGGGGGTGCCCTGTGACGGATTGGCGTCCCGTCCTGGGTGTGTTCCCTCCCCCTCCGGCCTTACGCCCTGTGTTACCAGGTAGGCTCCGGTTCCCCGCGACCCCGTATGGGACAAGCGGTTCTGAAAATGTGTGTGTGTGTGTGTACAGCATGATGATGAGAGGTTGAAATTGTAGATATTCAAGGAAAAGGACTGGACAGGTCTGTTCAATTCAATTTATTTTTGTAGAACACTCTTCTCAAGCAGTGACACAGAGCACTTGAACACAAGTGTAAGGCAAAAAAAAAAACAATAATTGTCTGTTAAACTGTACAACTGAGTAAAGTATAGATTATAATAGGGCATAACATAATAATCTAAACTGAATATCTGCATTCACCTAAAGCAAATTTAATGCAAAGAAATCCCACCCATTAGACAGTATCTGGGATACTCTGTCACAAATGTGCTTACCCAAGTTAAACACTTTACCAATGATAGCACATGATTTGCACGCAAACTTCTCAACACAGGTGGAGGAAATACATGCGCACACTAGCGGCTCAAAAACCAAAACTCAAAGGGACAAAGCACTTGAAATCACTGTGCTTGACTGAGACGTTACAGACACTCAAAAGCAGCTTCAGCCCAGCACATCATACCACATGCAACTGCGAGTTCACAAAAAACAGCAGAACATGCATACACTGTACACACATCAAGTATAGACCGTGGCCAAGTATGCAGACTTCACTCAGTTCCCTGCTCACAAAGAACACAAAACCAATTGATCATACCAAGAGTTCACTGCATTTGGATCCATTTCTCACATTTCTCTCAGTTACTATTATTCTTCATACAATGAGGTCTCACTTTTGTGTGCTGAGCTTTGAACATGTAGTGAAGAGCGATGGTCCCTTCAAGCTGATATACCTGAAAAAGGGAAATAATATTTAAATGTATAAATGTTATTTTTATGTAATTGTCTATCACATATGTCAATATTACAGGGGAATACAAAGTCACCACCCCCTATAAAAAATTCAGCTTTTGTTTCCTTAAAGCCCGAAAAAAGTAAAATCTAACTTTGAGTTTTATTTACAGATTGTACTGTGCAGCATAAAGCTGAGGAAAAGGCTTTTTATTAAAGTACAATGACAGGGTTGGATAAGGGAACACCCCACTGAGTTTAAATAGCTGGTGGGAGTAATTTTTTGCTTAAATTACAGCCTTGAGTCTGTTTGATATACCTCTACCAACATTGCACACCTAGAAAGGAAGATTTGCCCATTTACTTCTTACAGAAGTGTACAAGCTGAAACTGCATGGTGGCTGTTGATGGACTGCCCCTTTCAAATCATTCCAAAGATTATGAAGGGATTAAGTTGGAGCTACGTGTAGATCACTGAGGGTCAGTTCCTCTTCCTGTCCTTCACCCACTGAACAGTTGCTTTTGTGGTGCTCTTTGAACAAATGTCATCTTGAAAGGTAAACAATCTCATTTCAACGTGGCTTAGGGCTGCGATCAGTTAAATGCAGTATGTTATTAAGTTTTTAGTTTTTTTGTCAGACAGCATTGCTATCTGTATCTTATGGAACACTGAGCTCTGTGAGGATTCCTGTTACAGATGAGTTTAGACAAGGTAATGCCATGTGATCACCTGCAATGCTGCTTACCTGCTTCTCCTGGTGAAACTCACCTAACAGTGCATTTTATCCACTGCTGAATGCCCCTAGGCTGATCTCTCAGACTGCAGAGAAAGCCAGAATTTGACATTCTCTTCCATTCAGGAGCTCATATGGCCAGACTCTCATTTGATAAATATACCTCATCAGTGTTGGTGTTTTGCTCAGGACTTCCACAGCAGGTCCATGTGTGCGCTGGTGTTTGTTCCCATCACACACACATACACACACACTTATTCAGCAGAAACTTTTTCTCCAAAGAAACTTCCAATGAACTCTATGTAGTGTTATCAACCCACACACCTTATTTACCAAGGTAACTTACACTGCTAGATACGCTACTTACACTGGGTCACTCATCCATACATCAGTGGAACACACTCTTTATGTCACTCATACACTATGGGTGAACCTGAACAGCGTGTCTTCAGACTGTGGGAGGAAAACGGCGCACCTGGAGGAAACCCACCCAGACACGGGGAGAACATGTAAACTCTACACATACCGAGCAGGGATTGAACCCATGTCCTCTCACACCACCCAGGTGCTATGAGACACTATTTAAAATTAACACTGAAGTTCAGCATTCTTGAGTTCATTGGAAGTTGCTTAGAGAAAAGCATCTGCTAAATAAATAAATGTAAATGTAATTGTCTGCCTGGTTCAGTCCTTCCTGAAGACTGCGTGGGCCTGTGGAAAGGTCGAGGAACTGGCTGTGGTCTGCGGCACTTGTCCTTTCCAGCAGGTGTCCTTCTAAACCTGTCTCGTGCCTCAACTCCAAGGCATCAGTCCAGGATTTGTTGTCTTAGTCCTACTACTTTGGTGCTTCCACAAAATGCCAAACAACCACCCGCTGATCCCAAAACTAGTAACACTCAGAATTCTTGTATAAATTTTAATGAGCTATACATTTTGTGGAGGTGCCTTTCGTGAGCGGTGGTTCTTTGTCTGGGTCCATGTCCCTGACCAAAAACCCCCTCCATCCAATTTCAATAACCGCTGGTGCTGAGCAGGGTTGCGGTGATCTGGAGCCTATCCTGGAAGCATAAGGCTGAGGGGGAGAGGTAGCCACACGTGCATGCACACACTCACTCACGGATATATTATCTGCATATTTTACCAAAATGGACAGAATCAATAAATGAATATTTAGGCTAGAGGTGGCACGGTGGCACAGCGAGTAGTGCTGCTGTCTCACAGTGCCTGGGTATTGTGAGAGGGCATGGGTTTGATCATTGCTCACTCTCTGTGGAGTTTGCATGTTCTCTTTGTGTCTGCATCAGTGTGCTCCTGTTTCCTCCCACAGTCCGAAGACATGCTGTTCAGGTCCCCCATAGTGTGTGAGTGACATCGAGAGTGTGTCCCACTGATGTATGGTTGAGTGACCCATTATAAGTAGTGTATCTAGCAGTGTAAGTCACCTTGGTGAATAAGGTGTGTAGAGTGATAACACTACATAGAGTTCATTAGAAGTTGCTTTAGTGTCTGCTAAATAAGTAAATGTAGTCTAGAAGGAAAAACATATTTTGTAATATCTTAGAAATTACAATGAATGACAGAATCAAATATGTACACAGATTTCTTATTAAAAACATAAGTATTTTCTTCTGCATAAATAAATGTAACTTTGGAAATATGATTTGACAGTGCAATGCAGAGTATATATACATAATTACGCCTTCCTCCGGCTTAAACATTTCTACGAACCGACACGACTAGATTTTTAAAAGTATTCTGTTAGTCCTCTCTTACTTCCGGTCGGTTGAGAAAACACCGGAACGTGCGCGTGCCCATTCCATCCAATCACCGCACAGCGCGCGTTTGCTGAACGACTCAGAAGAATGGAGGAAAGGACGACTGAAGTTGTTTTTAAAAAGGTGATAGAAACATTCAACTTAGTGCAATTTCCTCGTTAGAAAAATTTAAAATAAACTGTCGTCCCGCTTTTTTTTAAAAAAAAACTGGTTACATTGTTGAATTTAAGTTTTGTGTCAGCAGCTCGACGTATTTTTAACTAGTTAATATATTCGCTGCTTATTATTCTCAGGAGACTGTCGGCAAACTACTGTCACTCTTTTTCAAGGATGAAAAAACTAAAGGTGAATGACTTCGCGAACCCCATTGTTTTTAGCCTTTTAAATGAAAAGGTGCGTAGTAAGTGGCAAATTACTGAAAAATAATATTAGACGTCGCTAAACTCATGTTCTCTTTTATAGTCAGTGGTGACGCTGTCATCCTAATGGCCGAGATGTTGAAGATCTTTGTGGAAGGTGAGTGCGGATTCTCAGGACATGATCGGTGGGACGGCAGACCCACAGGATCTTCTCCTGGCTGTGGCGTCTGGGACGGTGCCGCGTGCCTCCCGAGGTCACGTGGTGCTAATAACTTCATCATGTGTCGTTGTCCAGAAGCAGCCCGGAGGTCTCAGAAGCAGGCGGCTGCGGAGGATTGTGACGTTGTGGACATTGAGCACTTTGAAAAGATCCTGCCCCAACTGGTGAGCACTCACAGCACCATTCCTGTGACTGAATTTCATTCTAGGAGTCTCTTCACTTTCTTCATTCCATAACCATATGTCTTATGTTTCCCCAGTATAATTCAAATTTCAAGATTTCAAGTACCCTGCTTTCACATTTTCTGCCAGTTCCGAACATACAAATAGCTGCTGATTTAAATGCTTTAAAAAAATGAGGGATGTAAATTATATACAGGTGTGGTCTTTGACAAACGGAATTGTCATGCTATCATGTTTATATATTTTTAAAAAAAATGTAAGGTCTTACAAAAGCTCTGCTCAGACACAGTTGCTTATGTTGACTGTTGTGGCTTGCAGAAGAGATCTCAGGCTTTGAAACAGGATTTATTGCCGGTGTACATTAGGCAGGAGTATCAGTAACTTAGACTGCTGTGATAGGACAAAACTTGATTATCCATGCAGCAAAAATTCACACGCAACGGCTCAAGACGGCACACAACAGACATGACACGTAACAAATTACGACAAAAATAACAGCTTGCTGATGTTCTACAAGGGACAGTGAGCATGGAGATATTTGTATAGAAGTTGCAAAGAAGAATATGAGGAACAGCTGTGGACAAAAGTAGAAAATCATCATCTGATGTGTCTGTCTCTTTGAATTTCAAAATCAGTGCACCACAGAATCGTTTGATTGTAAATGTTTCTTTATTTAAGGAAGCAGTATGTACTTTAACCAAGAACAGTCTGCCAACAGCCTCATACAGGTGGATGCTGGGTTGCAGACCGTAAACCCTTTATTACACATAAAAATGCACTTTTGTCATTAACATGATGCAGTGAATACAATCTGTGGTCAGCAGAGCAGTGTAATGTGTGAGTGTTCCTTCACTTTGCCGTCAACAAGTAGAGGAGCACATCTGACACATACTATAAGAGGTCTGCAGGCCAAAATGTTTATTTTCCGCAATCAAGGGACATGGAGTCTTTCTTACTTCGAGGGGTAGATTTTATGTGTGTGCTTTTGGTCCTCTTAAGTCCCTGAGTGGGAGAGGTCAGTGGCAATAATTACGAAGGAATTCTGAGTGGTTACGTTCATTCTGCGGTGACGTATTTCTGTTGTCCTGGATGGGTGGAGGTGTCGAGTTGCATCCAACTAATAAGTGCATTTGTGGATTCCAAGGCAAGGAAAGAACGGAAGTGATTTTTCCGGGGTCTTCCATGCATACCTGGAGATGCAAACACAGGGATGAACATAGAAACATCCTTATATTACATGTTCTACACACTTGCAGAATATGTGCCATAGTACACAGAAACTGTTCTTGTAGCTTGTGGTGATCCAAAGTCCTGACACTTTGTCAGATTGTCATTTATTTTGTAAGTTACCTCTGCATAAAGCTTTATTTTTACCCATCTACCCATGAGGTACAAATATTACTGTCTACAGCTGAAAAGAAATGTAAGGCATCTACAGTTGACCCTTGAACAACATGGGTTTGAACTGCGTAGGTCCACTTATACACGGATATTTTTCAATAAATATACTGGAAAATTTTTTTGGAGATTAGCTACAATTTTAAAAAAAACTTCCAGACGAACCGCATGGCCTAGAAATAATTAGGTATGTCATGAATGTATAAAATATGTAGATACTAGTCTATTTTATCATTTACTACCATAAATATACACGTAATACGTATAACATCTACAGCGTATTGTATCATATGACATGATTGATGTAGGTACTGACAGACAGAAGATTAGTCTTGTAAACAGATGACATAAATTTACGGTATCGATAAATACAGTAGGGTACTGTAAAAGTATTTTCCCTTATGATTTTCTTAGCCTTTCTTTTCTCTAGCCTACTTTATTGTAAGAATACAGTATATAATACATATAACATACAAAATATATGTTAATCAACTGTTTATGTTCTCGGTAAGGCTTCCAGTCAACACTAGGCTATTAGTAGTTAAGTCTTTGGAGTCAGAAGTTATACCTGGATTTTCGACTACGTGGGGGGGTCAGCACCCCTCACCCCCGTGTTGTTCCAGGGTCAACTGTACTTTTTATTTCAAGATCAACATGTCACTTTTTTTGTGTTCCTCTTCACAGCTCCTGGATTTCTGATAGTTTTTGGCTGTCCAAGAAAAGTTTACTTTTGATATTACTAAGGTCTAAATACAGTGTGCTCTACATTGCTGTTCATAGTTTATACTTCTGCAATAAATGTTGAACATTTTCTGCACTTGAGTGAATGTTCAAGGGGTTCAGTGGTGATAAATATGGGAAAAGCCAAAGTGTTTGTATGTAAGTATCCCTCAGCATGCGCTTCAAAATGGGCTCTCAGTTGTGATGTTTCGAGGGTTTTTTTGGGTATATTTATTTTAAATAAATGATTTGGCAAACCTGTTGCCTGCTGAATTTTTGTATGTGTCCAGTTTTTTTTAAAGAATACGTAAGTTCTTTGTGTTACAAACATTTGAGTAAAATGACAAATTAGGAAAAAAATTGGAGCTGCCTTTCTTTGTTCCACATGTTTCTGCAGTGCTTAAGTATTTTCCAACTGGTGTCTGGTGTTCCTGAGTGTAGCTGATCAATAACAAGATGAGACACGTTGAACGTGCTTGTGAAATGTATCAATGAGCAGTTGCTCCTCCACAGGGGTTAGTGAAATGTGTATTTTTACAAACTGCTACATAGAGCTGCTTAGTTTGAATGTAACTTGAAGTTAGTGTTTACAAGAAAACTATTACAAAGTATTCTTCTTTAATATAAGAATATTAAAGATTTTTACCAAGCCTTAGCCATAAATGAATAACAGGATAATGCGTTTCATTAAACTTTTATTATTCTGTAGTTGAAAGTGGCCTGAAGCTGACAAACTTCAGAAGTGTTAATAGGATTTTTGTGCCTTGTTTTTTTTTTTTTTTTTTTTTAAAAAAAAGAAAAAACTGCAAAGAGCTAAGATGAAAAAAAGATCTGGGTATTTTACTTTTTTAAAACATTCTTGGAGAAGGCCTATGATCGTGTTCCCGGGAAATTCTGTGGGAGGTGCTTCGGGAGTATGGGGTACCGGGGCCACTACTGCGGGCCATTCGGTCCTTGTACATACGGAGCGAAAGCTGCGTCCGCATACTCGGCATTAAGTCAGGCCTGTTCACTGTGGGTGTTGGACTCCGCCAAGGTTGCGCCTTGTCTCCACTCCTGTTTGTGGTTTTCATGGACAGGATATCAAGGCGCAGTCGAGGTCAGGAGGGCATTCTGTGTGGGAATCGGAAGGTGACGTCTCTGCTTTTTGCAGATGATGATGTCCTTTTGGCACCATCACATGGCTGCCTCCAGCACGCACTGGAGCTGTTCGCAGCTGAGAGTGAAGCGGTGAGGATGAGGATCGGCACCTCAAAGTCTGAGTCCATGGTTCTCTCACGGAAAAGGATGGTATGCCCCCTCCAGGTAAGGGGAGAGTTTCTGCCCCAGGTGGAGGAGTTCAAGTATCCTGGGGTCTTGTTCACGAGTGAGGGAAGAAGGGAGCGTGAGATCGGCCACAGACTGGGAGCAGCGGCAGCAGTAATGCGGTCGCTGTTCCGGACTGTAGTGGTGAAGGGGGAGCTGAGCCATAAGGCGAAGCTCTCCATTTTTACCGGTCGATCTACGTCCCTACCCTCACCTATGGTCATCAACTCTGGGTGATGACCGAAAGAATAAGATCGTGGATCAAAAGGCCGAAATGAGTTTTCTCCGCAGGGTGCTGGGACTCACTCTCCGTGACAGGGTGTGGAGTTCGGACATCCGGGAGGAGCTCGGAGTAGAGCCGCTACTCCTTCACATTGAGAGGAGCTAGTTGAGGTGGTTCGGGCATCTGATAAGGATGCCTCCTGGGCGCCTCCTTTTGGAGGTATACCAGGCACGGCCAACTGGGACGAGGCCCCGAGGTCGGCCCAGGACCCGCTGGAGGGATTATGTCTCACAGTTGGCCTGGGAACGACGGGGGATCCCCTGGGCTGAGCTGGAGCAAGTTGCGGGGGACAGGGGCAGCTGGGCCTCTCTGCTCTCCCTGCTGCCACCGCGACCCTTTTAGGACAAGCGAGACAGAAGATGGATGGATGGAAGGTTACGTTCCAGTTTTCAAAAGCTTCACTTGTAGTATTTAAGCACTGTCAGAGCTCATCACAAAAGGGGTAAGACAACAGAAGCAGTTCTCACACTTTTGGGATTTTTAGAAAGTAGAACAACGTTCTTTTAATGTTTTACATTACATTTACTTATTTAGCAGATGCTTTTCTCCAAAGTGACTTTCAACTAACTATGTAGTGTTATCAGCCCACACACTTATTCACCAAGGTGACTTACACTGCTAGATACACTACTTATACTGGATCACTCATCCATACATCAGTGGAACACACTCTGTGACACTCGCACACTATGGGGGAATCTGAACAGCATGTCTTTGGACTGTGGGAGGAAACCAGGGCACCTGAGAAAACCTAAACTGACACGGAGAGAACATGCAAACTCCACACACTGAGTGGAGTTCGAACCCATGTCCTCTCCCACACAGGCGCTGTGCCACCGTGCCGCCCCGTTTTCTTCCTTAAATAAACAGGGGGAAGAAAGACTTACAAAATTTACACTTGCGTATAAAATATTTTGCTAAGAAGAAAATAAGGTTATTGAATCTAATATTTGTAAAATCCAAGCAATACATGTTTGAAGAAGAAATGAAACGAAAACCAGCTTTCAGCTGCATTAAAGATTCGAGCGGAATTTCTGCGCGCATCGCCGCAACCTAAGTGACCTCGTACACGCCCACCGCGCGAGCTTCTGTCCTCCTCGCACTTGGCGCGTGCAGAAAACCAGGAAGTTGCGTGCGCCACGACACCAAGCCCAGAAAACGCCTTGTTGAAAAAAACAAGGAAACGACAGACTTCCGTGGCTAGTCGAGAAGGGCAGCACGGTATTTCGGAGTCCGAGGAAATAGAGACTTGGTGTCCTTTGGGCACAGAAAAGGGAGTAAACAGGTAAATATCTGTCAAATGTAGCTGCTTTGGCCAGTATAATTAAGAAAGAGTTAGTATCGAGCTTTTGTTGTTGTTTAGAACGGCAATTAGTTTTGAATTTGAGATGACGTCCGCCATTTTGTGTGACGCATAAAATAAAACAGTATAAATAAGGCCTGTTTAAAAACGTTACATTTAATTCTTTTTCTGTTTATTTTTTTAAAACATTCTGGATATTGACTTGTACAAAATAGTTAACTTAATTTAGACAGCATTGTAGTAAAGTTTTAAACGGCGATGACTCACCGCCTCGTGGCACTAAGCCAGGTGCGGGCGTAGGCTTAAGCCAGTTTTATTTGTGAGTTATTGAAATAATATTTGATGTTTTTGGTAGTAGAATTCGAGTGGTTTATGAATAAAAACCTTGTGGTTAATGTTATTTTAGAAAAATTGGTTGAGTGGTTCAAAAATTTATAAACTAGTGTTTGTCTGCTGCTCAGCATTTTTAACACTTGTGCTTTTTATTCAAACAGCAAATATGTTTTTTGCTGTGCTAAATGTTGATATCCAGAACTACTACCTCAACAGGGCTGTCTCTCGTCCTAAAGGGCTGTACCTGTTAACCTGCTAAAGGCCACCACAGAAAGACTTAGTACGTTGTCAGATGTCAAAATGACAATGTTACGTGGTCTTCTGTGGTTGAAACCTTCAGCAGCTACAGGTCACATGTTTTTTTAGGAACAGTAACAGAATAGCCTGTTGAAGGTTTGAGCCTGGTACTACATTTAAGTAGCAGCAGAGAAGACAGGACCCAGAGAAGTAGCAGCGCCCGCATTCTTTGGGTTTTCTGCCAGGAAAGGGATGTCTGCCAGGGTGACCAGTGAGTCTTGTTTTTGTTAAAGGGTTAAGATATTGAATTAGATGACGAATGTTTGAAAGATACGATACTGACTTGCTGTGCTTTTAAAAAGTACTGTTGGACTTTGTACTCCCTGAATCCAAGAAATGTATGTAAATGCAACATTGTGTGTTTCTGGTAATAGTTCTTTATTTCTCAATAATTACCTTATGTTAATATTGTGGCTTCAAAATTGTATATCCATCCATCGTCAACAACCGCTTGTCCCGAGCGGGGTCATGGCAAGATTGAATCTACCCAGCAACGCGGGGCAAAAGGCCGAAGAGGGAGGGGACACACCCAGAACGGGACGCCAGTCCATCGCAAGGCACCCCAAGCAGGGCTCGAACCCCAACCTCTGCCACACAGCAGGCAGTGGCTGAAGCTGCCGCACCACCTCGACCCCCTCAAAATTTTATAATGCTGTATTTATTTTTTAAAAAATCCAACGTGGTCAAAGTAGTGTGATGTTGTGTGAAGATGCTTTGTTCCTGGACCTGGACAGTTTGCCAAAATTGTTGCAACTGAGAATTGTGCTCTATTGAAGAGGAGACTTGATCATCTGTCTACAAACTGAAGCTGAAGCACAGTTGAGTCATGCAGCAAGACAGTAATAGAAATTACAGAAGCAAGTACACAACAGAATGGCTGAAGAGAAGGAACATTTTGGAGTGGTCTAGTCAAAGTCGAGACCGAAACCCACTAGCAGTTCTGCAAGGAAGAGTGGACTAAAATTGCTCCGCAGTGGTGTAAAGGAATGATATTGAATTGATGGTTGCAACCATTGCAGCTGAAGGTGGCACAAACAGTCAGGTGTAAGGGACAATTCCTTCTTCACACAGTGTCAGTTAGTGTTGGTGAATAACTGTGTTTATTAAATAAATGTAAAACTTTTTTTTTTTTTTAAAAAGAGGGGGGGGGGGGTGTTTTTTCATTCAGGTTCCCTTTCTATTATTACGTTTTGACCATCTATGAACTTTGGCAAAAAAATTTGTAACAGGAAATCAGAAATGGGAAAATACTTTTTCACACGACTGTGAGATGTGTGATACTGAGCATAAACTTTGGTAACAATGGCAAAATGGCCTGTTTTGGTGTCAGACATTTTAGTGGCAGCATGGAAGACTGGGAACTGAGAAGAAGCTCCAGCATTTCAACCACAGCAAACCATGAGTCTGCCAGGTTAACCCAGTGAGTTTTGTTAAGTGTTAAGAAGTTTTTCTCTTTCTGAAGCAACAGGAAACTGGATTGAGATTAATACTTTGTCAGATTTAGTGTTTTAAATATTAATACTTAGACATTTTGAAGCCTTTCTGAAATGCACAATGTGCCTTTGTATACCAGCCAAGTTCAAGAAGTTTTAATTTCTAAAAAAAAAAAAAAAAAAAAAACCCTTTCTGCAGAAAGCATAGTTAGGATTACATACTTCCGCTGAAGATTGACAAAAGCTATGTCTTAACCTCTACGCTTCTAAATATTATTCATCTTTAAGAATGCCTATGTAGTCATTCACATTTTCCGACCAGTGTTTGTATACACAGCAGTTGCTGTAGTAGTTTCATAATCAACAGACCCTTCAAGAAGAAAAGTTAGTAACCGACCATAGCGCCACAGTGCTGTGAAAAATCCTTTTGGAGAAAGGGCTGCAGAAGTTACCTTGGTCACGTGGAGGTCCCAGCGCAACCACAAACCCAACTTGCGAAGGCACCCAACTTGCGAAGGCACCCACTTCTGCCAGTGCTAAAACTACATTTCTTGACACTATGGACATGACCATTGATGTCAGATGTGCACATAACATCAGTCTTCCTTGGCAGGGAAAAACAACAATGAAAACTAAGCCTAAACTTATTATAAACAGAACTTACATGGTGTGAAACAAAAAGGAAGAACTAAAACTCTCCAGCATGGTTATCAACACAACCAGCGCAGAATTTGGAAGAGGCACTTGCACTTTTCCTTAGCTTTTTTTTTTACGTGGTCATCAACACGACACATTCTGCTAGGGATGGCAATGCTTTTTACACCAGTGCTTGAATGTGTTGGGTATAGACCTTTTGTGTGTGATTCCAGTTTGTTCTGCAGCTTGTGGGGTGTTTGCTGCAGCTGCCCAACCTATCCTCGTGCTTCGTGGCGGGATTACATGAATGGAGAAGCGAACACTGAGTCTTCTGCAAGTGAGAGCTGCCAGACAGTCTGCTAGTCAGGACTGAGACAAATGAATAATAAAGCTGTGAGCTTGCAACACGGAGGAAGACGGGAAGGGGCAATAAAAGAGGGGGAAAAGGAAAGTGATTCCATTAAAAAGCTTCCATGATGGCTTGGTTTCAGGACCAATTTCTCCAGTTTTATCCATAACAAGGAATTTTATTGTACAGAGCAAGATTTTTACTGGAGAAACTCCCATTAAGGAAGTTGCTGAGCGATATTGAAGAATCACCCAACTTGGATTTGAATTTGCAACCTTGACTTTTCCAGGCATTGTTCTTAGCCCTTTGCTTCTTCCAGCTTTTCTTACAAGTTCATTTTACTTTCACTGGGTATTTCTTTTCAAAATACAAATATTTTGGTTTGTTTTCTGCAGTCCTACCAGATTTTTTTTTATTTTTAAATGTCTGGTTTCAAATACCTTGTGTTTCTTTTTTGTTGTGAAACCATTTGCCAGCTAAGAGGAAGTTTATTTGATACAGTACAAAAGTGTGTGAATGTTAAACGTCTTTGATTTTTGTTTTAGGACAGCAAGTTGGACGTGCCCCGAAGGACATAAATTTACTTCAAATTTGATTATTGGCTGCAGTGAAGCCACATTACAGCATCTCTTGTAGCATACACACAGTATTTTATTTGTATATATACAGACACACACGTATACGTATAAGCGTGTGTCTGTATATATACAAATAAATATATACACAAAAATAAAATTTGTGTTTGTGGATTGTAATAGTCTTTATTGTGCCAGAAGTTGAATTCAAGATGGTGACAATCATCAATGGAAATGGATTTCGCTTCAACAAGGGGTGAGTTTCAGATCTATGGTCTAATGGTCTTTGAAATACTGAATACCTGAAGTTTTGTTGTAACCTTCAAAGAAGAGACTTCATGTTTTTATAAACAAGTGTCTTATTTGAAATGGTGTGCATTAAAAAAACCTTTGACAGGATTTTTTTTTAAAATTTTTTTCAAGCAATATACAATGTTGTGATGTCCTGAACAGACTTTTACAGTAATGATTTGAAAATATTATCTAGCTTGTAGTGCTGAGGAGAGGAAGATATGTCGTAAGAGATATAACTAAATTGCACAGAGCATGTCTCCCCTGTGTATATGTGGTTTTCTTTCCACAGCCCAAAGAGATGATATTTGGATAGATTTGTGATTCTAAATAAGCTGTATTGTGTGAGTGATGGGCGGAAAGTGTGTTTTACTGTTAGTTGAATGTGTGAGTCATTGCAAGTAGTGTATCTAGCAGTGTATATCACCTTGGGTGAATAAGGTGTGGGCTGATAACACTACATAATGTTGATTGGTAGTTGCTTTTGAAAAGAGCATCTGCTTACTGCAGTATGTTTGTCTTTTGCTTTTCAAAGATTAGAGCAACCTAAAGAAAATGGCAACTGTAATGGAAGCAATCTGGATTTTTTTGATGAAGTCTGCAAACAATGTAAGTCCTTTTAAACTCATAAAACTTTCTAGTATAATAGAACCATCTAGCCTTCTTGGCACCCATATGTGGCATTTAATTTTCCTCTACTGCGTGTGATTGATAAAGTCTGCTGCTTTGTACAGCCTTTGAAACGATTCCGGCGCTTGTGGAAAAGTACAGGGGGATGGAAGTCGATCTAGAATCTCCAAAAGGCTTTGCAGTGAGGATCACAGATCTGGATGGTACCGTCTACTGGGGCAGAAACTGGATGCTGAAGATGTGGAGTGAGCTGTACCTGCCTGAGCCTGAGGAGATGGTTGTTATTGGTGCCATCGATAACTTCCCTTCGCTCGCAGAAGGACTGCAGCTGATCGTGCTGCTCGACCGCCAGGGCAGAGTCTACTTTTACGAGAATGAGGAGCTGCATCGTGTGCAGGACAGTGTCGGAGGATTTTTTGACAAAGGTGCTGTGTGGCCTCCCATTGAGACACACTACTATGGACAGTACACAGCACCAGAGGTAAATATGTTTAAAAAAACTGTATGTGGAAAATTCTTTGTGTTCCCCCCCCCCAGACACAACATTTGATCTAGTGTTATGTTGCGAGTTTTCAGAGGAAGCATCAAAGACACTAGAGTACCTGTTTTTGCTGAGTCATTTTAGAGCACAGTTCTGTATCAGTGGAGTCAGTCTTATTTTGGGATGAATTTAAAGTAATTTTTGACCCATTCAGTTTGTCTCCTGTGTCTCTGGAGTCCTAAAACTGCTGCCTGAACTCCAAAGATGACTATACCTTCAATACCTATTTAGAAAATGTGTTCTAATTGTTTCTCGTTTGTGTTTTAGACTGAAGAGGAATACTTGCAAATCCTGGAAGAGACTGGAATCCCAAGAATAGATGATGAGACAAAAGAATTTGTCCAGAGCAAGAACAGGGAGATGACAGAATTGTTGGATTTTCTCAAAGATTTGTAGGTAGGTAATTATGTCAGGTGGCATTAGGTGTTAAAAATAAAAATAAATAAAAATTTTCATGAGCACAGGAAGTTTGACCCTGCAGCTTTTAATCAATCATAAAGTTGTTACAAATACCAAGTTTGTACAATGTTGAATAATGGAAGAGACCAAAGCAGAAATCTGTAAATACACGGTGTACCACCTGACTTCTGTGTATGCCTGTAAAAGTGTAAAATGTAGCTTTTTTAAGCAGTGCTGTGCTTATATAAATATATTCTTCATTTGGGCAGGTTTAAGAACTGTGTATAGTACGACTATGAACAGCATTTTTTTTTTTTTTAAAAACACTATATATTTTTATACACACACACACACAGCCTGAAACCGCTTGTCCCAAGTGGGGTCGCGGCAAATCGGAGCCTAACCCAGCAACACAAGGCGCGCAGCTGGAGGGGGAGAGGGACGCACCCAGGACGGGACACCAGTCCGTCACAAGACACTCCAAGCAGGACTGGAACCCCAGACCTGCTTGAGAGTGGGAACTGGATAAACCCGCTGTGCCACCGTGCCTCCCCATATATTTTTATATTTAAATATAAATTTGTACAGTAAATGGAACTTGTAAAATGGAAAGTCGACAGGTGTTAAGTTTGGAGATTTGGGGGCTTTGTAATGGCACTATACCTGTCGATTTAGTTGTAACCATTGTAATATCATGAGGGATTCTTGAGACCGACTGAAAGAAATTGGTTGTGCCTGGATTTGGTTCTGGATGCAATGTGTGGTGTGAACTGCTGTTTTTCAATATGTTTTGCTATCAGTCTGTGGTGATGAGTCAAAAAAAAAAAAAAAAAAAGTTCCTGTTACATGTTGAGACATAAGTTGTTGGGTATTTGCAAATGGACCTAATTATATGGAAAAAATTAACAAGTGTGAGTGTGCAGCCACTTGGCCCAGATGCAGTCATCCCTCTTCTGTAAGATGGAGACAAGATACCAGAGTGGAGCTTTTAACCATATCTTCTTGTGCTGAGAATTGTAGATTTTGAGTTTTGTTTTTTTGTCTTGTTTTCTTTGCTTATGTAGTTACAGAATCCCTAAATTTGTTTATGGTGCTTAGTGTATTACCTCAATAAACCTACGCTGGTGAACAATAAAAGTCCAGGAAACCACAAGTGTGAAGGCTCTGTATGTACTGTTGTAATTGATTTTTTTTTTCCCCCCAGAAGATTCAACATCTGTTTGAGTCTTTAAGTTTTACTACTACTTTATTACAGAATTTCAAGAGGTGTTCTTCACAGATTAACAGCAGCAGCTATGGCTGTGCTGAAGTTAACGTGCTGCACACAGGGGCGCTTATGTCTTTTGATACCACCAGAAACTCGGTATGTTCTACAAACAAAGCTCCTCAAGACATTTTAGTCTTTGTTCTGTGGAAAATAAGCACGTTGTCCAATATGCAGTTTGCAGTAAGTAAAGAAAAGGAGATCAAAAGAGGTGACAGATATGTATTGAACAGTGGTAAATGAAGTGAAATGGCTTAAAAAAAAAAAAAAAAAGTAAGGTACACTCCAGCAGTACTTTGTCATTCTTTAAACCAAAATGCACCACAAGACAAAATCCCCCATTATAACAATGTGTCGCACAGTGCTCTGGGTTTGTGTGGGGCGAAGAAGGACACGCAAGCAGCGTTCATAATGAACGTTTTATTACAACATTGGCACACGGAAATAATGCTCTAGGTCCGAGGACACTGTTTCCCCAAGGACCTGTGCTTCAAGCCAGTGTGCTTAGTGCGCCTGGCCTTTTTTCCTTTTACTAGCCAACACCATCACCCCTTTATTTCACCTGTAAGTCCCCCCCAGTGATTGCACACTTTGTTCACAGTTTTCCTATCATGCAACAATTCACAATAGACCCATTTCCTGCCCGAACTCTTGGGAACGTGCGTCGTTACAATAGTCTTCCTGTACAGTTGGGTCTTAAACACAATTCGTGATGATACTCGGCATCGTCTTGGTACAACTAGGGTTTGGGCGACCAAAGCTGGGCTGCTCTGCGCCGTTACTTGATACACTTGTTGAACTCTTCGTTTCTGCAAAGGTGCGCGCATGCACAGAACATTGAGCAGCCCATTAAGCATCGGTTTTCCAGTCAAACATTTTACCGTAGTAGTCAGGGTAAGTAGTCAGCAGTCGGCTGCCTGTTCCCGTGAGGCCGCTTATTGTGTTCGCTTGCTCTTTTCACCGATGCATTTTCATTTTAGTTTTTTTATGTGTAACATTACAATCCTTCTGATGTAATGCGCTCATTGTATTTTTCTCTGAGTTCTATGTCGCTTTGGAGAAATAGTTTAAATGCGTAAATGTAAATGTACTGGCATGGTGGCACAGCGAGTAGCACTGCTGTTTCATAGTGCCTGGGTGGTGTGAGAGGATGTGGGTTTGATCCCTGCTCAGTCTGTGTGGGGTTTGCATGTTTTCCCTGTGTCTGTGTGGGTTTTCTCTGGCTGCTCTGGTTTCCTCCCACAGTCCAAAGACATGCTGTTCACTCATAGTGTGTGAGTGACAGAGAGTGTGTTCCACTGATGTATAGATAAGTGACCCATTGTAGGTAGGGCATCTATCTGTGTAAGTCACCTTGGTGAATGAGGTGTGTAGGTTCATAACACTACGTAGAGTTCACTGGAAGTCGCTTTGGAGGGAAGTGTCTGTTAATATATGTAAATATCAGATTAGTTTTTTCATCATGGCACAAATACCAGCGACGGCTAAATATCATGTAGAACAACAGTTCATTGCGCAGACAGACTCGTAAAAACGAGAGGGGACATTAACTGGAACCTTATTAAAACCACCCACGGAAGTATTGATGAGACACAGAAGAAGTGACAGATCAGAGGGACACCCCCCCCCCCCCCCCCCCGATACACCCCCAATAGAATGACTTTGCGCACTGGTCTTACTGTAGCATTTCACTACAAGTTTTATAAAACGACAGCACAAACGTGTTAAAATATTACAATGAACATTTTTTTTTCTGTATTTCCATCTCGAAATACTGTGACAGAGACTCTATGTGAAGTTAAAATGAGCCTAATCGTAGCTGAAGCACGAAAGTCGAAACGTCTCAGTCTGCGTAACAGCGGCGGGACAGAAAGGAAGCCGAAGCACGAAGACAAATGCGAGTTGTGTCGTCTGTAACACTAAGATTTTAATGTTTTCTCGCTCAGAAGTGATGCGACACAGTAACTTACTATGGAAAACATTTCGTGTCAAAAAGCTGAAGCCTTGACGAGCTCTGAAGTACAGGAAACGGGAGTCGGTTTCGTTTCACTGTAAACTGCAAACCCTCCTCCCTGTCCCGAGAAGATTAAAAAGGAATCGCCTCGTAGCCGTTTGTAGAAACAAGAAGTGAGAACAACAAGCGCCTCATTTTTACTGGGAATTCAGGGTAAGTAGGTCGATCAAACGGGTCCTACAGCTGGAATCTCTTCTTCCCAGTACGTCTTCTTACTTTTTTACCGTACTTTGTTTTAATGCAACTAAAGCTTTTAGCGAGCGAAGCGGAGAATAATAATAGTTTTAAACAGTAAGATGATGACAGATTTAAAAGATGAGATCAAACAAGTTATGGATCGTTCTCAGTGGGATAAACACCAGCTATAATAACTTATCGTAGATGAGAAAATATCATTTATGGTCATACTCATACTGCCAATAATAAGTGACCACGGTTTTTGTTCTCCAAAAGTGAGCACGAATGACTTTCTTATCATGCATCGTCGCACAATAAATATGTATGTTATAATAATGATCATAAGTTTAGGCCGATTTTAGTCTTCACTACATCTTTACACCTTATTCGTACCATGGTGGGCCAGAGGGTCGTGTCCCTCTATTTTATGACTCCTGCCTTAAGTTAAATTGTCAATATTTTTGCCCCAACATGAGACAAGTGGTCTCTCTCTCCAATAGTGTTCGCTCTTCTATTGTTGTTTTTCATACCAAAACTGGTATGTGAATATTCCTGATAATCTCTTCTTCCACAATCATATTTTTTTATTTTATATAATTGCAGTTTGAGCAACATTTAGTTACAATATAATATTACATTTACATTATTCATTTAGCAGACGCTTTTGTTCAAAGCGATGTACATCTCAGCAAAAGTAGTATGCGTTACATTAAGAGAAGGAGACATAGTTGCAGACATGATGTGACTCAAGAAACTTAGTTTGTAACCTACCACTTGCTGCACCAAGGTTCATTGTTCAAGTAGGTGCATAAGACATAGGATAGACAAATCCTGATACCCTTCCACCAATTTTTTTTTTTTTTTTTAAATATTATAAGATACACAAATGAGCAGAACAATACCAGAGTAATGGCTGAATAAAGGTTGTATCTGGGGATGCTTCCGGAGTTACTATGCGTGAACAGTTACACCATAGACGATCTGAAGAGATCTTGGGCGAAGTGGATCTGGAAAAGGTGGGTTTTCAGACCCTTCTTGAAAACATACAGAGTTTCCACAGTTCTGAGTGACAGGGGGAAGGTCATTCCACCACAACGGACCCAGAACCAAGAACCTCCGAGCTTTGCCTTTCGTGCGCGGGACCACCAAGCGAGCAGAAGTAGATGAGCGAAGGAGCCTGGCTGGGGTGTATCGGTTGATCAAGTCCTGTAAATAGCCTGGAGCAGTTCTATTGATGCATTTGTACACAGTAACCAGGGTTTTGAATTTGATACGCAAAAACAGGTCCGTAAAAACCCTGTTGTAGAAACAATACATGAACAAAATTGCAATACTCACTGTGGTAAAACAATGATATTCGGAGCTTTTGGCCTTCGTGAAGAACTTATTAGTGGCTGTTTTAATATCTAGAACTATTTAGTAAGAGTGTTATATTTAACATTGTTACTTTTTCCTTTATTTACTGGGAATATTTTATTATGCCTACTGTAATGATTACGTATTATGGTGGAGACTAAGGGGTTGCTCCTCCCCTCGGTCCTCTCTCCCGCGCGCGCGCAGGCTGATATACTTGGCAGTGTATACATTTTGTGCCTCGCACGTTTTGGAGTTTACTTTAATGTTGTTTATTTTATCGTAAAGACAGCTGTGTGAAATATGTCATCCATAGTTGCCTACAAGATATTAAAAAGAAGAGCTTCCTTTTTTCCGTGTCTGTCTGGGTTTATATAATTATACGCCATTCTGGAATCCACGTGAGGATCTGGGCTAACTCATTAGCCAGATCGTTACACTACGCCCTGTGTTGCCGGGTCGGCTCCGGTTCCCCGCGACGCCCTATGGGACAAGTGGTTCAGAAAATGTGTGTGTGTGTATTTTATTATGATGAGCGTGCTGCCTTGTGAGAATAAAAAAACAGTCTATGCCCTATACTGATTTGTAAAGCCACGTGCAAACACCACAGCCTTCATGTTCATCTCACCTGTCCTGTTTGTGATGTTGTCTTTGTATGGCAAAACAGTGACACTTATTACTGTCCCATCGAACAGGAGTAAGGCTCCTCGAGTCTTTTTAGCGTTGGCCCAAAAATGTTTGACTCAGTCAATTATAGACAGGCCTACAATTCTCATACTTGGCTATGTCAATACATACTTTCTCTTCTGCCCCTATTATGTCTATGTGATTATAACTGTTTCCGATTACGAACATTTATTTGACATGACAAGTTAGAAATAAGCATTCAGCTGGGTCATTTTGTGGCAAGCAGCCCACTGAGCAGCTTGGTGTCACCGTGGTCCACTGCAGAACCCTACCAGTCATCACATTTATTACTTACATAGTATTTACTGTACAAAAGACCTTTTCAAGAACCAGCTGCTGAAACAAGTTTCTTCGGGCCAGGAAAGAACTACCACACACAAAGCCAAGCATCACTGGGAGAATTGTTGCTTCATTCCTTCCTTCTATCCAAGAGCTATTCATTTTCAGTTCAGCCCATATGTGCACTGCAGTAGCATTAAGGTGAAGTACCACATTCAGCAGCAGGACCCTTTCTCCAACATGTACCTTAAGTCTCGTGTCTGTGTCCTTAATCACATGCTCTTGTCTGTCTCATGAGTCAGTCGCCTCTTAAATTTTTATCTGTATTCGTTTTAACTGTATTAATTACACTGGTAAACAAAATTTTAACTTTTTTTTGTGCCACGAACTAAAATAGGTTTACTTTGTAATACTTTTTATCATGAATTTAGATCTTTTTTCAGGATTTTTCTACCAGGCAGGGTTTAAAAGTTACAAACAAATTACATTTTGAAAAAAATGTGTATTATTTATTCATAAATAAGGCTGTTACTATACCTAAATATGTACAAACTTACTTGTAAAACATACGATTGTATGCTTTTCAATGGGGGGTGCGGTGGCGCAGTGGGTTGGACCACAGTCCTGCTCTCCGGTGGGTCTGGGGTTCAAGTCCCGCTTGGGGTGCCTTGCGGCGGACTGGTGTCCCGTCCTGGGTGTGTCCCCTTCCCCCTCCGGCCTTACGCCCTGTGTTGCCGGGTAGGCTCCGTGACCCCGTATGGGACAAGCGGTTCTGAAAATGTGTGTGTGTGTGTATGCTTTTCAGCTGTATTTGGCCTCAGGAGCATCCCTGTTCAGTTTCCAGCCAACACGTTTGGACTCCACTTGCCTTGGTACCGTTTTTCCATATCCAAAGTGTCTTGGTGAAATCTTTCGCCATGCTCATCACTGACTTTCCCAAGACTGTCTGGGAAAAAGTCCAAGTGTGAGTTCACAAACTAGATTTTCAGACTTATATTGCACCCCATAGCTTTGTATGAAGTCAAGAGGTCGTTCACAACTTCTATTGGACCTGTCCATATTGTCATCTACTTGCACCACGTTCTCATCAACAGACTCATCGTCACTCAGTGTCATGTTTTTTTGGAGACTCTGGCACGGGTAACTCCTGACTGTGAGGTACTGGCATCAAAGCAGATGGTAAATTGGGATATTAAACAGTATGTTTGGATTTTGATGTTATACCAGTTGCATTTGTCAGGCAGAAGTAGCAATCTGAAGCATCTTTTGATTCTCTCCAAATCATAGGAATGGCAAAAGGCATATGGCGTGAACCTTTTGCCCATTCTGTGAGAGGTCTGACACATGTCACACAGCAAGCATGGAGGGACCAGTTTTTAGCCTGGTCACCCACTATACAGCCAAAATACGCCAATCAGCCAAAACATTAAAACCACTGACAGGTGATATAAATAACATTGATAATTTTGTTACAATGGCACCTGTCAAGGGGTAGGCTGTATTAGGCAGCAAATGAACAGTTAGTTCTTGAATCTGATGTGTTGGAAGCAGGAAAAATGGGCAAGTGTAAGGATTTGAGCGACTCTGATCGGGGGCAACTGTGAAGGCTAGACAACTGGGTCAGAGCATCTCCATGGCGGGTCTTGTGGGATGTTCCCGGTATGCAGTGGTTATTACCAACCTAATGTGATCCAAAGAAGGACAATCAGTAAACCAGCGACAGAGTCATGGGCACCCAAGGCTCAGTAATTGCACTTGGGGAACGAAGGCTAGCCTATCTGGTCCGATCCCACAGAAGAGCTACTGTAGCACAAATTGCTGAAAACTTTAAAAAACTATGGGTGATAGAGAAATACTGAAAACATATTTGAATTCAGCGTGCAAAAATACATAGAAAAGAAGTATTTTTTCATGGGTCAAAAAAAACCTGTTCACCAGTGTTATTCTTTTTTAGCTTTAAATGTTCTGTGTAAGGGGGGTGCAGTGGCACGGTGGGTTGGACCGGGTCCTGTTCTCCAGTGGGTCTGGGGTTCGAGTCCCGCTTGGGGTGCCTTGCGACGGACTGGCGTCCCGTCCTGGGTGTGTCCCCTCCCCCTCCGGCCTTACGCCCTCTGTTACCGGGTTAGGCTCCGGTTCCCCGCGACCCCGTAAGGGACAAGCAGTTCTGAAATGTTCTGTGTAATTTGCATTTTCATTCCATCTTTTTATTTTACCAGAACAAATATCAGGATCATGAATTGGACCAACATAAAGATGTGATCTGATGAAGACTCCACTTAACCTGCCAAATGAAACAGTGACCTCAGAAGCATTTAGAGAAAGAGGTACAGAACTTTATATGGAGAAGTAAATTTACATTATCTAACTTTTTCCAATTTCCTCTTACATGTATCTAACATTGAGCATGTTATTGGCAAAAACAGTTTTTCTTAATCTTTCACTCACTTCTTGTGAAGCAGAATTAATTTTAACTGCTTTTAATATCCCAACATATGATCTACAATCAATATTTACTATATAGAATACTTAATAGCTGCATCTGTATCTAATGCATGTTTTGCAGATCATTAAAGGTCACTGTCTTATATGAGCCATTACAAAAGGCCAGGATTCATGGAAAACAATCCAGGTGACTTTAAAACTATGTTCTAATAATCTAATAGTGACTCATGATGGGGTCCAGACAAAACCCCCCTAGGACAAAAACCCCTCCTGCACTCAACTCATGATAGTACAGCAATTAACAAGGATCTATGTGAAAGGACTGATTAATATGTATTTAATCTAAAGATAATTCCAGGATTAATTTAAATGACATATTTTACAAAGTAAAAGAGACATCTGAATATGTGTATACGCTTTGTCACTTTAAAAGCAGTATCTCACACACACACACATTTTCGGAACCGCTTGTCCCATACGGGGTCGCGGGGAACCGGAGCCTACCCGGCAACACAGGGCGTAAGGCCGGAGGGGGAGGGGACACACTCAGGACGGGACGCCAGTCCGTCGCAAGGCACCCCAAGCGGGACTTGAACCCCAGACCCACTGCAGAACAGGACCCGGTCCAACCCACTACACCACTGCACCCTCCTAAAGCAATATCAAATCTTTGTAATTATTTACAGTTAAAATTTCAATTAAAGCACAAATTTTCATAATTTTTTTTCACATATCACCATGCCCTGTTCTCTGTTTTTTACAGTTTGCACAAAGGAAGTAAGGTAAATCAGTTTTTAATTTACTTTAAGCAATGAATGGTGTGTAAAACAAAGTAGCATCTGAAATGCATTAGTTATTAGAGCAGTATTGAAACCTGTCTGAGAACATTGCCAAGAATGATTTTCGTATCCACTTTACACTCCCTCCCGTGATCTTTTTCAGGCATGAGGGAAAGAGAAGGCACACTGAGTTGGAAACTCCAGACAGAGGGATCATGGTGAGAAGCAGTACTGCCTTCATCACTGTGATGCTGAAATACATCAGGTCCACTGTGTCATGTGGAAAGCTTTCAAGAGAAAAGGCATCATTCTATCTGAAAGAGGTTTGACAATCTATGTTTTATATTTAGTTTTTTTTGCACGAGGTTTGTATTATTTAGTTGAATTTGTGATGAAAAGATGTAAACATAAATATCCAAAAATTGAGAAAATGTTATTTCTTCATCATACTTCCCTGGTAAAAATGACACATATTCAGATGTTTTCCCCACACTTTTTCCTCAAAGATCCTCAGAAGATCTGTGCCAGATTCAGACTACAGGAGATTTAAAATGTTATGGCTGAAATTAACAGCAGCTTGAAATTGTCATCAGCAAGTGTTACCTGCACATCTGTGACCATGACTTTGAGAGCATTTTGGAGGTTGTGTCTTGCATTTAGTGCTGCTTTCTCCTGTTTTTTCCTGTCAAATCATTTCTGTTTTCTTGTGTATCTAGATTCTGCACAGCATCTTCTTTCTTGGCTACATTAACAGACCACGGTTTTATCCTGAAGATGTTCTGTCTGAGGAAAATGCCTTAAATCTGAGAGAAACATTTCCAGATATGTTCCAGACATACATGACTCACCTGCCCTCAAGACCACCCTACTCAGCTTTACTGGATGTGGTACAGAAACCGAAATTACTTTTGCTCAAAACATTCAGTACTTTGTTTTGCAGAGTTTCTCAAATTGTTTTATTCCTCTCCAAGGTTGTTGAAACTACTGGAACATCTGATTCTGCTGCGGATCAAGACGAATATGAAGTGCTTGATAAACTGTTGGACTTGAATAAGGAAATGTATGTGCCTCAACACCAGAATACGTCAATGGCGAGTGAAAACGCATTTTGTTTAGCATCAGCTGTGGTGAGTTACTGCTTTTTCCTAGATTTTCTTACCGGTCAAAAGACCAAGAAGTACTTTGGAGCACCCATAGCCTGCAAGGGAAAAGCTCAGCGGGAGATCTTTATTGACCTATCCTGCATCAAGACGTGGAATCGGAACGTGGCCTTGTCCGTGTGTTTGATGGCCAGTGGGTACCCTCCAATCTTACTTCCTCAGTTTGTGCACTCTGCTGCATTTCGTATACTCAGCAGCAGGGAGGAGAAGCAGGCGAGTGCCATACCATGCATTTCTGAAAAACAGCAGTCTTGTGGTCAAAGGTTTGAAGGAAATGCGAGCAGTGGCTTTAGCTGTCAGCGCTCCACCTCTGACACAGTTGAACACATGTCATCTCAGGCACCAAACAGAGAGCTGAGCTTCAGGTAACTCCCCGTGCAAAGCTCCCAAACAGACATGTTAGTGTTTCACTACCATCCAAAACCTCCATGTTTCAGATGTTTGAAGATCTTCCCAAACGTAGTATTTTCATCCCTGCCACATGTTTTACCTGTTCCATATTGGGAGTATGGGAACTGTGCGGAATGTGAAGCTCTAAGTAAACTGCTGAACGCGGAGCAAAGTGTTAATATGAGAGTGTTAATGCCTTCTATAATTATGGGACTGGAGTTTCTGCACTTCAGTCCATCTTTGTCTCCCTTTGAGTTCATACTTCTCCCAAGAAAATGTCGACTGGCAGACAATCTTACAGCAGCCAGGTTTGAGTTTAGGGGATATTTCCAATTTTATGATCCTCAGCTGTGAAGTTGCTGTTAAAGAACTGCAGCTCTTGGTTAAGCCTGTTACAAGAACTACGCATGTCCAGGCTTTCTATGCCATTCTCCTGGGTTATAAAATCATTACCAGTCATTATTTCTTGCAAATAAGGTAAAAACCTGACTAAAATATGGGTCTCCGGTCCCACCTTTATCACGTTTACCTGATACAGTCATATAAATCTGTGATGTGTGTTACTGTTGACACATTTTTTAGCTACAGTGTCCAGGAGGGGTGGGCAGCTGCTGGCACTTGGACCCCCAGCAGTTTATTTTTCTCTTCCGTTTCGGTGGGGAGTTTTTTGCTTTCTTTTTCTTTGTGGCCAGTTGGCTTACTTTGTAGCTTTACTAGCTAGTATAGTTTTTATAGTCATTTAATGCATAGCTAACATTTTACTACTGCCTCTTGATCAGAAGATTGTATAAGAATATTTAATAATTCAATGGAATAGCATTGTGCTTGGTGAAGGTTTGCCTGTCTTTTTCCATGTCTCGTAGTCTGTATAATTTTCATCAGTTATTTATATTTTTATATACACTTTTCACACTCTTGTTTTTATATTTGGCCTTTTACTGTTCATACTGTGTAAAACTGTGTTCTGTGTTTAATAAAAACTGCTAAGTAAATGAGAGCAAGTAAATGTTCTAGTGTTTGTTATCATTATTACCATCACTGTATTGTTAGTCTAATAAAGTTTCAAGTTCACTGATAAAGATATTTTGCTTACAGCAAGTTGTTTCCAAAATAAGTTGATCTACTTTACAATGTGTAATTGTCACAACATGCATCCGAAATGCTGGAATCAGCCTACATTTTCCTGTTACACACAGCACTGAGCCAGTATTGTGAAGTTTTGCTTATCATCCTAGCCAACTTGTATTCTGAATTTGGATTATTACTTTGGTAATTCCTTTCATGGTCTAAGTGCTCCGTGGCTGCTGTTTGCTCATGAAAAATGGAAAGGTAGCTATAAAATCTTTCCTACTTCTTCAACTGAAAAAATCCAATGAATTCCCATAGGCTGTCTGGCACTGCATTCATGCAATAAAAATCATGAAAAAGAAGCAACAATGCTATAAGAATGGAAGCCTAGGTGTAGCAATGGGGGGCTGTCCCACACAACTCAAGGAAGCCTCTGTAGGGGTTTGCACCCAAGTGCGGGTACGTTTATTTTGGTGCAGTCACGGGTTGAGACAGAGAATGGAGGTGGGGGACAGGCGTGGGTTTTCCGAGGCACAGATGTCATTAACCAGGGCGAAGCAGATCTCAGTAACCGGGTGAGCGAGCAGGGATCAGAAGCGGTGGGGACTGGGAACGTCAGCATCATAAGATTCCACAAGCTGGTGTGGTGATCGCGTTCCTTTTATACCTGGTCATGCTAATCAGCAGCAGGTGCAGTCATTTGCTGACGAGGGCGTGTCGTGACAATCACTCTATTGAGTGCTATATTTGGGACTGTCCCACACAACTCAAGGAAGCCTCTGTATCACTCTATTGAGTGCTAAATTTGATATTTTTGGTCACCACAGTACTTGACTAGTCGATACATCAACGTTAGAAGGCCGTAATCCGACTTAGGAGTCAAATACACTTTTATGCAAAGTGTGATTTTCAGCTCTGTAAACTGTGGCACACTGGGTAACGCAGCTCCTTGGTTGTTTGCTGATATGTATCCTCAAACCCTGCTCAAGGAGTATACGTTTAGAAAGCTCTCTCTGCACTGACACTCTGGGGATAATGAAAGTAATGGTAAATCACTTCCATTTTCCCCCCCAGTAAGAAAAATGAAGCTGAAAGTGACACGTTGCACAAATGACCAACAGGTAACAACATTTGTAAAATTATTTTCATGAAGTTTTCATCAAGTTGTTTTTTTTTTCCCCATAGCAGCCAGTACCTTGCAATCTGCTTTGTCAGTACTGTGTACCTCAGCGGCCCACTGGAAAAACTCCCAAACCTCCCCATGGCCACACTGGCATTTTGTCTGCTTCTGGTCACTGTCAATTTCCTCATGTGTATATTCTACAAAACCTGAACAAAAAAAGATGCCTCTTGATTTATTTAAGAATAAGGTTCTGTTAAAAATGATTTAGCTAAATTAAAAATGCTTTGTAACACTATTTAAGACTTCAATTAACCTTGTATTATGTGGAGCTCATGGGAGTCGAGGTGGACTCAAGCGCGAATGCTTTTCTTTGTGGGGAATCCAGGAAGAATGGTCGGGGACAGCCGAGGATCAGGCGATTCGTATGTGTTGTTAACAGGGCTAGACAAGAGACAGAATCAAAGTACAAGCAAGAAGTCAGGGGGGATTGCAAACAGGGAACTATGCGTAAGGTAAAACCAGGCACAGGGCCAGTAGCACAGGGTAGCAGTTGCCCATGCTCGGCTGGGTCCTTTTATACCGGGCTGTCCGAGTTGCCCGCAGGTGTAGAAGTGGGGTAACTGGCTGTGGGCGTGACACTTTGTGCTGCTTTAAAATTAGAACTAATTTAAAAGTCTGAAAATAAAAATACATATTCTCCACAGATCCTTATTAAATGCCAAGTATTAATTGATTCTTTCATTTTACTGATCAGTGACACTCAGCTACTGTATACCATGTAAAAATTGCAGATGCATGTGGAATGAAGATGGCCCCCATACTCCTATTGTTTATGTTCTGTCTGGGTGTGTTTGGCCACCAGCTAAGAGTAGCATTCAGAAATGCACATAATTTTCATACTGCAACAAATTAAAGATGGAAGGGTGAATCAAATTTGGTTAAAAATGAACAAAAACATTAACGTCTTTGAAAATTAACTGAAACGTTCATAACCCAGGCAAACAGCGCAACTATCAGAACATACAAGGATAGGGTAGAAACCAGACAATACTTGAATCACCACAGTACTGGCTGTGAGAATCCACCATGCCCCTTTCCATCAGCCTTTATATAAAGCTGCTCTTCATGGGCTCATGAGCTACCATTGTGCATGGAGGAAACTGTCCTGGCATTAGGGCACAGCTGGTTACAGTCCTCCAGCTATTCATCCTCCATAAGCTGCCATTTAGGCTACATCAGAAGTGAAAACTAGAAAAACACTGGTTCCCAGTGAGACCAGATGTATGCAGCACCATGCGTGGCACCAGTTTGCACAGCTATTTTTGCTAACTTTATTTTGTTTGACATATTAACATCAACACAGATAAATCAATTATATTTATTCAAAGTGTACGTGTTACTGACACAGGCCAACTTTTTTGTTTACAGGAAGTGAAGCTGTAACTTCCTCATTCGAATCATTCTTTGTAAGCGTATTGTTTCCAGGATGCTGTGGTAATGGGGGAGGATAGGTTTGCTTACCGTTGGGCATTCCACTAATGGGAATGGGTTGGACCGTGTCCTGACCTTAGGTGGGGCTGGGGTTCAAGTCCTGCTTGGGTGCCTTGCGGTGGACTGGCATGCCGTCCTGGGTGTATCCCCTCTCCCTCCAGCTTTTCGCCCTGTGTTGCTGGGTTAGGTTCCAGCTCCCTGTGACCCTGTTTAGGAGAAGTGGTTTCAGATGGTGTGTGTGTGTCTGTTTAGCTAAACCTTTTATCCTGTAATCTTGAGCAAAAATATTCAGAAGCGCACACTGGCTGAAAGCAGTTGTCCTGAGCAGGGTCCCAGCCTAGCCCAACCCAGCAGTATGGGGCACAGGGGACACACCCAAGATGGGACACCTGTCTGCTGCAAAGAAACCCCAGCAGGACTCAAACCCCAGACCCAGTAGATAGCAAGACCTGACAAAACCCACTGTGCCACTGCACCCCATGAGCTTCAACAGCTCAGAGTTAAAAATCCAGGCATAATACAGAACATCCATCCATCCATCTTCCTCCGCTTTTATCCGGGGCCGGGTCGCGGGGGCAGCAGTCCGAGCAGAGTACTCCAGACCTCCCTCTCCCCGCACACCTCCTCCAGTTCCTCTGGGGGAACCCCAAGGCGTTCCCAGGCCAGCCGGGAGACATAGTCTCTCCAACGTGTCCTGGGTCTGCCCCGAGGCCTCCTCCCAGTGGGACAAGCCCGGAGCACCTCCCCAGGGAGGCGTCCAGGAGGCATCCGAAACAGATGCCCGAGCCACCTCAACTGGCTCCTCTCGATGCGGAGGAGCAGCGGCTCTACTCCGAGCTCCTCCCGGGTGACTGAGCTCCTCACCCTATCCCTAAGGGTGCGCCCAGCCACTCTGCGGAGGAAACTCATTTCTGCCGCTTGTATCCGCGATCTCATTCTTTCGGTCATGATCCAGAGTTCATGACCATAGGTGAGGGTAGGAACGTAGATCGACCGGTAAATTGAGAGCTTCGCCTTACGACTCAGCTCCCTCTTCACCACAACAGACCGGTACAATGACCGCATTACTGCAGACGCCGCACCGATCCGTCTGTCGACCTGCCGCTCCATTTTTCCCTCACTCGTGAACAAGACCCCAAGATACTTAAACTCCTCCACTTGAGGGAGCAACTCCCCCCTAACCCGGAGGGAGCAATCCACCTTTTTCCGACTGAGAACCATGGCCTCGGATTTGGAGGTGCTGATTCTCATCCCCGCCGCTTCGCACTCGGCTGCAAACCTCCCCAGTGCACGCTGCAAGTCTTGACTTGATGAAGCCAACAGGACCACATCGTCCGCAAAAAGCAGAGACGAGATCTCGCGGCCACCAAAACAGACACCCTCCGTTCCCTGACTGCGCCTAGAAATTCTGTCCATAAAAATAATGAACAGAATCGGTGACAAAGGGCAGCCCTGGCGGAGTCCAACATGCACCGGGAACAGGTCTGACTTACTGCCGGCAATGCGAACCAAGCTCCTGCTCCGGTCATACAGGGAACGAACAGCCCGTAGCAACGAGCCCCGAACCCCATAATCCCGAAGCACCCCCCACAGGATGCCACGAGGGACACGGTCGAATGCCTTCTCCAGGTCCACAAAACACATATGGACTGGTTGGGCAAACTCCCACGAACCCTCCAACACCCTAGTGAGGGTATAGAGCTGGTCCAGTGTTCCACGGCCAGGGCGAAAACCGCATTGCTCCTCCTGAATCCGAGGTTCGACTATCGGTCGGATTCTCCTTTCCAGTACCCTGGCATAGACTTTCCCAGGGAGGCTAAGGAGTGTGATCCCCCTGTAGTTGGAACACAATCTCCGGTCCCCCTTCTTAAAAAGAGGGACCACCACCCCGGTCTGCCAGTCCAGAGGCACCGTTCCCGAACTCCACGCGATGCTGCAGAGGCGTGTCAGCCAAGACAGCCCCACAACATCCAGAGACTTGAGAAACTCGGGGCGGATCTCATCCACCCCCGGAGCCTTGCCACCGAGGAGTTTTTTGACTACCTCAGCAACTTCAGCCAGGGTAATGGACGAGTCCCCCTCCGAGTCCCCAGCCTCAGCTTCCTCTACGGAAGGCGTGTCGGAGGGATTGAGGAGATCCTCAAAGTACTCCTTCCACCGCCCGAGAACATCCTCAGCTGAGGTCAGCAGCGCACCACTTCCACTGTAAACAGTGTTCGTGGAACACCGCTTCCCCCCTCTGAGTCGCCGGACGGTTTGCCAGAATCTCTTTGAGGCCGACCGAAAGTCTTCCTCCATGGCCCCACCGAACTCCTCCCAAGCCCGAGTTTTTGCCACGGCGACTGCCAGAGCCGCGCTCCGTTTGGCCCGTCGGTACCTGTCAGCTGCTTCAGGAGTCCCATGAGCCAGCCAGGCCCGATAGAACTCCTTCTTCAGCTTGACGGCATCCCTTACTTCCGGTGTCCACCACCGTGTTCGGGGATTGCCGCCGCGACAGGCACCGGAGACCTTATGGCCGCAGCTCCGAACAGCCGCACCGACAATGGAGGAGCGGAACATAGTCCATTCAGACTCAATGTCCCCCACCTCCCTCGGGACCTGGTTGAAGCTCTGTCGGAGGTGGGAGTTGAAGACCTCTCTGACAGGGGCCTCCGCCAAACGTTCCCAACAGACCCTCACTATGCGTTTGGGCCTGCCAGGTCTGTCCAGCTTTTTCCCCCGCCATCGAATCCAACTCACCACCAGGTGGTGATCAGTTGACAGCTCAGCCCCTCTCTTCACCCGAGTGTCCAAGACATATGGCCGAAGGTCAGAAGAAACGACTACAAAGTCGATCATCGACCTCCGACCTAGGGTGTCCTGGTGCCAAGTGCACTGGTGGACACCCTTATGCATGAACATGGTGTTCGTTATGGATAAACCGCGACTAGCACAGAAATCCAATAACAACTCACCGCTCGGGTTCAGATCAGGGAGGCCGTTCCTCCCAATCACGCCCCTCCAGGTATCACTGTCGCTGCCCACGTGGGCGTTAAAGTCCCCCAGTAGAACGACAGAGTCCCCAGTGGGAGCGCTTTCCAGCACGCCCCCCAGGGACTCTAAAAAGGCCGGGTACTCTACACTGCCGCTAGGCGCATAAGCACAAACGACAGTGAGAGACCGTTCCCTGACCCGAAGGCGTAGGGAGATGACCCTCTCATTCACCGGGGATAATACAGAACATGTCATGGTTATAGGTAAATATTACAAATCTGTCTTGTGTCTTTTTTCTAAATCTTTCAGTTTCACTTTTACTCCTTCACTATTACACCTTTCTTAGCACGTTTGGCTCTTACTTCATAACAATGCTTGAACTGGTGAAAGCTGAAAGACACATTGAAAGTCACTTAAAAATGGTCATTATTCTCTTAACCACAGTAATGCAAGCAACAGAGCTGAAGTTCAGTTCTAAACCAGTTAGTCATCTTTTCCATTTCCTGAGAAAAACAGTACAACAGCAAGACCTAACTGGCAGAAAAGCTATAAACTTCCTATGTAAACAGGGTGCTTCCTCCTCTAGGTAAAGGTCTGTTCTTTCTTCACTTGTCCACTGAGGCTCAGGCTAAAAGGTCCAGCAATCTCATGGCGTGGCAACACTGTACAAGGGAGCCCTAGCAGGACAGCTGGTGGTGTAGTGGTTAAAACTACTACTGTTGGATCTGATGATCACAGATTCAATCCCCACCTCTGGCTGTAGTACCCTTGAACAAGGTACTCACCCTAAATTGCTCCAGTGAAAACTACCCAGCTGGCTGAATGGGTAATAAGTGTAAATACCTTCACATTGTCGCTTTGGAGAGAAACATCAGCTAAATGAATACATGTACTGTGTCCAACAGATGGACACAAACTCAAGCAAGAGCAGAGAATAAAAACTCATCTGGATGTGGCTGGGTCTATAAGGGAATAACAAACCCAACACTAAACAACTTCCTCAGGAGTATCTTAAATCAAAGGCAACTGGACTTGCTTGAGTTTCCTTGAAGATGTTTCACCACTCATCCAAGTGGCTTCTTCACTTCTAAATGACTGGTGGGGAGTTTGGATTTTTAATTTCATTTGGGTTTTTTTTAAATTTTACCATGACCTGGATAACTGAGAATCTTCACAGACATTTTCCCCAGGAATACTCACATTTTCGATCTGCTCCTCTAAAAGGCTGATAATCTTCCTTTGACCGCCTACTACTTGGGTGTGAAAATAAATTATAACTAAAATCGTAAGAGAAGAACATTTTTAAATGTTAGTTACACTTACACACACCATCTGAACCACTTGTCCCATACGGGGTCGCGAGGAGCCGGAGCCTAACCCGGCAACACAGGGCGCAAGGCTGAAGGGGGAGGGGACACATCCAGGATGGGACGCCAGTCCATCGCAAGGCACCCCAAGCCGGACTCAAACCCCAGACCCACTGAAGAGCAGGACAAGGGCCGACCCACTGCGCCACCACACCCCCCACTGAATGTTAGTTATTTTCCCTATAATCAGCAAGCACGATACTCAGTTCGACTTTCAAAAACGGATTCCATTCCATTCCATTCATGGTGTATGGTTGATGCACCATGTAAGCTGCTGTGTTTCTCTGAAGACTGACTCACAAGAAAATTCTCCCAAAGAGGAAGAGGGTTTTTTTCATCAGGTACATGTAGGCCCAGCTGAGCCCAGGGTTGGTGATCTTCAGCCTTTTGATCCATTGGTTTAATGACTGAGACATGGTGACCAGGTTACTGAACGGCCCACAGGCTACTGAGGGCTTCTGGCCGGGGGTTCAGATTCACACACGTACAACATATGAAGACTTGAGAAAGTGTTTGAACGTGAGTGCACTGAATAAAGAGCAGAGCTCAAGGATTAGAGTCACACACTCACGTCGACATGGCATAGATGACATATACAAGAGCCCCCGAGAAGAAAGGAAACATAGCACTGAGAGAAAGAAAGAAGTAATCTTTTTGCAATTCCAGGGTGTCCAGGGAACTTGGAAGTTCCTCATCAGACTGGTCTAAGAGCAAGACACAGAGTCTATAAGTGACAAGGCACACGGAGCCAGTCAAAGAACTTCCACAAAATGTATAGCTCATTAAAATGATCTTTCTACGAGAAGTCTGAAGAGGGATGTGGTGTTACTAGTTTTGGGATCAGCAGGTTGTTGTTCACCAAAGTAGCAGGACTAAGACAACAAATACTGGGCTGATGCCTTGGAGTTGAGGCACGAGACGGGTTTAGAAGGACATCTGCTGGAAAGGACAAGTGCTGCAGATGACAGCCAGTTCCTCGACCTTTCCACAGGCCCACGCAGTCCTCAGGAAGGACTGAAGCAGGCAGACACACACACACACACACACACACATCTTCTGAACCACTTGTCCCATACAGGGTCGCGGGGAACCGGAGCCTACCCGGCAACTCAGGGCGTAAGGCCGGAGGGGGAGGGGACACACCCAGGACAGGCAGACAGTATTTGAAATTTACACTGGAGTTGTTGAAATTAATAAAAACAAAAACACTCTTCACTTCTTCATTTGGCGATTTTTTTCAACACTTCCGCTGTCAGAATCCAAAGCCATTATTATTTTTTGGTGAAGATGATGAAAAGCTCCTTGGCGTACAATGGTCTGAACAACAATGGCAGATGTCAGCATAACAGTATACTGGGACTGTGTGTTAAAAATTCGATTATGAAAAGCTGTCTCACAGCACGCAGCCGGTGGACTTTCGTACCTTTTTAATGTAGAAAATCATGAGCAGCTTGACGATTTGGGCTGCAGGAAGTAATGGTGAGAACAGAAGACCCAGGCTGAAAGCGGGAGAGGTTCTGCAAGTTGTTATTTCCTCTTATTTATGATCCCAACCTCAGATGCAATCGATGACATTTCAATAACTACTTTGGTTTTAAATTCAAATAATTTACTGAAATAAATCTGTTCAATGAGTAATTTGTCTTTAAAATATGCATATTTATTTGTTCTACACTGCAGGTAGGGTAGTGGTTAGAGCCACCGACATACATGTCAGTTATAAATAATAAATGAATTTTAATATCATGCTAAAGTCTCACACCATTACACACATATCACTACAGCGTTTGCCTAGGCGATTTATAATACTTAGACAGCTGACGAGGAACAGACTCACAGTCCTTTTGTGATTTTTTCCAAACTTCAATGAACAGACACAAATTCAAAAAAATGTGAAATTTGCATCAGTGAAAAGGCACATGCTTTGTTTGATAAGCTTAACTTTTCTTTAAGCACAGCAACTGAATGAAAGTAGACCACATTTCACACATTTTTATGAAAAGCACAAACAAAAGTGCAATATTCTGTCCGGTTAAAGTGCAAAGAAAAAAAGTTCCTTCTCGTTCCTTCTTTTTAGGTCCTCCTCATTTTTTCACTGAGTACTTCCCACTTCTCGTAAGACTGATCAAAAAGGAGCTGAGAGCAGCCAGTTCAGTTCTGCATCAGGCGAGTGATTGAACAACGTAGCAACGCCCAATCACAGTCGGACTCAGGCGGGCGGGGCAGGGCGGGGCAGGCGGGGCTGGGTTGGGTTGGGCTGGGCGGGGCGCAAGCTTCGAGATACTTCTGGAAGAAGGGTGTGGTCTCGTAGCATCTGAAGGTGTGAGGGGAAGGGAGTTAGTCAGTGAGCTTTGTGCGCAGTTTGTACGTGGTTCGCGGCAAAAGAAAACCGTTAGTATGCAATTTGGGGCTGTGTAAAGTTCAGTAGGAGGAGAGCGGGAAACTCCGTGACGAAAAGAAAAAAAAAAAAAAAAACGTTGGAAGAAGGCTGGGGAGTTCATACTTTTTGGTTGCTCGAAAGCAACCAAAGAAAGAGAAAGAAAATATCGTTTTATTTTGATTAAAGACAGGTAGTAGTAGTGTGTTCTGGTGTTTGGAGAGTTGATTTGAAGGTACTGTAGTCGTTTCTGTCTAACGAGTCAAATTGTTTTAGAAAACGGAGGGTTTTCAGCCCGTCACGTCGTCGAGTCGAGCGGCCACGAACGAAGAAGGAGAAGCCGAGAGCGCTTCGTGCTACCCGGCAACGCACAAGTTCCCCGGACCTCGCTGGACTTCTCATGATGATGCGCTCCCGAAACGCGAGTGAGACGATCCCGACTCTTCCTGGTTGTTGCATGGACAGCAGACGAGGTAAACTGGGGTTTTTTTCCCCCCCCTTCGCTCCTGAGAGTGAAGCGGCTATTATTTTTGGCCTCAACGTGCTCAAGCTCCGATCAGGCCTGCAACGACGTAGGGTTTTAAGTTCAAATTAAATACTCCTATCACAATTGCGTTTAAGGTTTATTTAAGAAACTTCCAGACTGTTTTGTGTGAGGTCTTGTGGTGTTACGTTGTGAAGCCGTTTTATTTTGTTACTGTTTTCTTTTTGCATTTATTTCAGTAATCTGTTATTGGGGTTTGGTTTGGGTTAACTTCAGTTTAAACGATATGTCTATTGAACAACAACACAGGGTGAATTAATACTTTTTTGTTTTTTTTTCTATTCTGAAGTTGGTGGTGATTGTTCATTCTCTGTACAAGTTGTACCAAAGCTATGATTTCCATGGGCCTCTCAACATAACAGCCATGGAATTTCTAGCAGGGGAGTGTGAAAACAGGCTGTTCTCATGCAGACAATAGGACAAAAGGAGAAGATGATCTGAGGCTGTGACTGAACAATGCATCCAGATAAGAACAAAGGACAGGATCATGTTAAAGAATGAGAAGCCCCCAGTTTGATCAAGCCTTGGCATTGAAAAGCATAAGTGGATGAAAATGTCTCAACAATGTAGTTTACACATTAGTCAAGTCAAGCTTTATTGTCATTCCACTACATGTGTGGACATACAGTGGGACGAAATGTCGTGTCTCGCAGGGCCACGGTGCTGTGTAAAATAAGCATAAATATAAACATGCAATACTAGACCTAAGGACAGCTTTTAGACCTACATAACTAATTTACTAAGTCGATAATCTGAAATTAGTGCAAATATACATATACTATAAACAGTTAACTATACAAGTACTTACATAATAACTGTGCAGTAGAGGTATTTAAGAAGGAATAGTGCAATATGATTTGTAGTGCATTCACAAGTACATGATATTGTGCAACAGAGGTATTTAAGAAGTAATAGTACAATATGATTTGTAGTGCATTCACAAGTACATGATATTGTGCAACAGAGGTATTTAAGAAGTAATAGTACAATATGATTTGTAGTGCATTCACAGTAAACATTTGTGTTATCTTGTTAAGTCCTTGTAACATCGGAGGTTTTATAAGAAAGTGTCTGGTGCATATAGAGAAAAGAAAAAACAGTTGGTTTGCTTATGGAAAGGAAAAGAGTGTGTTTCCACAGGAGGTATCCAACAGTTTACATGTGGTGCGTGTGATGTGGTGGTTTGGGGGGGGGGAGTGGATCCTGGTTTCAGGAGCTAAGGTTGTGGATGAGGTTTCAGAGGGTGGCAAGGTGATTGCAATTGAGGGCTCTCACAGCCTGGGGGAAAAAGCTGTTGAGCAGTCTGGCAGAGCGGGCTCTGATGCTCCGATACCGTCTTCCTGATGGCAAGAGCTGGAAGAGACTGTGAGAGGGATGAGTGGGGTCTTTCACGATACTGGTGGCCTTTCTGGAGCATCGTGCAAGGAAAATGTCCAGAATGGAGGGGAGAGGGGCACCGATGATCTTTGCAGCTGTGTTCACTGACCGCAATGCAGTTCCCGTACCAGACAGTGATGCAGCTGGTTAGCACACTCTCAATTGTTCCCCTATAGAATGTGGTGAGGATTGGAGGAGGGAGACTTGCTCTTTTAAGTCGGCGCAGGAAGTGGAGCCGCTGTTGCGCCTTCTTGGAGAGTGATGTAGTGTTGGTGGTCCAGGTGAGGTCTTCTGTAATGTGCACTCCCAGAAATTTAGTGCTGCTGACTCTCTCCACAGTCGAGCTGTCGATGGTCAGTGGGGGGTGGTCAACAGAGTTCTTCCTGAAGTCCATCACAACCTCCTTTGTCTTACTCACATTGAGGGACAGGTTGTTTGCACCATACCATTCAACTAGTTGTACCACTTCCTCTCTGTAGGGTGTTTCATCATTGTTGCTGATGAGACCTACCACCGTTGTCATCAGCAAACTTGATGATGTGGTTGGAGCTGAACTTGGCAGTGCAGTCGTGGGTCAGCAGCGTAAAGAGCAGCGGGCTGAGCACACAGCCTTGTGGGGCACCTGTGCTCATTGTGGTAGTGCTGGAGGTGTTGTGGCCGACACGGACTGACTGAGGTCTTCCGGTTAGAAAGTCCAGGATCCAATTACAGAGGGAGGCATTTAGGCCCAGCAGGTTTAGTTTGCTGATGAGCTGTTGTGGGATTATTGTGTTGAATGCTGAGCTGAAGTCGATGAACAGCAATCTAACATAAGAGTCTTTATTTTCCAAATGGGTAAGAGCCAGGTGGAGAGTGGAGGAGATGGCATCGTCCGTAGAGCGGTTTGGACGGTATGCAAATTGGAGCGGGTCAAGTGTGTTGGGGAGGTTGGATTTGATATGGTGCATGACTAACCTCTCAAAGCACTTCATCATGATTGGGGTCAGTGCTATGGGACGATAGTCATTCAGGCAGGACACAGGTGACTTCTTTGGTACTGGGATGATGGTGGTGGACTTGAGACATGTGGGGACAACTGCTTGGCTTAATGAGATGTTAAAGATGTCTGTTAAGACATCAGTCAGCTGTTCAGCACAGCCCCTCGGTACTCGGCCTGGTATGTTGTCAGGACCTGCAGCCTTGCGTGGGTTAACCCTAGATAGGGTCTTCCTAACATCGACTGGAGACAGAGCACCTGGTCATTGGGAGGTGTGGGTAGTTTGTGTGCAGACTTGTCATTCTGCATTTCAAACCGTGCATAGAACTCATTGAGTGCATCTGGGAGGGATGTGTCGTCATCACAGCCCTGTGGCAGGGGCTTGTAGTCTGTGATGGTCTGAATAGCTTGCCACAGACTCCGTGTGTCTTTGCTGTCACTGAAGTGGTTATTGATTTTTAGTGCATATAACCGTTTTGCTTTCTTGATGCCACAGGACAGGTTAGCTCTTGCTGTTTTGAGGACTGCTTTGTCTCCCGATCTGAAAGCGTCATCACGGGTCTTTAGCAGCCCACGGACCTCTGCTGTCATCCATGGCTTCTGGTTGGCACGTGTGGTGATGGTCTTGGTGACTGTCACATCATCAATGCACTTTTTGATGTAAGCAGTCACTGTTTCAGTGTATTCTTGCAGGTCTGTGTGGTCATGGTAGGTGGCTGCCTCTTTAAACATGTTCCAGTCTGTGTCCTGGAAGCAGTCCTGTAGTGCTGAGGTAGCATCGTCTGGCCATACTGTGATAAGCTTTTGGACTGGTTTGGCAAGTTTGAGAAGTGGTTTGTATGCTGGAATTAGCATAACAGAGATGTGGTCTGAGTACCCGAAATGGGGGCGGGGTGCAGCTTTGTACGCATTTTTTACTGTTGTATAAACCAAGTCCAATGTGTTGTTTTCTCTTGTTGCAAAGTTCACGTGTTGGTAGAACTTTGGCAAGACTGTCTTTAAGTTTGCGTGATTAAAGTCACCGGATATTATGAAAAAACCGTCAGGGTTATTTGTCTGTTGCTCGCTGATAGCGCTGTAAAGTTCGCGAAGCGCGTCCTTAGCGTTTGCACAAGGGGGTATGTACACAGCAACGATGACAATGGCTGTGAACTCCCTCGGCAGATAGAAGGGTCGGCACTTGACAATTATAAACTCCACCAGCGACGAGCAGTGTTTTGACACTAACACAGCATTGTTACACCATTCCTTGTTAATATATACACACAAGCCGCCACCGCGAGTCTTACCAGACAGTGCTGTATCTCTGTCCGCTCAGTAGCATGTTAGCCCGTGCAGCTGAATGGCGGAGTCTGGGATGTTGTTGTTTAGCCACGTTTCGGTAAGAACGAACACGCAGCACTCCCTTGTCTCACGCTGTGTTGTCCGGCAGAGTCGAATTAGGTCCAGTTTATTTTCTAGTGAGCGTACATTTGACAGCAAGATTGTTGGAAGAGCTGGTCTTGTGGGGTTAGCCTTTAGCCTAGCTCGTATGCCTCCGCGCTTGCCGCGTTTGCGTCTCCTCTCACACCGCTTGCGGCACCTCCTCGTGCGGGTAGCAGCCTTAGGCGAGTCCGCGGTCTCGGGGTCTGGCTTCCGCAGTAAACAAAGGCCTCTTAGCTTCTCAGTAGTCGTTGGTGATGGATGATGGTTATCTGCATTGCCGATTTCCAGAAGACGCTGGCGATCGTAGACATATTGCAGTATAGCTTTCTGATGTTTCTGTTGTATTTCCTCTGGTTTTGAAGACGAGGGGACAAGACTAACTGACATTAAAACACCGTTTTTAGGACCCGGAGCAGCCGCTGCGTCTGACCGCGCCGCCATCTTGTTTTTCCAACAGTGCAGACCTCAGAACAAGTCCTGTATGCTCATCATCATTTCAATGGTTGTTGTTGTTCAGCAACTAAGAAATTACTTCAGTTATTCATGCGCAGGGCAACATCGCCATTTTGCTGTTTTCTCCCTGCAAAATCCAAAGACACGGATGGAGACAAACTGAATGAACACCAAGAGGCTCAGTACGGTAGAAGTCGTTTTATGAAATTTTAAGTTAACAAAGCTAGAAAAACAAAAACAATGCAAAACACTTCCACAAGTTTAAAGCTAAGCTAAGCCAAGTAAGCCAACTGGCCAGTGTGGAAAGGAACAAACTCCTGAGAAAGTCAAAGGAGAAAAAACCTCTGGGGGCCCAAGTGCCAATGGCTGCCCACCCCTCCTGGGCATTCTACATGTAATAACACATCTAAACTACTTGACAACTCTAATTAACACATTGCTGCAGTATGGTCTTCATTTCCCTGTTCAGCACGTCTCGTCCATCATGCCATGGGAGGTGGTCGTCATCTGCATGGGCTGCGTCTGACTGCCGGCCATCCTCCTCAGCTCTTACTCTAGGGACAAAGTGCTCAACAGGAACAAAGTGTTAGTGAATTAAGACTGGAACAAACAAATGCTTTTGTAAAGAGGAAAACGTACTCGCACCAAATCCGAAGAACTTTCCATGGTGAAAATCCACACAAACTGGGCTTAATCTGCTGGTCCTTCCTGCCTAGTCAGAGAATTTTAGGTCCTCATACAAAAAGTCGACTGCTACGGCATACGCTGACATTAGAAAGTCCGTTCCATCATCTTGCTCTTGTTCTTCCGTCCAGTAAGTTATTTTGTATTTCTTCGTGCTTCCATATAGTTTTATCATGCCACAGTATGGTACTATTTCGTCGTTGAGCAGCTATAGGTGGCAAATTGTTTTCCCAACCACTCTTCCTTCCAGGATCTCCGAGACGCGGTCCAGGTGGCTATAATTTAATGCGGGGAATACCTTTCTTGTTGCTTCCAGTCCTTGCTGCTTTAGGGTCTTCTCAACTTTCTTCCTCTCTGCGTCGTTTCTCTTTTGTTCTTTATCCCTTTGCCGCTTCATCAGCTCCTGCCTAAGTTCCTTCTCTGTCGCCCTCTTACTGTCCCTCTGCAGTCGTCCCAGTCTTATTGCTTTTTCCAACACATGTTCTCTTCTTTCGTCATCCAGTTCCTCCAAATAATCCACGGTCTTGTTTTTGGATGCTCTCATTCTAGCTGAGAGGAAACTGACCGTGGCATTAAGCGTTTTGCTCTGTAGAGGACTAAACATTCCTATTAACTCCTCGGCATCCATGTTGTGGCATTTCACCGAAGCAGTTTCCTCACGAAGCTTTTCAGTAATATCCATTGAGAAATACCTCTCATATTGCCGCTCAAGGACAGCAACGGTCGCTTGCAAACAGGACGACATCATGGGGACAAACGAATGATGAGAAGGAACAGCCCTCAACTTTTCTGAAGTTCTGTCCAATTGAATTGCCTGGCCAAAGAAATCTTCCGTACTGGATAAGATAGTAGTCGGGTCCTTCGAAGTATTCTTCAGTCTGCCAATGACCTGCTTCACAATGTCAATGGCATCGATGTGACTAATGTCTGAATCATGCGCTGTGTAGAATTTAGCCATCCATGGTCCTGTGAGGTGTTTTCCTATGAGCCCTAGTACCTGTAGTTCAATTATAAGTCTGTCGCTGGAGAAATCCGTCTGAAGGCTTGCTCTCAGGCCACCAAGCGATGGGCTGTCTTTCAGAAACTCTGAGAAGATGTCATGGTGCTCTATTAGTATTGCCGCATTGTGGAAAAGGATGTGTAGCCTGTTGCCTCGATAGCGAGGTAGAATTCCCCGAGGGAGTTTCTTCCTCTCCAGAAAAGTAACGAAACCCCGTGGATCTCCTTTTCCATCCTTGTATCTCAGCTTGTTGAAGCTAAGTATTACATTTGCTGCCATGCAGTCCCTCCCATACACATGACCGCCAGTTTCCTCCACAGTTTTTTCAGTTCAGACCTGCATGCTGTTGCAACTGTATCGAGAGGGTGTAGGTGACAGGTCATTTCATTTAGGGTTTTTCCCCAACGGCTGCTTAGTAGGCGAATGGTGGCATGATTTGTTGCACACCGGTCTGTCATTGTGTTACTGATGTTTCCGATCAATTTCGCCCTCGTCTCTTGGAAATCCGTGCCCTGTGTGAAGTAAACATAGGTGTGGGCCAAGCTGTCTACAACTTGGCAAATATGATTGCAGTAATCCTCTGCTGTCCCACCTGGCAACTCATCCACTGCAGCAGATACACTTTTGCTTTCAGTGGTGAAATGTATTTCGTTAATGTGGGCCCCTTCCCGTGTGGTAGCATCAAAGCCGAGTGTGACGCTTTTACTGGCCAATATGATTTCTGATGTTTGTAGCTGAGAAATTACTCCTAGTTCCTGTGCCATTAACTCCACAGTACTCCTCTGGGGCACATCGCTGAGGTCGATTCCATCACGTTGAGCTAGTCTCTTTATTACGGTTGGCACATTCATGGTGGGGACTTTATTACTGATGCAATCAAAAACTTTCATCCTCATCGATGAGGAGTATTTCTTACCTGCTTTTGCCTCCTTGGGACCCGCGGTGGCAGAAGTGAGTTCCTCAATTCTTTCCTTAAGTAGTAGGTTCTCGTGTTGAAGTTGCGAAATCCAGTTGTCTCGATCTTTCAATTTGCTAAGGACTTCCTCATGAGTTGCTGCTGAAACAGTCTCCGTGCTTCTAATCTTCCTCAGAAGTTTCCCATGAGAATGCTTCAATTTCCTGTTGCGACTTCATTGTAGAGAGCACTGCCATGTAGCATAGTCTTCAGCTTTTTGATTTCCGTTTTTCTTTTTTCAACTCGTAACTTTTTGCCGCTGGACAGCTTGAGTAAGGCACCTTTTTGGGGTCCGTAGTTGTCCTTTCAATTCGCTCACCTTTTCTTCGTATCTCTGTTTCATCGTCTTGTAGTTTGTAGTGATAACATGTAACCGTTGCTTCATCTTGGCCTTCCGTGGGGTGAGTGGGTCCCCTCGATGACTCCTTGTGCTGGTGGAGGACCCTGGCTCTGATTGAATTTCAGGCTGGCTGACTGGAGTGGTGGGAATTGTGGCAGGCTCTGCTTGAACTGTTATTCCCTTTGATGTGCTGGGTAAAACTGGAGAACCTGGCATCTGGGCCACAGGAGCTGTCAACTCCGGCTCAACAGCCTGAAAGAGGTGGAACTGCTCAGCACATATGGTTGTGAACCTACCAAATTCTTCTGGGTCCGTAAGCTTCCTGAACTTCACCCAGCCATTTGCCACCAGCCTTTTAATATCTGCATTTAAGGAACTGCAGAAAGACGATCCCTCCGATGAGAAATGTGTCTTCAACTGCCTCTCTGTCTCTGTTACACTGCTTCTTGCTTCAGACACGTACAGCCTTAGTACATGTCCGTTTAGCAAGTCGCCACCGACAGAAGGAAGTGTGGAGAAGTTTTCATTCAGGTGTTTTCTTCCTACACCCAGTTGGGCATGTGGACTCTCAACCCTGGCTCTCTTCTTTTGGAGGCATGTTGAGTGCTATAAAAATGAAAAGGTTTGGTATATTAGGAGATTTTCAAGAGAACTATCAGGTTAGAAATCTTGCAGTCCTTACTCTTTTTCCGGTATTATTGCAAGCCTCTGATATTACAGTTACACATGACTAGAAGGAGCTTTTAAACTGTGCAACTTGAATAAATTCGTGGCCGCCCATTGTTCCTTGGCGCTGTCCAAGGTACCAATCTGAATAGCGATTCATTGCCTAAGGCTAGCGCCCCTCCCCATTTGTACAGTCCCGGTCCGAACTAGTGTGTGACGGTGTACATAATGATTGATATGATGAAACTGTTATTCCTTTGTGAGACAGGGTGATTAGTTATAAGCATTGATTCGATTGCTTTTTTTTATATTTTTTTTAGAAAAATTAACACAAACGAATCAAAGCAAATTTGCATTGATTCGATTGTGTTTTTATAATATATCAAATTGTGTTTATAATCTAATGCATTGATTCGATTGTGTCTCTTCTAATATTATTTTTCATTTTTTTATATTTTATTCTTTTTAATATTTTCTTGATATAATATTTTCCTATAAAAATATTTCTTGTAATATTATATCAAATTATAAACACAATCGAATCAATGCAAATTGATCCGATTGTGTTCCTAATATATATTTTTTAATTTTATTTCTTATTTTTTAATACAATATTAATTTCTATAAAATTCTTTCTTATAATATTACTATATAAAATTATAAACATAAACGAATCAATGCAAATTGATTCGATTTTCTTTTTAATTTTTTAATTAAAAATTATACATTGATTCGATTGTGTCTATTAAATTTTTTTATTCGTCTTTTTATATTCTTAATCTTTTTTCTTTAATTTTTTTAGAGAAAATTATTCCTTTTAATATTTTTATATAAAATTATAAACAGTCAACTCACTGCAAATAATCACCCTGTCTCACAAAGGAATAACACTGTTTCATCATATTCAGATTGATTTGGTACCTTGGACAGCGCCAAGGAACAATGGGCGGCCACGTGCTTGTCGCCGGCATGAATTTTTTTCAAGTTTCACAGTTCAAAAGCTACTTACTAAAACGAAACTTCATCAACATGTAGTTGCCACATAAAAATAGTTATATGAACCTCCTAGTATTAACAGAAAGACAGATCACAGTGTTTTGTAAGCATAAACCAGTTTTCGATTGCGCCGGCCGGCCGCGACGCTAGAAGAACAAGAAGCAACTTTCTGCATCTCACAGATATCAAACTTCATCAACATGCATCTAACACATTATTCCACATTCCCACTTAGCTCAGAATAAAGTAGTAAGATCGATCTCACAGTGACAGTGAGTGTCTTCACGTAGTAGAAAATCTCTGACCAAGTTTTTCCGAATGCGCCGCACACGTGGTGAGGTTCTCCCGGAGAAAGTTTGACCAAAATGGATGAACGGACGGAGCGCAGGCAAAGTCATTGGAAGACATCCGGGACATGGTTGTTCTTAACACCTTCGTGAAAAGATTTTCGCACCTTGAGCGTACAGTGAGCCAATCACACGCAGTTGCCATGGTTTCGTCAACAACGGCAGTCGGCCATTTTGGTTCTCGCCGCCATGATGGAAAGGACGCTTTTCGCACCTCATCTCCCGGTGCTAAAAAAAGTACCTCCGGAAATAATGGCTTTCATGAAACTTCACCAGAATGTTCTTGAGACATTAAAGAATACCGCTATCCCTGCCTGTAGAACCGCTATAGCCTCTGAGGAGATCGTCAGCGCGGCAAAATCGAACATGTTTTTATAACACGTCGTATCCAAGATCAGGAAGGCGACATCTTGAATGGCCGGGACGGGGGGGAGGGGGTATGTGTGCAGAACGTCACTGCCGCCTTGGTTTTACGTTGAGCACACGGAAGTACCATGAAAAACACAGTTTTAGTGAGGTAGGGCCTGCACACCCGAAAAAACGCGATGATAACTCCGCGTTCCACGTGACGTCACGACGCCCCCGGTTTGTCGCAAGCCTAGCGCCGGCCCGTGTGTTCCGTTCCAGTTTACTGATAGCCTCACATTCCCCACAACTGCCATACCCCCCAGAATGCAGGTTTGCCCTTCGAGTTGACCCTTGAACAACGTGGCGTGGGATAGGAGCGCAGTCGAAAAGCCGTGTATAACTTTTGACTCTCTGAGTGAAAACTTTATTATAGGTTTTCAGTTGCTAAGAGTGTTCACCTGGAATGAGACAGAAGATTAGTAAGATTAAGTAGTACTTTCCCCAGCACATGTTCCCTCTGCTGTTCATCCATGCTCTCATCCTGGCTGAAAGAAAGCCAACAGTGGCATGTGGAAGGTCTGTGGCTGAACTGAGCTCCTCCAGTTTCTCCTCAAGCAGCAGATTCTTGTGCTGAAGTTCTGCAATCAGGGTGTCCTTCTCCTTCAGTTTCCTAACAACCTCTTCATACATCTCTGATGAAACTTTCCCAGGGCTTTGACTTCTCTGTCGAAGTTTCCTGTGTGTGTCCTTTAGCTTACGGTTACGCCTTCTCTCTTTCTGTAACTCGTTGTAAAGGGCATTTTCCTGTAGCATGTCCTTGAGCTTCTTTATCTCTTTATTTTTCCTCTCTGCCTCCGAATAGCTTGATTAATGACACGTCTTGGGGTCCGAAGCTGTCCTTTCAACGCTACCACTTTTCCAACGTATTGCTCCCTCAGTGTTCTGTACCTCAAAGACATGAATTCCAGTCATCGCTTCATCTTTGCCTTTCGAGGAGTGAGTGGGTCACCTCGATGCCCCCTCGAACTGCCAGAGGACCCTGGCTCTGAGTGGACTTCATGGTGGCTGACAGGGGTACTGGTCATCGTGGCAGAATGTAGAAGTGCTAATGTCTCCTTCGATGTGCTGGGTGACACGTCGTCAGGATCTTCAGGAGCTGGTAACTGGGCCACAGGAGCTGTGACCTCAGGATCAACAGCCTGCTGTAAGAGTTGAAACTGCTCCTCACATATTGCTGTGAATTTCGCAAATTCCTGTGGGTTTGTGAGTCGCTGGAACTTTTCCAATGAATTTCTCACAATCCTTTTAATATCAGCTGCTAGGGAATTACAGAAAGACGAGCCCTCGGATGAGAAATGTGCTTTCAGTTGTCTCTCTGTTTCAGCCCCGCTACTTCTTGCTGCACAGACGTACAATTGCAGAACATGACCATTTTTGAGGTCACTGCTGGTCAAAGGAATTGTTGAGAGATTCTCAATTAGGTACTTCCTCCCCACACCAGGTTCAGCCTGTGGATTCATGACCCTTGCTCTTTTCTTAAGAGGCATGATGATGCTGTGTTGTGTTCAAACCGAGTAATCAGCCTAAGGAAATGAGAAGATTGTATTAGCTGACTTCTCCACCATGAATTAAGTTCTAAAGCAACGCACCAACGAGAAACTTCACAACATGCACAAACCACATAACACAGCATTTACAGAGGTTTACACCTGTAGTACATGTCTGTTTTTCAAGTCACTGCTGGTAGAAGGAAGTGTGGAGAATTGCTTGTTCAGGTGCTTTCTTCCCACACCCGGTTGGGCATGTGGATTGACAACCCTGGCTCTTTTTCTGGGAGGCATGATGTGTTCTATGAAAGAAGTGAAAGGGTTTGGTGATTTTCAAGAAAACTGTCAGGTTAAAAATGTGGGATCTGGTTGACCTTCAAAATAATGTCCAGATATTGGGGACAGGATTTGAAGCATGATCATTGTTTCATGGATACGTTGTCAAGGAACAGTGACCGGCCGTTTGCTTGTCGCTGCCATGAATTGCCGAAGTTCCCAAGTGCGAAAGCTACTGACCAATACAAAACTTCATTAGCATGTAGTTACCACATAAGAATACATTTATATGAACCTTCAAATAAAAAGACCGATCACCGTGTTCTGGTTAGCAGGAGAAGTGGACCAACCAGTTTTCAGATTGCGCCGGCGATGCATTGTCGTGTAACGCCCAAAAGCAACTTTCTGAATCTATGATATCAAACTTGATAAACATCTATTGAACACAATACTACATTCTTTCTTACCCCAGAATAAGTAAGATGACCGATCAGTGTTTTGGTTAGCAGAAGTTGCGCAAGGGACGCATTTTCATGCATAATGCTTGGCTAAAAGGAACTTTCTGAATCTCCCTGATATGAAACTTCATCAACCTGTATTGAACACATAATACTACACGTGTAGAAACCTCACAATGAAGTCCCTGCTTAAAATCCAAGGACATGGATGGAGAAGAACTGAGTGAAAATCAAGAGGTGCAGTATAGTAGTGTTTAATGCAAATCTGAGTCACCAAAGCCAGCAATTAAATAATTTATCAAGTAACAAATAATCAGTTAACAGAGTTTACTGCAAAAAACACAAACTCTGTACAATACACTTCAACTTCAAAGCTTAGGTAAGTGCGCCAACTGGCCACAGAGGAGAAGAACGAAAAACTCGTGAAAGTCGATGGGGGGGACCTCTGGGGTTCCGAGTGCCAGTGGCTGCCCACCCCTCCTGGGCATTCTACACGTAACGAGACTTCTAAACTACTTTACAACTGTAGTAATGATATTGGTGCTACATGGTTGCTTCATTTCTCAGTTCGACACATCTCCTCCATCATGATAGTTGGTCATTATCGGCATGGAATGCGCCTGTGACCGCCGGCCATCCTCCTCAGGTCTTACTGTAGGGTGACAATGCTCAGTCAGAAGACAGTGTTAGTAATTCATAACTTTAACAGATAGAGAAACAGGCTGGGAAACATATAGGTGGGGAAAAACAGAAACACTGATCGAGATGAAATATCTGAGTAGTATGCAATTCCTTTTACGATAATCCGTTACCTGAAAAGACCTCATCTGCTGTCTGATACTCATGACATTTGTAAAGGTTGGTTTCTAATCCAAAAACACGTGGTCTTCATATAGTCTACTGCTAGTGCATATATAGACATCCGGAAATCTGTTGCATCATCCTGTCCTTGCTCTTCTGTCCAATATGTTATCTTGTATTTTTGTTGTTATATTTCTTTTAATAATGCTACTGTATGGCACAATTTCATTTCCTACGATCCACATGTGGCAAATGGGCTTCCCTACAGCCCGTCCTTCCAGTATGTCCACAACCCTATCCAGCTGTGTATAATTCAAGGTAGGATACTCCTTCCTGGTTGTCTCTAGTCCCTGCTCTTTGAGGAGCTTTTTATCTTTCTTTCTCTGTCCCCCCCCCGCTCTTTGTCCTACTGTTGCCAAATCAACTCCAATCTCAGTTCCATTTCACTCCCCCTTTTCTGGTCTTTACATATTTGTCCAAATCTTGCTACCTTGTCCAGCACATGTTCCCTCCTTTCTTCGCCCAGTCTATTCAGGTAATCCAGTGTCTTGTTTTTGTAGGCTCTCATCCGAGCTAAGAGAAAAGTGACTGTGGCATGTGGTGACTACTTCTGTGCAGCACTGAACATCCCAATTAACTCCTCCGAGCCCATGTTATGACATCTCATGAAAACGGTTTCCTCCCGAAGCCTTTGTTGTTTGTGCAAAGTACTTTGCATACTGGTGCTCAAGTACTTCAACAGTTGCCTCCAGACGAGATATCATCATAGGAACAAACAGATGATGAGGCATAGCCCTCAGATTCCGTAATGTACTGTGCTGGGCAGTACCTTAACCAAAGAAGTTCTCCATGGATGATAGAATCTGAAGTGGATCCTGCAATATGTTCTTCACTCTCTCGATGACCTGCTTCACCAATTCGATTGCATCAACATGACTTATGTCTTGACTCAACTGAAGTGTAGAATTTTGTCATCCAGGGACCAGTCAGGTGTTTCCCAAATATTTCTAGTACCAGTCTATTGCCTCTGTAGTGAGGCAGAATGCCCCTCGGGAGTTTCTTCTTGTCCAAAAAAAAGTCACGAAACCACGCGGGTCTCCTTTTCTGTCTTTGTAACGAGGCTTGTTGAATGCGACTATGACATTTGCTGCAATACAGTCCTTACCGTACATGCTTCCGCCAGTGCCTTCCACTTTCTTGAATACTAACCTGCATGCTGCTGCTATGGAATCAAGAGGGTGTAGGTGGCAGTTCATCTCATTGAGTGTTTTTCCCCACTGCCTACTGACGAGACGAATGGCCGCATGATTGGCTGCATATCGGTTTGTCATAGTATTACGTATTTTATTAGTTAACCCGTTATGTTTTATTCAATGAAAGATTAAGTGTGGGCCAAATTGTCAACTGTCTGGCAAATGTGATTGCTGTAGCCTTCTGCTCTTCCTCTTGCCAGGTCATCCACTGCGGCCGATACGCTTTCATTTTCAGTTGTGAAGTGGACTTTGATATGAGTACCTTCCTGGGTTGTAGTGTCAAAACCTAAAGTGGCATTATTGCTGGACAGTATGATGTCAGCTGTTTGTAGTTGAAAAATCACTCCTAATTTGTGGCCCAACAACTCCCCAGTGCTCTTGTGGGGTACATTTTTCACTTCAATGCTGTCATGTTTAGCTGTTCTCTAATATCCATCCATCCATCCATCTTCCTCCGCTTTATCCGGGGCCGGGTCGCGGGGGCAGCAGTCCGAGCAGAGTCCTCCAGACTTCCCTCTCCCCGCACACCGGCCGGGCACTCGGCCCCGACCACCGCCCAAATCACAATGCACCGGCCCCTTACGGTTTCTCCGGCAGGTGGTGAGCCCACCGAAGAGCGGCTCCACGTCATGGCTTCGGGCTGAGCCCGGCCAGGCCCCGTGGGCATAGACCTGGCCACCAGGCGCTCGCATGCGAGCCCCCCCCCCCCCCCCCAGGCCTGGCTCCTGGGTGGGGCCCCGGTGACCCCATACCGGGCGGGGTAAACGAAAGCCTTGATTTTTCCTTCATAAGGGGTTTTTGTGGGTTTTTTGTGGGTTTTTCAAAAACCCCTTATGTTCTCTAATATAGCGGGTATATTAGCTGTGGGCACTTTGACTATGCAGTCATACCTTTTCAGTCTCATGGCTGATGAGTATGTCTTCCCCTCAGCCTTTGTCCCCTTTTGGTGTTCCTCACTTGAAGTAAGGGCTTCAACTCTTTCCTAGAGAATCAGGTTTTCATGTTGTAGTTCCAATATCATCTTGTCTTTCTCATTCATCTTTGTTATGACTTCATTATACTTTTCCAAAGAGTCTCAGTGCCCTTCCTCTTCTGAACAAGTTTCAGAATCAGAACAAGCTTTATTGCTATGTTCACACATACAAGGAATTTGTCTTGGTGACAGAAACTTCCACAGCACAGACAGAATGACAGTGATAAGACAGATGAGACGGTAGAATATGTGAATGAAGGATAAAAAATATATATCAAGATATAAAGTACCCAATGTACAAAAATAGTCACTGGACATTGTATGTATGTACAGGTATGTTCTATACAAATGCAAGGGAGTGTGAGTAAGAGATATGATGTGATAAATAGTTATAAATAGCATTGTGTATTGCACTGGTTTACTCTCTTAAGGGGGATTTAGCTGTTCATGAGAGAGATGGCCTGAGGAAAGAAACTTTTCTTGTGCCTGGCTGTCCTGGTGCTCAGTGCTCTGTAGTGCCGGCTAGATGGCAATGGTTCGAAGAGGAAGTGGCCTGAATGTGAGGGGTCTAGAATGATTTTGCTAGCCCCTTTACCGACTCTGGACGAGTGCAGTTCTTGGAGAGCTGGGGGAATGTGCCGATGATTCTTCCAGCAGTCCGAACTCTCTGCTGTAATCTTCTGATGTCTGATGTTGTAGCTGAGCCAAACCAGACAGTTATAGAGGTGTAGAGGACGGACTGGATGACTGCAGAGTAGAATTGCATCAGTAGCTCCTGTGGCAGGTTGAACTACTTCATCTGGCGAAGGAAGTAGAACCTCTGCTGGGCCTTCTTCACAATGGAGTCTATGTGGGGCTCCCACTTCAGGTCCTGTGAGATGGTGGTGCCCAGGAACCTGAATGACTCCACTGTTGCCACAGTGCTGTTCATGATGGTGAGTGGGGATAATGCTGAGGTGTTTCTCCTAAAGTCTGCAATCATCTCCATTGTTTTGAGCATGTTCAGCTCCAGGTTGTTATGACTGCACCAGACAGCCAGCTCTTGGACCTCCTGTCTGTAAGCAGACTTGTCACCATCCCGGACGAGGCCAACGAGTGTGGTGTCATCTGCAAACTTCAGGAGTTTGTTGTTGGTGTACAGGGAGAAGAGCAGTGGGGAGAGTACACATCTGGGGGGCGCCAGTACTGATTGTGCGAGTATTGAATGAACATTTTCCCAACCTCACTAGCTGCTGCCTGTCTGTCAGGAAGTTGGTGGTCCACCGACAGATGGAGGTGGACACAGAGAGTTGGGTTAATTTGGACAGGAGGAGATGTGGGATGATGGTGTTGAAGGCTGAGCTGAAGTCCACGAACAGGATCCTCACATAAGTTCCTGGTTTGTCCAGATGTTACAGGATGTAATGCAGTCCCATGTTGACTGCATCATCCACATTCCTGTGTGTCTCCCTGAGTTTTTTTTTTTTTTTTTTTTTTTTTTTTTTTTCCCCCCACCCCTTCCCTCCACAATTTTAACCCTTTTAAGATGTGCCAACATGTGCTGTAATCTGAAATTGTCAGTCTTGTATTTATTGCAAGCTGTTTGGGTTTTGGTTTCAGGGAAACCAATTGGAGATATGAGAGATGGAATGCACGCTCTGAGATGCTTCTGCAAGAGAAGTGTCTTCTTGTAGTGTCCAAGGTGTGAGGTGAAGGGAGTGAGTTTTGTGCGCAGCCTGCATGTGGTTCGTGGCACAAAAAAAAAAATACCCGTTATGACCCAATTTGGGACTGCAAAGTTCAGCACAAACGAGAGAGAGATTTGTGGAAGAACGCTGGGGAGTTCATACTTTCTGGTTGCTCCGAAAGCAACCAAAGAGAATATTTCTTTAAATTGTGTAAAGACAAGTAGTGTGTTCTGTTTGGAGAGTTGAAAATATGTTTCCGTTTTGTACTCTTTTGTGTCCGAGTCCAATTGTTTTAGAAAACTGAGGGTTTTCAATCTGTCACATGGAGCGGCCACGGAGAAGGAGAACCCGATAGCGCTTCGTGCTACCGGCAACGCACCAAGTTCCTCGGGCCTCGCTGGAGTTCTCATTCGCTCCTGAAATGCGAATGGACGAGCCTGACTTCTTGATTTTTGCATGGACAGCGGACGAGGTAAACTGCAGGTCCCCCCCTTGCTCTTGAGAGTGAAGCGGCCATTATAGTTTTGGTCTCAACGTGCTCAAGCTGCGATCAGGCCTGCAACGTATAAGGGTGTTTTACATAAAGTTCAAATACTCCGGACTATTCCAGATACTAGTGTTTGTTGTGTTTGAGAGTGGGATGGTTTTCTAAGAAGCTTGTAGACTGTTTTACGTGAGGGTAAAACTGTGGTGTTACTTGTTGTTTGTGATACTTGTTGTGGAGGTTTTTTTGTTAATGTTTTAGTTTGCATTTATTTCAGTAATCTGCTGAAGGGACTTTAGGTACACATTTGTGTATTGAACAACACAATCCTTCAGGGTGAATACTTATTTTGTTCCATCTGTTTACAGAGTTTGGGATAATTGGATGTTCATTCTGTTGCAACGCTGTTTTGGGTTATAACATTTAAGTCTTTAGAACACAACCCAGGGCACCGCCCTCAATGGTTAACAGAGGGTGGCGTTACATATAAAATGCACAATTTAAATGGTAGTTTTGGAATTATTTATTCCTCTGTCCCAAGCAATGTATAGTGGACTAAAAGTAACCTATTCCAGATTCAAATAAACGACAACTGAAAGTTCCTTGTAGATAGAGCCGTTTGTTTTGCATTACAGTACCAGTACACAGTTAAAATAATGTAGTAAAGATGAATGAAATGCTAAAATGCTCAGTACATCATTAAGAATGAAACTGCTGTTGAAATATACCTGTCAAAATCACATGGGGTTTTCTGCAGATTTCGATTTTTATGTAGTAATTCCTTAGAAGTAGGTACAGTGGGGTCAAACTCTACTCTGTCATTGACCCAGCTCTCTGCATTCAACAGTTTCCAGATTGCCTCACATTCTGCACAATTGCCATATTCCCGGAATGCAGGTTTACCATTCTTTTGGGGCAGAGGTGAGAATACTACATTTGGGAATATTTTTAACAAGTAGGTTTTGGAATAGTACTGCTGAATGGGTCTATTGGAGCAATCAGTGGTCACCTGTGGTAGGTTATTGAGCATATGAAATGCTTCAGAATATACAGACTTTGGAAGTTGCATTGAATTTTTTTTCTTTGCTGACGGCGGAACGCACAGCAAATACCACGTTCCCATTCCATGTCATAATACAAGGCTCATGAATAAAGATCTGTCGAACTCTCCCCTTGCAGGCTACAGACGCACTGAAATAATTTGTGGCTGTTTACTGAGAGTCGAAGTAGCAGTAGGTCGCAACGGTTCACGCTGAAGTGTTCCATCTTCCCGTAATTGAAGCATGTGTGGTTTTGGGCAGCAGGTGCATCTTGGTCCCCCTGTTTTTTTTTTTTTTTTTTTTTCCTCCCCCCTCTAGTCACCTTAAAAGGGATAAATGGGTTTGTAAATATTACAAAATGAATTCTTAGATTACATAATTAGTCAATGTTTAGAGATGACCAGGAAATACTGAATACAGTATATACTACATATATGTGATTTACAGTATAGACAGTTATAGGGTGATTTCCATTTTCTTTTTTTGTTTTGCATGTTTTGTATTTGTTTCAAATAGTTTAACATGTTGAAGATGAGAATTCTTTCACCACATCCAGCACAATTGGGCATGGTGTAGGGGTTGCCCGACTTCGTATTTTTTAGTCGACAGTTACGTGAACAAAGTCGAGTCGATGTTGACCAATTGCTGATGACATGAATAAAAACACAGAAGGGAATGCTTTGCAAGAACCGACATTCTATATTCTCAAACTGAATGCATATGCTGACAAGTCAGCTCACGTAGGCATGTACTGTATATACCTGTATATAATTTAAAAAAACAGGTTGCATTTCGGCAGCATCAATAACACTTGTATGCAACCATAACGAAATTGCCGAGCAGCACATTTCTCAGCACGTATCCCTGTTAACGCATGTCTGTATTATGAATTTTTGAACCATTCAACCAATTTTCTGAAATAACATTAACTACAGGTTAATTACCAAGCTTGTTGTTCAAAATCCACTCATTCTACTGCTAAAAACATTACACGTTATTTCATGAACTCGAATGCAATCTTTGCATCCTTGAACCCCCCCCACTGTACACCCTAGGCCTAGTGCCACGAGGCGTCACCGTTTAAAACTTTATTACAATTCTGCCTTAACAGAAGTATTTTGTGGAAGTCAATAATCAGAATGTTCAAAAAATAAGCAGTAAAACAATTAAATGTGAAGTTAACAGGCCTTTATATACTGTCTTGCTTAAAATGCAAATGCATCGCACAAAACGGCAGACATCAAAACTTTAATATCAGTTCTGAACAACAGCAGTTTGATACTCACCATTTCTTTATATTGACCAAAGCAGCTAAAATTGACACGTTTATCTGTTTTGCTCCCTTTTCCGTACTCAACGGATGCCAATTCTCTATTTTCTGGGACTCCGAAAAAGTGCCCCGCCCTCCTCTAGTCACGGAAGCCTTTCAGAACTCTCCTGAGTTGCCTGCTGAACAATGGTACATTTACATTGTATGTAAATTGACATTCACATTACAATGGTAACTCAATTTTACAGTACATGCTAACCACACTAATCAATCATAAAACTACTTTAGTAGTCTTCATCTACAGTTTCTCAATCTTAAGCGGTGATGCATAAGGTGAGACATGATTTCCGCCTAACTTGATGTAACATATTTCCATCATCTTCACATTTGCATGTTTTTGAGTCCCAGGATGACTATTTGCCAAAGGAGTGGGCCACTTTGGTTGTGCCCATCGCTGTGTCTGTCGTGAGCGTGCTGCTGCCCAGCTTCAGCATTCTGGCCTGTTTGGAGTGGTCCGACTCTCCCAGTTGGCATACCTGTGTCACCATCTTTAGGTGAGTTCCAGAAATCCCTCCTCCCCACTGATCGTCAACACTTGCGCTCCACAGGGAAGCGTCCTGAGCCCAGTGCTGTATTCCTTGTTCACACGTGACTGTGTAGCCAGTCACAGCTCAAACACCATCATAAAGTTTGCTGACAATACCACCGTTGTGGGTTTGATCACCAACAATGATGAGAAGGTGAGGCTCCTGGCAGAGTGGTGCCAGGACAGCAACCTATCTCTCAATGTCAGTAAAACTTAAGGAGCTGGTGATTGACTTCAGGAAACAGGATATGGTTCATGTACCCATCTACATAGGAGAGGACATTGTAAAGAGGGTCAACAGCTTCAGATTCCTAGGGGTCACCCTCACTGCTAAACTCACATGGACTGAGCACATAGCATCAACCATCGAAAAGGCCCATCAACGTCTCCACTTCCTCAAGTGTCTGAAGGAAGCCAGGGTGTCAACTACAGTCCTCACCACTTTCTACAGGTGTGCTGTGGAGTTCGCCCTCACAGGGTGTATTACATCCTGGTGTGGCAGCTGCTCCATACAGGACAAGAAAGCCCTGCAGAGGGTGGTCAAAATAGCTCAGGAAATCATTGGCACACAACTACCAGCAGTCCAGGACATCTACACTGCACATTGCCTCAGAAAGACAGTGCACATCATGGAAGATCAGTCACCCCGCACGGGCACTTTCCTCTTTTCTGCAGTCTGGAAAGCGACTCGGGTCTATTCGAACCCGCACTGCTAGGTACAGGAACAGCTCATTGCTGTAAGAGTATACAACACTCAGCAATGTGCCATCTTTTTCAACTAGAGTTGGAACTGGTTAATCTAGAACGGAGTAATCCACCTTCCATAATCACACCCATTAGTGGAATGCCCAACGGTAAGCAAACCTATGCACACCCATTACCACAGCATCCTAGAAACAATACGCTTACAAAAATTTGATTCGAATGAGGAAGTTACAGCTTCACTTCCTGTAAACAAAAAAGATGGACTGTCAGCAACATGTATGCTTTAAATAAAATTCTGTTAATGTTAGTATGTCAAACCAAATAGTTAGCAAAAATAGCTGTGCAAACTGGTACCACGCATGGTGCTGCATACATCTGGTCTCACTGGGAACCAGTGTTGTTTTTCTAGTTTTCACTTCTGATGTAGCCTAAATGGCAACTTATGGAGGATGAATAGCTGGAGGACTGTAATCAGCTGTGCCGTAATGTCAGGACAGTTTCCTCCATGCACAATGGTAGCTCATGAGCCCATGAAGAGCAGCTTTATATAAAGGCTGACAGAAAGGGACATGGTGGATTCTCACAGCCAGTACTGTGGTGATTCAGGTATTGTCTGGTTTTTACCCCGTCCTTCTATGTTCTGATAGATGCGCTGTTTGCCTGGGTTATGAACATTTCAGTTAATTTTCAAAGACAATGTTTTTGTTCATTTTTAAACAAATTTGATTCACCCTTCCATCTTTAATTTGTTGCAGTATGAAAATTATGTGCATTTCCGAATGCTACTCTTAGCTGGTAGCCAAGCACACCCAGACAGAACATAAACAATAGGAGTATGGGGGCCATCTTCATTCCACATGCATCTGCAATTTTTACATGGTATACAGTAGCTGAGTGTCACTGATTAGTAAAATGAAAGAATCAATTAATACTTGGCATTTAATAAGGATCTGTGGAGAATATGTATTTTTATTTTCAGATTTTTAAATTAGTTTTAATTTTAAAGCAGCACAAAGTTAATTCAACTTTTAAATAGTGTTACAAAGCATTTTTAATTCGCCTAAATTTAACAGACCCTAACGCTTAAATAAATCAATAGGCTTCTGTTAAGAGTTTGTAAAATATACTCATGAAGGAATTGACAGTGACCTGAAACAGACAAATATCAGTGTGGCCATAGAGAGGTTTGGGAGTTTTGCCAGTGGGCTGCTGAGGTACACAGTACTGACAAAGCAGATTGCAAGGTACTGGCTGCTATGGGTGGGGGTGGGGGAAACTTAATGAAAATGTGCAAAAGTGCCCCAAAATAACTGATATGTTATGAGTTAGACACAGTAGGTGAGCACCATAGCCTTATCTAAAATAATTCTGCAAATATTGTTACCTCGTGGTCATTTATGCAATGTCTTACATTCAGCTTCATTTTTCTTGCTGGGACGGCAACGGAAGTGATCTACAAAAAAAAATAACCTTAAGAACGGAAAACCCAACTGTGCCACCTCTGGACAGACATGAACATGTGATTAAGGACACAGACATGAGACTTAAGGTACATGTTGGAGAAAGGGTCCTGCTGCTGAATGTGGTGCTTCACCTTAAAGCTACTGCAGTGTGCGCACACATGGGCAGAACTGAAAATAAATAGCAATGCTAAATATAACACTCTTCCTAAATAGTTCTAGATATTAAAACAGCCACTAAAGAGTTTGTTTTTTTTTTTTTTTAAATGAAGGCTGAAAGCTCTGAATACCATTGTTTTACCACAGTATTGCAATTTTGTTCAATACACTTTTTCCTCTCACTTATTCTCTCCATTATTTATATACTTTCTCCTCTCACTTCTTCTCTCCTTCATTATTTATTCCCTCCCAAATGAACCCGTGTATATATGTATGTTTATATGTGTGTATACGTATGTTGTGTTTTGTTTTTAATCTATGCCGCACTATGAGCCATTGAGAACGGAAGCCATATTCCTTGTTTGTGTGTGCATACTTGGCCAAATAAATCGGATTCTGAGTCTGATCCTTTATTCTACAGCAGGGTTTTTACATACCGGTTTTTGCATATTGTAACTAAATGTTGCTCAAACTGCAATAATATCAAATAAAAAATTGTGACTGTGGAAGAAGAGATTATAATAATATGTATATGTACATAGCTGTTTGGTATGAAAAATAACAGAAGAGCGAAAATTATGTCTGTAAAGAGACCACTTGTCTCATGTTGGGGCTCAAAAATATTGGCAATTTAAGGCAGGAGTTATAAAAATATTGGAGGGACACAACCCTCTGGCCCACCATGGCGTGGATAAGTTGTAAAAAGATGTAGTGAAGGCTAAAGTTGGGCTAAAGTTAAGCTATAATGCACTACGATGCATTAACAAATTAATTGGTGGTCAATTTTTTGAAAACAAAAACCGTGGTCACTTATTCATAGTATGACTATAAACAATATTGCAATGACTCCTACTAGCACAGAACCGCTCTATAGATGACTCCCAAAGGTCTGGGGTTTATTAACGTACTAAACAGTGAGACGGTCTGTTGCCTCCTCCGCAACCGGTGACATGAACGCTTTTAAGAACAACTCTAACAGATCACGTGCACAATTCCAACCTCCACACAGCTCCTCTCCAGTCTCCTCACACTCTCCCATACATGCTCACTTCCACACCTCTCACGTCACACGCATTCTCTGAACCACGCCCTAAGAACAGAATAAAACAAACATGACAACTATTTACAATGAAATAAATACCGCAAGTTCTTACAATATTTTATCGTTATCTACAATAAAGATGAAGACGAATACTAATACATCGCACGGTAAAAAATCAGGTCTATTAAATCGACAGCAAAAACAGCTCAGGATTTTTTTTGTTCACGAAAGAGTAAAGGAAAAGGGAGATCGGTCCACCACATCCATACTGTGTCTCCTCAGTGGTTTATGAAGTGTGAAGTTTCCCCTCCAAACTGGAGATTAATCCCACTGAGAATAATCCATAACATGTTTGATCTCATCCTTTAAATGTCATCTTACTAACTAAATTAGTATTAGCATTCCCCATGGAGCTACTTACTGTAGACAGGCTCAGGAGTCAGTGTTTCAGGGAAATGGTCTTTATTGATCGTGTACATGTCTTTTCATTAGCAGTCAGACAGTACAAAATAATCTACGAACACTGGAGAGTTCCCCCAGGTCACTCGAAGCCCTCCAACTACACGCAATGGTTACGAGGTCACTCCTTGAACCCCCCAGAATTCCCCCGTGGCTAACTAAGAATAAGCGACATGACATAGCCAATCGAAACATGAAACAGAACTATGTACAAGAATAGACATAAACTATTTACATAATCTACATCGGCCCTCCTCAGCGCCATTACATTGTCCATCCTGGTGTCTGTTGATCCCATCAGCACAAAGTCCCTAAGGCACTGAGACAACTTGCGCTCCCTGCTGGGTCTGCGTGCAGGCAGTGAGCTTGCTGGACCTGGCAGACTCGCGATGGGAGGCTACAGTAAGGGCTCCTTGGGGCGGAGCTGGAGACGATGTCTGACAGCCAGTCCAGGATGATGTGGGGTGCCTCCCAGCTGTCAAAGAGCTTGGGGCAGAGCCTGCATTTCCGCCAGGGGCTGTAGACCCACACTCGATCCGCGGGAGCCAGGGGACGCCCGCGACACTTGTGTGTCATATGCGTGTTTCTGCCGCCCCTGCCTTCGTCAGATGGTGCCTGGCGAAACATTTTGCGGAATCCAGGCACTGCCGCATCTGCTGAAAGTATTCCAGCCCCGGTTCCCCACCCGCTTTGGGCTCTGGCAGGCTGCCGAAAGCCAAGTCCACCGGTGTTCCCAGCTCGCGCCCAAGCATAAACAGGGTGGGGGCGCAGCCAGTGGACTCCTGGATGGCGAAATGGCACGCCCACAGGACCAGAGGTAGGTGTCTGTCCCAGTCGTGCTGGTGTTGGGAAGTGAGGTCGAAGAGTTGTGTGGTGAGCGTGCAATTAAAACGCTCGACAAGACCGTCACTCTGCAGGTAGAGCGGCATGGTGTGCATCTTCCACACCCCCAGCCGGTCGCACACTTCTCTCATGACCTGCGACTCGAAGTTCCTGCCATGGTGACTGTGCAGCTCCT